>NW_022631007.1:15985783-16585783 GCF_010015895.1 Lontra canadensis
TGTGTGTGTGTGTGTGTGTGTGTGTGTGTGTGTGTGTGTGTGTGTGTAAAAGACCTTGGGGATCTGTTCCTAGCTGGGCAAAAGAGGGGAAAGTCAGCTGCTGGGCTTCTGTAGAGTGGGATCCCAGAAATGTTCTGATGTACATATGGACACAAGGCTGGATTCATTTGCCATGGCTGCTGTGGCAACTGACCACAAGCCTGATGGCTTCAAACATTTGTTCTCTTACGGTTCAGCAGGTGGGAAACCAACATAACCGTGTCTGCAGTGCTGTGCTCCCTTTGGAGGCTTCAAGGGAAAATCAGTTTCCTTGCCTTTTCAGCTTCCAGAAGCCACCTGTGTCTCTTGGCTCATGGCCCCTTCTACCATCTTCACAGCTCTCAGCATTGCATCTTCAAATCTCTTTCTCTCTGACCTCTGCTCCCATCTTCACAGCTCACTCACTCACTTCCACTCTCCCACCTCCCTCTTATCTTTACAATTAGGGCCCACTAGGCTAATCCAGGATAATCTCCCCCTTTCCAAACTCTTTCTCTTAATCACATCTGCAGAATCCCTTTTGCCACGTGAGGTCACATATCCACAGGTTCAAGGGATTAGGATGTGGACATCTCGGGGTATGAGGGGGAGGCATTATTCTGCCTCCCACCGTGCCTATAGAACTTGGAGGGGTTTGTCACAGTGTCAGGAGAGCCTCTTTAAAAAGTATACTCGATTATAACCACAAGGTTAGGGATGAAAGTAAATATTATTTAGAACAAGAAAGTACAAATTCTTCATTCGAGACATGCAGATTAAAACTAAGGAGAGACACCATTGTATACATGGCAATGGGCGGGCAAAATTCACAAGGCCGTCAGAGCCCAGAGGTACAGGGAAATGCAAGCTGTCATAGACTGGTTGTGGGCATGCGAAGTAGTAGGACCACCTAGAAGCCCAGTTTGGCAATGCCAGCCAAGTTGAAAATGAGGTACTCCAACAACCGGCAATTTCATTTCTGGGGACCAGCCTTGGAGAAACTCTGCCCCTGCGTTGCAGGTTGTTTTTTCCACTGTGCTTATTGCAGTGACACTGTTTGTAACAGAAAATACCTGAAAATGACCTAAATGTCCATCAGTAGGAAACTGCATAAACAATTGTGAACTACTCTTACGAAGGAATAACAGGTGCCTGTTAAAGTGAACACTAAGGATCTCCACGTGGCAATATGAATAGAGTTCAAAACCATAGTATGAAGTATAAAAACCAAGTGATGGAATAAATGCCTTTTTCCCCCTGACTCTATGTATATATTCCCAAGGGTGGGACTGCTGGGTTGTGAGCATTTGTTCATTTAGGAGAACCTACCTATTCTCCAAAGCCGTGGGACCCATTTTCTCCTTCATTGTGCATGAGGGTCATGGTCGCTCTGCATGCTTGGCTGAGATTCCCATTCCCACCCTCTCTGTGTTAGTGATTCTAAGGGGTGCAGTTTCTACTTGCCTTTCCCTGATGACCAGTGAGGGGGTACCCGGCTCAGTGCTCCTTGCCGTGTGGCTGGACTCCGTTATGCAGTGCCTGTCCAAATCCATGGCTGTATTTTTTTTCCTTGGGAATTTCTGCCATTTCTTGTAAATGTATAGATTCTTTATAGGTTCTGGATATGAACCTTTGTGGGATATACATACTGCCAATACCTTCCTCCACTCTCTGGCTTGTCTTTTCACAGTCTTAATGGGGTCATTTGATGAAGAGAAATTCTAAATGTTAATACAGTCGACTCATTCAAGGCATCTCTCTTGTCATTTAGTGTTAGTGCTTTTTGCGTTCTGTTTAGGAAATCTTTGTCTTCCTCATGAACATATTCTTCTATGAGTTCTTCCAAAAGTTTATGGCTTTACCTTTGGCATTTAGAACTACAGCCCCTCTGGACCTTAAGCTCCTTTGCAATCTCTCTTGCAAGGTGGTGAGCAATGGGGAGGGGGGCGGGCTGGCATAGGGGTCCTGAAGCCCAGCCTGAGGACTAACAGCCCCCACTGTGTATAAGGCGCCTCTACTTGCAAATTTGCCTCTACTTAGCTCTTCCAGGGCTCCTCCGACCTGCCCCCTGCAGGCTGGTCCCGCCGGGCAGCCAGCTCCTACCCGATCCCTCCCAGACCAGGGACGCCAGCCGCATGTTGGCCAGGGAAGCCCTGGCTGCGTGCCCAGTGGGGCCCCGCCCGGAGCGCGACCAGCGCAGTGCGGCCCCGGAGCCACGACCCGCAGCCCACCGGCCCACGGCGCCAGGGCCGCTCCCCGCGTGGGCCTCCCGCTAGGCCATAGGGCTCACCGTTCGGGGACGGGGGGCGCCCCAGAAGGGGACTCAGAACCCCGCATGTCGCCGCGTCCTCTTGGGCTGCCCTGGCGGAGCCGCAACCACGTGGCCCCAGAGGCCGCCCGGGTCCCAGGGTGGAGGTCAGGAAATGCTGACCAAGCTCTGCCGGGCACTTTGCCCTCCTCCTCCTCTGACCACCCCCTCCTCCCCCAATCCTCCCTCAAGCCCTCCCCCCTGCGCCCCCTCCCCCGTATCTGTGGCGTGGGCGGGCGGGGAGGGGAGCTGGAGGGGGCTGCCCCTTGAGGGCTGGAGGTTGACCTGGCGTGCCCCTGGCTGTCTTTCCTCTTGGTGACTGAAGTCAGGACGGTCCCCCCGCAAGTGGACAGATGCGGAGTGGTAGGAGGTGGGGGGAGGCTGCTTTTCCCAGGATAGTTCTGGTATCAGACCCTTAGCATCCCAGATTATTTCCAAAAGTCTCTCTGGGATGCCCACAGGAGACTGGACGCTGTTCTGCCGCCAGCTACCTTACCTCCTTGGCGGCCCAGGGGCCCCCCGGAACCTCACAATGTGACCTTAATTAGAGATGGGGGCTTTACTGAGATAAAATTTAATTGAGGTCCTTGGGGGTCACTTTAATCCACTATGGCTGACTCCATTTAAGAGAGGGGAAATTTGAAGGCAGAGGCATACACACAGGGAGAAGAGGGGGCCCACATGCCAACAGGAGAGGCCCTGCACAGCCTCCCCCATAGCCTCAGAGAAAACCAGCCCACACCTTCCTCTTGAGCTTCTAGCCTCTGGAGCTGAGAAGCAGTACACGTTTGTTTAAACCACAGCATTTGTAGCCTTCCTTTCGGCAACCCTAGCAAAGTCATATACAATACACTTGTCAATATTTTCTAGTCCTTTGGAAACATATCTCTATTTACACTCTGTTTTTACAGAAACACCATGATACTATTCATTCCCGTGCCACTGATGGTTCCATTTTACCACATGTGATGTGCAGCTACTCATTCTTGTGGGCGGCTGCTGGGACTCACTCCCCGAGCCCCCTGCCTTTATTTACCCAGGGCCCTGTGGGGGGAGACGTATTGCTCAGAACAACAGAGAGGGGTGTTTGTATTCCAGTCTCCAACACCATCTTTGTGGCCATCCTTGTGGAGGCTGACCCCTAGAGGCGAGCAGGAGCCTTCCTGGGGCTCGGGCCTCCCTGGTCCCTGCCAGTGGATTCCTGGCCTGTTCCCTCAAATATCAGCACCTAGCGCGGGCGTCGTGAACACTATTGACTCTGCCACGTACATTTTGAGAAACCTAAAGTTTATCATTCTCTTTATCCAGATCATGCCTACCTGCCAGTAAGGTTATTTAAATACTTTAGTGTCTTTCTTGCCCCACTACTGTAAAAAGGGCGGCTTTATAAGTTCTAATCAGAAACTGCTGATACAGAAAATATACCTGTTGATTTTTTTTTTTTTTTTTTAAGCGGTGTCACTTTGTTCATCTCCCCTATTCCCTTTTAGTTTTCAGTTGCCACTTGGATGTTCCCGGAGCTGATCACATTGTCTCATTATGTAATGGTCGTGTTGCCTCCTCTTTTCTAATAACACGTTCTATTTCTGGTGCCTGCCTTCTTGAGTTAGCCAGAACTTCCAGAATAATACTAGGTAAACCCTCAAGGGTGGATGTCTCTGCGTCTGTCTTCATCCTGCTGTCTGTGCCCTCTCCATCTTCTCTTCATCATAATCTGCACCAGGGAGCCCAAGGGCTGCGTTCCCAGCCTCTCAGATGCAGATAGCGTCTGCTTTTCCATGTGTTTGGGGATGGCTGTGAGGCAGACTACATCTTCCTGTAGAAAATGTACATTCGGGGGCAACTGGGCGGCTCAGTCAGTTGAGAGTTCCACTCTTGATCTCCGCTCCAGTCATGATCTCAGGGTTGTGAGTTCAAACCCTGAATTGAGCTCTATGTTGGGGATGTAGCCTGCTTAAGAAAGGAAGGAAGGAAGGAAGGAAGGAAGGAGAGAAAAGAAAATGTACGTTCAGAATCCCGTTGAGTGGGCCTGAATGTACTGTCCGGAGAGCACACGGATTCTACCACGACGTGGATTTGACCTAAAGCTAATCTATTACCTCTATCAGTCATCATTTAGTTCAAAGTAACTGTGTCTTCTGGGAATTCGGAAAGGGTTTGGAAGCGTGGTATGGATCCTCTGTTTTTCATTATTTTTTATTATTTTTTAAATATTTTATTTATTTATTTGACAGAGATCACAAGTAGGCAGAGAGGCAGGCAAAAAGAGAGATAGGGGGAAGCAGGCTCCCCGCTGAGCAGAGAGCCCAATGAGGGGCAGAGCTCAATCCCAGGACCCTGAGATCATGAGCTGAGCCAAAGGCGGATGCTTACCCGACTGAGCCATCCAGGCTCTGTGTTGTTTGGTTGTTTTGTTTGTTTGTTTGTTTGAGATTTTATCTCTTTATTTGAGAGAGAGAGAGAGCTCAAGAGAGTAAGAGAGAGAGCACAAGCCAGGGGGAGCAGCAGGCAGATGCAGGAGGAGAAGCAGACTCCCTGCTAAGCAGGGAGCCTGATGTGGGGTTTGATCCCAGGACCCTGGGATCATGACCTGAGCTGAAGGCAGACACTCAACTGACTGAGCCACCCAGGGGCCCATCACCTGTTTTTAAACACTGTCTAGGGAAGAACTTAGGCTTCTCTGTATCTATTTTTGTAGTGAGTAGCAGCCTTCAAGCCACTTGCTTGGTGAGACCCGTGCTCCAGTGAAGGATTGATCATGTTTAAGCGAGACCTTCATATTGCTCTGAAGACAACAAATAAACAAAATTCATGAAAGCTTAAAAAGAAAAAAAAAAAAAAAAGGAAAACTCAAAGTTCTACTACCCTGACACAAAAATTATGTTCATTTTTTCTCATTTACTTGTCTCTGCCTATTTGTCTTTTTCAGAATTGTAGGCATTGCTTTTCTACAATTTGAGCCTTGTTTGCTTCATTTAATTTAATCAGTATGTTCATGGTTCTACATAATCTGCATAATGATCAAGCTTCATCGCTGGGTTATGTTCAGTTAACCAGTTCCTTAACACTGAGCATGAGGTCCCTAATACTGAGTGTGAGGTCAGTTTCAAGTTCTATTGTACATGTGCAGTGAATATCTTTGTGCCCCGGCTTTTTCTGCCTTTGGATTACTGCCTCAAGCCAATCCCTAGAGTGGAATTGCTGTGTCAAAAGAAGGTAAGACTTGAGGCTCCTGGGTGGCTCAGTGGTTAAGCATCTGTCGACAGCTCAGGTCATGATCTTGAGGTCCTGGGATTGAGCCCCATTACATTGGGCTCCCTGCTCAGCAGAGAGTCTGCTTCTCTCTCTTCCTCTGCCCTTCCCCCTGCTCATGCTCTTTTTCTCTCTCTCTCTCAAATAAATAAAATCTTTCTTTAAAAAGATTTTATTTATTTATTTGACAGAGAGAGAGAGACAGCAAGAGAGGGAGCACAGCGGGGGAGTGGGAAAGGGAGAAGCAGACTCCCACTGAGCAGAGAGCCCGATGCGGGGCTCAATCCCAGGACCCTGAAGATCATGACCTGAGCCAAAGGCAGACGCTTAACGACTGAGCCACCCAGGTGCCCCAAATAAATAAAATCTTAAAAAGAATCTTATTGCCTTCCTAAGGGGTTGTGCTGGGTCCCTGATGCTGGCAGAGCAAGCAGCAGCCCAGGTCCACTCTGAATGATGGCTCCTTCTCTTCACAGGTAGATGTCACAGCACTGCTGTCACCAGAGTTCTGGAGTAGGGTTTTAGTTATGAAGGTTTGGAAAGGAGTCACCAGAATGTCGGTTCTTCACTCCACTCCCCAGTCAGAGAGAGCTGTGGCTGCAGGGGAAAGGCTCGACACACGGAGGTGGGACTGCCTTGGGTGGCCCCAGTGTGTCCCTAAGGGCTGCAGCCCGAGATGCACTCAGGGATACCATCCTGGACTGTTATAAATGCTCAGAATGTGGTAAGGTCCCTCCTGACCATGTTCCTGCCTTGTTCACTGGAGTGTTTATATAAACCCTAACGGTAAACACCATCAATCATGTTTAAGGGAAAACAGCGTTCTGTGGCCTTTTGCCCGTAGCAGTCCCCAAAGCAGACAAAGTCAGATACCTAAAGTAATGAAAACTATAGATACTATACAAAATATAAAACAAAGGCAGCGGGACCTCACTGCAAGAGTGGGTTTGGGATTCTGAATCCACTTGGATTTGTCCAATGAGCCCTGAGGTCATGGGACCCACCTTGATCCCATCTGCAGAGTCCATTCCGCACCATGTAAAGTAACAAATTCATAGGTTCCAGAAATGAGGTCAAGTCTATTATGTACCCAACACAAGCACATGCCCGCCATACGCATGCATGCACACAGGCACACATTCTTACTACTGAAGTCCTCTACCGGAGCTAAGCCTTACAGCACTCTGCATCAGCAGCCTAGACACACCTGAAAATATGAATCGACCTTGGTCAGTGACTAATACAAAAGAATATGAAATGCAAAACAGGACAGAGTGTGACAAGGGCGGGCAGCCATTTCAATACATTCCTGCAAGAAAGGAAAAACAAAAGGCTCTGGAGGAAGTCAGCTTCCCTCAGAGCTTTGCCAGCTTTGGGGCCTGATCTGATGGGCAGCCTGGAGGGGGAAGTGCAGCCTGCAGGAAGGGGTGGAGGGGGATGGATCAGGGGATCGGTTACAAATGTCTGCATTCCAGGCACAATGCACAACTCCTGCTAAAATGTGCCCAGTGTTGTTTTAGGGGGAATGAAGGAAGTCTCAGTCCTATAATATATAAAACACCACTGTGTTTCAATCCTTTTCCAGGATCACTGTCACAGTCTGTTTTATTATCTTTCAAAGGAATAAAGGGAAACTGATGTTTTCCCTGGGGGCTAGTTTTAAGAGCAGTCACAAGTTAATTATACCGGATATGTAATTAAAGTCACAGTACTTAGAATTGAATTGTCTGCTGCCTGGATAGCCCCTGACATGACCATCATCACCATCACCAGCACCATCATCATCATCATAGCTCCCACCTGGCCCAAGGCCCCGGAACCTGAACCCTCCCCATGCCACAGTGGATGTCAGAACTGGGTCAGCAGGGCCGCTGAGGGTCTTTGTTAAGACAACTTGCCCAGGTCCCCATAACCACTTCTAGCCACTCAGTCTGCTCTCATCGGTGCCTCATCCTCCCCTCTCCAGATCAGACCCAGGGCCCTTTCTTCCTGAAAGCCCCAGTAAAGCTTTTCCTAGAAACAAGGAACCTGCCACTTTAGGCAGCAGAAGGCACCAACAAGGCCTGGGGTTGTGCACATTTGTTGTCGGCCTCTGCAGTTGGATTCTAAGGCAAGGGCTGTGGTCAGCCTGTTCTCCCCATCTTCCCCCAGCAATCTCTAAACTCCAGTGGGACAGACAGGACTCTCCCCTGCACAGCAAACCTCAGGAATCTGTTCTGAACTTCCCCACTCCCATCTGTGGGATTTACCTACTACTAGTTCCCTGGGGAGCTCATGTTTTTGGAGGCTGGGGTCTACAGTTTATACACTGTCCTTTTCAGGCTCTCACACTTGGTAGATGCTCTTGCTACAGTTCTTGACTTGTTGGCATAGATTTCAGAAGACGCATAGAAACAAGGGCCCTGTGTATGTCAAGGCCGGCTCTCCAGTGCCCTGGGCTTTGCTCCCAGGGAGAACCAAGCCTAGCTGGGGGCAGGACGCACACCCTGGAGTAACCTAGAACAACACAGAACAGGTTGGAATAGGTGAGTACTAGCTAAGGGCTGAACTGGACCCTTCCACCCACATCTATCCAGTATCACGTGCCTCCGGGGCTATTTCCCAATCCATGCAAGGGGCTGGCTTTGACACATTAGGAAGGTCTTGCCCTGGGAAAGCTTGGAGTCCACAGGACAGGGCAGGGCAGGAGAGCAAAAACACTCGACCTGTGGGCCTAGCTCTCATGTCAACTCACGCAGGCTATGGGCTTTACCTCTCACTGAAACACAGAGCCAGGAATGTCTGCCCCAATGGGGTACCACTGATGCAGGAGGGCTCTGCTTGATCCACAGTGAGTGCAAGAGGGAAACACAGAATGGGTGGCTGAGGAAGGCTGCCCCTCCCGGGCATACCAGCAGAGGTCACTTTTCCGACCTAGCAGGCCTCACACCAGGCAACCACACCCTTGCTACAGAAGATGTTGTTAATCAGCTGATCTGCTGCCCTGGGCTGAAGAGTTCCCAGATCCCTGGCTTGCCAACACCATGTCGTCCAGGTTAGTGATCCCCAGGCCAAGCCAAGACAACTTCTGGGATCACTGTGCAGCCTGTGTGTCCAGAGGCAAGCCTAGCTGAAAACAGACAGAGGCCATCTCCCTTCCATGCTCCGGCTGGAAGTCCTGGTTGAACTTCTCAGGGTAAGTGAGAAGGACATCTGGTGAATTGTCTGCCTGCTCTTCCTCTGGCACCTGTACCCTTCTGGGAGGCTCACAACTGACCCTCTCCCCTTCTCCCATGTGCACACGCAGTGCGTGTGGGATCCAAGCCCAGCCTACCCTCCCAGAGAATGTGAGATTGGGAGGAAGGGGATAGCTCCCTTGACCGCCTGGATTGTAATGATGTGTCTGAAGCCAGACCCCAGCTCCAAGGAGGCCTCTGGGAGGACATGGCCAGCCTCCAGAGGCCAAGACTGAGATGGAACCACTAAGAACGAGAGGTCTGCTCACAATAGGCTCTCCTGCTGCCCCCCAGGTCCCCAGAGCTGACCTCCCTGGCTTCTGTGAGCATGCCAGCCTTCTCAGTCTTTTGTGCTTAAGCTAGTGCAAGTTCCATTTCTGAAGAGGCCCTGGATGAGGACAAATTGCTTCCAAAGGAAGCATGAAGGTCTACTCGACTCCTTTCCTGGCTACTGGGATCACCAGTTGCTAAGGGGTATGGGGCATTAGCTGAGGGTAAACCCCAGCTCTGGCATGTCAGGCAGCCTACATCTGTGCCTCAGTTTCTGCATTTATGAAGTGGGGATATGTAGTCCCCCCTTATCCACAGAGGATTTATTCCAAGACCCTCCTGAGACCATGGATTCTACCAACACCTGCAGAGACTGTTTTTACCTATACATACATACCGATGATAAAATTTAATTATAAGTTAGGAACAGTAAGGGATTAACGACCAATAACAACACTGAACAATTGTAACAATACTATAATAAAAGTTACGTGAGTGTGATCGCACTCAAAATATCTTTTTAAAAAAGATTTTATTTATTTATTTGAGAGAGAGAGAGCCTGAGCAAGGGTGGGGGGAGGAGCATGAGCTGGGGGAGGGGCAGAGGGAGAAGCAGACACCTCACTGAGCAGGGAGCCCAAAACGGAGCTTGTTCCCAGAATCTTGAGATCATGACCTGAGCTGAAGGCAGCTGCTTAACCAACTGAGTCACCCAGGCACCCCTCAATATATCTTATTGTAGTGTACTCACCCTTCCTCTTCTCACAATGAGATGAAGTGAGGGGAGTGACCTAGGCATTATGACATAGCATTAGGCTACTATTGATCATCTAATACTACATCTGAAGAAGGATCACCTGCTTCCAGACTGCAGTTAGAACTGAGGGTAACTAAAACCTTGGAAAGCAAAACCACGGATAAGGGGTGGGGGGAACTACTGTAACAAAATACCAGTTTCAGGATGTGATTGTGAGTTTACAATGTAGGGAGCCTGAAATAAACATCAGGTGAAGGCACAAGGCAGCCTCGAGAAGTGGAGCTAGAAATGGCTGCATTTACCCACAGTGGTGAGATTTGGAGCACTGGGCACTGCAGCCTGTCCTACACAGAGTGGCCCCTTAGTGAGTGAGGCAATCCTTCAAGTCATTCTAATGGTCCCTTCACCTGCTGCCTGGCTGCACCGTCTTATCCTCTTTCACCAGGACTCCAGCAACATATGCATGCAGTACTTATCAAGCAGATGGATTTTGACCACATGTTGTGTGACAGGATGGGGGAGGGCACATAGAAGGATGGGGAACATGAGGAGCTGAACTTGGGGAAATAGGCAGTGACAGGAAGTCTCCAGCACCAAGAAGGGGAAGCACAGAACTCCTGTGAAGTCATTGAGGGACACCTGCACCTCCCCGACTGTGGGGCCTCTCTGAGCAAGCAGTGTCTAAGTTTAGGAAAACAAACGTTAGCCAGGCAAAGAAGGCGGGAAGTGTTCCAGAACAGAAGGAATACCATGGGTTGGTTCTTCACTGGTCTTCCTGACTCCTTGCCTGGCTCACCTCCCACGAGCTCAATGAGAGCCAGAAGCTTCTTTTAGAAAGAAAACTTAGTCACTCCACTGTTTAAAACCACTCAATGGGGCTTCTGGAAATAAAATTCTAACTCCTTGGCTCTTTCTTCCCGGTCCATGTGGTGAACCTCATCTTTTAGACGACCCATTCCTTCAGGAGCCCTCTTGTCTGACTCCTCCACCCCAGCGCCTATTTCAATCACAGGGGTACAAATGGACATGAGAATTTGTATTAAACAAGCTAGAAATAGATAAAGCAGGTATTTTACACACGTGTAGGAGGAGAAAGACAAGATCAGGAAAGGGTCCAGGCACTCCTGCAGGCTGCCCCGAAGCATACCTCGGGGTTGATGAGTGGCTGTTGCACACCTGACCGCCCCGCCCCTCACCCCTGACGTCTGGTCCTCCGCCCCCAGGGCACTGTGCCGCGCACAGAGCGGGAACCCCATCCACCGAGGCGGGCAGCTCAGGCCCAGCCGCTCCTGCATCGCAGACTGCGCCCACCACCTCTGAGGCGCAGGTTCAGGCGCCACACACCACGAAATGAATGGAGGTAGGAACGCTGCTCAGAGCCCCGGGCACCGGGATGCGCAGACTCCAGAACTGTGGGGAGGACCCCGCCCCCGGTCGCTACTTGCCAATAAGCAGGGGCGGCGAGTTTCACGCCCGCCCCCGCCGACCGCGCCTTCTGCCAATGAGCGAGGCCCGGGAGGCCAGCTGCCGAGCCCAGCCCCGGCCGGCGCACGCCGCTGTTCGCGTGTCAGGCTCCAAATAAAGTTCGTCCGGGCTTTGAATTTTTTTTTTAAAGCGCCCGCTGCCGTCGCGGCCGCCGCGGACGAGAGTCGCCGAGTCCCCGCCCCGCTACTTCCGGTCCCGCCGCCCGGAGCCGGTGCGGCTGTGAGGGGCCGTGTGTCGCCGCCGCCGGCCGGCCGGGCATGGTGTTGGGTGCCGGGCCCGCCTCACCTGTCTCGGGGTGCCCAGGTGAGCAGCGCGCAGCCCCGAGGCGGGAGAGGGGCGGCCGCGGGCCTCCGGGCGGCGCAGGTACCGCGGGCGGGCCGGAGGGCGGGCGGCGCCGGGGCCGCCTCAGGCCGCGCGCTTCTCACGGCCGGGCGCCGGCGGCGCGGGGCCGGACTGCCTGACTGGGAAAGGGCCGGGGCGCCGGCCGCCGCCGGGCTCGAGGGGCAGCCCGCAGCCAGCGCCTGCTTGTGCCGGCGCCCACACGGCCTCACTCGAGCCCGCCGTCGCGGGGGAGCCGCGGGCCGCATTGTCCAGAAGGAAACGGAGCCCAAGGTCACCAGCCCGCCGAGGCGGGGGGCCGCGGGACTCGGACGCGGGCCGTCCGACTCCTCCGCCTCGGGAGTCCGGCTAGGCCCGGAGAGCGGCGGGGGTGGGGAGGGGGACTCACGGCTCGCCAACCCGCCGGGAGCTGCCCGGCGGCTGGGGGCGGCCTCGACTCCTTCGGAGGATTTTACCCTCACGGGGGGGGGGGGGGGGGGAGGGTATCTTGGAATGATCTGAACAACAGGTCTTGGATTCTAGACCCGGTTCCGCTGGTGTGTAATCTTGGGTGTGGCCCTGCCCTTCCAGGGCTCAGTTTCCTCATTTGTCACATGAGGGGACGGGCCCTCCCGTGTCTGCAGTCCCTCAGGCCCTGGAGTGGACGCAGGATGGATTGGAGTGGCCCGAGAAGGTTTCTTGGAGGAGATTCTGGACCCTGGATAGGAATCTAGTGTCCTGAGGAAGGAATAGGAGTACGCGGTGAAGGGAAGGAGGGCACTCCAGACCTGGATATCATCAGATTAAACAGAAGATTCCAGAAATGGGAAAGCTGATGTTGAGGAGCAGGGAGGAAGGCGGCTTGCAAAGGATTTCTCGCTGGGTATGGGGATGAGGGTGGGTGGTGGGGGTCAGAAGGGTGGGAGAGACCTTCAGAGACAAATCATCACTGGGCTGGCTGGTGTGTGGCTTGAGGACCTCCGCCCAGATTTGCCTGCGCTTGAGGTAGTAGGTAGTGCAGGAGGGGGCATGTTTACTGATGAAAATAAAGGGTTGGGCTCCAAAGGTCGGTCTGCCAACCAAGGTGACTCTCCTGCCAGGTGGGAGGTTTCTGGGCCTTGGCATTCTGAAGGAGGAGGGTACAGTGTGGACATTTTTGTGTCCTGATAAGGGCCTCTTTGGCTAGAGAAGTTGGTTGTCCCCTAGTGACCCATCTCTTACTCTTTAAGATTGGGACTTTTCCGCATCAGGAAGATTTGCAAATTTGGAGTTCCTCACTCAGGAGCTGACTGGCTCCTGGTATCCCTCCCTGCACAGGTGACCTGGCCTGATGTTGCCACTACAGGCAGGAATGCCAAGTAAATATGACTTGATGATGAGACCAGTAAATTGCATGCAGGAATCTTTGAACAGCCCAAGAGCAAGTCCCACCCAGAGGAGGAACTAAATGGACTAAACCGGCCGACTGGGACTTGCGGGATAAAGAAACTGAGCATGCTTTTCCGTGCAGCTCATCTTGTCAGCAGAAATGCTGCCCTAACACTGTGTACTCCACAGTCAAGGGGCAGCTCTGGGGCCTTCTATGGGTGAAGCACTGCACGGAAGGAAAGGAGAATCCTGAAGCAACCGCAGGTGTTGGCAAACTTCTTGACAGTTTGAATAATTCTCTTTGTTCAGATCTCTTTATAGAGAATTAATTTAACAGCTAAGGAAACATTTCCAAATTAGGCCTTAGGTTTATCCCTGCAGTGGCATGCAGTAGTAATACAGATGGTGGACAAATAGGTGGTCAGTATACACTTAGATCTTAGAATACTGGGGGTGTTCTCTTTGATAGACAACAACACATGAGTATCCTTGTCTTTTATACCTTTCAGTCAGTGCCCCATCTATTTATTAAGGGCCACAAACTTGAAGATTGCAAGCCAGGAATCCAGCTCTTAGTGGAGTTGAGTATGAGGCATATTGTGCCCACAGAGTAGGCTTCAGTGTGGAGTAGTAGGGGTAGAAAAGAATAAGCAGTGGGAATCCTGGGTGGCTCAGTCAATTGAGCCTCTGATCTGTGGCTTCAGCTAAGGTCTTTATCTCAGGGTCTGGGATCCAGCCCCAAGTTGGGCTCCTCACTCAACAGGGAGTCTGCTTGGGATTGTCTCTCCCTCAACACTCTGCCCCACCCCCCCCCCACCCCTGTGCCTTCCCCCCCCTCTCTAAAAAAAAAAGGGGGGGGGGCAGAATTCTCAGACTGCAGTGACACAGAAGAGTGTCTTGGTGTGAGCCTTTGTAAACAAGTCTTGCCTTGGACCCTCCAAGTGGTTCCTTCAGGGCAGGCCCTCAGGGAGCTGGGTGGAGACCAGGCATGTGTCCTGGCACCTGCTTCTCCATGGGGCTCTTTGTTAGGACTTTCCTAGAGTTCTGCCTACAGAACTCTCTTTACTCATGCTGGGCTTTTTTATTTTTTGCCATATTTGTATTGCCAAGGTCAGCTAGAGGATAAAAACCAATTGGACCTTGTGAAGGATGCTTGTCTTGGTCCATCTTCAGGCAGCCCTAACCAGGTGGCAGGACTGATGTGCTCAAGTCTGGGTGTGTGGTGGTAGACTTGGCTGGGGTGACAAACTCCCTATTGTGATCCCAGTCTGTTTAAGGGATTCCTGACAAGATTATTCCAGGTGGGGGCTGAGCAAAAGAACCTGGCTCTGGATGGTGCTTCTGTTTCTGGTAGGTATAGGCTGGAGCCCCTATGGCTGTTTGACTGTGCCCACCCCAAGCCCCACCCCCTCGTGAAGGTACCAAACCAATACCTCCCTGCCCTGGGTAAAGCTGAGATGTGTGTTGGTTATGGTCCAGGCCGCTGTGTACGTTCATCTGGGGAGATGGCATGGTCAAGTGATAATGAAGAAACTAATGTTGGTTTGTTTTCACATTTGTGTCCACGTTGTTGAGGTATGATTGAAGTATATGAAACTGCACATATTCAAAGTATGCAGTTAGATCAGCTGATGTGTATCTCTATACCCTTAAAACTATCATCACACTCAAAATATTTGCGAAAACATTTTGAAAATGTTTTTTTCAGATGTTTCACAGAAACTGACGTTTTTGTGGTTACTGCTTCTGTCAACTGAGTGGCCTCATCCAAGCCAGATCCCGGGCTCCCATCGTCACAGGATCTATATCAGTTAAAAAAAAAAAAAAAAAAAAAAGAGTGCGACTTGGGGGTTAGAGGGGGAAGTCCTTCCCAGATTTGAAATTTTAGGAGCTTGGAAGGCTAATGTGCAATAGAACCATCTTTTGAAGCATTTAGACCAATGATTCTAAAAGGGATTAGTTGTGTGTTTGTGTGTGGGTCATATACAATATAGAAGATCATATTCAGTAGGTTTCTTTTTTATGGCATACATAATAGAAAATAAAATCTGAAAGTCTTTGGAGGAGGGAAAGATACATAGAATAAGATGATATGAGAAGTAAAAAACCTGGGTGGGAAAAAAAAAAAAAAACCTGGGTGAAAAATGGTTAAAAATACCAGTGTGGGAAGCGTATTCTTATTTTAGCTTTCAGTATTTTGGCCTCAAACTAAAAGTTTTGTGTTTGGGTCAAGTTTCTAATTTGGAAGTTTTAGATCGTTTTTCTTTTGAAAACAATCAGAATGGTATTGAAAGGAAATAATATGAAAGCAACAAAGGAAATTATGGGAATATTGGGCTGGTGACCAGTTTTTGTGTTTTTTTTTGTCCTTTATTGTCCTTCACAGTGAGCTTTCAGTGAGTTTTAGGGGATGCCTGAAGCATAGATGGGTTGGAAGCAGCCACTGAAGAGAATTTAGTTTGGGGCATTAATTATGACTTAATACTGATCTTTATACTGCCTAAAAAATGTAAATAAGACACAACATAAATAAATGCAAAGATGCTTCTTAAGGTTCCAGCCATACCTTGGTTAGAGGAAGAAGAAAAAGAAAGCATTGCTTTGCTTCTTCCTTCCCAGGGCTGATACTCCCTTCAGTCTGCAATGGGCCAGGCACAGGGCACACCACACACACAGGTGCATGGTCCCTGCAGCAGAGAGGGGCACACTTAGCTAGAGCACAGGGGTGGGCCAACATGGAACCCGTTGGTGGAGACTCCCCTAGACCACGAGCTCATGGGAGCTTTGTCACCACTGTGTCCCAGGGCTTGGTGCCCAATGAGTATTAAATGCATGGCTCTCCCTTCTTAAAATTTTTGTGTACTTTAAAAAATTAGACTTACAGAGGATGGCATGGAGATTTCCCAAATTAATTATAAAGGAATGCAGTCTTACGAATGCGCCTTATCTGCTGAATTTTTCTGTAACTTAATTATAGGAAAAAGTTAACCACCTTTGGCCTGGTCTTCAATTTCCAGTCATTGTCTAGAGACGTGTCCATAACCCTGCCTTTGGTCTGTCTCAGGGTAAAGGTAGCAGTAATGCTGACGCTGGCAAGCAAACTGAAGCGGGAGGACGGTCTCAAAGGGTCCCGGACGTCAGCCACGGCCTCCGACTCCACTCGGAGAGTGTCTGTGAGAGACAGGCTGCTTGTTAAAGGTAATGTAATCCTTGTGAGCTGGTGTCTCTCCTGTAACAAAATGAACTCTGACTGGAGGCTGTTTGGAGATATGAAGCACCCATTTGCTGAGTGGGAATACCTATTTGAAAATATCTAAAAATATAATTGCCTATCGCTTTCAAAGACTTTGCACTATGGGAATACTGAGGACAAGAAAATGTGGTACGTCTTACACACTTGGAATATGCTCTGTAGAGGCTGCCAGAATGCCTGTGGGAGGACTCTGGTACTCTGGTCTCAGTGCTGTCAGTGTCTGGCTGGTTGTGGGCTGGGAGTGGGGAGGGGGGGTGTATCTTCCTTTCTTGTGCTTAGTCCCAAGGAGTTCCAGACTCCCTCTCTTAACACCTCAGCACCAGTTTCTGGTCTATAAAGGGAGGGAGTGGAATTCAGTAATCTCTAGGATCCTTCCGTACCTTATTCAAGTCATAGCCTGAAGAGAGCCTTGTACAAAATTAGTTCCCTTCACAGAATTAATAACTGAGTGTCCTAGAGCTGTAGTCTTTGGAGAAGGGTTTTTTTTTTTGTTTTGTTTTGGTTTTTTTTTAAAGATTTTATTTATTTATTTCACAGAGAGAGATCACAAGTAGGCAGAGAGGCAGGCAGAGAGAGAGATAGAGGAGGAAGCGGGTTCTCTGCGGAGCAGAGAGCCCGATGCGGGACTCGATCCCAGGACCCTGAGATCATGACCTGAGCCGAAGGCAGAGGCTTAACCCACTGAGCCACCCAGGCGCCCCTGGAGAAGGGTTTTTATAGTGTGTGTGTGTGTGTGTGTGAATATGCATGCGTTTGTATGGCATTTTTGCATTCATTCATTAATCAAACTTGTAACTGTCAAGTGCAAAGGCAGTTTCCTGGGGTCATGAGGACTACAGAAGAGGAGGAAGACAGAGTTCCTGCCTTAAGGAGCTTAGAATTTGCAGCACTTTTTACTTTATGGCATGTGTCTACATTTCTTAAGTGTAAAGGAGCTAGGAAGCAATGAGCTATACACTTGGTTAGGACTGCCTGTTTTCATGTTGTATCAGGTAGACACCATGAGTTGGCTGGCATCTGTGTGTCCTGAAACAGACATAACGGCAGGAGAGCTGGTGTGGGTGGATGCACTGTTTGTCCTCGGGAACAAGGCACTGCTGAGCTTGGCAGGAGTGGCACTAGGAAGGCATCAGTTTTAGGGAGTCTTACGTGTTGCGCTCTTCCTTATTTTTTCTGCCCCTGAATCTGGCCTTGGCGCTGGTTTATCCAGCCTGGTGGATGATTGGCTAGTGATGGAGTAAGAATCATTTCTTAGGTTTTGACATTACCCACTATGTCAGACTGAAATCATAATTTGTGATGGCACTGCAGCGGTCAAGAGGGTGGGACATGAGCTACCGTTCCTCGCTTGGATGGTCCTGATACAACTTGAGTCTCTTTCTCAGATGCTGGCTCAAGGGTTCCATCTGCGGAGGAAGCCAGGATCCAAGCAAGCTGGGGAAGGGGTTTGATGTGATATCACGGTCCTTAAGTGGAGGGTGTTTAGTGCCCCGGAGCTACAGTGAGGAAGGCCCAGATAGTAGCTACAGAGGAGCAGGTGGAAGCAGCGAGTAGGCTGTCCTCTGTCTTCTTCACTATGTCCTTGTGGTTAATAGCTTTTGTACACAGGGCACTTGGAACCAGGCCCTCTGTTGGACACTTTATAGGGCACTTCTTGTTTGACTTTTGCTCAGCCTTGCCAGGTGGGTGGTTCATTCTGGAGCTAAAGGACTGAGACTCAGAGAGGTTAAGAAATGTGCCCAGAGGGGTGCCTGGTTGGCTCAGTGGGTTAAAGCCTCTGCCTTCGGCTCAGGTCATGATCCCAGTGTCCTTGGGATCGAGCCCCACATCGGGCTCTCTGCTTCACGGGGAGCCTGCTTCCTCCTCTCTCTCTCTGCCTGTCTCTCTGCCTACTTATGATCTCTGTCTGTCAAATAAATAAATAATATCTTTAAAAAAAAAAAAAAGAAAAAAAAGAAATGTGCCCAGATTACAACTTTTTTGTAGCAGCACAGCCACACCCACATTCTGGGGGTGGGGTAGGCTCTAGCGGAGCAGACCGAACAAGCAGAAACTGAATGAGCAGAAGGGCACATCCACTGAAGAGAGCATTCAAGGAGGTTCTGGGGCTTCTGCACATGTCCACCCTGCTCAGGGATTCACCTGGCAGCTCTCAAAGGGCTCTAGGGCCTGATGCAGCCCTGGGGAGCCCATGGAGGCTCATAAGGCTAGACTCCGCCCCCACTCCCAGGACAGATGTCTTTGGCTGGGTTTACAGGGCCTTGCTAAGGTCCTTTGACTTTGTGAGACTCATCAGAGAGAGAGGTGCAAAACCACCTTGTGGGGCCACCTGTTTCCATCCTCCCAGGGCACTGGTGATGATCAGGTTTCTGGGGTAGTTGTAGGCAGCAGGGCTCAGTGTAACACAGACCTCATGTGGCCTGCTCCCTCTTTCCTCAGGGGACTGTTGGACCAGGCTGGGCTGGCTGAGTGGTGAGCAGTTTGGGCATTTGGGGAGTGTGGGTAGAGAGCAAGGGTCGGCCTGGCCTGAGAGAAGGGGCTGTGAAGAGCAGATGTATAATGAAGGATGCTCTGATGGTCCGTGATTGCCCGATCTGCACCTAGAGCACTCCTTTGCTTGGCTGGATTTGGGGGATGTCTTCATTCTGGGGATTTCAGATGGGAGAAGTGGTGTGTGGAGTCTAGGAGTCCATGGCCTTGTGGGGCACTTGAGGGGTGATTATGGTGAAGTTCTTTCTAGGGAATGTCCCCTTTGAGAACTTGGAGAGAAGTTGGATGTCTGAGTTCAACAAGATTGCTATAGTCAGCACTGTCCTCCTGGTCTGTGGCTTTGGCTTATGTGGGAATGTTACTCAGGACAATCATTAGTTTGTAGAAAAGTGTGTTAATGTGTCTTGGGATTCAGCGCCATAGGCTGGATTCCTAGGATTGGGGAATTTGGTATCAGGATAGTTAAAAATGAGTATCCCTGGGACTGATACCCATGGAGGGAGGTGAAGGACTCAGGAACAGGCAGAGCAAGAAATCAAACTCTGGGGAAGGCCCCAGACAGCTTCTGCTTTGGGCAAGCATAGCCTTCAGAGCAGTCCCCAGTCAAGTGAGATGGTCAGGTTTTCCTGCTCTGCATGGATCAGTTGCCAGAGGGGCTGCCCTGAGAGGAGTGAGGAGCCTGGGTGAGGGGGTCTGTGCAATCTACATAGTCCTGGAAGGACTGAGAGCTGAAGGCCATCTGCTGAGAGCCCTGTGGAGGTCTGAGGAGGCAGGGAGGGATATGTATCCCGTGGCCCAAAGGTACAGGATCTGGCTTGGTGCAGATGGCAATAGGGTTGAGCTGATAGATGGGGGAGATTGGAGGTTGGCAGGAACAGTTACCGGTAATGGTAAGGGCTGGTAGTGGCTGCAGAGCTGTAGCTCCTGTTCCTTTTCTTGCCTTTGGAAGGCTGTAATCCACTGTCCATGGAAAAACCGTAGCCTACCTTGGAGCAGCTGGCCGGGGGAGGCCTCTGCTCTGCCGGTACCTTGGTCACAACAGCTTTTCATTTGCACCCCTTAGGTAACTCAGGGACATCCTCCGGACTGGAACTGGAAGGATGCTTGTAGCAGCAGTCCCTGGAGGGTGTGGAATAATCGAGTGTTTCTGGGCTAGGACTGAGGGCTGCTGTTTGCCCTGAATCCTAGGAGCTGGGGACACTGGAGAGTGTCAGATCTGTGCAGGTCTGGTCCTAACTGGGGAGCTATCACCGGTGTTTTTAGTCACAGGGCAGATCGTGCTGAGTTCCTGGTGGACCTTTGTGGGGCCACTGAGTCCATAAAAGTTCTAAGTCTGACAGTGCACCCTACCTGCCAGAAAAGCCTAGCAGGGTCTTAGCTAGCCCAAGCTTGGCACTTTTTGTATAATGGGATTGTGTGTGTCTTCTTCTTTCATTTCTTCGTTCAGGAGGCATTTGAATCCCTGCTGTGTGCCAGCCTATTGTTAGTGATCCCTAAAGACCCCAGAGGGCTCCAGGCACCCTGGCAGGAACCTTTCCCCTCTATTGTCTTTGTTAAATGTGGAGACTTGGATTGAGCTGAGTTCAGGGTCAGTTCTGGAATTAGGGGAGTAAGAGGGAATGAATCTGTGTATGCCTTTATCCATCCCAGTCCTCACATCTCAGGTGGTTCCTGGCATCTGGGGGTGTGGTATGTGGCCCTCCATGCTCCAGGCCTGGCTGCCCACCTACATGTGCTTCCCGGAGTCCAGGGTGCAGGTGCCTCCTTAGGTCAGCTGCTGTGTCCACATGAGCAGTCATGGGATGGGATAGGAAGGGCCCTATTCCAATGGAGTTTCTGGAAGAGTGGGGGAAAGAGAATCATTTATTGTTCTCCAGAGCTGCTTTCTCTGTGCCGGGCCCTGCCCAGGACTCAGAGGGTGGGCTCAGGGGCTTGCCATGCTGGCAGAATATTCAGAGCACTTAGCAGCACTACAGTATGTATTTTAAAAACCTGAAGAGTGGGGCGCCTGGGCGGCTCAGTGGGTTAAAGCCTCTGCCTTCGGCTCAGGTCATGATCTCGGGGTCCTGGGATTGAGACCCACATTGGGCTCTCTGCTCAGTGGGGAGTCTGCTTCCCTCTCTCTGCCTGCCTGCCTACTTGTGATCTCTCTTTCTGTCAAATAAATAAATAAAATCTTAAAAAAAAAACAAAAACAAACAAACCCTGAAGGGTGCCTGGCTGGCTCAGTTGGTAGAACTCATGACTCTTGATCTCGGGGTTGTGAGTTTGAGCCCCATGTTGGGTGTAGAACTTACTGAAACATAAAATCTTAAAAGATAGTAAAAATAAAAATAAAAAATAATAGCTGGAGCAGTGGCCCAGAGAAGAAGAATCCTGGTAAAATGGAGCTAAGGCAGCTGGCTCCAAGGTTAACCTTTAAAAAAAGGCTTTGTTGAAGGGTTAACTACCAGTCACATTGCCCAGGAAGCTTGGTGGCCCCACTTAGGTGTACCTTGTAGCCCAGCAGGGCAAGGAGGATTGCGGAAGACAGACGAGGTTTCAAGTTGACCTCCTCAGCTCGTGTTGAAAGTAGGGGTGGCATGAGGCCTTGAGTTCCATTCACATTGGTACCCTGTCGCTGCTGTAGCAGCTGTGCTGGTTTTTAGGGTTACAGCCTTGCTCCCTCAGAGTGTGGAGGGTGCTGTGAGTGCTTTGGGCCTAGCCTGAGTAGGAGAGCTGATGTGAGGCTCCATGAGGTCCTCAGTCCTCGGCTCTGTGGAGGGGCTATTGCCCTAGTTCATGTGTCTCCCAGATAAGGGTACTGTGCATGGATGCTGAAACTGCAGAAGGGGTGCTTAATGTATGAAGACAGGCGGGAAGCTAAGAGAGAAAGTTCCAGTCAAAGAAATCTGAGAGAGAGTGTTCAGGTGGAAGGAGGTAATCGAGTCTTCTGGAAAGTAGCTGCATCTCTCCCTGGGTGGAATGGCACAGCAGTCCTGCTCCACGGGGCTTGGAGCTGGCTCTTGCCAAGAGCCATCTGTGTCTCTGATTGGCCCTTTGTCTTAGCTCAGATTCCCATAGGCAAATACTATAGATTGGGCAGCTCCAGCAACACAGGTTTATTCTCATGGTGCTAAAGGCTGGGGACTCTAAGATCAGGGCATCAGCAGATTTAGTTCCTGGTGAGGACCGTTTCCTGGCCGGCAAGCACCGTGAATCTCTTACAAGGGTACTTATCCCGTCGTGAAGGCCCACCCTCTTGACTTCTTCTAATTGCTGACCACCTCCCAAAGGCCCCACCTCCTAATACCATCACATGGGGGCGGGGCAGGGGCAGGGGCAGGGCTTCAACATAGGAACTTTGAGGGAACACACTTCCACAGCAGCTTTGGAATGCATTGGGCCAGCTACACAAGGGGAAAGGCTTCTCACATCTCAGGACAGGCACACCAGAAGCTCGGGCAGCTTGCTGGCGAGAGTACTTATTTGTTAAAGTGTTTCCTGAGCACCCTGTGTGTGCCAAGCCCAGGGTCAAGTACCGGGGTTGTGGGGCTGGGTCAGACTATACAGCCCTTGCCATGAAGAATGCGATTTGAGGGGCAGCCAGTGGAGAAACAAGAGCACTGTGTTGTGAGGAGCCTGTGGCAGAAAACGAAGATGTGCCGTGTGGGGGCCACTGTGGTCATTGGGTGAATTTTGTAATCTGATATCTAAGGGCAGTCGTGCTTCAAGTGGGCTCTGTGGTTTGCTCTTTAGTTAGAAAGGAAAAGAGTCTAATTTCTCAGAAGGAAGTTGTGCAGCCTTGGAATTGTGCAAGGTGCCCCCCAGAAAGGCTGGGCTGCTGAGGGGTAGAGGTGTTAGCATCTTGGAACAGGTGAGACTTTAGCAGGTTAAAAATACCCGAACTTCTTGCTATTTTACAGGGAGGAGTTGTGTCCTGCAGGCAGTGAGGTCACACAGGGAAGGGCTGCTGCTTTGCGAAGAGGCCTCTCAGGCATGTGAAGCAATTCGCTTGTTTCTTTGGCCATATAGACTTCTTGTACCTAGATTCTAAGGCGATAGCTACTGATATTAATGAATTCTTATTTGCCATGATTTGAAGTGTAGAGAACCTGTGTGTCATTTGTGACAATGCCATGGGGGTATGTGGCTCTTTGATCTTCTGCACTGGACTGAACTGAAGTGCTGAGTATCTTTACTGGAAGTCTTGTGCTCCCAAGATTGTATGTCTTGCCTGCTCCTGGACCCGAAGCCTGTGGAGGCCCTGACTGTGGTGGGGCTCTGCTAGCCCTTGTCCACTCCCCTTGGCTACCACTGTACCTGGAAATGCAAGCATAAGCTCATCTTTGGACTTGAATTCTAGACGACAAAGTGAAGTTATTAAATCCTTCTATGTAAATAGCTGTGTCGGGATATTTTAACACGGCCAAATCTCTTGTAGCAGTTTCTGAAACCCGGGGAGAGAAAGAACTTCAGAGGCCTAGGTCCCCCATCAGACTTCTGGTGGGGTGCATCTGTGTAGGACGAGCAGCGTGAAAAGCTCAGCAGGTACTGAATTAAGGGGATGAATGCACAACTGCGGGTTTTACTAAAAATTACTGAATCGTACACTAAAAGTGGGTCTATTTTATAGAAAATTGTACCTTACCACAGCTATTTTTTTTTTAATTTTTTTATTTATTTGACAGACAGAGATCACAAGTAGGCAGAGAGGCAGACGGGGGGCGGGGGGAAGCAGGCTCCCTGCTGAGCAGAGAGCCCGATGCGGGGCTCGATCCCAGGACCCTGGGACCATGACCTGAGCCGAAGGCAGGGGCTTTAACCCACTGAGCCACCCAGGCGCCCCACCACAGCTATTTTTTAAAGAGTGGGGTGCAGCAAAAAACTCCGAACGTGAGTGATGTGCAGCTAGGGCAGAGATTCCCTGCACAACAGTCAGGCTTCCTGGGGACATAAGCCTCTTGCCCCCTGTCCCATCCCTTTGGTGCAGGGGTCTGTTCTGTTGCTTGGTCACCACCACACGCTTGGTCAGTGCTTTGCTGTCCTTTTGTGTCCTGACCTCCCTCTTCCCCATCTTTTGGCAGCAGACGGTCTTCTCAAACATTCTGCTTCTGTTTTGTGGCCCCCTCCTCCTCAAATCCTCTGAGCATGTTTTCATTTCACTGGGTGTTCTTTAAAGCTGGACTCCCAGAGTTCTCCCAATTGTAGACGGGACAGACTTGCCAGGGAAAGCCAGTTCTAATGTCAGTCTCTCAAAACAAGGGCCCCCAAGGACAGTTTTTTCTGAGTTCTTACCAGCAAGCTAAATAATGCTATAATAAAAGACACAAATGCATGTAGTTGAAAAACATACAGTTTATATAGGGAACATTTATTTTAAAGTGATTAATGAATGAGTCATTTGACAAAATACGGGCTTTTTTGATAAAACAAATGCTTGTGTGAGCGGCTGGAGCAGAGCGTGGCTCTGGGCAGCGTCAGAGCATTGGCACTGTGGTCTCGGGCCCCCTTGGCCGCATCTGGTTGTCTTTAGTGAGTGCCCTGACCTACTCCAAGGAAGGGTGAGAACGCACGTGCCAGTCAGAAAGACAAAACTAAAGATCACTGCGGTCATTAGAAGAATAATAATCAGTTCATAGGATTCTTAATTATGTTTGGTTTTGTTAAGGGACTGTATTTTAAATGTACCACAACACAAAGCATCCAAGAAAACAAGCTTCCCAGGCTTGCACATCATCACAAACTTGTTCCTTTGCCAGTCACACAGCAAGAGGATAACTGTCACTCCTCTCCCGGTGCCCTGCTCCACTGAAGAGACCTGCTCTTTGTCTCTCCCAGGCAAGAACATCGGGTAGAGCCCTGTAGCCCACACGGCACTGTTGCATTCCCCAGCTCCTCCCTCCTCTGCCCCACTGCACCTTTCTGAGCACCCATTCTAAATACCTGGAACCCAGAGCCAACACAGTTAGTGGGCCCCCTGTCAGTACCCAGATTCTCAAATGGCTGCTATTAAAGGTCTGGGATCTCTCAAACCCTTGGCCCCGCACTAGAGCTATCTGCCAGTCTTCCCACTGATGCGTTAAGTGTTCAGCTGTGCCACATGATGGCACAGCTTGTCCTCTCCTGCCCACCGCTCCGTACTTGACGTGAAGGAATTGTCGTATCTACTGCTTGTATATTTTGTATATATACTGCTTGTATATTTTGACCACCCTTTCGCTTCTTAGTTTTTTGTAATCTGGTTTCCATCCTGTCACCTGCTTTCCTGCTATTTGTAGTGCCCTCAGCAGAGTCTGATCCACATGGGATGGCCTTGACTGGGTCCTCATTTCCCTTGGATCAGTCTGTCCCCTGAGTCACTGTGTTCCCCCACGTATCTCCTATTTTTCCACCTTTTGTCACGAGGGATTCCCTTGCTTTTGTCTTCTACTCTGCCACACTTCATTCTTTTCACTAGTCTCCCCTCTGTCAGTCTCATGTCCGCGGGGACACCTCGGCCCTAGCCATGCACCCAGATTTCAGCTTCCTCCTCCCAGGACTTCCCAGCATGTCAGCCCTCTGCCATCTCTGACCCTCCTGCCCGTCACAGCTGGCAGATCCTTTTGTCCTCCATGCGCTCAGGCACCACAACCCTCGCTGCCTTTGCTGGGCCTTTGCTGTCTTGCAGAGTCCCCATCTCACAGGTCACTGGTCTCTGCTTTGCCCTTTCTAAAGTTGTCCTCTTGAGGAAAGCTTGGAAGCTTGTTCAGAAGTGTCCCTCTGCTCCCTACTGCTGCAGATTTAAGTTGAGAATCCTAAGCTGGGCACTGAGGGCCCTCCGAGATCCTGGCCCTGTTTTTCCCCCTTGTTTCCTGTTGCTTTCTTGCTTTGTACCCATTGCTCTCCTGCATTGTGTGCCTTCTGGTTTCTGTGCTTGTCTGTGTTCTGTGCTTTTGCACATCACTAATTTAGCTTCGAGGAATGCATTCTTCCTCTTCTGCTGGCCTTCATACTATTTATTCTTTAAAGCCTGGCCCATAGACCTCCTTTTTCTAGTCTCCACAGCTGGGGGCAGTCTTTGTGCTCGCAGAACCCCAGAGCACATTCTGTTATGTCTGAGACACCACTGACTTGCCTGCCCACTTATTTCTGGGTGCCCCCCGACCTCAGCTCTTAATAGTCATAGTCGGGGGCGGGGGGTTGCAGCTTTGTCCTGGCCAAGGGGTGTGGGGCTTAAACACTGAATGAGTGATGACTCAAAGGGCCAAGGCTCCAAGCCCCCCTTCCTGGGGCCGTAAGCAAGATGTTAACAGATAGCTGGATAACAGCACAGCCTGGGGCCCCGGCAGGAGGCAGAGTTTTCTCTCACTGGAGAAGTTCAAGCTCTCACTGGGTGAGCCGCAGGGGAAGATAGGTCTGGAAGAACTGTAAGAGACACCAGGTGTATATGTAAGTCACATTCTAAGGACAGCAGTTCTGCTATGCGGGGGAAGAAGACTTTCAAAAACACTTTAGTGACCGGTTTATCTGTGGGTGATTTCTTTGTGAATTTTGAATGATTTTTGTTTATACTAAGTACATTTCAAGGGCCTGTGACTGTACTTCCTGGCATCCTACAAGTATCTTTGTGCCTTTGAAACAATTCAATGGCTTGACGTCTAAACATCAGACCCAGGGTAGGTGTTATGTTAGTTACTTTGGTCCCTTTCGTTCCTCAGCATTGGGGAAGAAGTTGCCGGTTTAGAGCCGGTGCTTTTATGTGGAGGCGTGACTGATATTAACAATAGTCTTTTTGTTTCCACAGAGGTTGCGGAGCTTGAAGCTAATTTACCGTGTAAGTATAGCATCCCACCCAGACAGTAAGTGCTGCAAAGTCATTGCATGGAGAAGCTTTTTTTTTTTTTTTTTTCATGTTTTAATAACCTTGCATAGCCCAAAGCCTGGTTTTCATGTGTGTTGGGAGTGAGTTTTAATTTTGTGCAGACAGGTAGCAGAATTTTGTTGAGGTTCAGGTGAGAGTGAGATATTTACCAGGGGAGGGGACGGGGTTGGGTTTCGTATTTCTTCCATAGTTTTCTGTCCTGTGTCCTCTTTGAGCGAAAAGATCTATAAATCAGTGACAGATGGTCCTGTTTTCATGAGTGTCAGTACCACCTTTTTGGTGCAGAAAGTGCTTGCCTGTAATGCATCTCCGTGCATGAGCTGGGGTGACTACACCCGTTATGTCACCAGGTGTCCTCACTTTGGTCCTTCCCCCTTGGACGCACAGACCCACTGTGCAGTTCTCACTCGTGAGCAAGTTCGCTTACTGGGCAGTTAGCTTGTGTGAGGTGTCAGAGGGTTGCTTTTCTTTTCCTATTATTAATCCCTTGCCAAATTTTAGTAATACCATTAAAGCCTAAAAGTTTTGGCCATTTTAGTATTTTTTTAAAATTAGGACTTTTTATCATGTTCGGTTAAAAATAGTTCTGAGGCTGAGGATGTTTCTCACTGTGAGTGAGATGTTTTATACGTGGGTCTCCTGGTCTGGGTGAATGCTCTAGAGAGCTTGGTCTCTCCGGCCCACCTGACCCAGAGAAGAGAGGGCCCGTTCCTGCCACCAACTACAGTTAGACGGGTGGTAGTGGGTGTGACCTTAAGTACGCATATTTTTTGGAAAATTATTTTTAATGTGTGCTATTTATCTATGGGAATGGTGGGTTGTGATATTAAATAGGTTTCTTAGTGTGGGTCTCAGTCAAAATGTCTTAAATGTCTTAATGTCTTAAAAATCCCTGAATTGCTTGATCTCAAAGTTTTCTTCTGTCAGAACTGGAAGGAAGTGTTTTGGGGTTCTCATAAAGGGTTTATATGTACATATATATATATATATATATACACACATGCATATATTTAATCAAGACCACAAAAACTTACTACTTACACACAGTTCATTTTGTCCTCAAATAGGAGTCTTACTGAAATTGTTGGTTTTTAACCCATAGAGAATATTTTTAACCTTCTCTGAAATTTTGGTTTAAAAACAGTTAAACTTTGGGGGGACACCTCGCTGGCTCAGTCGGGGGAGCATACACTCTTGAGCATAAGGTCATGAGTGCAAGCCCCATGTTAGGCAGGGAGCCTACTTTAAAAAAAAAAATTGCAAAAACAGTGTTTGTTCGCAACTCATTATTCTAAAGAGGAAACAAGAAGCCACCAAAGAAGAACTCTCTAGTATCTTATTATTAATAATATCTCTAAAACATTAACAAGAAAAACAAAATACCTTGCTATGTAGCAGTGCTACTTAACAGTCATTCAGAACTTGTTTGGAGCTGTGTATATGCAAGTTCAGAGACGTTTCTCTGTTGGCAAAAAATACCTCTTTCAGATAGATGGAATTATAAGATGTTAGCCCACGACTGCAGACAGAGGAAAAGCTTTGAACTAAAACAAAACTGGTCTCTTAATTTTTTGTTGTTGTTGTTAAGACTTTTTTGAGCTTTAAAATGTTTGATTCTTTTCAGTACTTGTATTGATTGTTAATCTCCCTTGGTAACTTTATTATTGGGGGGGCCAATCTGTTCTAGAAGGATAGATTTCTATGTTTATCCTTCTCCTGAAATGAAGGAGAATGCCGGGTATGAAAACAAAGGAATGCTGCTGACTTCCGCCAATCAGTGAGACATTCCCTAAGCCCTTGTCTTCATTTCTGTTGCATGGATCTCACTGGAAAGACAGCATTTCTCATTTCAAGTCAATATTAAGAGAAATGGGGGTGCCTGGGTGGCTAAGTGGGTTAAGCCTCTGCCTGTGGCTCAGGTCATGATCTCAGGGACCTGGGATCGAGCCCCACATTGGGCTCTCTGCACAGCAGGGAGCTGCTTCCTGCCCCGCCCCACCGCCTGCCTCTCTGCCTACTCATGATCTCTGTCTGTTGAATAAATAAATAAAAATCTTAAAAAAAAAAAAGATTAAGAGAAATGAAGCCCATATACTGTTCACATATGTGGTTCGGGCAAAAGTCTTGAACTTCATGGCTTCCGGCTTCATTATTTATTAAAATAAAAAATGTGACAATGTAATCTCTAAGACCCCTTCTCGCTCTTCTAGATTAAGTTACCTTTTATTCTACAATGATTTTCTGAGGGATTGGCAAAAAAAAAAAAAAAGAAAAGAAAAGAAGCCCTATTAACAGTTCTGTGTGGTTTTTATGCCTCATGCCTGGCATGTTCATGAAGTAATGAAATGAGGTGTGGTATAGGGAGAAGAGCCATGAACTCGTCTTTAATTTGGGAACAAACCTTCTGTTGATAACCTGTGTGATCCTGGGCTGGTCGCTGAACCTCTCTGGATCTTTGTGTTACTTCATGCTTAAGGACATTGAACTCTTAGATGATCTCTAAGGGCCATATCTAAGTCTAATTTGAATCGTCCTATTTTGATGAAATTTCATACCATTGTAAAACTAGACAAATATTTTCAGTGGTGGGACTTGTAAAGAATAAAGTCAGAAAGTGACCCAAGGAGTTTAGCATATTTCCTGAATTTATAAAGTAATAGACAATTTCTACATATATTCATCCCCAATTTAGTGGCTATTTATTCTTTGTGTATTTACCATTCTTCGGTATCATTTGTTTGAAGGAAGCAGATTTAGCCAGTTGCTCTGTCTGTGCCACTAGCTCTTAGCTCTTTTCCCAGTGAGAATGCCTTGTCCTGATTCCCCAGACCCCTTCCGATGTGGTGCGTTGGACGTAGGGTGTTGCCCTCTGAGCAGAGCATTATTTCACCAGCAAAGCAAACTTAGCTTCCAGTTGGTCTGTGAAGACATTTTTCCCCTCCTTTTTAATGCCATGGTAAACTCTAGCTGTGAGTTAACTTCATGGACACCCTTCTTTTGAACTTCAGTTTACTATGGTGGGTATGAATAAGGATGGTGGTGGTGGGTGAACAGCCCAGAAGTTTGGCCTGGATTCTTCTGGTTTTGCCATGTTTAGTTGGCCTTACCCACATGTGTTCATCTCCTTGAGATGTGTTTTTCTCTTTTCAAAGTAAACTAGCATAATTCTTGAAGTTAATGGAAAGACCTCAATTTTTAGTGACTGTTTAGAAGTTGAAAGAAACCATCTCAATTTGGAATTGGCAAGTGAAAGACTATATGGCAAAATCACTGGTTTGCAATTTTAGCACAGTGGCACGAGTATTTGTCAAACCAAGAGCAAGGCAGCATCTACAAACTCCTTCAACTCCATGTGTGTGTTTCAAGGACAGCCTCCACATAAGGACTGCTGCCAGCTCTCAGACCTTCCTGATGTGCTGTTTCTTTTGCAGGTACATGTAAGGTGCATTTTCCTGATCCAAACAAGCTACATTGCTTTCAGCTAACTGTAACCCCAGGTAATATTCTTACATACTAAGTGTTAAAGTGATTTTCAGACAGCAAAGCTGAAAGGCTGCCCAAATCTAGAACCTTTGGCATGATTTATCCTCTCACTTTTGAAAGTGATGACAGTGACAACTATTCCACACGAAGACAAGATAAGTGCTTTGCAGTCAAGAAAGCTGAATACAGGGAATCTGTGGCATTCGGTGTATACTTGGAAATGAAGTATAGCTTTAATTACTGGAATGAAGGGCCACAGAAGCTGTTAGTATGGTGAAGAGTGTGGGCTTTGAAATCATAACTGGGTTCTGATCCTGCTCCGCCATTTCATGGCAGTGTGGTCATGGTTCATTTGCCTCTTTGCACAGCCCACCCAGCTAGAAAGTGGGGACCAAATAGAACCTATCTCACGGGACACTTAGGATGATTAAATAGATAATGGGTGTGAAGCATTTCAGCCCAGGGTCTGGCACAGGGAGGTAAGCAGATTCCCAGCTACCCTCATTAGGACTGGTAAGTCTCCAAGCTCCGGGTGCTCCGGGGCCGTAACCTGTCCCTCCTTGGTCGGACCAGGCAGCAAGATGGAGGACTTGGGTTTTTTCTTGCCGCAGTTCAGCTTTGAATGTTAGCAGAGTGTAGCCTGGCATGGACCACCGGTGTTTATGTTGGGCAGAGGGTGCTGTGCTGTGGGCAGCCGGTACTGCTGTGGGGTAGGTGGGGTAGGTTGTGGAGGAAATGGAGGGTGTTATTTTATTTGGGGGATGAAATGGGAATGAGCAACTGAGAATAATGAATCACTAGCTAATTAGAAAGTGCAAGAGAATACAGAATTTCAGTAGGCGATAATGAACCCACAAATAAGACCTGACGATTGTCTGCCTGCAGGTAGGATGGATTATTTTCTGTGGAAGATGTTTTATAATAACAGGAGAAATCCCATTTTCAAAATGTACTTGAAAACTTAAAAACTCATTTGGTCTGTGTAGTTAGGTTCTACAGACGTATCCAGACATGTCCATAAACCCAATCTGGTACCATTTACACTAGGAAGGCACCAGGAGGGAGTTAATATCAGAGCACAGCTGGTAGAGGTAGGGCGTTGCACGCGCCTGACGTCAAGAGATAACCGTAGCTCAGGACTTTAAGCTAGGAAGTGATGAAAATTGTAACCATTCTTCGGCCACCTTCATAAAACATGGTGCATTGTGCTGTTTTTAGCAAGGGGTATTGAGCACTTTAATATTTCTTGGTAACTCAGGGTCACCATTCCGAACATCATTTACTATTACTGCTGAGTAATGCAGAGTATTTTCAGAAATTATTGTGGTGGTTGAGATTGGTTCTGTGTGTACTAAGTGGTCTTAGACTGTGTGTTTGTAGTAAACGTGTTTCTCCCCTCTGCCTTTCTAGGGCATTTTCAGTGGCTGGTAGAGATTCTGTTGCTCTGCTCCCTGCCCAGGTGTGAGCTCCGTGGTCCTTCCCAGCCACTCAGAAACCTTTTTTGAGTTTGCCGGGCTTGTTAACATCTTACGTGGGTTTGTGTCAAGTCCAGCCTCTGAATAAGAGTTTCTCCTTTTGCTTTTGCTTTTTTTACGGAATTACATGGATGTTATGATTACTGAGATTATGACACCATCTTCTATGTTCTTATTGTTCTTGAAAGTGGACCACAGTTGCTGTTGTTTTGATATTCACTGTTCCATCAAATTAAAAAGTAACTTGTGTTTTGGTGTCTGTAACTATTTAGTACTTTAGCATTTATATTTGTAATTTGTAATATTTGTATAATCGTGTACATCACGGACACAATTATCACACTGAGCTGTGTGCTCAGCCTGCACTTCCAATGCCGTGTGTATGCCCATTGTTTGTGGTGTTAGTGTGTCAGAAAGCTGCAGTGGTTCCTGCCCTTTGTTATTAAGAGAAACATGGCAGAGATCTGCCAACCCTAAAAACTTGCCAACCCTAAAAACTTGTCTTAAAACAGCTTTTTGGAGTCCTACTCCTCTTAGTATTGGAAAGAAACTGTAGAGACCTGCCTGACTGATAGAAGTTTTAACCAGGTGTGAAGCGGAGGGTTTGGAAAGTGGCACACTAGCAGCCGCTAGTAGTGGGCACGCTCAGCATTAGTAAGTTCTAGATGTTTGGATGGTCAGAGTGGGAGATCTGTATCAGTAGTTGAAGCCCAAAACTCTTTTTCACATGGCTCCTGGCAAGTTAGTTCCTGTTAATACTCGGTAACATTGTCATAGTTTTGTTTTCAGACTGTTTTTGTGCTTAGGAATAAATGTACTCTTTGGAGAAAAGATGGACATGTATTTTGGTGGTAGAGGAAAAGAAAAGAACTGAATTTAAGAGGGGAAAAAGTCTCCACATCAACTCACAAAGTAAGAAAAAATACTAGTAAGTGAAACAAATTGAGAAAAAGCAAACACTTAGAGACTTGCTGAGATACTCCTGGGAGTCTTGGTGAAATTGGAAGGACCCTGTGAAAACCTGTTGCTTAGCTAACTTGGTGGGGGGCGGGGGGGTCCCCTCAGCCTGCCCCACTGTGACTTGGAGCTTTTAGGCAGAGAGGAACAGGGACTTAAATAACAATATTTTTAATTTTAGTTTTTACTTTTTAAGTAGATTTTTACTGAGGTATAAGATAATAAACAATAAAATGTACTAATTTGGACTGTGTCTTAATTTGAAAAAATGTGTACACCTATGTAACCACAACCCTAGTAAAGATATTTCCAACATTTCCAAATTCCCTTCTGCCTCTGCAGGCAATTCCTTACCCCTGGCTACCCACCCAAAATTCCTTTCTGATTTGTTAGCATAAATGACTTTTGTCAGTTCTTGAATTTCATATGAATGGAATCTTATATATGTACTCTTTTCTCTGACCTCTTTCATATCAGTTGTTTTAAAATTCATATGTGTTGTATCAGTGGCTTCTTTCTTTTTATTTTATGAGTATGCCATAATTGCTCATTTTCCAATTTGTGGACATTTGAATTCTTTCCAGCTTTTTGCTATTAGGAATATAACTGCTATTAGCATTTTCATACCATCCTTTTTATACTCCTATTTTCACTCGTTCATTCATTTTCTCTTTAATTCCACTTAAAAGTGAAATTTCTGAGTCACAGAAGATCTATGTTTAGCTTTTTAAGAACTTTCTAAAGGGGTTGTACTATACACTGACCAGCAATGTATGAGAAATTCCAGTTGTTCTACAGTATTTGGATATGAATAGTATTTCGATGTGGTTTTAATTTGCATTTCTCCAGTGCTGGGATTTTGACTGAGACAGTGTTGACTTTATAGATCAGTTCTGTGGGAAATGGCATCTTCACAGTGAGTCTTGCCATGCATTAGCACGTGAATGTCTCTACTTACTTAGAGTTTCCTTACTGTCTCTTAGCAGTGTTTTTGTACTTTCCAGTGTATAGGTCTTGCAAATATAACACCAAGTATTTCTTGTTCTTTTTAAGCTGTTGTAAATGGTATTTTTTAAATTTCCATTTTACTTGTTACTAATTATATAAAAGTACAATTGATTGTTTATTATATTGATTACATGTCCTGTCATCTTGCTAGTAGTTTCTTTTTTTTTTTTTTTTTTAAGATTTTATTTATTTATTTGACAGAGCGAGATCACAGGCGGGCAGAGAGGCAGGCAGAGAGAGAGGAAGCAGGCTCCCTGCTGAGCAGAGAGCCTGATGCGGGGCTCAATCCCAGGACCCCGGGACCATGACCTGAGCCGAAAGCAGAGGCTTTTAACCCACTGAGCCACCCAGGTGCCCCTAAGTTCTAGTAGCTTCTTAACATATTCTTGGGATTTTTATATCTGTGATCCTTGCATCTGGGGGTGCCTGGGTGGCTTAGTCATTAGGTGTCTGCCTTTGGCTCGGGTTCTGGGATCAAGCCCCACATTAGGCTCCCTGCTTAGCGGGAGGCCTGCTTCTTCTCTCCCACTCCCCCTGCTTGTTTTCCTTTTGTCGATCTCTCTCTGCCAAATAAATAAAATCTTTAAAAAAAAAAAAAAAGGATCATTGCATCTGTAATAAAGACGTTTTTACTTCTTTCTTACCAGTATGTATGCCTTTAATTTCTTTTTCTTACTGCACTGGCTGTGACCTCCAGTATGGTGTTGAATAGGTGAGAGCACATCTTTGCCTTGTTCCTAATCCTGGGGGAGAAGCGCTTATTACTAACTGAATATGATGTTATCTCTGTTTTTTTTTTTTAAATATGTCCTTTTCAGGTTGAAGAGTTACCTTTTTTTTTCTCATTTGCTGAGAGTTTGTATCATGTGTGTTCAGTTCTTTCTAATACTTTTTTCTCAACCAATTGATATGATCATATGATTTTTTTTCTCCTTTATTTTATATGGTAAAATACATTTAAGTTATGAATGGTAAACCAACCTTATATTCCTGCCATAAGCCCCAGTTGGCCGTGATATATTATTCATTTTCTTTCTATTGCTGGATTAAATTTGTTAATATTTTGATATAGAATTTTATGTACATATTAATGAGGAATGTTGGTTTGTATTTTTCTTGTGATTATTTTGTCTGGTTTTGGCATCAGCAATGCTAGCTTGGTAGAATAAATGAAGTCTTTCCTCTTGTTTGCTGAGAGTTTGTGTAGGATTGGTATTATTTCTTCCTTAAATATCTGGTAGAATTCACCAGTTAAATAGTCTGGACCTAGAGTTTTCTTTCTGGAAAGTTTTTACTTTAAAAAATAGATACAGGGTTATTCATCTGTGTTTAAGTCAACTTTGGTAATTTTTTCTTCCAAGGAATTTGTCTGTTTCACCTAAATTGTAGAATTTATTGATATAGAAGTTTTTCAGAATATTCTCTTACTCCACTACTGTATATAAGATCTGTACTGATGTCCCCTTTTTCATTCCTGATATTGGTAATTTGGGTCTTCTTTTTCTTGATCATGTTAGCTTGAGGTTTAGCCAGTTGATCTTTGCAAAGAATTCACTTTTGTTTTTCTCAGTTATTTGTGCATATCATTGATTTCTGTTCTATATTATTTCATCCCTTATATTTTGGGTTTAATTTGCTTTTTTTTTTTCTACACCCACACTTTTTTTTAAAGATTTTGTTTATTAGAGACCACACAGGCATATGTGCGAGTAGGGGAGGGGCAGAAGGGGAAAGAATCTCAAACAGACTCTGTGCTGAGCACAGAGCCTGATGCAGGACTCGATCTCACCACCCTGAGATCTGACGTGCTGAAATCAAGAGTCTGTCGCTTAACTTACTGACCCACCCAGGCGCCCCCTTTTTCTACTTTCTTAAGGTGGAAACGTAGATCATTGATTTAAAAAAATTTTTCAACGCAATATTGGTTGAGGTGTAAGTTACATTTTTAATGCATAATGCTTTTGAGTTTCACCTGTGTTGTAGCATTAATCAGTATTTTGTATCTCTCTTTCTCTCTTTTTTTTTTTTTTTTGATGAACTGTATTCTATCCTATATGTATATACCAGTTTATCAGTTCACCAGTTGATAAACCTTTGTGTTGTTTCCACTTTGGAACCATTGTGTGTAAAGCTGCTATAAAAACCTTTGTGTGCAGGTCTTTGCCATTATGTCTTTGTTTCCCTGGGCAATGGAATTACTGGGTCAAGTGATAAGAGCAAGTTTAACTTCATAAGACACTGCTGTCTAGTTTTCCAGAGTATAAGTACTGTTTTGCAGTCCTGCTAGCAGTGAATGAGAATTCCATTTACCTCACGTTCTTGCCAACAACTGGTATTGTCATTCTTTTCAATTTTAGCCATTTTGGTGGGTATATATCTCATTATGACCTTTATTTGCATTTCTCTAATGACTAACAGTGCTGAAAATCTTTTCCTGTGTTTGTTTGCTATTGTGTATCTTCTTTGTTCAAGTGTCTGTTCAAATATTTTTCCCATTTAAATTAGGTTGCTTCTCCTGTTGTTACTGAATTGTAAGGTTTATGCAACTGGATATAACTTCTTTATTAAATAACATCTTTTTAATAATGTTACATATATAAAAATTCTGGTTAGGGAATTCTGTAGCTGCATTGTAGATCTTGTGTATTTGTGTGTTCACCTAAATTGGTTTCTAAATGTGTTAGGTTATTTTTGTTTTTTTAATTTGAACATTTAATTTATAAAAACTCCCTAATTGGTACATGACAATAAAAGTGTAGCATACATTAAGTCATAAAATTCTAACTGATTTATCTGTTACCCCTATTAATTTGATTAATGCCCCTTTTTAGCTTTGTTTCAGAGGTTTGGACTTAAACAGAAACTTTCTAAATGTGAAATACAGTAAGATTCTAATTTCTGAACAAAGAAATAATGTTGATAAGCCTGAAATATGGGTTTCTTTTCACCCTTGAACATTTGGAACAACATTTAAATAATTGTGGAGATTTTAAAAGCTATTGAGTTGGAGCAGAATACTGAAGCAGGCCCTTTGCCTTGACCTACACTGCAGTCATTCATGGTTAGCACATCAAGTTTCAGACCCAGAAGGCATACTCTCCCTGGTTCTTTCTAGGTTGACTTTTAATTTTAAGATGTAGATAACCATCATGAAGGGATAATTTTGAAGAGAAACAGACTTTTTTCTGGTGAGGTCTTTTCTTTCAGTTAAACCCTAGAATTATAGGCAGTTCTTCTCTTTTTATATGTAATAGAAGTGCAACGTGAGCTTTTAAGACTGTCTGTTACCTGCCTTTGCATTGGCTAACCTTTGTTGGGAAAACATCCACTGCTCTTTTCTTGGCTCATTCCAGATGCTACAGGTAAGCTTCTTGACACCATCCCACGTGTCTGATGCACACTGTTCTTGCTCCGATTTCTTCCCCTCACCTCGCATGTAACTCCAAGGCACATTCTTCTTGGGACACTCAAGTTTCCTCCAGTGACAGAAAGATGAAATGTCTGACTTATTCTTTCTAAAGCTATTCATTACCATGCCTAATGTATATTCTTACTGTCACCAGTAAACATCCGTGTAATGTGTATAAAGCTGTTTAAATGCTGAGCTTTCTGGCATATTGTAAAAATTGCCAGCACTCTTGGTTTCTTGTCCCATCTGTTAGTCCCTTTTAAGTATCATGGGCTTTTTTTTTTTTTTTTTTTTTTTAATCTTTTTCAAAAATCATGTGTAGCAGAGATCTGATTGACAGTTCACTGTTCTGGGGTGTGTTCTGCATTTTGACAAACACAGTGTGTAACCACCAGGACAGTCTAGGTACAGGATGTTTCTGTCAGCTCAGAAAGGTTCCCTGGCCCCTAGCAGCCATCGTCCCCATCATTGTGCCTTTTCCAGAATGCCGTATAAATGGTGTGAAAGTATGTAGCTTTTGTATCTGGCTTCTTTCACTTAGCACAGTGCTCTCGAGATTCCGCCGTGTGTTGCCGTGTGTCGTCGTTCCCATTGGCCGTCACTGAATTTGAAGGTGGAGGAAGAAGAGGCTCTTGAAGCTGAAAACTGAAGGAAACAGAATTTCCCCAGAGCTCCCTGAAAAGGAACGCAGCCTTGCCCATTCCCTGATTTTAGCCCCATGCCACCTATTTAGGACTTGTGACCAACAAAAGTTAGTAAATTCGTGTTGTTTAAGCCACCGAGTTTGTGGCAGCGACCATATAAGCAAATACAGAGCACTGTGCTTTCTGTGCCCTAAGAGCTCTAAGAAATAAGACCTCCTCCTATTTTTTTAAAGTAGTTTTTTAGCTTTAGATATTACAGTTTGGTCTGTGATCCATTTTTAGTTTGTTTTCCGTATGGTGCAGGACAAGGGTCTTGTTTCTCCCCTTCTGTTGCTCTCTCCCTGAATGAAGGACATGCTTCCTTCTCTTTCCAGGACAGTGTATGAAGAGTTAGTATCGGTTCTGTACTCATCATCGGTAGAATTCACCAGGGAGGCCCCCAGCTCTGGAATGTTGTCTTTTTTGTTTTTGTGGTAACATTTTAAGCACGAATACAGTTTCTTTAGTAGGTGGAGAGCTATTTTGGTTATTCATTCTCAAGTGAGCTTTGGTAATTTATGTCTTTCCTGTCTTCCACATTTTCACATTTGTTGATTTAAGGTTGTTCTTAATATCTTGCCCTATAAAATTCTGTGGAGTCTGTGTGATATCACACTTTAATTCCTATTGAAAATGTTTTCTTTTTTCTTGATCAGGTTAGCTAGAGGATTATTGGTTTTAGTCTCTGCAGAGAACCAGCTTTTGGTTGCACTGATTTTCCCCTAACGTATTTTTTTTTTCCTGCTCATATCTTTATTACCTTCCTTCAGCTTGTTTTCAGTTTAATTCTTCTTTTTCCGGTTCTGAAGGTGGAAGCTTGGACAGATAACAAGACATTTCCATTTTCCCACCCCAGCCTTCATTTTCTAGTTTTCATGTCTCCTTTACGTATGTTGTAACCCAGCTTTAGACAGTCTGCTTTCTTTCTGTGTTTACCAACATACTGACTCCCAGTGACCTTCACTCCTTGTGGTAGGTCTGAGTTTCCACCTGTTAATTTCCTTCTGCCTGAAGAACACCCTTGGATTCGTCTGTAGTGCAGCCCTGGTGGTGACGGTTTCAGCATCACTTTCCTGCTGCCTTCTGAGTTAGTGCTGATTCTTTGTTCAACATTATGTGATGTGCCTTTTATTCTCTGGTTGCTTTTAAGAGTCTCTATACCACATTTTTAGCAGTTTGACTGTTATGTGCTTTGATGTGATTGTTGACCTCACCTGGGCTTGTTGAGCTTGCTGGATCTGTGAGTTTGGTTTTCATGAAACTTAGAAATAATTTGATCAACATTTCTTTAAATATTTTTTCTGAAACCCCTTCTTGGGACTCTGGCATATATATTACCTCTGCATGGAAACTATACCTTCATTGGGTCACAAGTTTTTAGCTTTGTTCACTTTTTTCTCTGCTTCATGGTGGGTAATTCCTATTTCTGCAGGGTCTGATTTACTATGGACCACATCCAGTGAAATTTTCATTTCAGATACTATTTTTTTTACCTGTTGATGTTTTATTTGCTTCTTTTTCATTGTTACTGTTTCTTTCCTTGTGTTACACCCATGGTTTCCTCTAAATCTCAGCCTCTTTTCATGACAGCTGACTCAGTGTCTGTCTCCGGCTCCTTGCTGGTTCCTGACTCCATGTCACCACCAAGCACCTGCCCACCTCCCTGGCTGGCTTCAGGCTGCACATCTGCCATGGCTGGCTCATACCAGTCCTGTCTGCGACTCTGCTCCCAGTCTGCCTTCTAATGGATACTGTCTCTTTGTCTTCCCCTCCTCTGCCCTGCTCATCCTCAATTCCCATTGAGACAGCCTGATTAGCAGTGGCTGTGCCCCTCCTAGCCGTGGGGCTGCAGCCAGTTACTTACTGCACATGCCCCAGTTTCTTCTTTGAAGCAGTGTTCTTGTGCCCGTCCCACTGCACTGTGGTGACTGGGTCAGTGACCGTGTGGTCCATGCTCCCTGTGTCTGTGTGCTTAATATTGTAATGGTTGTCATCATGATTTCAGGTTGTACCTAACAGTGTATCCCCCAGGTTTCCCCTGATTAATCCAAGCCACAGCAGCTTCTTCCCCTCTGCAGTGAGCCACCTTCACGTGCATTGTCACACAGGTCACCTCCACAGTTTCTTTGTGTATTTTTTCTTTTTAAGATTTTATTTTTATTGTGATGCCGGGGGGCTCAGACCCTTAAGCACCTGCCTTAGCTCAGGCCCCTGGGGTTGAGTCCCACGTCAGGCTCCCTGCTCAGCAAGGAGCCTGCTTCTGCCTCTGTCTGCTGCTCCCCCTGACTGTGTTCTCTCTGTCTCTGTCTCTCTCTCTCTGACAAATACCTAACAAATCTTTAAAAAAAAAAAAAAAAGATTTTATTTTTATTTATTTGAAAGAGAGAGAGCACATGAGCATGAGCAGGGGGAGGGGGATCAGCAGAGGGAAAGGGAGAAGCAGACTTCCCAATGAGCAGGGAGCCCAGTGTGGTATTTGATCAGCCAGGACCCCGTGGTCATGACCCGAACCAAAGGGAGACTCTTTTTTTTTTTTTTTTAATAAAGATTTTATTTATTTATTTGATAGAGATCACAAGTAGGCGAAGAGGCAGGGAGAGAGAGTGAGAGGGAAGCAGGCTCCCTGCTGAGCAGAGAGCCCTACTCGGGACTCGATCCCAGGACCCTGGAATCATGACCTGAGCCGAAGGCAGTGGCTTAACCCGATGAGCCACCCAGGTGCCCGCCAAAGGCAGACTCTTAACTAACTGAGCCCCGCCCCCCCACCGCCACCCTGGCGCCCCTTGTCTTTGTGCATTTTCATGTTGGGGTCTGCGCACTAGACTCCATCCCAAAGGTGAGCCAAAACTTGCCCAGGGCCAGTTTTTGTGTGTCCCTCAAGCTGAGAATGACTTTTACATTTTTAAAGAGCTATGAAAAAACAAACAAGAGAAGATGCATGACAGAGACTTATGGCCCGACGCCTAAGTGCTTGCTGTCTGCCTCTTTACAGAACAAGTCTGCTGGCCCCAGCCTGTATGCTCATCTTGGCAGGGACGGTGCTGTGCTCTCCCTTTTAAGTTTAAAATGTGCATACAGTATAATTTACAGTGTGCTGTAAATACTGACATTTATAGATAAAAGTATTATATTGCTCTTTAAAATGTTTCCAGTAGAATCTAAATGGATACACCCACTATCGTGCATTTTTGGAGAAACATGAGCAAGCTCTACTGCAGTGATTGGAAAGTGGTCGATGCTGCCTTTTCTCCTGGCACTCTTTGTTTTATTCCACGTGTCCTACAGAATTTTATCTCAGTGTAAACATTTTTCTGCTAAGTATTTTGTCACCCTGTCCTGCTATTCTATAAAAATATATATATTTATTTATACATACACATGTATATGTATATTTAAAAATTATTTTGAAAGTTTCTTTAAGACTCTTAGGCCTTAAGCATTTTCTTTTGAATGGTTGTTAGTCATTGTTTGCACCAGTCCTGGCTCCTGGTCTTCCTCTAATGGTGCCAGCTGCTCCTCCTGGCTCCTCTCCTCACCCTTCCAGATGGGGGCCCTTCAGACTCTGTCCTGTCCTTGGACCTCCATAGTCCACTCATGAAATCTGAGTGCTTCTGTCTACTGAACAGCTCCCAAACGACCTCAACCAGCCCCAACCTCCCCCACACTCCAGAATGATGTTTCTGCTGCCGATGGACACCTCCGCTTGAGTGTTGACATGAAACCTCAGATTCACATGTCTGACGTGGAACTTGGTGCAGAGGTGCCCCTCATAGCCTTTTTATCTTCTGGTGGCAACCCTGCCCTTGGCATTGCAAGGTCAGAGAGCTCAGCTCTTCTGTGGCTCCTTGTTCCTCACCCCTCACCTAATCTGTCAGCAAACTCTGGTGTGTCTCCCATCAGAGTATTCCCATTTCACTGCTTCCACCCTGGTCCTAACAGCTTATTGTCTCACCAGGGTCATGGTAGCAAATAGCCTCACAGGGCCTCCAGCCTGTCCCTCCTCTGCTCAGACCCCTCCCATGGCTCCCTGTCTCCCTCTGCATAAAAGCTAGCACTCTCACAGTGGCCTCTTGAGCCTCAGCTCCCCCCCACCCGCAGCCCCCCACCTGGAGTGTTCTTCACCCCAGTGGCCTTCTTTCTTCAGGCCTTTGCGCTCTCTGACCGCCCTATTTAAAATCACAGCTCCTACTCCCTTAGCTCTTTTGCCTTCTATTATATGATTTCCTTATTTATTTTGTCTCTCTTCCACTAGAATGTAAGCTTTGTAAGGGCATGTCACCAGTGTCTGGCACATCATAAGCACTCATCAAATAATTGTTGAATGAATAATGACTTTAAATAATATGTTGCAAGCTTTGATGGTTATTAAACATAAAATAGCATTTCATGTATCTGGGAATGATGGAGTTATTAGCATGTTCCTCTGGTTTAGTTGATGTATTTGTGAATGAATGACTTTATGTTAGAAAAAAGGGTTCAGTATCCGTTTTCTTTCTTTTTGTTTCTGTAGATGTAGACACTGAGGACTGCTTGTTCAGACAGGCCTGGAAGGTGTTTTGTTATAGCTATGACATTCCATCCTTGGACTTCAAAGTTAGAGGCCAAAAATATCATAAAAGATATTTTGTTGATCTTTTTGCTGATTACTGACTAGGGTCCTTACATTTTGTTGAAAGCAGAGAATTGGAACCCACCTGACTTGGAGAAGGCTTTCCAAGCACAGTCGTCAGAGTCCCTTAGCATCACGGTTTCTGAGGCATTTACCAAAACCACTTTCCCAAGACCTGTCAACTGACCATTAGACCTGTCTTCACTTAGAAACATGTTATTTTACCTGAAATTCTCAGCAAGAGTTGAGAATTTTGTGATATTGATTTTGTTATACCTTTATCAATATAAAAATGTATGCTTTATATTTTCTCAAAAGCTTGAAACTGCAGATTAGCTCATTCAGTTTATCAGAATTATCTCCAGTGCATAAATAGGCAGAACCAGTTCTAATCGTCAGCCTAGTCATCGGTCAGACTCACTCGCAGAAGTCTTACTTATTTCTAAGATGTACCATCAGCCACCTCTTTTCTGAGCTTAAATCCTAGCAGTTAGGTGAGGCATGGAGCCAGTCACTGGGGTGGAAGAAGATGCTGTGCCTGTGGCTTGTTAGCTCCCTGTTTGCTTGCTTCTCGTGAGGATAATGTGTTCTTTGATAGTAGTCTAGGGATTGAAGGTGCCAAGTGAAATTCTAATCATCCCTGCCATCAAACTCTACGATGTGTCTGAATTTAAGGCATTCCAGTATGAACTGGGATATTTTATTTATAACGCCCTATTTTGCCCTTAACAGAACTGGATGTAGGATAAGTACAGCCCTGCCATGTGCCTCCATTCAAAGGGCTTTCCTGTGACCTTTGTCCTCTGGGACGTTTGGACCTTGAGGGCAGTATGTCCTGGTAAGAGAAGAGCTGAGACATCAGCCTTCTGCTCTAAGTGGGAGGAGCTGTGAGAAGGAAAAGGGAAGGGGAGGCCTGCAGGACTTCTGCCCTCTTGAGACTATCAGGCAGCGTCATTTTAGGAGAGAATGCACTTGGACGCTGAGCACCTAGAAGTGGACTGTCCTGAGACTTTACCCACCTACGCCTTGGACAGTCTTCTCCCAGGAATACCCCTCGCCTGGCTCAGAGATAGTGTATATGATTTTTGGAAGGCAGGAGGGAGTGGGTTGGGCTCCAGGATACAAGAGGAGGGAAAGAGGATTCCTGTCGTTGTAACCCTGGGTGGCAGGGATAGGCCAGCCCAGTGAGAGCTGGATGCCAGGACTTTCCTCCTGCATTTCATTGTTGTACCTGAAGGTCCAGTTATCTGAGAAGAAGGACGTTTTCAGCCGCAGCAGCCATGGATAGTCCTGGCCGTAGTGGGCCGGTCCCAGACTTGGATGTGGTCCACACTGGGTTGCGGATGCTTTCAATGACCCCTCTGCCCGCTGGCTCCAGAGCCACGTAGGCCATTCTCAGCCTCTGCCCTGCAAAGTGCCAGCTTGGGAGCCAGACCCAGAAGGTGGATCTGCAGGAACTCTTCCCTGGGGCCTTTTGTCAAGAAAAATCACAGGAAACAAGAGATGCTCTTGAGTCTCCTCTCAGTCTGGTCTGTTCCTCAGCCTAAGTGGGAGTATGGCGTTTCTAGGCAAATTCATAACCAGGGTGGATTGGGAGAGCTACATACCTTAGAAGAGGAAAAACCAAGTACTGGCTCCGGAGTTGGCAATCTTTCCTGAAAGCATAGTTCATGAAATAGAACAAAAATTAGAACTGTCTGTTTGCTCTCGATTTTCAGTGGGTTCGGAGATTATATAATTCTAATAATTACTAATCGAGAGCTTGACTAGGACAGAGGAATATGGTAAAACCAAAACCCCATCAGACCAAATAATACTTTCTTTGAAACTGGTAGAGAGTTGAAACTATATAATCGTGGCACGGAAAGCCAGCGAGAGAAAAACCACAGTGGTGTGGCAGGATGGAGTGGCTGGGGCACAGCCTTGGGGAGCAAGAAGAGAGGAGAGCAGATGGAGCTCTGCACCTGAAGCTGGGGTTCTGGTGTCGTTTACATAGCCCAGCACTAGGCCACTCTGCAGTGACCGCTGTGCAACACGGAACCTCTGGTGGGCAAGGGTGTCCTCTGATTATTTTATATCTGAGATGCCACTTGTTAGGAAAGTTCTTGTATCTGGAGGTAAAATTTTTCCCCAGTCTTTTCCAAAGACTTGGTAGTGTCAGTCATGAATCCAGGTACACTTGGAAACACTAGAAGTAGACGCATCAGATCAGTGGGGAGGGCAGAACCAAAAATGCTGTGTGATAGATTAGGCAGGCAAAGAGAAAAAACACACCACCTTGTTCTAGATGAGTGGATGAGCGGATGGAACATGTGAAACCACAGGATCACTAAGAGAAAACAGAGATCAAGTGTTTCTGTGATCTTGGTTGGGAAAGATCTTTTTAAGGGTAATACCAAAGACAGAAACCACAGAAAGAATAGCTTCTCAAAAGTGAAAACTAGTTGAACCACAAAACCAAAAGACAAGCAGCAGACTAAGAAACATTATAACAAATATAAAAGGCAAAGGTTAATCTTCTTCAGAGCTTTTTTATATTGTAATTAAAACATGGGTACCTCAGTAATACAAGGCTACTTATGGAACATCAGTCATTCCATCCTTATGAAAAAAGGACTCAAAATGAAATAAATTTCAGCCTCGCCACTTTTCTTCAGATGAATGTAAAATGAAACAGAGTCTTTCTCTTCTGTCATACTGGCAAAGAATGAAAATGTTGGGGTCCAGGTAATGTTAGTTTTACCTGCTGGACAACATAAATATTGACGCATTCCCAAAAAACGTTTTAGTGATGATTTATTGGAAACTAACAACTTCCTATTAAATGTTCGTTTTACATAAATAGCTGAGGGAAGCAATGAAATGTACTATTGCTGATTTGTTCACAGTGATAAATATTTGGGGGGAAGTTGAACTTTCATTTTAAAGATGGTATGAATTTTGTCAAGTTGTGGAGCTCAGAGTAATTTGCCCCAGTGGGGCAGCAGGGAGGGGGCAGTTTTTTCAGGCTCGAGCACCTTCGTGGTGGAGTGCCCTCTTCTAGCAGCCGCCCCAGCAGCATTTACAATGCACGCGCAGGCCCGGCTCACCCCGGGCTGGACCCTACAGGAGACTGGGAGGTGGCTGACACCATTGTGAGAGTTGAGACTGTATCCTGGGGTCTGACCCAGTGCTGCCCTGATTTCAGACTTCCCCCTGCATGCCCATTAGCCCCCTTCCAGAGGGTGTGCTCTGTTCAGAAACCTGCAGCCAGCCCTCAGCCAGCCAGCCCGGAAGTGTCGCCTGTGCACTCTCTCTCAGGCAGGGATTCTGTCCGTATGCCTCGCTGCTTGTCCCCCTGCCCTGGGGTACCCTTGGAACTGACATTCTCATAGGGCGACCAGCAGCAAACAGACGACCCTGCAGCTCAAACAGGATGGTTACCTGTCATGACGTGAGCCCATGGGTGCTGGAATGTAGAGTTGGGTGGACCGAGGTGAGAACAGGGTTCCTTGGATGGGTCCTGGGAGACTGAGGAAGAGGAACCAGTCCCCGGGGGAGGGGGGGTGCCTGTGTCTCCTCTGAGGGGGCACAGCTAGTGGGCGACAGAGATCGGCAGGGCGCTGATTGGGGCTCATCTTTAGAGCAGGGGCAGGATTTGGTGAAGTAACAAGGAGCCCTGCAGTCCTGTTGTTTAACTCTTAATTCTCTGTATTTGCCATATCCTAACATGGTGTTTGCTTTTTGTTTCCTTTTTTTTAATTTAAAGGATTTTTTGTTTTGTTTTGTGTTTTTGATAGATGAGGGTTACTACCAGGGTGGAAAATTTCAGTTTGAAACTGAAGTTCCTGATGCATACAACATGGTGGTGAGTAGCCTGCGTCTGAGCTGTCCTAACCCCTTGGTGTGGTCTGGTGGTCCTCAGGGGCCCCGCCCCACCCCACCCCCAGCATTGGGTCCCCGGCCCCTCACCCCCCCACCCCCGGTCCCAGAGCTGAGTACAAAACAGCTGATATTTCTGTGACTAATGTTGCTCAGCAGCAGCATTCAGAGCCCTAGGAGAGAGATTTGTTTTTCGATTAGCACTTGTGAGTGCTGTGTCAGGCGGGGCACACCGGGGCCACAGCGCAGCCGAGACTGTCCTGAGACTGGCACCTTCGCTGTGAGCCGCCTGTGTGGTTCGCACCAGTCTTACTTGTTAAATTCTGGCATGGAAAAAGAAAGCATTTTATTTAAAACTGGAGTTTTGTTTATGGTATAATACCAAAATTCCCAGGGTGTAGGAAACATGTATTTTAGAATTTTAGAAAAGAGAAATGACTCATAGTTTTAAACCATAAGTAGTTTATGCCCAGAGCTATATTTTTTTTAAAGATTTTATTATTTATTTGATAGGACAGAGATCACAAGTAGGCAGAGAAGCAGGCAGAGAGGGAGGAAGGGAAGCAGCTTCCCTGCTGAGCAGAGAGCCCGATGTGGAACTTGATCCCAGAACCCTGGGATCATGACCTGAACCAAAGGCAGAGGCTTAACCCACTGAGCCACCCATGCGCCCCCAGAGCTATATGTTAATCTCTCAAAGACCCCACCTAGGTAATAATTATACCAAGTATTGTCACATTCTGTCCTTGCTCTTAAGGAACTTAACAATTAGGAAGGTGAGAAAAAGTGTAGAAAGTGACCATAAAATGATAAAAGCCATAAGTAGCAGATAACAGAGCTGGAGCAGAGCCAGGAAACACATGCATGGGAATTCTGAGAAGGAAAGGAGAGGATCGCTTTGGCAAAGTTGTCTGGCCAGTTGAGTTTTTCAGGAAAAATAGGACTGGAGTTGTCCTGACTTGGGTTGACCTTTAACCCAAGGGTGGGTGGTCTGTGTGATGTCAAAATCTCTGGAACCGTGTTAGGTACAGAAGTGAGAACAAGCAGCTGTGTGTGGTGGATTGACCAGGTCAACTTGAAGGAAGAATCGGGTTTGGGGAGAAGTGAGGACAAACGAGAATCTCAGTTTTGAGGATTTTGGGGGCATTTTCACTTTGGCAGTGAGAAACCAGTGACAGTTCTGAACAGCTCCACAGTTCTGTGTGTGTGTGTGTGTGTGTGTGTGTGTGTGTAGATATATGTATATGTAAACATCCCCCTAATGTTTCCTAGACCTCTCCAGGTGTATCAAATAGGGAAAAAAAAAAATTTGATGGTGAAATTATGTCTCTTGTTAATTTGAGCCTGTGGGTACGGGGGACCCCATGTGCCCTGTTAGTTTGCCAGCAGTGATTGTCCTACTACCTGACATGTGGGATTTAGGCCTCCTGCCCCAGGCCCTGGCCCTACCACCGAGGTACAGTTCAGTGGCTGGCACACTTTTTTATTTGAAGCCAAACCTTTATCTAAGGAATTGGTCTTTACTAGGCTACTACATTAAAAGTTCTTTCTGAATGTAGTTTATGAGGATGGGAAAGAGTTGGCAGTGTAAGAAGAAAAAAAATAATTTTTAATCAAAGACAGGAAAATGTGCATCTCAGGTCTTTGTCCATCCATCTCCCTGCTGACTTCCTCTGTTTTCCTCATCACACACTGAGGAGTCTGGCTTGACAGGACACTGGACTCCCCCCAGGTGAGATGCAGTTGGAGAAGTTTGGTTGAAGTACAGATGTTTAGAATTCCAGAGGCTAGTGATGTTTTCTGGAAATAGCCAGGCATATGGCACCTAAATCTGGACCTTTTAGTTGTCTGGACATTTGTCATTTCTAAGGACTCCTTGTCGGGGGAATGCTAAAGGGTGGTATGTGACACAGTCTTTTCTTCAGAGAGGCAGTGAGTGTTTGAGGAGGAGGATGGCGTGAGGAGGGGCTTAGCATGAGCTGGCGGACTTTTCAGACAAGGCCTGCCAGTCTAAGGATCACTGTTTCAGGAACATCAGGTTTCATTTAGTGGCTGAGCTTCTCAGTCCCAGTATCAGAAGAGAGCAGAGCATGAGAAGACACAAGGGAACCGATTTTTGTTGAGCTTTTATGTACCAGGTGCCCCCATTCACTTCCCCTGTGGGGCCCAGAGAGGTAAAGTTAAGGATATACCTCGTTAGCTTTGCCAGAATAAAAGGCTCCATTGCTAAAGCAGATTCTTGTCCAACCTGCCCAGCCACAGGATGTGTGCCCTTCCCACAAACCCAGTGGCCACTCGGTGTGAGAAAATGTTTGTCATCTTGTCCTGTCCCTATGTGGCCTCTTCAAGAAACAGAGATATAGGATATGGAATACACAGGATAGAAAACCACTGAGCCTCAAGGACATGTCTCTTACATTAATTGGTGACTTATGATGGTTTTACATTATATTTAGTTTCTTTCTCCTTTGAGAAATTTCTGAATGATGGACTGGTTTGATTTCATCAGGAATGAAACCCATGTTCTCTAGCCAAGGGCCCTGAGAGGCCAGCCCCTCAGGGTGGACCCAGACCCTGCCCTGCTGCCAGCAGGGCCTCTTCTGCTCTACACTTCCTCTGCCCCTGCATGTCCTCTCTGCCTCCACGTCCAGGCTCGGGCTACAGCCTTACCAACAGGCTGGCGACTGTCACTACTAGCTCAGGACAGGGAGTGGGGATGACACCATCCCCAGGAGACCCTGTGATTTAGTGCCCAACTGAGACAGGTATTTGGGATTACTTGTTTTGTAGTTAATCTTTGCTTATATCACTCCGTAGTGTCTCTGTCCACTAGAGTGGGAGTGGCTTACGCTGTATCTCCAGGGCTCTGTGAGAGCACACGGTTCACATTTATCCAGCGGTTGGCGCTCTCTGCCCCTACAGACATACTGTGTGGAAGACGAAAGCAGCGTCTGAGGATACACGGGTTACAGGCATTTGGGGCAGAGTATGTGAGAGTAAATGTCAGGTACCTGTGTTTTATTTGGATGAGGACACAGCCAGCTTGTAGGCAGCCTAGGAGACTTCCGTGGAGCAGGCTTGGCTCATTTGCCTTTATTCCATGACTTTATATGATGTTTGTGCTTGGTAAGGACTTTTTAAAAACCTGTGACACTTACAGCTTCTTCAGTTGAAGTCACTTATTAAGATTGTCATTCTGAAAAACTTCTAGTCAGTAAAACAGGTCATTATTTCAGAGTAAACTTTTAAAAGAAAGAAAATTCTATTTGGTTTCCCTACCCCCTAAAATCCCCCACACCCCAGCAGCTAAAGTTCATAGTTTCCTTTGGTTCTTTGTCCTTTTGTCCCTGAACTTTATCTCACAGTCTCAAGCCCTCCTTGTGATCTCTCTGTATTGGCTGAAAGTATTTAGTGACATGAAATAAGCTTTTAAAATGTGCAAGGTTCTTTGTCAGACACTAGCTTTTTAAGAAGCCTGGTCTCCTGGGAGGCAGCACAGATGGTGATGAGCCAGGGTGGTGACATAGCACTGGGGATCCCTGGGCGATCAGGAAGCCCAGAGAAGGAGCAGGGCTCAGTGTGGTGTCACAGCCCCCACCCACGTCCTACGGTGCCCCCGTGGCATGTCAATCATGGTTGGATCGTGGTCTGTCGCGGAGACTATGCACTGAAGCAGGAAAAGGGGACACGACTTTTCATTCTTTGCCTCCAGTTTCCTCTAGAAGGGACACATGTTCTGTCCCACACACTTTTTTTTTTTTTTGAGATTTTATTTGTTTATGAGAGAGAGCAGGGGGAGGAGCAGAGGGAGAAGGGATAAGCAGACTCCATACTGAGTGTGGAGCCTGATGTGGGGCTTTGATCTCAGGACCCCGAGGTCACGACCTGAGCTGAAACCAAGAGTCTGACGCTCAGCCTACTGAGCCACCCAGGTGCCCCCCCATACACATATTTGATAACATAACCAAATCAAGAGACATGGCCATGACCAGCCCCAGAGAGGGTAAGGGGGAACCAGAGATACTGAAAGTGAACTAAACTTCCATTCTCCTCTTGTAGGTAATGTATACTTTGTAGGAAATTAAGAAACTGTGGCCACAGGTGTTTCCTTATAAGATTTCTCAGCTAGAGTTTTATTTTTTTGTTAACACATAATGTGTTATTTGCTTCAGGGGTACAGGTCTGTGAGTCATCAGCCTTACACAATTCACAGCGCTCACCATGGCACATACTAAACCTAGTTTGCTTAGTTGTACTGTAAAGATTTTTCTGTTTTTCCCTTGTTTTTTATTGTTTTTATTCTGTAAAACTTCGGGGGTTTTTTGTGGGGAGAGAATTGTTTTGTTTTGCTTCACCACTGTATTAAAATCTGCTTTTTTTTTTTTCACGAGTTTTTCCATGCCAGAGCCCAGGGTAACTCAGCTGCATTCTCTTCAGTGCTCTTACGGTTCTGTACCAGGTGTGTTCACTGGATCTAGAGTACAGCTCTTCAGTGGGGGTCTAGATATGTTTTTGCAGATGGCTAGCCGGTCTTGCCCTGAACAATCCCTTTTCCCCGTTGGTCTACAGTGCAGTGGCTGTCACATATTAAGCTCTCAGCCTGTGATGGGGCAGGTGGCAATGCCAAGTAGGAGGTGGAACTGGGTATTTCCTGTTTGTCTGGCTTTAGGGATGGGGTCCGGTCTAGAAGATCTGTTGGGAAAGTGTGTGTCAGAATGTGGGTCCACAGTTTTGATTTGTTCTCTTGTCTGGGGACCGCAGTTAGGAGGACCGCTGGCAGGGGAGGTGTCTGTGCTAACATTTAACTATGGACGATGTGAAGGGACAAGGAGGGGAGGGGCAAATACAGCCAGACACTTGGAGATCTAGTGAACAACACTAGGCAGGGTAACAGATATGTCATGGACTCTCTAGAAGGGAGGGAGATAGAGCCTGTAGGTTCCCTCCAATGCCAAGTTGGTGATTCAGTCTATCCAGTATGGAAACTGTATTATCACTTAGATTCATACAGCCCCACAATGCCGGCCTTCCCTCAGCCTGAAGGCCTTTCTGGAAGTGGCACGACAACTAGCATACTTTCTGTCAAATGCTCTCACATTTACTTGCAGGAAACCAAGTTAGAGCATATTAAATTGATTGAAACTCACTCTGAATCTAAATCCTAACCTTGGACACCTACATTTACATATTTGGATTAATTATCTGGGGGAGCTTCTTGATGTCATGCTGTTTTAAAGTCAGTAGGAAAACTTACAGGAGTGCCGGAAAAGTATGTCTGTTTTGTACAGATAAGATGATGGAACAATTCAAGTACTAGGAGAAGTACCAAGAGTATTTGGGTGGTCAGTAACAAAGGCAAAAATCTGATTACAAAGACTTTACAAAAGAGTAGCATCCCAAATGCAAATTAATACCAAATGATAAACATGGAAAGCATGGCCCCCCGTGACAAAGGGCTGACACATAAATGTCTACAAGATGACGTGTCTGTGAGACTCGGCCAGACAACACTTCGTGCTCTTACCAGCAGTACCTCTACCTGGGCTTCCTTCCAGGTAGACCTTTCCTACAGACGTGAACAGAGACGAGCACAGTGATTTAGCACAGTCCGTGGTAGAGGTGGGAGGCAGCCTAAATGTCCAGTAATAGGAACTGGCTTGTGAAATGCTAGAACTAGTACCATGGAGGGCGAGAAAGCCCAATGCCATCTGAAATGGTGACAGAAAGGAATGTGAAAAGATAGAGAGCCCATGTCCCCCCTTCTATAAAGAAAAATGAACGTGTACACACACATCTCTGTGCGGCGCCTAGAAAAGAGGCTCACAGGTGTATACCGGGTATTAGATTATTTCTGGGTGGCATTATCATACATAACAAAAGGAAAGAGAGAGATCTTGCCTTTTGTTTTCATTGTCTTTTTGTCTTACATGAGTATGGATTGCTTGTATCATAGAGTCACTTTAAAAGAACACCTTTATTCAAATATGCCTGGTCATCAGCGATGTCAGTGTGCCTCATTCCCACGTGCTTGCTTTCGTTCTCTCTCCCTCCTATAAGCATAGAGCAGACTTAGACTTGGAGGTAGGACAATGTACATGGCAGCCGCATCTTCAGAAACACGTGCGCAGGGACCCAGCTACCACCATGAGGAGCAGTAACTTCAGCCACAGCTCAGCAGCATAGCGCACAACATCGCATCTGCAGGCTCTCGGTGGGAATGGGGCCTGGAGTGCACCGTGGGCTCCTCTGCAGCCCTGGCCGAGAGGGTCAGAGGAGGCCGAGGTCCCGCCACCAGCACCACACACCTTCCAGCCCTGGGATTTGTAGAAGGGTCATGTTAGGGGTATGGGCAGAGTAGCACATGTGGTTGCAGTGTGAGGACACTAATGCACTGGGGGGCAGGAGGCCAGAATTGAGTGCTGGTTGGGACCAGTCTAGCTGAGTGCCAAGTAAGCCGTGGAATGGGGGGCTAGATGGGTCTGTGGCAGCAGGCACGATTTGGAGAGCCTGTTATCTCTTTCTCTCTCTGTTGCAGCCTCCCAAAGTGAAATGCCTGACCAGGATCTGGCACCCCAACATCACAGAGACAGGCGAAATATGTCTAAGGTGGGTTTTTCTTCTTTCCCATCTTCTGTGTTTGTGAGCACTGTGTGTGAACATTGGGCTTTCTAACACATAGTCTCACTGAGAGGAAATTTTGAGGCTGGGCCCCGATTAGGGTTCCCCAAACCGTCCTCAGGCCTTTGGGCTGCACTCCAGTGACTGGACGATCTCCCATTCCCACCCCACCCCCCAGCCTGCCGCCACCTCCAGACCCACATCCTCCTGGGCCCTCCAATGGCCAAGACCCCTGCTGGTGCTCCCTCTAGGGCTCCTTATCCTTTTCCCCTCCTGTTGTAATGAGAGACTGCAATCTCTCCACATGGCTGATTTTAGCTAAGAAGGAAAAGTAGGATTTATAAAATCCGGGGATAGGGGATATAGATGGCAAGTTTAAGACCTGGGTGTTTGTATTTAAGATGGCCTCTCTTTACCGAAATTGTCTTGAAGTGCGTAAAGCAGGAAAGCTCTCCCAGAGCTTCATGTCGGTTGTGGCCTCTGTGTTCCCCCCACCCCCACTGCAGTGGCAGATGATCAGGGATCTGCGACTCCTGCTTCTCGAGGCTGCTGGTCACTAATGTAGGGAACTGGGGAAGGTGTGTGGTTTGTCATTCTTAAGTAAGCTTAGCCCTTGGGCTTTATCTTCCTGTGTCTCGTCACTTTATCTAGTAAGACGGCAGTGGGGCTGTGAGGCTGTGGTGCCAGACGGCCTGGGCTGGAACCCGGTGCCTCTGCCAGCAGCAGCAGCGCCAACAGCGGGGAACTTGGGCAGGTTATATAACTTTCAGCCCCACGCAGAGTCGACATTAGCATTAGCGCCTTGTTCTACTTTCCTCCTGTGACAAAGTCGGTGCCCTGTCATGTCCATCCCCACCCCAGGAACACCAGCCCTGCCTGTGATGGGGGTCTACACACTGCCCGTAGTACCGGCAAAGCTGGACCCCTCTTTTTCCTCCTCTTTCTCCTCCCCCTCCTCTTTTTTCTTTTTTTAAGGGTTATGTATTTATTTGAGAGAGAACACGCAAGCTGGGAGAGGAGCAGAGGGAGAGCAACAAGCAACCTACCTGCCGAGCGTCAGGCCCCACATGGGGCTTGATCCCAGGACGGAGATCATGACCGGATCCAAAATCAAGAGTCAGATGCTAAACAGACTGTACCACCCAGGCGCCCCCCCTTGTCCTTCTTAAAAGCAGTTAGCACTCGGCTCCCCATGCAGCTTGTGTGCAGTGCCCCTGTTCTCCTGTCTGCCTCTTTTTCCATAGACAGTTACAAATGCACTTTCAACAGGCCACCTTTTCCCCTTCTGTCCCTGAAGTATCACACTTACAAAATCTGACTCCTCCAGCTTCAGGCCATAGATGGCATCCTCTCCAGCCTCCTCCCGTGAGGCCATCGCTGGTGCTTGCTCTCCCGAGAGCCCACTGCACACCACCTCCCTGTCACACCCTGCCCTCCACCAGAGTTAATACCAGAGCAGGAATTTCTCTTGTCACTTTTGTTCTCTCTGAGAAATCAGGTTGTTAGGGAAGTATGAGGAGAACTCAGCGGGCAGTTGCCAGCAGCAAAGGCCAGAAACCTTAAAGGAAGATCATTGATAGATTTAGCCACATTAAAATTAAAAACACAAAACACAAAAGACCAGCTGGGTTACATCCTTCATGTGTAAAGGTCTTTGCCAATTAGGATAAAAAAGACATAGCCACTGGGAAAAGCAAGCACCCGCTACAAGTAGCGACTCACAGGAGAGTTTTGGGTGGGTGGTAAGCACCTGAGGGGTGTTCAGTCTCCGCAGTAGCCAGAGAGAGGCTTGTGGAAACAAGATGCCGCTCACCACTCCTCACATTGCCCTGGTGCAAAAGCAAATACCCGGACCGGGGGAGTGGGGAGCTGTGAGAGAGAGAAGAGAAAGGGGAAGAACGGGCTCTCTCTCATCACGGCAGATATACCTCTGTTGGTCCTTCAGCTTTAAGGTCTACATTTAACTTGTATTTACCCTTGGATTTGTCAGCTACACTTGTAGGGGTTTATTGGTGGGAAAGAATGTGTCAGATTAAAATGCAAAGACCTTGTCATTGTTTATGAAAAAACTAGACAGTGTCCAGCAGGGGCTTAATGTAACACTGACTCGTGGCATCTCCTGAACAAAGAGAAAGACGAGCCTGGGCCAGCCCCTCCTGGTCCACAGTGACGCCCAGTGGCATCTACCTGGATTCCTCACTCAGCGGCTCTGACCAGTGCCTAGCGCTCTGTGGAGCCTTGTCTAGTACACCGGCCACTTAGCTCTCTTTGTGAGGCTTGCCCTGACACCAGGGGCCCTTGCCTGCTTTGGGCTTCGGGACAGATGTGTCTATGGGATTCGAGGGCCCTGAGCCAGGACCCTGGTGGTTGCACTTGAGACTTTTTCTCCTGGGCTCCGTGCTTCCAGTGTAGCCCCTGAGGCACTGTCTGATCCCCTGCCTGGTGCCCTCTCTGAGGGCCTGTTACCTGAGCTCCCGCAGGATTCCTGCCTGCTGAGGCTGGGCTGGAACTTGCACAGTGATGGTGTGTTCCCTCCACAGTGTCACTCTGCCCAGACCTGTGGCCTGTAGACTTGAGCACAGCCTGCCTGATTATGGGCATCTTATCTGCCCCTTACCTGCTATCGCCCTGGGTGGGCACAGCTGGCTTCCAGGTTCAGAGCCCTCCTGCTCTGGCTATGCTGTTGACAGAGGTCGGAGGATACTGCCTGCTCAGCCAGTGAAGCTGTCCCACCCACCCCACCCACCCCACCATCAGCTAATGGTGGTCGCGCCCAGACGCAGTGGGGGCAGTTGGTATTCTTTGCTTTGTGGGGCTTGCCAGCTGCTGGGGAGACAGGCATTGAACGAGTGAGCCAGTAGATGGCTAAGGATTGTGACAAGGTATGTCAAAAGGACAAAGACAATCAGAACTGACTCCTGTCCCTGCCTCAGTGAGGAGACCTCTCGCTGGGTCATATGGACCCCTAGACCTGACACGTGGCTCCTGAACAGTTACTCAGAAGCTGCAGAGCTTTCGTGGCAATAAGGCCTGCCCCTTGGCAGCGGGGGGGATGTCTGTAAGTAAGTGATAGTGGTCAACTTAAGATTTTATTTATTCTAACTGAGCTTCACTGGCAATCAAGATTATAGCACAGTTATATTTTCTCCTGATTTTAACTGACTTATGTGAACTTGAACATGCTCTGGTCCAGAACGTCTCTAAGGCACAGAGGGCCTGATACTGCCGTGTGAGCTTAGGAACGGTTCCATACACATTAAAGCAGCAGCAAGATACAGCTCGACAGTGCCAAACTAATTTTTCCCCAGAAGGGAACTGGGCAGTAAATTGTAGTTTTTCAAAATGTGGAATAGTCATTTCTGTGAGAGTATGTAATGTGCACGTACAGCTGATGGAACAGTGATGGAAATGACCCTTGGGTCCAGCTTAGGAAACAGGACCTCACAATACCTCCAAAACGCATGTGCACCTTCCCTGAACACGGTCCTCCCACCCACTGGGGAAGAACAACCAGAATTTTTTGCTAATCTACCTTTATCCTTCATTTTTCCCTTTTGAACTTTTTTAAAAAAACAAAAACAGAGTATTAGAACATGTGCTAGGAGCTGTCATTCTTGTTCACCTGCAGCTCCAGGGAAGCTACCTGAGTTTGAAGGACTGTCCCCCAGGCCTGTGCCCTTGCTGCTTTGTGCCCTGTTTGCTTTCCTCCATTAGAGAGATGGCAGCACCACCCTCATGGGTCGTTGAGGCGTTAGGTGAGGTTAGGATCGTGCTGAAACACGTAAGAAGCTCTAAGCATCAGTTGTCATTTTCTGAATATCAAGTTGACAAGTGCTCTTTGTACATTATTTTAAGCATCCTTACTTCCTGCTTAAAACTTCATGTGCATGCAGGATTAAAGACCTGGGTGTATGAGCAATAAACGTGGCACAAGAGATTAGACTTGGGGGTAGAGGTGGCCTTGTACAGGGAGATGGGCACTGGAAGAGAGGTGGGGCCCGGGGAAAGCAGATGTCCTGAAGAGGAGACGCGGGCCCACGGGCTTGGCAGCAGCAGCTTGGCACACCTGCAGCTCGTGCGACTGGAGGCTGACTGACCTGCTGACTGCTGTGCCTTTCTGTCTGTTTCAGTTTACTGAGAGAACATTCGATCGACGGCACTGGCTGGGCTCCCACAAGGACATTAAAGGTAGAGTGCAGTGCGCTTGAGCACAGCCCTGGCCTGGAGGCCTCTCCCTCCAGGAACCAGTCTCCTCGCCGTCCCGTCCACCCAGATGGCCGGGCACACCCTGCTGCCACCTGCCCACCTGGGGCTGCTTGGCCAAGCCCTTGCCTCAGTCAGTTCTCTGCCCCCAGTTCGTCTCGGGGCATTGGGGGGTTCAAGTTACCATCTCTCCCCTCTGCCCTTTACTCTGTGTGTTTCAGATCATGTGATTTCTATTCTTCCCTTCCTCTGTCCCCCAGTCTTGTGTGGTGCCTCACTCTCAGAGGAGACCAGAGCTGCCAGGGTGGGGCGAGGGGGAGGAGGGAAAGGGCAGGTGTGCCCTCCATCTGCTCTGAGTTCCCCTGAGCTAGCCTGGACAGATGGATGGCAACCCAGAAGCCAGGAGTGCCCTGAGGGAGGACCCCATCCAGGGGAGGGCGTTGGAGAGGGCCGCTGCTGGGCCTGAACAAGTGGCCCCAGCTGCTTCTGTGGTGTAGGCTCTGGTTGGTTCTGGGGATGCACTCTGTGGGTGCTCCATGAGGCCACCGGCTATGGCTTCAGCTTAGGGCTTCTCTGCCGTGGTATCTGTAGGAAACCTACAGTTTTCTCCTGTTGCCTGAGCTTCTCGTCAGAGGCAGCCAGGGCTTCTGGCTGGTGTTCACTTTGTAGTGAACAGTGCCTGACTCCGGCCATGGTTTCTGCTGGCTAATGAAGCCATCCATGCAGTCATCATAACCTTGGCCCTTCTCGTGCCAGATCCATGCTGCCCAAAAGAGTGCCCTCCTGCTCCTGGGCTCAGAGGGCCAACTGGGTTCCCAGCCTGTGCGTCTCTTTAGCCCGGGGCTCAGCACGAAGGTGTCGTCATCCGCACCCGGCCTGTGTTCCTGGTGACTGTGTCCTCCTCCTCTGCGGCTGACAGTTGTGCCAGGTCAACCTGAAAGGGTTATGGGTGTCAGAGTAGCATGTTTGTGGCACTCACAGACTGCCTGACACGTCGCACGATGCCATCTTCCTCTCTGTCTCCCCACTCCCCATCTCTCTCTTTCAAGAGCAGCATTGTTGCACGTGTGTTAACTTAGGCCCAGTGACGTATGGATTACGAAAGTCGTCCCAGCTAAAACTATTTGTAAGGCGAACTCTGCGCCAAACACATAACATAAGCGTGGCTGGCACTTCAGATGCTGCATCGGTTACTGTCCTTTGGGCCCCCAGGGAAGCCTGATTGGAACTAGACAGGCCTGGGCCCTGCTCTGCACACAGGTGCTGGGCTTTCTCTCCCCAGCGTCCTTCATACTTTAACTCTGTAGGCCCTGCCTTTGAACAGAGCTGCTGCGGATACACTGACCTCATTCCGTATATGCCAGCTTCCTGGTTCACCACTTAGAGACCATCTTCATTCCCACCCCTGCTCCCAGGCAGCTCCACTGCTTTTAGAGGAGGACACTGAGGCCCGGAGAGGTATGCATTGTTCACAGCGGCCCACCAGTGACTGCCCCAGTCCTGGGCCAGGTCTCTTTCTGTCCATGACCACACCTCGTGGGCGACAGCTGCCAACTCTGGTGTGTAGGCAGTGTTACTGTGTATCACCAAGTAGGCGCTTTGGGGGAAGAACACAGGGAAGGAGTTTGGGGGCTGCTCTCAGAGGACACTGCACACTTCCTACAGGCCTGACTCTGGGTCCTCCCCAGGTGTGGTCTCTACTGCCACAGGGCCTGGTCTGTCTTCTCGCCGTACCCCGGACATGTCCTGCCTACTCAGGACTTAGCTTTGGCACAGGGGTCCCTCCACCTGGAAGGTGTTCCCTCCTGCCATTTTTCTACCCGGCAGGCCCCACTTCCTCTGGGAAGTGTCTCCTCCCTGCTGGGTCCTCTATGGGAACATGTCTGTGGAAGTTCTGCTGACACGCCTGTCTGTCCATCCTCTCCACCAGACAGAGAATGTGTGCTCACTCCCCGCTCCAGCCCCAGGTTCAGCTCACCCCAAAAGGACACGGGTGGATGGCTGAGCCAAAGCAGAGGCGGCAATTAAAATTGCCAACTAGCAGAGTATCAGCTGGGGCTGAGAATTGGCCTGATTTAGAAGACAAGACTCAAGCTGGTGACAGGGAAGGCTGAGAGGGAATTTGCAGTTGAATCACAGATGATAAGTCAGTCCAGAGAGAACACATTGGTTTTCCACCTTATTTTAATGAGAATTTCTGACCTTTGAATGTTAGGAAGTGTTTATCACTTTTTTTTTTTTTTAAGTAATTACAATAAAATGGTTAGAGGCCTGTGGGACTGTGGGTAATGAGCTTATCTCTAGTCCCCAAGAGGGCACAAAAACAACAGATTTTGTTGTAAAGATGACTCTTCAGAAGTCCCACACTGTACTGGAAGGTGAGGAGGTGATGGAAGGGGGGTTCTCCTGAGCAGACGCAGCCTGTGGGCTCCCTGGGCTGGGTCTCGAGGGTACTTTGATTCAGTAATATACTTCCTGTGACTGCCCCCTCCAGATTTCCCAAGTCTGTTGTCATATTGGAGAGAAGTTGTTTTAAATTTCTGTCTTTAGGAAAAACAGCACACTAAAGATAAATTCTGACCTACCACAGTCTATATTTCTCGGTCAAGGGTTTGAAACACTAAGTGCACAGGAGCCTGAAACTTGTTTTCTTCTTTCTTTCTCATTCCAGGATGTTGTTTGGGGATTAAACTCTTTGTTTACTGTAAGTATATTGACCAGAATCCCAAGTTTTTCTTGAGTCCTCTGACTACTGCTTTTAAACATCACACTAAGGATAACCTGGAGAGATTAAAAACAGCACCCTGTAGACACTGAACTCCTTCTTTCTGTAGGATTTATAGGAGACAGAGGAACAGTGAGATGGGAACCAAGGGGGCTTTGGGGTGGCACCTGGGGAGGTTGTCAGGGAGGGAAGGGCCGGGACCACGGCCTCCTTCACGGAGGCGGCTCTTCCTCTGTGGGAGCTGGGCCCACCCTGCTCCATGTCTGCCCTCGCCATCATCCCTCTGCCCTCCCAGGTGTCCTGGTTTGGGTGAAGGAGTGTGGTCACCTGACCTCTAGGCTTTTCACAAACCCGGAACCTTAGAACCATTCTCTCCTCAGTGATGAGCTGCTGAAGTTTGCTGTCTGCAGAAAACAGCCCGTCACAGGCAGGGGCTGGAGGGCAGGAGGGCGTCAGGGAGAAGCTAAAAGCTGCTCTTTGGATTTTTTTTTTAATATAATAGTATTCTTTTGAGTTACTGCTCTTTGATCATAAAAGAGCTTTAGAAGAAAGGAGCCTCAGGGATCTGTCTGTGGGGTGGGGCGAGAAGCTGTGCTGCTTTTGATAAAACTTGACCCTCCATGAAAACGAGCCCACCCCGTCCAGCCCTCAGAACGGGTGGGTCATTGGAGGGGCAGCTTCCTGGCCCATGGCAGGTGTGCTGACACGACACCGGCATCTGGGGCCAAGCTGCTGTCCTAGGTCACTGAGCTCTTCTCTTACCAGCAGCAAAGTAAAAAGCAGCAGAGCCTCAAAATTAGACCCCCCAGGGCCCTGCCTCCCTCTGCCTTCTCATCTGTTGTCCCAGGTGATCCCTGTAGCAGAAGCAGCAAGCCCAGCACTTCTGTCTTCTGCCCTCCCTTCACCCCCGGGGAAGGTAGTGCTATCATTCTGTTGTGGTCCTGGTTTGGCTTTTTCATGGATGTGCACAGTTTTACTTCTAGAGCCATGAAGGCTGCAGGAGGATTTAAAATCTTCCCAGCAGGTCACACTGCTTTTTCATTGATTGAGCCTCTAATCTGACGCAGTCCCTGTCTCTCCAGTGCTACACATTCTAGAGGGCCAACCGAAATTGCTGATTAAGCCTGTAGTGGTTGTTCCAGCCAATATGTTCATCTTAGGTCAGATACGTGGTAAGGAAGATGGAGAGTTTGTGGTGTGTCTGGTGGTTTTCATATGCCCTGGGCATCTCATCTATGTGCTTTATATTTTTCCCTGTTTCTAGGACTTGAAGTCTAATTGTTCAACTTTACAAGTGATCATAGAGACTTAAGAGTTTTCCTTGCTATATTTGTAACATATTGGTCATATCTCATATTTATTGCCAAATCAGAAATATAGCCCCCAAATTAAACATTTCTCCTGAGGGAGAAGTACAGTTGTCTTTACAGTGACCATCGATGACGACTCTGGAAAGCAGTGACTTATCATAAGAACAAATCTCACTACCTTGGTTTTTAAGAAGGGGAGTAGGCAGTATAAAGATAAGACATGGCCTCCAATTTGAAATCCATGTTGTTTCTCATGGGGAGAGGGGAGTAGCCATTCCAGGGTTTTCTTCTTAAGATTTTATTTTTTTTAAGTACTTTCTATACCCAACATGGGGCTCAAACTCATAACCCCAAGATCAAGAGTCTCATGCTCCAAACCCTACCTCAGGGTTTTCTAATGCCTGGGGACAGGGTCCTCCTGGCGCTATCCTGCCTTCAGGCTCCACACCCCATCTCTGTTGGGTATGAGTGTCATGCTGTGAAGGGGAATAAAAAGATAAAGGGAAGATCTGGTTAAGGTCAGTGTAGAAGCCACAAACTTAGAGAAGCAAAGATGTTTGTCACAAATTAAAAGAAATGAATTTTGGAGGAAAAAATGGGACTTTTATTTGGAAATGCTCATAATGAGAGTGGTTCTTTACATCAAAAAGAGCCTTAGAACTTAATGTGATCATTATCCTTCATTTTCACCAAACTTTGGACAGTTGTATGTAAACATCGTGATCTTTCAGTCAGCAGTTCACCGACGTTCAGAAAGCACCTCGTAGACCATGGGTGTCCATCACAGGACCTGGGATCCATAATGGGATCGCTCTACTCCAGCTTCTCCTGTTTGCTGAGTAGACTTCTGTCATCTGGCTCAGAAAATGAAGACTTGTGACAGCAGAAAAACAGATTCTTTCCGTTGTTTACTTTGGGTTTCTCTCTTTTTAAGGATCTTTTGAATTTTGATGATCCACTGAATATTGAGGCTGCAGAACATCATTTGAGGGACAAGGTAAGCTAGTGATAGTGATCGAGGTTGATGGATTTGCCAAAAAGATGATTAGCGGCTCTTGCTCAGATAAGTAGGAGGCTGGGAATGGTAGGTCCATGCCTGGAATTTCAAGCAGTTGATTGATAAGTAACGTGTTGTGATCAATGTGAGTAAAGTGCTTGACCCAAGGTCAGACAGAAGTGTTCCTATTAGATGTGATTTCCTAGTAGAATTCAGTCTGAGGGATTTAAAATAGGCCACTGTTACTTCACTGGATTGACGGTATGGGGATACAGCGTTCACACTGCCCGGTCCTCCAGCGTGCCTGTGCACTGCGGTGCCCAATGCGTTTCCGTCCAAAATAATGAGGTCCTGTTAATTATTTCTAATCATCAGTTCCTTTTTTTTTTTTTAACTTTTTTCTTCCAAATCAGTGCATAAACCCTTACCCATTCTAGGAGCTAATAGTCCATAAAGTGGCTCTCCCGTACATTTTTCAACCATTCTCTGAGTGGTGGGCGCTCAGGTTTTCCCCCAACTACAGGTGATAATGCAGTCAGCATCCCTCTTGTGCACATCCTTAGAAGTGCATGGACGAGGAGTTGGGAGCAGGAGTAGGAGTCTGGGAATGGCTGTGGGATCGGAACAAGGCTGTTTGAGGTTGCGCAGCTTCACTTGGGGCCAGGCTCTTTAGCCATTAAGGCCTCAGCAGACAACCCTGCAGGGCTAACCTGGTTTAGTCCTAGGGCCTCAAATTTCATTTTCTGAACCGGCTTCCCCGTGAATCCTTGCCACCCTAGAATCAGCCACCCGAGGCTGTTACCCAACACCTGCCTGGAGTCTAGAAAGTTCTAAATGCCATCAGCTTTGTTCTAAATACAGTGCTGAAGAGCAGGGGCCTCTGTCTCTGGGAGACCTGTGACGGGCCAGAGCAGGGGGCATTTTAAATGTGCCATGCGTGATGTTTGCTAGTACCGAAGAGCGGGCACCGCCAGAGCCGGACTGCTGGGCACATACCCTGGCTGGGGCTCACCAAACCAGCAGGCACAGCAGGGAAGCCGTGAGCCGTGCAGGGTCAGTGGGTGCTTCTGCTCAGGCAGAGGAGGCTGGGAACAGCAGAGGCCTTCAGCAGGTGTGCCATGGCATCAGGCGGCCCTGGGCATGGGCGTCCCGCCCCCCCCCCCCCCCCCCATTCCCATGGCCTCGCCCACCCCCAGCCACAGCAGTCAGTCCTCCATACCGCCTATGCTGGCTTTCACTGCCTGGCAAAGCCTTGGTTTGTCCACTGCGATGACGAGCCCTTGCAGGTGTGCTCCTGCCCGCTACCCCCCGCACCCCTGCACCTTTTCAGGCGACTCCGTTCACATTGGAGCTCTACCTGTCACTGTCCCTGACATGGACTTCCCCGCTGAGCACTGTCTTACAGGCCGAGTCAGGAAGAGAAATCGATAATGATGGGAACATTTACAGGGCCAGGTGGAGAAAGACCAGTTATAAATGGTCTATCATTTTATTTTCTTCAAAGGTTGCTTCCTGCTCTTTGTGTGAAATAAGGGGAAGACTTGTATTTATGAACTGTTAGCCACAGTATGGTGGACCTAAAATCCTCCAGACAGTGATGCCTCCACATGAGTCCCCAGACCTCAGCCCCGTCCTCATGCTGAGTCATGACGACAGCTATTGAACTTGCTGCTTTATTTTGTGCTTATTGTTCACCCCGAGTTGGATTGGTGGCCACTGAAGTGCCAGGGGAGGGGCTGATGCTCAGGATCAACTCATGAACGGACAGTCCCTGTCCCCACAGAGTGGACATGCTAGCAGAGGCAGAGCATAGATGAGGAAACCTAAGCATGTGGCGGATGGAGGCCTGGGGGCGGGGGACAGTGGTAGGTCTTGCTGTTTTATGTAGCGTGCTCAGAGAAGGCCTTTCTGACAAGATGTGAGTAGAGATCAGATGTGAACCAAATGGGTATCAGGCAAGAGTATTCTGGAGAATGTTACAGTAGTGTAAGGGCCCTGAGGTAGGAATGTGCTAGGAATGTTGAGGGAGGAGGACACAGACTGGCGTGACTAGAGCTGGGGGCAGGACAGCGGTGATTTGACAGCAGCAGCTTCCTCGGGTGGCCCTCCCAAGCCCTATCCCACCCACATCCTAGAGAGCATTTATTCTCCTGACATCTCCACAAGGGAGGGACTCTCGTTATCCCTGATCTGCTAAGGAATCAGAGCCACCATGGAGGTAACAGACTTGCCAGGAAGGGGCAGAACCCAAGATGTGAATGCAGGCAGTCTGGCTCCAGAGTCTGTAGTCTTCCTGTGGCCTCTGCTCTGTGGGCCCTCAGGCAGAGGAAGGAGAGGAAAGCAGCAGAGGCTGAGCACAGAGGGCTTCTGGAGGCCATGAGCTCTGGGCTTTGTCCGGGACCAGGAGAGAGCAGAGGGGGTGACACTGAGCACCTGAGGGCAGGACGGTGGGGGAGCAGTGCCTGTGCGGTCTGCACATCCCACGAGCTGTGACTATGGCTCCCTAGCGGCTGATGGTGCTGTTGGCTTCTGGGTGCTGTGGGAATGGCCAAGTCAGGGCTCGTGGGAGTCCTTTCCACAAGTGCAGGCTCAGCAGCTCTCCATTTCCTCACCTGAGATGGCAGACAAGCCACCAAACCATTTTCAGACCTTAAAACCAGGAACCCACCCTGACTTTGAAAGGGTCACCATGTGAATTAAGTGTGGCAGAAGAGGAGGCCTCCTCCTTGTTCTGCCCCCTTCTAGACACCGCTCCAGGCAAGGACTGGCCACAAGAGGGTGCAGCCAGCACAGCGCCTACCAGGGGCTCTGTGGCCTGTGGCCTTATCTGTCATGTGATGCGGCTGAAGCAGTGTGACCCCATGGCAATCCTACAACACCTAGTAGCCGTGTTTGGGAGTAAGAGGGTTGAGTTCCACCTGTCAGATCACAGTGTCTTGAATACCGAAGGCATGTGTTCTGGGGTGGGCAAGCTCCAAGTCCCTCATGGCATGTGTGGCCCCGGGGGGCCCTTGCTCAGTCCTACAAGGCCAAGGAACTCTGGTCTTAACATTAGACCTGAGGGGCACACCTTGGGCACTTTCCTGCCCATACTGGCCTGGGGACACCAAGGGCCACACTGTCCTCTTTTCACCAGGGAATCAGGCCAGGTGCCCAGGTGGCCTCTGCTTGATGCCTGGCGGGGGGTGGGGGTTGCTCTTCTGGGTACAGTAGTCACTCGGATGGTGGGCTTCACTCACGCCATGAAAAGTGGGCACGTTTTAAATAGGCAGCAGGGTCTGGGGGCTGGTTTTAGGAAGACAGATCTGGGCACGCGTCCTCGGAGAACAGCAACTCTGTCTCATCTGCATTTGAGGTCAAGAGCCTTGTCTTGACCTACACTGCCACCTTGACCATACTCTGGCCCTCACTTTCCCCATTTGCAAAACAAAGGGTTTTAGACTGCCTTCCACTCAGAGCTTCTGTGTTTGGGTCCCCACCCACAGCCCTCCCAGCACAGTGGCCCCCATGGCGTGCCCACAGCCTCCTGCACATAGCAGGCCCCTGGAGTCGTAGGGAGAGGGCATCCTGCTCTTTGGGCTTCTGATTATCCTGCAGCCTTGGTGGCTGGGGGGCCGGAGGTGGGGTGGGAGTTGGAGGCCAAGTCCTTCCTATGCTCTGGAGAGCTCACAGTGGCTTCTTGACTTGGGCGGGTCCCACTTGTTCTGTTGTGTTTCCCTCGCTAACTCGCTCTCCCTTCTTCTCTCTCTGATCCCTCTCGCTCTGCAGGAGGACTTCCGGAATAAAGTGGAAGACTACATGAAGCGTTATGCCAGATGATAGGAGGAGGAGACGGTGGGGCTGTGGACTGTGTGTTGTAGGCTTGTCTCCAACCTCAACCAAGAGGGAGCTCCCCCTCCCCAGTCCTCGTGCTCCCCTCAGACCCACAGGGTCATCCACATCCTGTGACCATGCTGTCCCGAGGAAGAACCTCTTCACGACTGCCCATTGTAGATGGAGAGTCCCACATAAATACAGCAAGAAAATGTGTTTGGGGTTCTAAAGAGTTGTCTGCTTCCCTTAACATGTTTACTTTTTGGAAACTGTACTGTATAGGCTATTGATGAGATTCCTGAAAAGTTGTAACGAACTCAGAATTGAGGCTAGCGCTTGCTTCTCCCCCTTTTCTCAAAGTCCTTCCCTGCACAAGTGATGCTGATGATGTGCTCAGTGTAGCTCGAAGAGGGGCAATAAGAAACCCGCTACATACTGTGATTGGATGCACATTCTCTTAGCTCCTCCCACGGATGTTGGCCCTGCCTAGATGTTGTGAAGCTTCCCAGAATGCATAGTCATTCACTGTAGATCTCTTACTGAAATGCGTATTTTATTTAATGTAAGTATATTTTGGAACAGATTTGTAATTTGTACAATTTAATGCTTTAATTATTTTTTTCTATTCTCATTTAGTTTGTATTTTCATTGTATAGAGCAGACAGAAAGATGTTGGGTCAAGCAACTATTGAAGAGAAATACAAAGAAAATATGAAAGACACATTATTCCTTCTGTCCAAATGAAACAAGAATTTGGCTTTTAAAAATCAGCTCTTGCTTTTGGGTCCAGATGGGATGAGGAAGTCTTGGAACTCTTGGAAGCTAGATCTGGATGATAACTGAAAAAGAGAAAGGAAAGGAAAAAGGCAGGGAGCCCTTTCTCACATGCTGCCCAGAGGAAACTGGTGGGAGCCCAGACCAGCCAGGGACTTGGTGTTTGCACAGCAGTCTTGTGGTTGTGAGCCAGTGGGCAATGCCAGAGAGTCAGAGCCTCATGTATTGAGGGACAGGAGGGGTACCTCAGCAATCAGCCACCAGTGTGTGAAGTCACTGAGACAGTACCTGTGGCTTTCTGAGACTGCTGTGCTTCCGGGCGGTCTGGGGGCCGGGAATCAGAAGCAGCAGCAGCACGTAGCCGTCTGTATTCCAGCAGGCCCATGCTGGGTAAGAACACTAAGGAGGCAGATGGATTACTCCAGCATTTAGACATCTGGACGAGTGAAATCAAATGCAAAATAAATGTTTGTATGGTTTTCACCTGCTGCCTGCCTGGCACACTCAAGTTCACTGACAGCCTCCTTTGACCTCTGGATTCCCCCGTCTTCCATCTGCCCAGTCTGGATTGTTGTTCTTAATTTATAATACAGTCTAATTATGAGGTCAGTCTTCCTGGAGATTGGCAGGGAAGGAATATATGCTGTGCTTCCCATTTGTAGTCAGGAATTGTACCCATTAGATTGGGGTGGGGGGCTGATTGATGGGCCACACTGGTGCACGGAGCAGAAAGAGTGGGGCTGCATTGAGGGCACACTGGCCTCTTGGAGGCTCAGGGCCTGTGAGAAGACAACAGTAATCTCCCCTCCTAAAGCCTGTGAGAGGTATTGTAACTTACTTTTAATTGGAGCTCTGGCCGGTGTCCCAGGAACCTGGTCAGCTGGACCCAGGGCTGGCCTTTGCTCGGTAGGTCTGCAGCCAGCAGCTGGCCTGCCCACACACCTGAGTCCTGACGCCCCTCACAGCTGTTGGGGCAGCTCCCAGGCTGCGCAGATGTAGGTGAAGAAGGGACGTCAGCGCCCACAGGTGAATGGAAATAACGGGTGTTATAGGTAAAGGAATGGAAGGGACAGCTGTTCTGGATCAGAGATCCAGTAATTCTTCAAAAATGACCTCTCTGCTTGACAGAATCATCCCTCTTTGTCCAATGGAAATCCCTCAGGACCCTGCCCCTTACCCCATCTTGTTAAGAACACCACCCAGCCTGGCCCATCGAGGCAGAGAACTGATGCTGTGCTGCCTACTTGGCCGGGGGGCGGGGGGAGGGGCGGGGGGTGGCATGGCATCTTTTGGTGGCTGCAGAACCCTGACTTCCAGGCCTTTTTGGTTTCTTGAGGTCTCCTCCCCACTCAGGCCAACGGAACACTTCAGGTTCTGGTTCATGTGTTCCACCAGCCCGGTGACAGTAGATTTCTTGTTTTCCCAGGGTGGGTGTACTGAGCCAGACGGGAGTGGAGCAGGCCCTGGGACGTGAAAGTCCAAGATTTCTCCAATGTCCACTTGCGTCCCCATAATTCTGCTGCTTAGAATTTGATGGGTCGGCAGCATGTTTTTCGGGCGCACTCAGGAGGAAGCAGTTCCCGGATAGACCTGTCAGAAGGAAAGGCTCACATCTCCCCTTCCCTCAAGCACACCACCTGCAAATTACCTCCCTTCGAAGTCTTCATAAGAAGCTGGGGCGAGTGTATGGCTCCAGTGTCAAGTGCTAACGCGTCTGTGTCCCTTGTTGCTCATCTGTGTTTTCATTCACTGTATTTGGAGTGTTGGCAGAGCTCTCCCTCGGGGCAGTGCCTTGGGTTCTGCTTAACAAGACCCCCTGATTCATCTACTATTATTTACAAGCACTGACAGGCTCAGAGGGCTGTTCGTGATTTCTGCCATTGCAGATGAAGCTGGGTTTGGCACCTGCTAGAGCACTCGTGTGACAGAAGTTCATGAGAAAGCTTTGTAGAGAGCTGGTTCAGAGCAGTTGCAGGAGCTAAAAGAGTTTGAACATACAGTCTTTAAAAGGAATATATACCTTGGTACTTACTAGTTTAAACGTTTCACTTTTCCTGTGCCTTTAGTCTGCCAGACTTCCACACCGTCGTGGGTACGGGAGGCAAAAGCATGCTAGTCATGACCTGGCTGCAGCCAGACCAGTCCACAGAGTCCGGGCCACCTGGGAGCAGAGCCAGCATGTGTTCCTCCAATGGCATTGGAAACAGATGGAACAGCCCTCCTGCTGGGCTCTGGAGTTGAACAACAACAACAACAAAATCCCAGAGGGCAAACAAACTCCAGGCAGTGGCCATCTGTAAGATCTGTTAAACTTGTTCAAAGGACACGCCCGCTGTTCTCTAGGGTTGCTCTGTTACCTCTCACAGCCTTTAAAGAAGTTGATGTGAAAGAAAAAAAAAAATCGCGAATTCCTACAAAATCAGACTTCTTGCAGATTTATCAGAATCTACCAGAATTTTTTTAATGTAAACTTCCATTTGTAAAATTGGTTAGCCACCAATTGCAGCCTTTAACGAAACTCTCCCAGCAAGTACGGTCTATTCCAGGAGTGTTTTCACTTCATCCACTTAAAAATGTTTCTCCTTGGAAAGTCAGGTTTGTCATAAGTTCATTATTCTTCATGAAAGTGTGTCTAGCAAAATGCTAATAGTCTTAGCAAAATAACGTTTTTTCCTCTCCCTTTGCCAAATAACCTGTAAAATGAGAGCATCTGTTACTCCCTTTCCTCCCTCAAAGTAACAGCGGCTAATTCACAGGCTTCCGTGGTGCCCAGTGAAGGCCCCACTCATGCCCTGGGTTTCCGTGGGTTACCAAAACATGAATTGAAAGAATTGTGGTTTGAAAAAAAGTTCTTCAAAAAGCCCAGTGATAAACAAAAAAAACCAGTGATGAAGGTATTTGGGGACCTCACTTTGTTAAGAATGTCCATTTGTTCATGTTAAGCTGTATAAAGGACTGAATTATAATCTTTTTTTTAATCCACCTTAGGGCTCATTCATTTTCATTGCCAAGTTCACTGAGCCAGAGTTCTTCAGTAAGTTCACTTTTTGGCTTACGTCAGGGCCCTCTGGAAGAAGAGCTTGCCCAAGTGTTCCCAGTGCTGGAGGAGAGACCGGGTTCCGGGCCCCAGCACAGTAGGGCGGGTGCTGTAATTACTTGTCAGGGGCCATTGGCCAGGAAAACTCTACCCATGGATGGCACAGCACCTTGTGTGGCCTCCCCGTCGAGCCACTGGTCCATAGTTCACACCCAGCAGTGTTTTCTCCCCGCTCAGAGGGAGTCTGCTCGGTCTCTGGCCTCACAGGATTGATGCGTCTTGTGCAGTTTCCGGTGTTGGGTTTTTATCCTCTTGGGGTCAGACCGCATTGACCTGGCTCCCCACTCCGCTCCCATGCACACCACGTGGTACTCGTCAGTTGTTCTTCCCAAACATCTCTTTAAAAATTCATTCCAACCTCAAGAGCCCTGTTCACCTGTGTCCTTCCCTCCACCCCCCCACTCCCAACCAGGGTGAGGCTGAGGAGCCGTAAGGTGGGGTCCGTCCCGTGGGAGAAGAGCCGGTATCCTGTGTCTGAGGCGTTTCAGCTTCAAGTGAGTCTGAGAAGAGACAACCTGTCTCCCTGGGCTGGTTCTTGATGCATCGGGAGCAGGTGGAGTCCCACTGTGGTTGCTGTGCGCCTTGCCAGACCAGTCAGTGAGGTGTGTAAACCACCACAGCTGGTGCAGGAGAGCAGCACGACGGAGGGAGACCTGGCCGACATGCCAGTGAGACCAGAACAAACTGGTGGGATGGCCTCCACGTCCTCCCCACCTTGCCCCCAGAGGGCTTTCACCAAGCCTTTCACCAAGCCACATCTTCCCATTGCCTTCAGAATAAGCCCCCAGGGTTTAGCGCAGGAGCACACTGTCACTGGTCACCTGTCCGCTCTGCCAGCCCTGCCCTGACAGCCCTGCCTGGCCTCAGAGTGCTTCCATGCCTTGTGATGAGCTCCACAGCTGTCTTGCGTGCCCTTTCAAGATCATTCAGGTCATGTGGTGCCGCCACTGGGAAGCCTATCTTACAGGCAGATGGGCAGTTCCCAGGGCATCCTCGTCCTGCCCAGGCTTCCATATGCAGTACTGCCTGTCCCAGGTGTCAGGTGGCATGAGGAGCACAGGACCTTAGCCATCCCGCAGTAACTGAAGAGCTTAGTACAATGCCATCACTCACATGGAGTACATCCTCCAAGAGCTTTGGGGTACAAGTACACTGGTGAGTCTGCGCAAGACAGTCCTGTCCCCAGGAGCTGGGCATGCCGTTCAGCAAGGCAAGAGCTGTGGGGGGCACCTGCTGCCACACAGGAGAGCAAACCTCTGTCTGTCAGCTTGCACATGCCAAGTCCGAACAGTCTGAGGAAGCTGGAAAGATTCTGTAGAGAAGAAATGATATCAAGCAGGATGAACAGGACATTGGAAGTGGAGTGTGTAGGATTGAAAGAGACTTCAGGGAAGAAAACCACATATTTAGGAAAATGCACCTTTCAGTTGGAATCAGAAAGTCTTAAGGGGACAACAGGCTACAATGAAAGGACAGGCTACAATGAAAGGACAACAGGATGAAAACAGCCATTGCAACATCTCCACCGCAGGGCAGGGCAGATGCTGGAAAAAGAGATGATGGTGTGGGGACAAATTTGATGGATTCTTCCAGTGTGCAGAAGAGAATGACAAAGAGGAGCCATCAGAAGGAAGAGAACAGAAGGGACACTTGTACTAGCCTAAGATGGGGTGACAGGGCTGGGGAACCCTCCTATTTCAAAAAGCAAAAAAACAGAACTACAGTTTTCTGACATCAGACACAAAGCAGGACAGCGATCCCTGGGTGAGACCTGTAGTGAGACCCGCCTGGCTTGGACTAGGGAAGGGGAGGCCCAGGTGGAACCCAGCAGGCACTGACCTTGAGATGGAACTAATGATGTAGGCAGGCCAGAGGAGCTAGAGTTCCCAGCAGAGAGGGCTGCACAGAGAGCCAGCTCTGGAGACCTGCAGGGGGTTCCTCCCAGAGCATCCCTTGGAGACTGACCAGCATGTGTCCCTGAGGAAACTGCCTGAGCGTGGGGAAGAGCATCACCCAATAGGAGAAGAGAAAATGACCCCTGGAGTTCACAGAAGGCCAGGAATAGTCCATGTTCCCATGAGCCGTAATGGATTTGTGATCTGCGGTGCGCTGGAGAGGGATGAGCTTGGTAATGAGAAAATAGATGCTCACGGCTACACTAGTCCCACCCAAGTGTCTGGAAAGCAAGCCTTAAAAGGATCAAGTTATTTCAAATGAACTGTGTCCCAGAACAAAGACAAACAGGAATTTTTGAAATCCAGATCCTGGATCACCTGAGTAGCTCAGTTGGTTAGGCATGCAACTCTTGATTTCAGCTAAGGTCACAGTCACAGGGTCCTGGGACAGGACCCTGTGTCAGGATCTGCACTTAGCATGGAGTCTGCTTAAGATTCTCTCCCTTTCCCTCTGCCCCTTCCCCTGCTCACACACGTGTGCAAGCTCTCTCAAATAAATCTTTAGAAAATAAAAATACAAAAAAATAAAAATCCAGAACTTGCCACAAGCAGCCCAGCCCAGAAGCCTCTATCTCAGTAAGTCTGAGACTCCCATCCCCTGCCCAGAGGCACCAGGGCAGCCAGACAGCACCTGCCAAAGGAATTCCACACTGAGCCCCTGGCCCCCAAAACCTCTGGCCACCAAACCTCTGCCTGCTAAAATGAAAAATTTACACAGAACTTACAATCTCCTAACATGAAAGATGAAATGTCTGGGACACAGATGGAACCCACTCTTCATACCAAATCACACCCTAAATTGCTTAAATCAGACAGAGCAGAACTATGAAAATTGGGCCAGAAATAAAGATACATGATGCTCAGAGGCACAAAGAGAAAGAAGGTTAACAGCTGACTTCTCATTGGAAACAATGCAAGTGAGAAAACAGAGAAATATCTTTACTAAAAGAAAAAAAACTCCAGAGGTGCCCAGGTGAGCCACTCGGTTAAGGGTCTGCCTTTGGCTCAGGTCAATCCCGGGGTCCTGGGATTGAGTCCCTCATTGGGCTCCTTGCTCAGCGGGGGGCCTGCTTCTCTCTCTCCCTCGGCCCCCTCCCTCTGCTTGTGTAGCAAGTGCTTTCTCTCTCAAATAAATAAAATCTTTAAAAAAAATAGTCAAGCTAAAATTCTTTAGGGAAAGTATGAAAGATGGAGGCAAAATAAAGACTGTCCTCATGCATGCAAAGACTGAAAGTTGCACCAGCCGCCTAGCACTAGAAGAAATTCTGAACGACGTCCTCAGACGGAATACAATATAGAATGGCAATGTAGAACCACACCAGGGTGTCACCCTCAGTGCTGTGACACTGTGGGCCAGATAATCTGTCATTTGGGGGCAATCCTGTGCATCATAGGGTGTTAGTGGCTTCTACTCACTAGATCCCAGAAGCACCTATCCCCAGTTACGACAACTGAATTATTTCTAGGCATTGTCAAATGTGCCCTGGAGGAAAAAGTCACTCTGTGTTGAAAATCACTGTATTGGATAGACTTTTCTTTTCTTTCAAATTTTTTATCCCTTTGTGTTTTTGAGGAATAATCTAAAAGAATTCTTATGCTCAGGCATTCAGCTAAGTTTCTCCTTGTGCCTATTCTATTCATCCCATTTATTGTTTTTCTTTTTTTTTAAATAGACTTTATTGGGGTGCCTGGGTAGCTCAATCAGTTGAGCATCTGCCTTCAGTTCAGGTCTTGATCCCAGAGTCCTGGGATTGAGTCCCACATGGGGCTCCCTGCTCAGCTTCTCCCTCTGCCCCTGCCCCCCACTTGTGCTCTCTCTCTAATAAATAAATAAATAAATAACCTTTAAAAATAGATTATTGTTTTAAAGATTTTATTTCTTTTTTTGACAGAGAGAGAAATCACAAGTAGGCAGAGAGGCAGGCAGAGAGAGAGGGAAAAGCAAACTCCCCCCTGAGCAGAGAGCCCAATGCGGGGCTCGATCGAAGGACCCTGAGATCATGACCTGAGCCAAAGGCAGAGGCTTAACTCACTGAGCCACCCAGGCACTCCCAAAATAGACTATTTTTTAGAGTGTTTTTAGGTTCACAGCAAAACTGAGTGGAAAGTAGAGTTCTCATGTAACCTGCCCCCTATATGTACAACCTCTCCCACTGTAGACATCCCACAAATGTAACATTTGCTATAGCTGATGAAACTTTACTGACACATCATTATTACCTGAAGTCAGTAGTTTTCACTGGGGGTTCACACTTAGTGTGAACTGTTTTCACAAATAGATACTAAAATGTATCCATTTTGATAGTACAGGCATACCTCCGAGATATTGCTGGTTTTGTTCCAGAACGCCACAAGAGAGCAAGTATCACAATAAAGGGAGTCACATGAAGTTTTTGCTTTCCCACTGTATATAAAAGTTACATTTACACAGTACTGTAGTCTATCAGGTGTGGAACAGAATTAAGTCTAAAAAAACTGTACATACCTTAATTAAAAAATACCTTATTGCAAAAATGCTACCTATTACCTGAGCTCTCATTGAGTCGTAGTCCTTTCGTTGGAGGAGGGTCACGCCTTGATGTCCATGGCCGCGGACAGATCAGGGTGGTGGCTGCTGACGGCTGGGGTGTCTGTGTCAGATCCTAAATTAAGACAACGATTTGCCCATCAATTGACTTCCTTTCTCAATTTTTCTGTCGCACGTGATGCTGTTTGATGGCATTTCACCCACAGGAGAATTTCCTGCCGCCACTTTAGCACCTGAGCGGACATGATATCCTAAACCATCTGGTGTCTCTTCAACAGTCTTCACAGCATCGTCACTAGGATTAGATTCCATCTTGGGAAACCACTTTCTTTGTTCGGCCCCAGGAAGCGACGCCTCCTCCCTCAGGTTCAATCACAGGATTGCCGCGATTCGGTCCCATCTACAGGCTCCACTTGGAATTCCAGTTCTCCTGCTGTTTGCAGCCCCTCTGCAGTGACGTCCTCCAAGGAAATCTTAAACCTTCGATTTGTTAAAAACCCATTATCTGAATAGCACAATAAATCTAAGAACAATGAAATAAGGTATGCCTCTATGATTCAAAATAGTTTCACAGCCTAAAAATCCTGTGTTCTATTCCTTCTTCCCTCCCCCCCAACCCCCAGCAACTCTACTGAGTTTATAAAACTTGATTATAGTTTTTGTCCAACATGTTTTTTAAATTTGTTTTTTACTAACTACCTTAACAAAAGCAGCCATTTACCTCCTTATGGAGTTTCCTCTATTAAAGATTTACTCTGCTGGTGCTACTGTCTTTGCCCTCAGGCCTGATTTCTGTTGGTTGTACTCACTATCTTGTTTTCAGGGAGATAGCATTCCTCAAAATGTTTGGTCTTTATTGAGCACTTATCTCCATAATTAAGACATCCTTCCAGTCCTCTGTTGCACCTGTTTGACCAATCCACCTGGAATAGTGGTGGTGGCTGCTGCCTGTTGCACCAGATGCTGCTTTTAGTCAGAGTGAGGAGGACAGTTGTTGCCTCCGCAGCCAGTCCTCTGTTTGCAGGTGCTCTGTTCTTTCCAGGTGTCTCACCAGCCACGTGGGCACTATCTGTCTCTCTGACTCCACTACTACTATCTCCACCCTGAAACACAGACCCTCTAACTACTGCCCAATTGGTCCAAGAAGGGCTTGAGATGAATCACTTTGTCGGCTGTCCCTGGGGGCCCTCCAGCTCCCATCCCCTGCAGATTCAGAGAATGAAACCTGCCCCCTACTTTCAAATTTCCCCACCCACTTTTGCCTTTTTTTTTTTAAGATTTTATTTATTTATTTGACAGAGATCACAAGTAGGCAGAGAGGCAGGCAGAGAGAGAGAGAGGCGGAAGCAGGCCCCCCGCTGAGCAGAGACCCCCCCCCCCAATGTGGGGCTCCATCCCAGGACTCTGGAATCACGACCTGAGCCGAAGGCAGAGGCTCTAACCCACTGAGCCACCCAGGTGCCCCCCACTTTAGCTCTTAATCTTATGCCTTCTCAATGCTTCCAGGGCTTTGGCTCTTACCTCCAGTGTCCTTGTCAGCTACCTCCCTTCAGCATATAAACACATTCAGGCCCTCAAATATTTCCCTTAATCTTGTACCCCCCTTTTTGGCTCCTTCCCTTCTCAGCCTTTGGGAAAGGGCTGAGCATATTCTTCATTCTTTCATGTTCCATTCATCCCTCAACTCACTGCACACTCTTCTGCCCTCTCCCCACTGCCATACTAAAATTTCTTGAACTAAATCCATCAGTGCCTCCTAATCCTCGTATAAGGTAGGCACTTGCCACACGTCCTCTCAGCTGCACTTTACACTCTCATCTGTTCTTGGACATTCTTTCTTAATTCCTTTCCCTTTCCTCGTCTTTTGGATTGTTCTTGAGCTCCGTGTACCTCTTTGCTTCTTAAATTTTGGTGTGTCCTTGGGGCCCTGGGTGGCCTAGTGGGTTAAGTGTGGACTCTTGGTTTTGGTTCAGGTCGTGATCGCAGGACGGTGGGATGGAGCCCCACCTTGGACTCTGCACGCAGCACCGGGTCTGCTTGAGATTCTCTCCTCTGCCCCTCCTCCTGCTCTCTAGCAAATAAATCTTAAAAAAAAAAAAAGTGTGTCCTTTGCTCTGGCTACATTTGACATGAGCTCAGTTTGCAAGCAAGAATGAAAGGAAATAAGGAGCCCAGAAATGTAGAGACTTGCAGAGCTGGAAGAGACAACTTCTGGACCCCAGCAAGGGATCAAACTGAGAAAGTCTTCGAAAAGCCGAATAAAACTCAACTTCTTGGCAAAGCAGTCCTGAATTCAAATTCCGACTCCTTCACTACCGTGTGAACTCGGGCAAGACGCTCAACTTTTGTGCCCCTCGATGTCCTCCTAACAGCGCGCACTCGATGTTCCCGGGATTACATTAGGGAAGAGTGAACGTGCGCACTGCGGTGCACGTGCTCAGGGCTCCGTTAGGGCCGGCCCGTGCACAGCTGACTTCGCGGCTGTCGGCTGCGTGCGGCAGCATCCCACGTGCCCGCCGCCCGGGTCACGGCGCCACCTTCCCTCTCCTCTGCCTGCCCCAGGCCCCGACACCCCTTCCTCAGCTCCCGCGCCCCTTCCGCCAACTACGCGTCCCCCACGCCCCGAACTCTGCAGACCCGCCTCCCGGCGCCGCAAGCACGCCGCGGCAGGGCCGACCCCGGGTAGCCCGGGCGTTAGCGCTCGGGGCCTGGGCTCCGGGGAGAGCCCGGGCTCCCGGGGGAGTCCGTTCTCCGCGCCGCAGCCCGCCTCCCGGCCTCCGTGATTCGCCCCCAGTGACGCGCCCCCGTCACCTGACCGCGCGCAGCCAATCGCCATCCGCCGGGGCCGGACCCCGGCATTGGCCAGAGTGCACAGCGCAGCCAATCCGGACGCGGCGACCTCGCGGCCCCGCCCCCCTCCGGGTCTCGGGGAGGCGCACCCCGACGAGACCCGCGTGTTCGGTAGTTCCGCGCGGCACTGGGCGCGGGCTGGTCTGGATGGAGGCGGCGGCGGCGCCCGGCAGGGATGCGCGGGAGCGGGCGGCGAGTCATCCCCGCGGCCGCGGAGAGAAGAGCCCGCCAGACAGGTGTGCTCCGTGAGGGGGAGGCGGCCGGCGCCCTCCTCCGGGAAGCCCTCCAGGCGCCGCGGGGCGAGGGGTGCCCGGCTCGGGGAGGCTGGGGGCGGGGGGCCGGTGGGGCCTGGTGGTCTGTCCGGAAGAGGGGTCCTGCCGGAGGGGTTGCCAGCTGGCGGTCACCGCAGGCCTGAGCGTCCCGCGCCGGGATGCGGTGCGGGTCGGCGGGTGGGAGCCGGGGCGCGGCCGGGGCAGGGGTCCCGCCGAGGTGGCGTCCGGGGAAGCGCGGCCGGGGCAGGGGAACAGTCGCTGCGCAGGCCCCTGGGCTTGAACCCAGCCTGCGGACGTGGGCGGCCGGGCTTGGCGGGGCTGCGGTCAGGGAGCAGAGCCCCGGAGCTCGGGACGGACTTCGGGATGCGTTCTAGGGGCGGGTGAGTGCGGGACAGGTGAGGAAGCAGGGGCACGCCGGAAATCTTTGTAAAATCTAGGAGGGCGGTGGTGTGGCCCGGCGTGCTGGCCGGAGCAGTGCGGGTACCGGGACGCAAGCCGCAGGTCTGGCTGGTGCACTGGTGTGGGGAAAGGGACGGAGGCTGATGCCCCCAGGCTCCGGCCTGAGCCGCGGGGACAGTGGGAAGGTAGGCAGGGAGGCCTTTCAGTGCACACTGTGTCTTCAGCCCGCTGCAGCTGTGCATTTTCTGGTTGCTGAGACGTTGCTTCCTCTGTTTTGGCAATCCCCTCTGCCTGAACGTGAGCGATGAGTGTGTCTTTAAAATTCGGGTCCAGGCCGAAACCTGAATATTTCTTAGATGAGGCAGTCAGCTTTGGTTGAGCCTGAGCAAAGGGAGCTGGGCAAAAGCCCCTGAGGGAGACTGGTGTGGAGAGGAAATTCACCATACCTCTTTATGATATTTTGGTTTTGAGCATAGTAGAGTTGAGCTTTCCCATGCAATACTGAGAGCATTTTAAGGAGGAAGCAAGTCATGGAGCAGAGTTATCTATAAAACGTTAATCTGAAATTCAAGCCATAAATGGGTCAGTCAGCCAGCAGATTGACAAATTGCAGTCACTGAGCAGACTCGAGTAGCTTGAGGAAATGTAGGGTGCTATAGGAAGTGAAAGCAAGACTAAGGGAACATGCAGATTTAAGTCACAGCGGGACCAGGAGATTCCCAATGCCAGAGTGGCCAACCGTGGCCAGTCTAACTTCCCAAAGCCTTAAACCTATCAGGTGACTTTGGACAGCTATGAACAAGGTGTTACATAAAAACACTCTGTAGTTTGGAGGCTCTGGGTGGCTCAGTGAGGCATCTGCCTTAGGCTCAGGTGATGATCCCAGGGTCCTGGAATCGAGCCCCACACTGGGCTCCCTGCTCAGTGGGGAGCCTGCATCTGCCTCTCCCTCTGCCTGCTGCTTCGCCTGCTTGTGCTTCTGCTCTCTCTCTGTCAAATGAATAAGTAAAATATTTAAAAATAAATAAAACACTCTGTGGTAGGGGAAAAAAAAACTTTTAACAGCCATGGTTGGTAATTGTATTTGAATTTTCACGTGGATCTGTTTAAACATTGTTACTGATTTTAAAATCAGGTAAATTAATAGTATTAGGCAGGATTTCCTAATATATATATATATGTTTCTGAAGGTTTTTGATATTGGTAAAAATCTTTCAGGAGCTGTGCTTTTCTGTGACACTTTGTTCTTTTGTAAATCCTGCCCCTGCTGTGTGCCAGCCCTTGTCCTCAGTGTAAGTGACAGAGCAGTGAGGGAAACAAAGCCTGTGAGCTTCCGGAGCTGTTGTATGACTTTCTGTTAAGGCCAGCAGTGGTAAACAGGGCCAGAGTCTAGTGTGTCACACAATGAGGAGTACCATGGAGAGACAGAGGAAGGAGGAAGGGGACTGGGGGCTGTAATTTTATTTAGAGCTACAGGGAGCTTCACAAGAAATTCAAGATGCAACAAAGACCTAAGAAGGAAAGTGGGGTGGGGGCGTGGTCATGACAGGTGCTGGAAACTGAAAGTGGGAGAGGAGAAGTAGGCTTGCCCAGGGTCAGGGAGCAAAGAGGAGGGTGTGGGCAGGAATGGGTGCCTAGATCACCTGAGCCTTCCGCCAGCCCAGAGATTACAGAGAAATAAAGAAAAACTACCGATGAAGTTAGGAAGCCCTCGGGAAGGTGCAGTTCCCTTGGTGCTCATGTTTTCCCCCTCCTTCCATCTGGAGGCAAGGAGCCCATCTGTCCTTCAGAACCCTTGGGTAGACTTTGAGGCTCAGGGGCCATTGATCCTACCAAGGGGTGGAAAGGACTTTTGAAAATCTAAATGGAGGGGCGCTTGGGTGGCTCAGTGGGTCAAAGCCTCTGCCTTTGGTTCAGGTCATGATCTCTGGGTCCTGGGATCGAGCCCCGCATCGGGCTTTCTGCTCAGCAGGGAGCCTGCTTCCCACTCTCTCTCTGCCTGCCTCTCTGCCTACTTGTGATCTCCTTCTCTCTGTCAAATAAATAAATAAAATCTTAAAAAAAAAAAGAAAATCTAAGTGGATGGTCTAGCAGTTATATAAAGGAAACTAGCAAATACTAGATTATTGGAAATTACGCATATTTTTTCCATAATTCATGAAGATTTGGAGATGTCCAAGTACAGTTTGTGGAAGGCTGCGTGGTGTTTCTGCAGAGAAGTATCTTGACCTTGACGGCATTTGCTCTCTTGAGCTGACAGAGTGCAGCTATGCTCCCATACTCCATCTCCTTGTCCTTAACAGGCACATCTGTGTTTTCTTTCCAGCAGGAAAGTTTATATGGACTGTAATGCAACCACCCCCCTTGAGCCAGAAGTCATCCAGGCCATGACCGAGGCCATGAGGGAAGCCTGGGGAAATCCCAGCAGTCCTTACCCAGCAGGTAATCCTAGAAGGTGCTCACAGATATGGAGATATGGGGGTGGTGGGCAGAGGCAGTCTTAGAGAAATTGTACACCACCTGTGATCATTTGCTTTTGAATAGATTTTCTGTAAATACAAACCTTAGGTAGAAATTTTTGTGGGTTAGTTTTCAGAGAAGTCCAAATTTGAACATGGAGCCTGTTGATAGCATAACCTTTCGTTTTTAATACACTGCCCCATCTTCCTTGCCTAGATGAAAAAGATGTCTTATTAAGAGCTATTTGTAATAACAGTACCCATTAAAACCCTTTCATGTATCTGTCTCAGTGGTTCCTTGAAAAATTTGCAAAATAGATCTTTGAAATCATCAGGATTGCATATAATCCTGGCCTTTTTTTTTAAGTGAAAATTAGTTTAAAATTCTTTATTTTCATTATAATAAATAAATTCTTATTTCCCATTTATTCTTGTTTTAATACAGATCATTAAATTGGCAGTTTTGGAAAATGATTTACTTTAAATCAGTAGTTTTATGTCACCATTTACATTATGTTTTTCAGATGGCCAGCTGGCTATCCCTTTCTTAATGCTTATCAGAGATAATTAAGATAAACTGTCATAACTATGGATTATGAGGAACTAAAAGAGCTTTCAGACACTGTTGCGAAGCCCTAGGATTTAATAGTACTTAAAATACAACTTTACAGACATTCATGGGTTTTCGTATCTGTTTAGTATGAATTTTACAACTTCATAACTAAAAGCTTTTTCAAAATCAGGTTCTAGTCATTCATTAACTTATTTCTTGGTTTATTTGGTATGTATGTTGTGGCCATTCTTCTGGACATTGCCTCATATCTAATTTTTCCTCTAGGAAAATTGTACTTCCTGATGCGTTAAACTTGAGAATACAGAGGGCAAGTAAATGCTAATAGAAAGCATTTCTTATAAAGAACTTTAGGAATAATGCTGAAGGAACAATTCCCCTTCCTGACCTGATGAAACCTGTCAGTGTCTTTCTGGTTGTCCTGACGGCCTTCATTTCTTTAAGAACCATAACTAAAGTATGCACTGCAATTCACTTGTCGACACTCAGGTAGAAGTGAGGGGAGGGGAGGGAAAAAAGAGAAAAGAAAGAAAATCACCTTTATGATAGATTGATTTAATTATTTTCACAATACTATGATTTAATAATGATAATAATTCCTTTGGGAGAATTTAGTTAGGGAAAAATGTTAAGGACATATGGAAAGAGTTTAGATACCCAAGATGTTTACCACAGCCTTGCTTGTGAGAGTAAAAATCTGGAAATAACATCAGGGTCCGTGAGTCAAGGACTGACCACATTGAGTAGGCTGAAGCCGGGAGTGGAATTCCGGGCCCTGTCAGAGCCGTGCTGCAGACTACAGCAACGACTGAGACACACAGTAGCAGCATCTGGGTCAAGGGGGAAAGCCATATTATGAAACCTGATTCGCAGTATGGTTTCTTTGGTTCTTATACCCACCTCTCAAGAAAAATTGTGTATGAGCAAATCTGGAAAATATATTGTTTTGCTATGAGATGCAGAAACCTCCATGTAACAGTAGCTTAAGCACAAGGACCCAAGCAGGTTGAAGGCTTCTGCATCCTATCTGTTGTGATACTCACATCAGGGAGCCTCTGGAAGGCTTCACTCTATATTTTCAAGAAAATGAGAATAAAAAGACAAATGATGTTTTCGTGTTATTATGAAACTATATTTGACTTGATGGACCCCTAAAAGTGCCTTGCCCCCGCCCCAAGGGCTCCCCAGATGACATTTTGAGAACAGCTGATTCAACCGATACTGGTTGAGTATTTCCTGCATGCCAAGCACTGTTCTGATGAGGGATAAGGCACAGGGTACAAAGTGTATGGTGTTTTCAGGGCATTCCTTGGGCCACTGCCTGGAGAATGGACCACGATGGGGTCAGTGGAGTTGGGAGCCTGCTAGAATATTTCAGCGGTGGCCCTGACTCTGCAGGTGGTCGGGCAGTGCAGAGGTGGGGCAAGCTTCTGGGTATTTTTGATGACAGAGCCTTACAGGATTTACTGTGGGGTTGGATAACAGGGTATGAGAAAGGTAAGAGCCAAAGCCTTTGGCCCCAGGCCCCTGGAAGGACTGAGTCGCCATTTACTGAGATAGGAAAGGGTAAGAGGAACAAGTCTGGGGAAGAAATCATGTATTCAACTTGGAGCAAGTGTAGTTTCAGATGTCTAAGGAGATATATGTATATAATCTACTGGGTTCCAGGTGGAATGAGTAGAGTCTGCATCACCAAGCTGGTTATCAGTCTTGAGTTGCTGAGCTGGAGAGGATTCGAGGACCTGGCCAGGGCAGGGGCCATCTGCCATCTGGATCCCTGCCCAAAAAGGGATGCATAGAGGAGGAGGGAGCAGTCCTGGGGGAGAGCTGCTGGCATGGAAGGAGGCGCAGAGCTGGATTTGGCACACGGGGACCTTGGTCAGAGTGGGTTTGGGAATCCAGGGACCAGAATACCTGATTGCCAGTGAGTTCAAGAGGGAACAGAATAGGGTGGAGATGGGAAAGGAGAAACGGGCCGTTGCTGTGAGGTAGTAGAGGGGCTCTGGTGTGAGAACAGCCAAGTGAAGGAGGGTTGGTTTAATGGATCATGGGACCCACACATGCCCCTTACTCTCCCTCTTATGTCCTGAAAGGCAGATTTCAGAGTCTTCTCTTGTGTCAGTTACAATTACCAACCACCCTTTACATTTAGTAACACTAACAACTTCAAACATTTCAGAAATTTAAGAGTAAGAAAATAGACACCCGTGTGTCTCCTACCTAGATCCAACGGTGTTGCCATATTACCTCGATCTCTGTTTTTCTAAATTTATTGCTTTTTCATGAACCCTGGAGAATGAGTTGTGGGCAGGGGCATACTTCCCATCACAAGGAAGCACCTGTGTGTGTGTAAGAGAAGGGACTTTCTCCCGTGACAGTGCCATCAGCAAACCTGAGAACATGACAGGAAGGTCCTGCTCTGACATTCAGGCTATATCCTAATTTCCTGAGGAAATTACTTGGAGCTAATTTCCTCCAAGGACATTACCTGCTAAAAAGGCTGAGGACTTTTTAGTCCTGAGGACTGAGGACATTACTTGCTAAAAAGATAAAGACTGAATTAGTATCTGGGGTGGGGGAGAGAGCCATTGCTAGCAAACATCCCATGGCTGGTTTATTTTTTTTTTAACTCCTAGGGCCAAAGTTTTATTTTAGAATGTAACCTCTGCAGAAAAGCTGAAATCATAGTATAGTGAACACCTGCACTTATTTCCTTTACCTGGATCTATCATTTCTTTGAATCATATGAAAGTAAGTTGCAAACAGGAAGCTTCACTCCTAAACACCTAAGAACAAGGCCACTGTCCTGACTCACAGATGGAACATTAGATGACAGCATCTCATTAGCATCCTAATGAGATATTCTAATCTCCTTGAGTAGGCACTTTTGTTTCCAGTGGCCTTAGATCTTAGTGAAAATGTAAATTGTAAGTAAATGAAAAGAGCGACCATAGGGTCGTTTCTGGAAGTTCTCTGACCTGTCCCCAGTGGACATGATTCTGTGTGTTCCAGTAGCTTATGTTCCTGGGACTCGTTGGTCCACACCCTGTGCGTCCTTCCCCTCCAACAGCTTTAGTGGGGTGTGATTCACATGCACGGAACCGCAGAGAGAAAGTGAGTAGTTTGGTGCCTTTCTTTTCTTCCAAGTAGGGTTGGATGGTAACACACTTCGAAGACGCTTGGCCCATAGACCAAGTAAGAACGGAGTTCATGTCACAGATCCCGTCCTGGCGCCTTCCTTTCTCTGCCACATACAGTTTGGTCCCTTCATCCATGCCAGATGGTGGAACTAGCTCACAGCTGGGCTGCGTGGCCCCCGTGGGACGGCGGATCGGCCCCTGTGGGAGGGGCCTCTCCTGTGGCCCCCGGGGGCCTGCGCTGAGACGCAGCACCGTGCCTTGTGTTGAGGAGTCACCAGCATTCTTTTTGCTTATTTTTGTTGTTTTGCAGCGTGATCTTAAGCAAATTATTTCATCCCTCCACCCTCCTGTCTTGATGAATGGGAAGCAAGGCAGATGGCCCCAGCTTCCCCTCTCCTGTAGCATCCGGTAAGAGGAAGCCCATGTCTTTGGGGATTTTAGGGTTCCCGCGCGTCCCCCCCCCATCTGTTTCCACTTCTTACTAAGTCTCAGTAGGTGTCACTGAGTTGCTCCTATCTTGCTGCTGCCTCTTCTCCAGCTTATTCCTAGGATGTGGCCTATTGTGTTCACATTAGCGGGACAATGGGTCATCTTAGAATTGCCCACTTAGAGTTGTTCCTGCGTGTCTGGTTCTTTTTTTTTTTTTTTTTTTTTTAAGATTTTATTTTTAAGTCATCTATACCCAGTATGAGGCTCAAAGTCTCCACCACTAACCAAGCCAGCCAGGCGCCCCATGTCTGTCTGGTTGTTCTTTTAAGCATGTGTTTACTGGGCTTGGTAAAGTGATGCTAATGAGTTCTCATTCTGGTTTCTCAAGGTAGGAAGGCCAAGGACATTATTGACACAGCTCGGGAGAACGTCGCGAAGATGATAGGTGGGAAACCTCAGGACATAATCTTCACTTCCGGGGGCACCGAGGTAAAGTTTCTAAACAGGCTCGCAGTCTTTTAACTGTCAATTATATGTAAGGTATGTATACATGGTTCCTATTTGGTATTATTTTTTTAAAAGAAGAGGTATGCTTGGTGTTGGTCTTTCTCTTTTGCAAATTAGCTTCATATAGTTAGTCAGTATTTATCCTAAAAGTAAATTCCAGGTGGCTGGTAGGATATTTGTAACATAATGTGTAAATTAACTTCAACAGAGAGTTTATTTCAACAGAGAGTTTCCCCTTCTTTTTGCCCTGGAATTATCCCTTTAAATCCCTACTAAATTGTTTGCCTTATGAAGAGTTTGATTTCAGAGTCTTCTCTTATGTCAGTTACAATCACCAACCACCCTTTACATTTAGTAACACTAACAACTTCAAACATTTCGGAAATTTAAGAGTAAGAAAATAGACACCCGTGTGTCTCCTACCTAGATCCAACGGTGTTGCCATATTACTTCGATCTGTTTTTCTAAATTTACTGCTTTTTCATGGGTGGGGGGCTCAGTTGTTAAACATCTGCCTTTGGCTCAGGTTATGATCCCTGGGTCCTAGGATTGAGGTCCACATCAGGCCCTCTGCTCAGTGGGAAGTCTGCTACTCCCTCTCCCACTTCCTCTGCTTGTGTTCCCTCTCTTGCTTTCTCTCTCTGTCAAATAAATAAATAAAATTTTCTAAAAAGAATTTTCTAAAAAGAAGTTTGAGGTTTATGACCCATTGCAGATGTACTTTTAGACTGATAGAAATACAGGCTTCTGCTCAAACAGTAATTTCTGTCTCCCTTTCTGGGAAGGAGGGCATGACTGTCACCCACAGGTGATGTGACTGTCCACATGGAAAACCCCAGAGAATCTGCAGCCAGATTAAAGAGTTAATAAGAAAATTTAGCAGTTATTAGATTCAAAACTCAATCGTGTTTTTTATACCAGCAACAAGCAGGTGTATTGTCAAAAATCGATCTCTGCTCTGGAGCCAAAATGTGACATGAAGACGGAGTTTGGGGATAAAGAGGAACAATAGTTTATTACCTCGCCAGGCACATGACGCTGTAGCAGGCTAATGCCTTCAGAATGGCAGACCCACGCGGGGGAAAAGGCTGAGGGCTTTCGTAGGAAACTATAGGGCCCGGGCAGCCTCGATAGGAGTCTGGTGCATCCTGCCGGCCGGGTTCCTCAGGTCTCCATAGTGGTCTCATGACCAGCGTCGGCGCTGGCCATCCGAGTCTCATTACTGAGTATCGATGCCAAGTTCCTAGAACAAAGGATTCTACAGAAAAGCAAGAGAAGGGGATGGGTTGTTTCAAGAATGAGGAGGAGAGAAATGTGTTCCATTTAAAGTCAAACCTTGCTGGAGCATTAGTGTGATCCTCTCAGTTGCCAACCATCTCTGAGTTTCTAGCGGTTTCTGGTATTTACAAGAGCACAAAAAATAACAAATACTTAAGAAATAAATATTACAAAAAAGAATTTGTAAGACCGTTTTCATCGACTTGGCCGCACTAGGAAAGTAATAGGAATATTAGTGCACACCACCTTCAAAGAAGCTCTGATAAATGGAGCAATTCCCCGTGCTCCCAGATCCCGAGACCCAGTGTTCTAACCACCTCAGTAGATCTGTAGATCCGGTGTGCAACCGCAGTCTAAATCCTGAGGCTTTTTTGGTGGAATCTCACAAGCTAATTTATATGGCCAAGAACTGTCAAGACTTCTGGAAGATTAAGAACATAGTGAAATGACTTGCTCCACCAGACATCCAGCTGTCTGTAAAGCTCTACTAATTAAGGCAGGTGATCTTCAGGCAGGGACAGACAGTAGACCAGAAACAGCACCGTGCACATGTCAGCATTTGTCATATGACTGGGTAGCCACACATCCTGGTTTGCTCAGGACAGTCCCGGGATGTACCTGTTGTCCTGACATAATTGAATAGTACCCTCTTATTCTTAACTTTTTCTGGCTCAGACGGTAGATTATATGATCACCATATATGACTAAGGCAGTCTAAGAGAGCAGGAGGAATGAATGGTCTCCAGTAAATGGTGCTGGGACAACTGTATATTCACAAAGAAAAAGGAAATTGGATTTCTGCTTCATAACAAAATAATAATCATAACTTTGGGTATAATAAATACCTACTTATGAAGAATAAAATTTAGAAAGCTTTCAGGTGATAAGCTTATATCTTTGTGATGATTAAGAACAATGAATTTCTTTTACACAATACAGAAAACATTAACCACAAAGGAGAAGGCTGATAAATTGTGCCACCACTAAGGCCACAAAACAGAGTTTACTTCATCAAAGAGTACGATGAAGAAAACAAAAAGACAAGCGAGACAATGGCAGAAGACATTCACAACATTTAACTGACAAAAGACTAGCATCTAGGATATAAAGGCAGGTAACCCCATGGAAATACAGGCAAGAAACTCGAGTATGCACTTCACCAAGCAGAAGCCCAGTTTCTATAGGTGAAAATACTTGGTGTCGTTATCAGAGTAAAAAACATCAAGACACCTCTGCATGCCCATAAGAATGATAGAAATTGAGCATTGCAGTGGTAGTAAGTGTGGACAGTGGACGTAGAGCCGGAAGCACTCACATATGGCAGAGCACAGGCTGGAATGCCATTTGGGGAAAGGGGTTGGCACTATCTGGTCAAGTTGAGGATGAGAGCCTGCACTGGGGCCAGCAGTCCCGCCCCCAGGGTGGAGCCTAGACAAGTGAGGCTCATCTGCACCAGGGCCAGGTGAAGACCATTCCTGACAGCCCGAAACAGCAGTCCAAGTGTCCCTCAAAATTAGCACGGCCCAATGTTAATATGTTGTCACATGGCCACCTGCAGCAGTGCACAGGGATCTTGAGTGACGGGTCAGGAAGCTGCCACCACGCCCCTGGGCCCCATGCCCACCCCTGGGGCCAGGCTCTTGGTGGCCCACAAGGAGCTGCCTCGGCCTCAGCTGCTTGGTAGGGCCATCCTGGTCTCATCTGGTGCCAAGGACATTTGTGGTCTTTGAGAACACGGTTCATTTTCAGATGGGACCTACTGTTTCCCACCAAGGCCCCTGCACTCCCGCTGTGGCCCAGGGCAGGGCAGCCGTTTCCAGGTTTCAGCAGCAACCGACGGACATATGTGGCACATGGGAGGATCTTGGGTATCTCCATCCTGTTCACAGTCATTGGGTCACCTTTTACACCTTTTACACCTCTTACACTGCCATCCATGGTGGCCTCAGATGGGGTTGTGGGGACTCTCCAGCCGTGGGAGCCCCCAGGGAACCTGTCTTCTGGATAGAATGGCTGTATGGGGCAGCAGTGTTTCCCACAAGGATGTGCCCCGGGACCTCTCCGGAAGCTGCCACTGGGTGAAGAAACCCATCTGAGTTGTGGGTCCCTGACCACCTCCTCCCTGTTACCTGATCCCACATGTCACCCATCAGTGAGCCACAGCGTGGGCTGCCTTGGTGCCCCCCCCCAGCTGGATACTGTCTTAAGTCCTCTGCATGCAGAATAGCAGCACGTGGGCGCTTCAGCCCAGTGCAGGCTCTGTCCCCCTAATTGTGGGGTCCCCCAAATGCTCCAAGGGATTGGATCTTTACCGAGAAAAAGTTTGTTCAGTTCTACTCGTGCCAAGGTCAAAAAGAGACAAAATAAGCAGTACTGTTTACAGGTGTTTGCTTAGGAAGTCAGAGTATCCAGAAAATCGGGAATGATTTCCGTACATATCAGTGTGGGAGACAGCTCCGCGGGGGTGGAGAGGGGACAGTGACTGCGAGGACCCCCCGGGTGCTTCTGTGTGGGGCAGTGTCCACTGTCTTGATCAGGTAACAGTCATTCAGTCTTCGCTGCCTCATTTCTCTGTTAAACTTAGGTTTATGTTTTATACACTTTCCTGTATATATGTTATAATTTAAAATAAGAGAAAAGTTTTTGTTTTGTTTTGTTTTGTTTTGTTTTTAAAGTCTTCTCCTACCCTGTACTCTTATGTTATCCACTCTGGCTATAGGAAACCAATATTGTTAGCTTCTTGGTGTCTTCCAGAGAGTCTCTGCGTTAAAAGCAAATAACTATGTAGATTTATATATTCTAATCTCCTTCCCTGTGTACCCTTTCCAGGATATTTTTGCATAAGGAGCAAATGCGTTTATATTTCCCCCTTTATATACAAATTGGGTAGAATACTGTATATAATGTCTGCAACCTTTTTTTGTATTATTATTTATGAAGTATATTTCTATTTGAGATCTTTGGGTCTCTACACATAAAGCTTTTCCTTGATGTTTATTCCTTGGTGTCCATTGGGCACTTACAAATCCCTTTATTGGTGGACACTGAAGGGCTTTCCAATGTTATTACAAACAGTGCTATACCTAATAAGGACCTTTCTGTATCTCATTTTGCTTCTATGCAAGTGTAGTGATAGGATCAAGTCCAAGACACAGACATGCTGGGTCAGAGGGCTTATTTGACAGATACACCAAATGGCCCTTCATATGCTAGATTATACTCCCATCAGCAGTGGGTACCTGCTTTTTCAATTTATAAAATTGAAAAATTCATAACATTGCTTAATAAGACAGGCATTAATTGACTGGAAATGAATTCTGACCTTTTTGGAAGGTTTTGTCATTGGCCATTTGGAAGATGTATGACTTTGAGACCATTTTTCCCTTTTTTAAACATTAGCCACGAGGAAAATGAAGGCTGAGAAAGTGTCGCCGTGGCCCTCCCCTTAGCCCAGGTCTCGTAAATGCTCTTTCTGCTCTCTGCAGTCCAACAACTTAGTAATCCATTCCATGGTGAAACATTTCCACCAAACCCGCCCCTCTGCGGGGAGCCCGGCCGAGCTGTGCAGCCCGCTGGATGGGGCCGCGCCCCATCTTATCACCTGCACCGTGGAACACGACTCCATCCGCCTACCCCTGGAGCACCTGCTCAAAGAAGGAGCGGCCGGTGAGTGACCAGCTCCGCCTACCGCCACACACTGATTCCGGGACCTGGTGAATCATTTACCCTCCACTCGCAGCCTCCCTGGAGGTCAGCAGGTGCAAGGGTTACACAGCCTGTCCGGACACGGGAGCTGGGAATGCTGCCAGAGTGTCCCCTAGGGAAGAAATGGGTCATCACCATGCAGCTCTAGTCTAGTCTGGATCTAGCAACTGAATGAATGATACTTCAGATTCTTGTGTATAATGAATATATACGCATGAAATAATAAGCCTATAAATGCTACACAGTGCTTTTCATTTGGATTTTAAGGATTAAGTCTTGGCTTCCACTTCTTCGGGTGGGAAGAACAAGGGTCAGATAGACATCAGCAGTAGGGGTGGACATCAGCGTCAGGGGGCAAACACCAGAATAAATGTGCTCTTGCTGGATGACTTCAGCTCTGCACAGGAAGGGGTTCTCGCCAATGGGCGCAGGGGCAGACAGCCCACAGGCAGCCTGAGGGGTTGGCCGAGCTTGGTGGGCAAGAGCAGTGGCTCTGACCTTTCACTTTTCCCATGCGAGGAAGCCTCGAGACACCGGGCACAGACCACGGACTTTTGAAAACTAAGAGCCCTTTCCCCCGGCCCAAGATAGCCGAGGTGAATGCTTTCCTTGAAGCAAAGTGACTTTCCCCTCAGCTTCTCTGATCTGCTTGGAAACCTAAAAGTGGATCGAGGGAAAGTACTTCTATCACCCAGATTAAAGCACCATAGTGCTCCATTTGACTGTGAAGCCTTTCTGGGTTTTCCTGTTCGACTACTATAGGAGTTTTTCTCTTTCTGGTCTTACCTAGATGCACTACATTAACTGAAAAAAAAAAAAAAAAGAGAGAGAGAGATCAAATCTGACGTTCTTATTTCAGCTCTTGTTCCTTTCAATCCCTGCTGCCTTTTTATCCCCCGTCTTTCTTACTTTTCCGTACTTACAGGGAAGAGCAATGAATCATTCTTATTTGCTGTTGCATTTAACCTCCTGCTTAAATTACACAGATTTTGGGGCCCCTGGGTGGCCCAATCGGTTGAGCAGCTGCGATCAGCTCAGGTCATGATCCCAGGGTCTTGGGATTGAGTCCTGCATGGGGCTCCCTGCTCACTGGGGATTCTGCTTCTCCCTCTCTCATTCAGTGGTTCTTAGTGAATTCACCCACTTGAGTAACCGTCATCATAATCAGTTACAGAACATTTCATGACCCCCCAAAACTTTGTGCCCACCCACTGTAATTCTCCATTTGCCTCACCCCCAGGCAACCACTAATCCATGTCCATCTCTAAAGATTGCCCTATTTCATAGGACTTTCGTGAGAATGGAATCAGAGAACATGTGGTCTTTTTGACTGATTTCTTTCAATTAGCATGTTTTCAAGGTTCATTCATGATGGAGCATGTACGAGTACTTAATTTCTTTTTATGGATTTATAATATTCCATTTTATGTGAATTCCAGTCTCTATAAATAATACATTATTTATGTGGATGAACCTTTGACGATCATTTGGCATGATGACTAATGCCGTTATGAACCTTTGTGTACAAGTTCTTGTGTGGATGTATGTTTTCATTTCTCTTGGACTTACACCCAGGAGAGGCACAGCTGGGTCACAGGTTAACTCTGTGTTTAACCTTTCGAGCTGACTTTTGTATTCCCAAGTAGCTGCACCCTTTGATGTTTTTCCAGCAGGACCCGAGGATTCCTATTTCTCCATATCCTTGACAACATTTGCGATTGTCATTATCTTTTATTGCCGCTATCCTGGAGATGTGCAGTGGTATCTCCTGGTTTTGATTTGCATTACCCTGATGGTTGGATGTTAAGCATCCTTTCATGTGCTTAATAAGAAGATGAGTAATACTTTTTTTAAAAAAGTATTTTTTTATTTGCAAGAGAGAGCATGAGCAGGGGGAGGGGCAGAAAGAGAGGGAGAAGAAGACTCCCCACTGTGCGGGGAGCCCGACCTGGGGCTCAATCCCAGGACCCTGGGATCATGACCTGAGCCGAAGGCAGACACTTACCCTACTGAGCCACCCAGGCATCCCCATGACGAGTAATCCTGGCCAGAGTGGCCCTTCTTTTGCTCTCCTTGGAGTCTTGTAATGGATACATGAGCTCCACCCTTCTCTTGCTGGTCTCTGCCCTATCCCTGGAGCCCGCCCTGGCCTGCCGGTCCTCTCTTGGGCACGTGTGCTCTTTCTCAGTCACTGCCAGTGCTTCTGCTGCCCACCTGTGAGGTAGCTGGTAGCTAGGTCATGACACCCAGCCTCTGACTGCCACGCAGTTCTCCCTCCCAACACTCCACACTGTGCACCCAGCACTTGGATGATCACTAGATCTGGTCATGGTTTTCGCCTATTACTGTTCTGAGTGTTTTTTTCCTATTCTTATTAATCTAATGCTATCATCTTTCTGTATTCTGGGAATTCCTCAAAATTCCTTGCCCACAGGAGGATACCCCTAATTTAGAAAATATTTGTTCTCTCATTTTGGATCTTGAGGGGAGAGGGGATACATTTATCTTATATCATTTTGAACCAAAATCTTGATTCAATCACCTTCATTTATTCGTCTGAGGTGATGAGATTATAAGAGCTTGGAGCAGTGCCTAGAACCTAGTAGGTGATTAATGAATGCTAAGTGTCAAGTGAGTGAAGGTTAAGTACTTTGGTCCATTAAGGTGTTCTCATAAAGATAGTGGACTAGGAAGATCCTAGGATTACCTTGTCCCATGGATCCACCTAGATAACATCCCCATCAGTGTAGATACCCCCCAAAGTGACCTGAAGACTGACAGAACAAATTCTCCACAGCTAAACATAGAGAAGAGGCTACATCAAAGAGGGTAGGAAAGGTGAAGACACGGTTGGAAGCCAGATGGACCCGTGGAACTGCATGGTGGGGAGGGACAACATGGGCTCAGCGAGGGGAGAGGAGCAGACCCCATCCAGGCACCCCAGGTGTGAAGAACCTGCCCTGGGAAGATGGATCTACATAATATTGGCTTTGAAAACTAGAGGGGCCTCACTTCATGAGTTCTTACAATCAGTGGGGCTTAACACCTAGAACTGTAAAAATCAACAGGCTTGGCTCTGGAAGAGCTAGGAGACCCAAGAGGAAACTGAGGCCCTGCCCTTACAGAGATAGTAGAGCTAACACCCTCCTGGAGATATAGTATAGAAACAGCAGTTTGATCAACTCCTTGGGTGTATGGGAAGGAGATTTATTTACTAATCTCAGAGTGTGTGCTGGAGAGGTAGTGTCTTTTGGGAGACTTCTCCAAGAACAAAGGAGCTGGTGGGAGCCATTTCCCTCCTCCATCCCCCAGTTTGGATACATGGACACTTGTGGGAACCAGTATAGTATAACACTCTCCACCTAGCTTGCTAGCAGTGTACCCCACCCCCACACTCTTCTGTGGATCTACATCCTCCATCCTGGCCTGGATAGTTTTCTTGGGCAGCAGCAGTTTCCTTCCTGCAGGGGACTGGTGCAGACCTTTCTGGCACTGCATGTCCCACCGCCATGTTTTCCTGCAGACCCATGCATTAACAACACAGGGACCAAACCCTGTCTACAATAGGTAAAGACAGCCATTGCAGACAGTTGGGACTGAAGGCAAATGCTACAATAGCAGGGTGCACATAGGAGACACTCCTGAAGCTCTAGGTTCTAATGAATAGGGAACACCACATAGGAGGGCACTACAGGACTTGTCCTTCATAAGGCCACTAATTTCAAGAGCAGGAGACATAGCTGACTTTCCTGACACACAGAAATGGAGAAACAGACAGAGTTAGACAAAATCAGGAGACAGAAGAATCTGTCCCAAAGGAAAGAACGGGACACAATCACAGCAAGAGAGCTAAATCAAACGGAAATAAATAATATGCCTGATAGAGAATTTAAAGTAATGGTCATTAGGTATTCACTGGACTTGAGAAGAACGTGGAGGACCTCAGGGAAACCCTCAATAAAGAGAAAACATTAAAAAGAACCAAGAGGAGATGGAAAAACTCAGTAACTTAAAAATATGCTAGAGGGGATAAATAGCAGACTAGGGGAAGTAGAAGAATGGGTCAGTGACCTGGAGGACAGAGTAATGGGAAGCATTCAAACTGAACATAAGTGAGAAAAAAGAATAATAAAAAATGAACATAGATTAAGGGAACTCAGCAACACCATCAGGAGTAATAACATTGGCATTGTAGGGAATTCTAGAAGAACAAGAGAGAGAAAAGGGGACAGAAAATGTATTTGAAAAAATAATAGCTAAAAACTTCCCAAATCTGGGAAAGGAAACAGAAATCCAGATCCAGGAGACAGATAGCTCCCACCAAATCAATGCAAGTAGGTCCACACCAAGATACATAGCAATTAAAATGGCAAAAAAAGTAGTGATAAAGAGGTAATTGTAAAAGCAGCAAGATGAAACAGTTACATACCAGGGAAACCCAATCGGGCTGTGAGCTGATCTTTCTGCAGAAATTTTGCAGGCCAGAAGAGAGTGGCATGATACCTTCAAAGTGCTGAAGAAAAAAAACCTGCAGCCAAACATACTCTATCCAACAAGCCTATTATTCAGAATAAAAAGAGAGATAGGGTTTCACAGACAAACAAAAGTTAAAAGAATTCACTAGCACCTAACCAGCCCTATAAGAAATTTTAAAGGGTGGTGGGGGGAGACTCTCTTTGTAGAAAAGAAAAACCATAAATACAAATAAGAAAAGTAGGAAGCACAAAAGCAGTAAATTAAGTATATATAAAAACCAGTCAAAGGATTCATAAAATAAAAGGATGTAAAGTATGACGCCACATACCCAAAATGTGTGGGGGAGAGGAGGAAAAATTTAGTGATTTAAGAATGAGTTCAACCATCAACTTATTACAAAGTGCTATTATGCATAAGATGTTATATTTAAACCTAGTTGTAACCACAAATCAAAAACCAGTATAGGTATGCAAAAAATAAACAGTACTAAAAGTCCTAGCTGCAGCAATCAGACCAAAAAAAAAAAAAAAAAAAAAAGTCATCTAAGTTGGTAAGGAAGAAGTAAAATTTTCACTATTTGCAATCGACATGATACTCTATATAGAGAACACTAACAACTCCACCAAAAAACTACTAGAACTGATGAACAAATTCAGTAAAGTTGTGGAATACAAAATACAGAATCCCATAGCATTTCTATACACTAATAATGAAGCAGCAGGATGAGAAATGAAGAAAACAGTCTCATTTACAATTGCACCAAAAATGGTAAGATACCTAGGAATAAACCTGACCAAAGAGGTAAAAGACCTGTACTCTGAAAACTAAAGTTGATGAAAGAAATTGAAAATGACACAAATGGAAAGGCAGTCCATGCTCATGAATTGGGAAAACAAATTTGTTAAAATGTCCGTACTGCCCAAAGCAATCTACAGATTTAATGCAATCTCTATCAAAATACCAATAGCATTTTTCACAGAACTAGAAAAGACAATCCTAAAATTTGTATGGAACCACAAAAGACCCCAAATAGCCAAAGGAATCTTGAAAAAGAAGAACAAAACCAGAGGTGTAACACAATCCCAGATTTCAAGATACACTACAAAGTTGAAGTAATCAAAACAGTATGGTACTGGCACAAAAATACACACATAGATCAATGGAACAGAATAGAAACCCCAGAAATAAACCCACAACTATATGGTCAATTAATCTTCAACAAAGCAGAAAAGAATATGCAATGGGAAAAAGACAGTCTCTTCAACAAATGGTGTTGGGGAAACTAGACAGCTACAGGCAAAAGAATGACACTGGTCCACTTTCTTACAAACTATGCAAAAATAAACTCAAAATGGATTAAAGACCTAAACGTGAGACCCAAACATACAAATCCTAGAAGAGAGAGCAGTCAGTAATTTCTTTGACATTGGCATAGCAGCTTCTTTCAAGATCCATCTCTTTAGGCAAGAAAAACAAAAGCAAAAATAAACTGTTGGGACTACTCCAAAATAAAAAGCTTTTACACAGCAAAGGAAATAATCAACAAAACAAAAAGACAACCTACTGAATGGGAGGAGGTATTTGCAAATGACATCTGATAAAATGTTAATATCCAAAATATACATAGAACTCATACAATTCAACACCAAAAAAACCCAAATAATCCAATTAAAACAACGAACAGACATTTTTCTAAAGAAGACATCCAGATGGCCAACAGACACACGAAAATATACTCAGTGTCGCTCATCATCAGGGAAATGCAAATCAAAACTACATGAGCTATCACCTCACACCTATCAGAATAGCTAATATCAAAGACACAAGAAACAAGGTTGGCAAGAATGTAGAGCAAAAAGAACACTTGTGTATTGGTGGGAATGCAAATTGAATGCAGCCACTGTGGAAAACAGTATGGAGGTTCCTTAAAAAATTAGAAGTAGAATTATCATATGATCCAGTGATCACACTACTTGGTATTTACCCAAAGAATATGAAAACACTAATTTGAAAAAAGATATATGCACCCCTATGTTTATTGCAGCATTGTTTACAATAGCAAAGACGTGGAAGCACCCCAAGTCTCCATTGATAGATGGAAGAAGATGTGGTATCTATAATGGACTATTACTTAGCCATAAAAAAGAAGGAAATCTTGCCGTTTGCAACAACATGGATAGATCTAGAGAGTATAGTACTAAGTGAAATAAGTCAGAGAAAGACAAATACTATATAGTTTCATTCATATGTGAAATTTAATTAAGAAAACACACAAATTAAAAAAGAGACAAACCCCCAAATCAGACTTAAATATAGAGAACACAGTGATGGTTACCAGAGGGCATGTGGGTGGAGGGATGGGGGAAATAGGTGATGGGGATTAAGAGTCCATTTACCGTGAAGAGCAGTGAGTAATGGATAGATGTGTTGAATCACTATATTGTAGACCCAGAACTAATATAACTCTGTATGTCAATTATACTGGAATTAAATTAAAAAAAAAATTTAAATAGATGCTCTCATGAACTAAAAGTGTATTACCTCCTTGTGGGCCCTTACCATTTCCTGAACTTTTACAATAAATTACTTTTAAAATGTGGAGAATGCTTTTCTTAGGCTGTATCTAAATGAACTTCCCAAACAGGTTATTTTATAAGATTAACCTTGGTTTATGTGTTTTTCCCTCAGCGGTCACCTTTGTGCCAGTGTCCAAGGTGAATGGTCAGGTGGAGGTTGAGGACATCCTGGCAGCTGTCCGCCCGGCCACGTGCCTTGTGACTATCATGCTGGCCAATAACGAGACGGGAGTCATCATGGTGAGTTAGATATCCTTTTTTTTTTTTTTTTCCCTCAAAGATTTCATGTATTTACTTGTCAGAGAGAGAGAGAGAGAACAAGCAGGGGCTGTGACAGGCAGAAGGAGATGCAGGCCCCCTGCTGAGCAGGGAGCCTGGCTCAGTACTGGATCCTAGGACCCCGGGATCATGACCTGAGCTGAAAACAGACACTTAACCAACTGAGCCACCCCAGGCGCCCTGAGTTAGTTATCCTTCTAAGAAAATCTAGTGAGGAGGGAAAAAAGTCTAGTGAGGAATGAAGGGGGTCCAGGCTCTACTTGATATTCTCATGCATCTCTCCTGAGGCCTCTTCTTTTTCTTCTTCTTCTTTATCTTCATTGTCTTTGTCGTCTTCATCTTTTTCATCTTCATCTTTGTCATTGTCTTCATCTTCTTTCTTCATCCTTCTTTCTTCCTTCTTCTTCCTTCCTCCTTCATTGTTCCTCCTTCCTCCTTCCTTCCTTCTTCCTTCTTCTTTCTTACTTCCTCCTTCCTTCTTCCTTCTTCCTTTCTCCTTCCTTCTTCCTTCCTTCCTTCTCCCTTCTTTTCCCTCCTTTTCCTCCCTCCTTCCTCCTCCTCTTCCCTCTTCTTCCTCCTCTCCTCATTAATGACTCCTGATTTCTTTCATTCAGTTTTCATGAAATTAAAGCAACATATTCAACTCTTTATTTTTCCCTACTTCAGCCCATCTCTGAAATCAGTCAGCGAATTAAAGTCCTGAACCAAAAGCGGGCAACTTCCGGGCTGCCTGTCATTCTGCTACACACAGATGCGGCACAGGCCCTGGGGAAACGGCGCGTGGATGTGGAGGACCTAGGCGTGGACTTCCTGACCATCGTGGGGCACAAGGTGCATCCACAGAAGCCTCCTTCTCTCCATGACCTCAAGGCTCACCTTAGAGCAGAACCACAGCACCAGCAATCATCCATTTTTTGTCCAGTGCTCTCAGGGGATGAAATGACAAAACTTGCAGCCCACACCCTCACGAGCTGCAGGAGGAGAGACCAGCAGTAACCCAACCTGGGACAAGAGGGGGGTGGCCAGGCAGAGCTGTGGAGGGGTGTGGAGGCCTCAGGGGAGACGGGAGGCAGGTGACTTCAGCCAGATACTGAGCATTCTCTGTATTGGGCAGAGTGCCTGTAGACCTCTCATCAGCCCACTCACAGGCCCCACCCCCAGGACAGAAGATGAGAGACTCGAGATGTTGCTTTCTCTAACTTGATTTAAAGTGCAGCTTCTGAATGCAAAGTTTTGGTTCTAGCAGCTCTCGTCTCCAAGGTGGTAGTGGAAACAGTAAACAAGAGTGAAGACCCTTCTGAGACTTTGCTCATCTTTCTGGCAGCTGACTAGGACCTGAAATATTTTTAGTTCTCTGTGTTGAGGCATGGTGCTCAGCTAGTTTCCGAAGGAGTTTGTGTGCTGACCTGACACTGTGGCACTTAATGATTTTTGTAAAGTGTCAGTTTGAAAACATGGAGTCATACCCAGGAAAAGCCCTCGACAGTCTCAAGTTCCAGCCCATCTCCTTTTACAAATTCTGTTCTGTGATGTGCAGTCAACCCTCTCGGGCTAGGAACAAGAGTTCAGGCTCTGCCCTGCACCCTCAAGGTTTGTGACTCTGACGTGTCTGGAGTGGTGACAGGTAGCACAGCTGTGGGGCCCATACAGTACAGGATCTTTCTCTGTGTGCTTCTAAGCACTCAGAGTGCATACAAAGTGGGAACTCAGAAGGTTCTTGTTGAATAAATGGCTGATTTTTCCTTTCAGTTCTACGGTCCCAGGATTGGAGCACTTTATGTCCGAGGGCTTGGTGAACTTACACCTCTGTACCCTATGCTGTTTGGAGGTGGACAAGAACGGAATTTCAGGCCAGGGTAAGATAGATGTTTAATGAGGTCTCAGACCTACCAGCCCAACTGTTGGCTTGGAGGGTGGTAACCTTCCCTTGTCTCTTGGAAGAACTGTAATGGCACTTTCTACATCACTGCTGAGTCTGAATTTGCTCCATTGATGGGTTCTGCACATTTACAGATCTTCAGTCTCTGTCGGGATGATTCAAAGCTGGAGGCCTCCTGGCTGAGATGTGCTGCTGTTCTCATGATGATGGGATGAGCAGAGTTGCACAGGAGCACCTGGCTTCCTTTCTGACAGCTCCTGTGTCCCTGTGATATAAGCTGACATTGTACCCGGGGAATGAGGTGGTGCCAGGGCCACACCTTTTATCAGACATTCCAACAAGGAGAAACAGGAACAACATGGTAGTGGGTCCCCTGGGTGTTCATTCACCTCCTTTATCCCTGACTAAGAGCTGAGGAAGCCTGTAACTCAAATACACTGAGGACAGAAAAAAATGTCCAACCAAAACCAACTCTCTCTGGACAGTGGACCAGGAGCAGGACAGCTTAGCCAGACAGAGACCTTTCTTTAAATTAGCATATAATGTATTAGTAGCCCCAGGGATACAGGCCTGTGGATTGTCAGGCTGACACATTTCCCAGCACTCAGAGAACTTTTAGATAATACCCACTTTCCACTGGCCAATCACCACATGGTAAACTGTTGCCATCCCCACCCATGCCAGCAAAGGCAGAATAGGGAGCCCAGACTTTCACCTGCAGCCTGTAACAAGATGTTCCCATACCCACTCCAGGTGTGTCAGAGAGGGCCTGGCAGGGAGCCAGGACTTTCACCCCTGCCAGCCAGTAACAAGGTATCCCCACTGTGGGGTCAGTGGAGACCACAAGGGCTTCCACCCACAGCTTTTCTGCCAAGGTGTGTCCTCCCCTTGTGTGTTGACACAGGCTGAGTAGGGAACCTCCACCTGGAAGCAATGAACTGGCATATTCCTCCCCCTGCCACAGCAGCATCAAAAGAAGCCAGCTAAAACAGAAAGGTTAAGTAACATCCAGACTCTCATAACATGATATGAAAATGTCCAGGTTTCAGTCGAAAACCACTCAACATATCAAGAACAAAAAAGATCTTAAATTGAATTTTAAAAAGAGAGCGAGAGAGAGAATAGATTCCAGTACTGACACTGAGATGACAAACACGTCAGAATTATCTGACAAAGATTCTCAGGCAGACACAGGAAAAATTCTTCAATGAGCAATTATAAACATACTTGAAATGCATGAACGTGTCAACAAGGACAAAGAAAATGTAAAGAAGAACTAAGTGCAAATTTTAGAACTAAAAACTACAGCAACTAAAATAAGCACAGTGGATGTTCTACAGAGCAGCTCAAGGAAAGAACCCTTGAACTGGAAGAGAACAATAGAATTATGCAATCTAAGCAACAGGGAGGAACTAGACTGGGGGGGGGGGGCGGTAGGATAAACAACACACCTCAGGAACCTTGTGGGGACAGTAGCAGAAAATCTAACAATCATCCTATGAAGAGAGGAGAAAAGGTGGGATGAAAAAGAACTTGGAAAAAATAATGGCTACAAACGTCCCAAATTTGGCAAGAGACATAAACCTACAGACTCAAGAAACTGAACAAATCTCAAGCAGGAGAAACCACTAGAAATCCATGCCAAGGCACATAGTTTCTGAAAATGGAAGGCAAAGAAAAAAATCTTGAAAGCAGACAGAAGAAAAAAATGACACCTTTCCTACAGGGTAAAAATAATTCAAATAGCGGTGTATTTCTCATCAGAAACCTTGGAGGCCAGAAGGAAGTGACACAATAAATTGTAAGTGTTGAAAGCTTTGTCAAGCCAGAATCCTATACACAGCAGAAATATCCTTCAGGAATAAAGGGAAAAATCAAAACAGTCTCAAAGAAAAACTAACAGAATTTTCCACCAGAAGACCTATGCTGAAAATGATTATAAGAAGTTCTTTAAACAGAAAAGAAGTAGTAAAAAAAAGGGAAACTTGAACATCAGAAGAAAGAAAGAGCAGGGTAAGCAAAGTATGGGTAAGTAAAACAGGCTTTTGTCTTAAGTTTTCTAAATTATGTTTGATGGTGTAAGCAAAAATTATAGCACTGAGTGTGGTTCAAAAAATATGTCGAAGAAATATTTAAGATAATTTTAAATGGAGGAGGACTAAAATTATGTAAAAGGAGATAAGATTTTTGTTCACTTCACCTTCTGAAAGATGTTCAAATGACTCACAGAGAGGTGGGAAGAAGAAAACAGAGAAACAAAAAACAGAACAAACAGGAAAAAAAATTTTTTTAATGGGAGACCTAAGCCCTAACATTAATTACATTAAATGTAAATGGTCTAAATACAGCAATTAAAAGACAGAGATCGACAGAGTGATTTTTTTTTTTTAATTGACCCAACTGGGGCGCTTGGGTGGCTCAGTCAGTTATGCGTGTGACCCTTGGTTTCAGCTCAGATTGTGGTCTCATGGGTCATGAGGTTGAGCCCTGCATCAGGCTCCGTGCTCAGCAGGGAGTCTGCTTAAGAATCTCTCCCTCTGCCCCTCCCTTCACTTGTACTTGTGTGTGCATGCTCTTGTTCTCTCTCCAATAAATGTTAAAAAACTAAAATAGCCCCAACTGCAGTTGACCCTTGAACAACACAGGGATTAGTGTGTCAAACCCCTGCACAGTTGAAAATCTCTGTGTAACTTTTAACCTCATAAAGCTTAACTGCTAATAGCCCACTGTTGACAGGAAGCCTTACTGACAACATAAGTTATCAGTTAACACATTATTTTGTGTGTTATATTTATTATATATTATATCCTCACGACAAAGTATGCTAGGAAAAAGAAAATGTTAAGACAATTGTAAGGAGAAGAAAATACATTTACAGTACTGTAAAAAATCTGCATGCAAGTGGACCCATGCAGTTCAAACCTGGGTTGTTCAGGGGTCAACTATATGTGATACCTATAAGAAACTCACCTCAAATATATTGATAGAGGGAGGTTGAAAATTTAAACTGGAAAAGTATGTGTCAAAAAAACATCAATCAAAGGAAAGTGGGAATGGCTATATATTAGATAAAGGAGACTCTAGAGCAGAGCATTTTACCAGAGACACAAAGGGGCATTATATACTGATGAGAGTCAGTCCACCAAGAAGGCCTAGCAATCCTAAATGGTGATGGGGTACACAACAGAACTGCAGAGTATGTGGGGCAAAAACGTTGAACTGAAAAGAGAAACAGACAAATCCACAATTACAGATAGAGACTTCCCTACCCTTCCCTCCACAGTGAATACAACAACTAGATAAAATCAGCCAGGATATGGAAGAACTCACTAACAGCCAACAACCAACAGGACCTAACTGAGGTGTTTAGAACATTGCACCCTACAACAGAATCAAGCAACAGCAAAATATGTATTTTTTTTTTAAGATTTTATTTGATCCAGGGAGAGAGAGAGAGAGACTGAGAGAAAGTACAAGCAAGGGGAGCAGCAGGCTGAGGGGAAAGCAGGATCCCCACTGAGCAAGGAGCCTGAGGCAGGACTGGATCCCAAGATGCTGGGATCATGACCTGAGCCGAAGGCAGATAATCAACAGACTGAGCCACCAAGGTGTCCCCAAAATACATATTCTTTACAAGAGTCACAGAAGATACACTAAGATAGACCATGTCCTGTGTCATTAAACAAACCATTACATTTGAAGAACTGGAATCATACAGACCGTTTTTCATCACAGTGAAATCAAACGAGAAATCAATAACTGGAAGGTACTAGGAAAATCTCCAAAAACTTAGAAACAAACAACTCCCTTTACATAAACCATGGGTCAAACAAGAAGACTCAAAAGAATTAAATACATCGAAATGAATGAAAATGAAAATACTCCTTATCAAAATTTGTGAGACAGCTAAAGCCTGGCTGAGAGGGAAATTTATAGCACTGAATGTATGTGTTAAGAAAAGATGATGACTCTTGGGGCACCTGGGTGGCTCAGTCAGTTTAGCATCTGACTCTTCAGCCCAGGTCATGATCTCAGGGTCATGAGGTCAAGCCCCATGTTGGGCTCTGAGCTCAGTGGGGAGTCTGCTTGAGTTCTCTCTCTCCCTCTCCCTTTGCTCCCTCTCCCCTACTGACAAGCACTTTCTAAATAAATAAATAAATCTTAATTTAAATCTTAATTTAAAAATTTTTTTTAAAGAAGATTACTCTGAAGTCAATAACCTTTCACCTGAAAAACTTAGAGAAAGTAGAGCAAAATAACTCCAAAGCAAACATAAGGAAATACTAGAGAACAGAAATTAATGGAATTGAAAGCAAGAATAATTTTTAAATATTGTATTTATTTCTTTTTAGTGAGAGAGAATGAGAACAGTGGGAGGGACAAAGGGTGAGATTCTCTGCTTAGTGCAGAGTCTTTTGGAATGGTTGATCCCATGACCCTGTGATCATGACCCAAGCCAAAATCAAAAAGTCAGGAGCTGAACCAATTGAGTCACCCAGACACCCTGAACACAAAAATAATATTTAAAAAATAATTGAAATGAAGAAATAGCCTTTTAGAAATATTAAGAAAACTGACAAATCCCTCACTATATTGTACACTTAAAACTAGCATAACAATGTATTTTAATTACACTGGAATGAAAAGAAAAACTTAATAATAATTTTTTAAAACCTGATAAACTTCTAGTAAGACTGACAAAAAAAGGAAAGAAGAAATAAATTGCCAATATCAAATTTGACAATTTAGATGAAGTGGAATACTTCATCAAAAAACCAAATTACCACAACTTACCTAATAGGACACTTGATCATTTAAATAGCTTTATAATTATTAGGAAAAGGAAATTAATTTTGTAATTTAAAAACTCCCCAAAAAGAAATCTCTAGGTCCAGATAGTTTTACAGGAAAATCCTGCCAAACATTTAAAGAATTAACACCATTTTTCTGCAGTCTCATCCAGAAAAATAGGAGGAGAAAACATTTCCCTGGTTCATTTTATCAATTTATACTAAAACCAGATAAAGATGTTACAAAAAAATAAAACTATGAACCACATATCTCTCATGAACTTAGAATCAGAAGTCTTTAACAAAATATTAGCAAGTGGAATTCAGCAATATATAAAAATAATATATGCATCATGAGGGAGTTTGTTCCAAGGATGCATGGCTGTTTCAGTATTTCAAAATCAATCAATGTAATGTAGCATATTAAAGAAGAAAAATTGGGGTGCCTGGGTTGCTCCGTTGTTTGATCCTTGATCTCAGCTCAGGTCTTGATCTCAGGATTGTGAGTTCAGGCCCAGTGCTAGGCTCCACACTGGGTATGAAGCCTACTTTAAAAAAGAAGAAAAATAACATAATTTAATGCAGAAAAAGCATTAATAAGATTTAACATTCATTCATTCATTAAAAACTCTCACAGTATGACTAGAGGAGAACTTCAGCTTTGAAAGAGCATTTACAAAAAAAAGCCTACAGTCAACATCACACTCAATAGCAAAGGCCTGAATGTTCTATGGAGCAAGATGAGGATGTCCATTCTCACTTCTTTTTCAGCAGGGCTGGGAGTTCTAGTCAGTGCAGAAGTCAAGAAAAGGAAATATAAGGAATACAGATTGGAAAGGAAGAGGTAAAACTGCCCCTTTTTGTAGATCACATGATGGTCTCTGTCCCAAGGAACAGATAAGAAAACTCCTAGGACTGATGAGTAAATTCAGCAAGATCACAGTTTATAAGAGAAGCATACAAAAATTGAGTGTATTTCTGTATACTGGTAATGAACATCTGAACAACAAAATTAAAATACAGTATGATTTATAATCACTCAGAAATATTCAGATATAGGACTTGCAAGCTGACAACTACTAATGTGGCTAGAAGAAAGCAAAGATCGAAATACATGGAGAGACATACTATGTTCATGGATCAAAAGACTCAATACTGTAAAGGTCAGTTCTCCCCAAATTGATAAATCAGATTAGCCCAATTTCTATCAAAGCCCAGCAAGCAGACCAGTGGAACAGAATAGATACAACCAGAAATATGCCCATGTGATTTTTTGACAAAGATACAAAAGCAATTTGGTGGAGAAAAGACACTCTTACCAAGGCACTGAAGCAATTAGACATCCTCAGGCAGAAGACGATCCTCAACCCAAGTCTCACACCTTGTAAAATATTAACTCAGGATACATGTGAACTTAGATGTGAAGCAAAAAACTTTAAACTTTTAGGGAAAAAAAAAAAACCCAGGAAAACATCCTCAGGCTCTAGGCCTTAGCAAAGAGATCTCAGACTTGATACCAAAAACATCCATAAAAGGGAAAATTGGTACTTGAACTTCATCAAAATTTAAACCTTTCACCCTGCAAAAGAATTTGTTAAGAGGAGACAAGCTGTGCACTAGAATATATCCTCAAGGGACTAGTATCTAGAGTACATAAAGGAAACTCTCAAAATTCAACAGCCAACACCCCCAAACAATTCAGTCACATAAAGGCAAAAGACAGTCACAGACATTTCACCAAAGAAGATAGACATATAGCAAATAAGCATGTGAAAAGACCTGGAACATTTTTAGCTGTTAGGGAAATGCAAATTAAAACCACAGTGAGACATCACACCTACCACAACAGCTAAAATAAAAACCAGAGATAAAGCGGAGTGCGTTGATGACACAGATATTTCACTCAAATGTGGCCGATGGGAATGGCAATGGGACAGCAGCTCTGGAAGACAGCTTGGCATTTTCTCTTAAAACTAGATATGCACCCACCATCACATCTAGGAATTTCACTCCTGGACACTTAGAGACATGCAGACTTGCGTTCACACAAGAGCCTGCGCACAAGTGTGTCTAGCAGCTTCATTGGCAATGGCCGCCAACTGCCCAGATGTCCTTTAATGAGACTTGACAGGCTGTGGCAGTTTGTGTGGACACTGCTCAGTAATGGAAAGGGATTAGCTGCTGATGTGCACAACAGCCTGGAAGGAGTGTCCACAGAATGATGGAGAATGGAACAAGCCTGTCCCCCCAAATGATAACTAGGGTTCCATCTATACGACATTCTTGAAATGATGGAATTAGAGATGGAGAACAGATTAGCAGTTGCCCATGGCTAAGGAAGGTGTGGGGCTGAAGGCAAGTGGGTCTAGGTATAAAAGGCCAACAGGAGGGAACTTCGAGGGGGTGGAAATGTTCTATATCTCATCATTATCCTGGTTGTGATCTTCTACCACAGCGTTACTGGGGAGAAGCTGAGTAATCGGTACACGGGATGTCTCTGTATTATTTCTTTTAATCACATATGAATATATATCATCCTTAATTAAAAAAAAAAAAAGTAGAACACCATGTGTTCAGGAGACCTTAATAGGGTAGCTCAGTATGGGGACTAGGAGTGGGAAGCAGGGTTTGCACAACTCCAGAATGGAGGCAGAGGTGGCTGACCAAATGCTTGGGGGAGGGAGGATGGGACAGGTGCCGGGTTCTACACAGGGTCCCTGCTCTTCCACCTGGGCAGCCCCTCCAGGCACTCACAGGGCAGAGACCTTGAGAGATGCTGTTGGTCTGGCCGTGCTATCCCGCAGATGAGGGATGTGAGATGCGGAGAGGGTATGACATTAGGACTCCATGTGTAGGACAAGCTCAGACATCTGGATTCTCCATGCAGAGCTCCTTGCTCTTCCCCAGACCACCCCAGGTGCCAGAACCCGTCTCCAGGAACAGAACTGACCAATGAACTTGTCAAAGGGAGATCAGCAGGATCATGTTACCTGTAATGCCCTGTGTTCCTGTTCACTTATCTTGTTATCTGCTGGTCAGCAAGCAGCAGCCAGCTCCAAAGGTTTAAGCAAACTTCAGCCCAAACTGAAAATTCAGAAAATTATGGTGTTAGCAATTTATTTTGTTTTTCTTGAAAATAGAGTGAAGAGTTGTGTTTTCAGCTTGTTAGGTCAGAGTGTGAGCCTCTGGTCTGCAGGGGTCCCCCAGCCCCTTCCTGCACATGCACAGTGTCTAGTAACCCACGATTCATCCCACGTGACAGTCAAGAGCGCAACTGATTGGCCAGCTGATGGGAATATCGTGGAACTGGGCTCTCTGACCCCTGCCGGGTTTGACAGGGGGGCCCTGGGCTCTGCAGCTGGAGGAGGGGTTTCTCCTGCACGGGAGAAGGGTCCAGACAGAATCATCCCTGAGGACACCCAGGGGTTGTTCCAGGGTTGCCCCAGGTGGGCCATGGCGATGGTACCTGGACCAGGAAGCTTGGCATCGGAGGGTTGGGGGGCCACTGCCGCCACAGAGGCGAGCATGTGGCCCGTGCCTGGGAAAGGTGCATGTGTGATTCTGGTTCCGGCTGAACTCATGACTTTAACAGACCAGACTCCATCTTGGGACATTGGTTTGTTGCTCTGCGTGGAAACAGGACTAACTCCCTTGTCTCTTGCAGGACAGAGAACACGCCGATGATTGCCGGCCTCGGGAAGGTAAGCCTCGGTGAGCGGGGGCTCATGGAGCAGGCGCTTTGTCTCGGGTGCGGGAGAATTGGAGTCTTCCCCCAGCCCAGTCTCCTTTACTCCCACTTGTCCGCCTGGCGCACAGGGCTCCCGACCCCGGACATAGGGTAGGGGGTAGGTTCTCCCACAGGGCAGGTCTGCGGCACCAGCCAGGCATCCCACTCTTGAACTCGATTCTGACACTGGCTACCTGGAGATGGCGTCAGAGCCCACAGGTCAGGGCTCAGGCCCATGCACTGGCCTGCCCAGCCCCGCTCAGACTCCAGGCCTAAGTACCAGGTTTCACCATGCGCCTCACTCCGGCTAGTTTCTCCTCTGCCCTGGCCAGACATTGGCCTCCTCACCTGCCAAGGGCCTCCCAGGACCGTCTGAGCCTCCTGGCCACAGCTGCTCCCTCGTGGCACTCACCCTGTCCTGCAGCTCTACCAGCCTGTGTTCAGGGCTTTGAACTTGGCATCTCGGGGCAGGTCCTGACCTTTCTTCTGAGAGACCAAGGTCCCTGCCTGCTTATTGGACATTCCCTCTGGGCCCATGGATGTGTGTGCGTCTCCTCCCTGGTTCCCTTCCCTCCCCATGCTGCCTCCTGCCATCCTGGACCTCACTGTGGAAGTATAGGCAGTGCCTCAGTCCCACCTGGTCCTTGGCTCCCTCACTGATGAGCAGGCAGTCTGTCTGGGACAATCTGTCTGTCCTGTCTCCACAAGATGTCAAGGTCTGTGTCTTCTGTGTCTCTGTGGCCCCTGACTCTGGACCCGGTCGTCCCCATCTGCAATCTGGACACCTGCTGTGGTCCCTTCCACTCTCTGCGCAGCATCCAGAGTGATCCTTACATGTGCAAGTCAGGGCATCTCACCTCTCTCTTAAACCCGTGTGCATCTGTGCTGCTGCACTTCGTACCTGACCCCGCCTGTTGTGGGGTGCCAGGGCCCTGTCCCCCTTAGTCACTCCATCCCAGGAGCGCAGTTGCCTGTCCCTCTGCCACGGCCATGAGCACCCTAGCTCATGCATTGTCAGCTTCACGCCCGCCCCGCGTGCCCCGTGCACCCGCCAGAGCACTCTCCTCATTCGGTATGATGCTGTTCCCTCTTCCCTTCCGCCCTTGGTCTCTGGGCTGGTTGTGCCTTGAGAACTGGAAGTGCTCTTTGCATCACGGGCAGTATCTCTGGTGCCTGGAGGTAGCAGGAAGCACCTGGTAAAGCAAATTCCTGCTGAACGAGGGAAGATAACCCTTCTCAGGCTCTTATCAAGGCCCCCGTCTCCTGGCCGCACTCAGTAAATACCAACTGTCCCCGATGCTCCAGGAAGAGAGCAGTTGAGGAAATGTCACTTCTCTATCATCAGGAAATCTCACCTCTGCGCTGGAAGGCTGTTTTATTCTCCTTGCTTTATGACAGTCGAACATGCTGTCTCACATTGCTGCCGTCCCTGTCCCCAGGCCGCTGAGCTGGTGACCAGGAACTGCGAGGCTTATGAGGCCCACATGAGAGATGTTCGAGACTACCTGGAGGAGCGACTGGTGGTGAGCCTTGGGCCTGCGGGAGTGGGGTGGCCTGAAGTCTGGGGGCCCCATGCTTCCTCCGCGAGCTGAGGGTCAGGGTTGGTACCGCCCCGGGCAGCAGGCAGGATGAGGGTGGGGGTTGTTTGGAACTCGGTCCGGGGACCTTGGGGACAGTCAGGGTAGAGGCTAGAGGACAGAAGACTGAGTCAGGAGAGCCCCCCCCAGAGCCCCCAAAGTGGGCTCTGGACAAGTGGCTCATCTTCGAAGAGGCATGTTAGGAATACACCCGAGCTTGGGTGTTCGGTGGTTGTATGGTGGAGGGTCACACGTATTTGGAATTTTTTCTCCTAATAATTTTGCTTTCTAGGGAGTCCCTGTAATTATTATAGGTAGATGCTTATGGATGAACTAATTAATTTATGTGTCAAGGTTGAGATTTTGTTTTCCAGAAAAGGCTCAAGCTTAGACATTAGTTGTGGGTGGGGAGTGGGGAGGCCCGTGTGTGCTTTGAAACTATCTCTGAAGTCTTCATTGCCTTTTCAGGCTGAATTTGATAAGCAGAGAATCCATCTGAACAGCCAATTTCCAGGGACCGAGCGACTCCCCAACACATGCAACTTTTCCATCCGGGGACCCCAGCTTCAAGGTGACAAGGGTCTCCTGGTCCCTGTGTAGGGTGGTGGGCACCAGAGGTAGCAGAGCGGCTCCCTGGGTGTCCCCAGAAGGCGGGGCTGATCTGGCCATTTCCTGCTCTCCCTGCCCTGGCTCTTCACGTGGGTGCGGGGGGGCTTGCCGTTGTGCCCCGCACTTGTGGGCACTGAAGCAGAGAGGGAAGATGAGACTGAATTTTGGGCTCCTTCATCCATTTCCGTCAGTAAGTTTGACAGAACATGATGAGGACCAGGGAGAGGAGAGGCAGTCAACTTTAAAATCTGGCTCAGAGTCAGGATGACGTGCACACCTGTGGGACTCTCAGTTCCTGCGCTAACTGCCTCCAGGCTGGGGACCAGCAGGATCGCTGGAATCCAGAAGACAAAACACGGCTCACCCAGAGCACTGACCAGCAGTGTTCCACCGAGAGGAGATTCAGTGCCCTGAGCAGGAGGGAAGCACGTCTGTAGAGCACAGAGCGGTTTGGGGAAGTTCCTAGGGGAGAGGGGGTTGCTCCCTCTGTCTCCCTGGATGGCGCGGGGAGCACTGTGTGTCTGCACCACAGACTGGCCCTGGGCAGGTGTCACTGTGCCGGGGGATGGGACCCTGCACTGGGAAGCCGCCTCGCTGCTGGCCGCTGCTCCGGCTCTTCTTGCTGTGGGAAGAAGAGCACATCAAGTCCTCATCCCTGTTTTTGTGGGGATAGATGTATTGTTTTCGGTGAGGCCCGTGTCCATTTAAATGAGACAGATTCTTTTAATTAGGCCAGTGGCTTTATTACTCTAGTATCTGTGCTTGTGAAAGTAGAGGGACGTGCCTTCCAGCTTAACCAAAACAGCACCCCCCGTGTCTCCACCTCTAGAAAACACAGATGTTAAGTTTCAGTGTCATGACTGGGACAACAAAGTAGGAAGTAAGGCAGCCGATGGGAGTTCTGGGGTCTTCTTCGGCCATTGACCGGAAATAACATGTTCGAGGCCAGATTTTAGGGCGGAATCGTGTCTAGGAGGAAGCATCTTGTCTGGATCCCGCTGCACTGTCACCAGGGATGAGACGGCCTGGGTCCTGGGCCACCCCCCAGGGATGAGACGGCCTGGGTCCTGGGCCACCTCCCAACCCCAGGGGGCCCAAGGGAGGGAGCCTCCAAACTTGCAGCAGGGCAGAGGGGAGGCGGACAGGTGGGGCCCCACTGGCACACTCCACCCATAGCCACATGCCGTGTCTCCCCAGGGCGTGCAGTGCTGGCCCAGTGCAGGACGCTAATGGCCAGCGTGGGGGCCGCGTGCCACTCGGACCACATGGACCGGTAAGTGCCGCGCGCCTGAGCCACAGTATCCAGTGCCTGTCTGCCAGGTGGCCAGAGGAGGCTGCTGGGCCTGGGGCTTCCAAGGGGAGGAGGGGAAGCTGCAGCCTCAGTGGGGGTCAGCTGGGAGGGGCTAGGCAGGCTGCAGGAGCTCCCTCTGTCATGGGAAAGTGAGAGGCTCTGGGAGGGTTGTAACAGGCCAGGTTGGTTCCGGGTGGCCCTGCCGGGTGCAGGGCAATCCCAGGAGAGCAGCCCCATTGAGTGGCCGTGGCCAGGGCAGGAGGGGAGGATGTGAAGCCCGGGCACCCGAGACTGGCCTGACCCTGGTGGAGGAAGAACAGGGCCGCGGTTTCTCACTCACTATGAGCAGGGGGCCTGCAGAGCTGGGTGTGGTGCTGGGTGAGGCCGCCAGAACCCCAGAAGGAGCCAGGCCATGGTCAGCAGTGGGCTGTCCGGGAGTCTGGCTGGTGTGGTGCGTGAGCCCCTCAGGCCAGGGGGCTCCCAGGGTCCGAGGGCTGGGCTGGGATGACCAGGCCCTGGCTTAGAGCTCTGTCAGGGAGGGCTGCACAAGGGTGGGGGAGGCCAGGAGCCGGCAGGTGGCCAAGTGGCTGTCAGGGGCAGTGAGGTGGGGCGAGTGTGGACTGCAGGAGGGCGCTCACAGAATGCTCCCCCGACCTTCCAGAAGGGATCTGTCTGGCCCGTTTCCTAGGCAGGGTTGCTGAGGCAGGTGTAGTCTGTGGTCTCACCAGCCACAAGGTGAAGGGGAGGGTAGGAGGGGCAGGAGGAGGGGCTGGGGGCGTAGCTGGGTGGGGGCGGGTGTCTGATGTGGCCCCTGCGAGGGTGGGAGGGGGCGTGCCCCCTGGAATAGGAATGAGACCACCCACTCAGGGGATGGCAGGGGGCCAGGAGCTGTGGTCCCTGTCCTTTCTCTCCCCTGCTCTGCAGGGGCCTCTGGCCCGGACCCTCAGGAACCGCAGCGATGAAAGTCCCTGCTCCCACCTAGCCCTGTGCATGGGGAGGGGGGTGTTTGTGTGGATGGCTTTCAGGAGCTCTGTAATGTGACAGAGACCTTGGCTGCACTGCTTCTGCCCGGGGCCTGTGTTTGTGGGCACCTTGGGTGCCTGCTGGCCCTTGATCTGCACACCTGCTAGGGTTGGCGGCGGTGGTGGGGGGGAGGGTGCCAGAGCTGCCAGGAACACTGGCGGCGCCCTCGGTTGTACCTCCATCTCCTCTGAGACCCGGGGAGCACAGAGAGCTGACACAGGCTCTCACCACCCCTCAGGCCATCCCCAGTGCTGCTGAGCTGTGGTATCCCCTTTGACGTGGCCAGGAACGCGCTCCGGCTCAGCGTGGGCCGCAGCACCACCAGGGCCGAGGTGGACCTCGTCGTGCAGGACCTGAAACAGGCCGTGGCCCGGCTGGAGTGCCAGGCCTAGCGCCAAGGACGCCCCAGAGGAAGCCCTTCCAAGTGCTGCGCCAGGACGGCTCTCCTCCTAATTTGTCCCAGAGTGTCTGACATGGTGCCAGGTGGTGGGTGCACTCATTCCCCATCCCCGTCTCCCCGTTTCCTGTCCCCCATCCCCAGGTCAGCAGAGAGCCCGTCTGTTGGGCAGGCAGACCCCACGGGCCGCACACACCTGTGTGGGACTGTCCCCGTCGCCTGGTGGCGCAGGTTGAAGCAGAAGCATCCCCTGTGGGGAGCTGGGAGCGCCACCCTCCTGGAAGGGAGCATTTCCCCTGGAAGATAAAATCCTAGTATTGTAGACCATCGTCACTTGTCACTTGCTACCATGAACATAGGAAACCCGATTTTTGCTGCAGTCATGGCCTCCCCTGCCTGTTGGCGCTGAGGTCCGTCTACCCCTGGGCCCTCTCATCTCACTCTGCCCTTCCCAAGCCCTTCCTCCACAGAGGGGCCACCAAGGTCAGCCCCCTGCTCCGTATCCCCCAACGTGTCCACCCTACCTGACCTCCTCACTCAGCCTGGTGGCCACCCAGAGCCCCCAAAGCCCCCAAGCCCCCCTGCCTTTTTCCTGTGGTCATTCACTCAGGGTTCCAGCTCCGGTGTGGGAGTCGGGAGGCAACCAGGCTTACGTGACCCCGGGTGGCTCCTGTGGTGGGAAATCTGCCCATCCCCTGCTCCACTCCATCATAATATTGTTCCCAGATGGGTTCTTCTGTCTTCACCAAGGCTCTGTGACGTCCTGATGTGATGTCCTCTGTGACATCCCGATGCACCTCAGAGGGCGTGACTCACAGAGACCCTTTGCATAGGATCAATTTCTTAGCTGAACACTTTTAACATGTGGTTTTAAGGTGCCAAGAACTTCATGATTACTCTGAGGAAACCACTGTCAGAAATTCAGTGAACTAATAAAATATTCCAATGCTGGTATTAGACGTCGACAGTCTGTCTAGTGGGCACTTCTCCGGGGCTCACTGGTGTGTCTGAGCTGGTGTGGGAGGGGCACGTAGTGACCCCAGTTTATCGCTGGACGATCAGGCTTCAGCTGAAGAAATTCACTTGAGACTTTGTCTCTGCAAGTCCCTAGAAAACGGGTCACTAAAGTCAGCATCCTGCTGCCTCCAAGCAGAGGCCATGCTGATCCCAGTGGGCCCGGGAAAAAGCCATGGGTGCCCAGCACCACTGAAGGGAAGACTCTGGGAAAAGAGGTGTGGCTGCCCTCAAGGAAGCCCCTTGACCTTCAGCCACAGCCTCAGAGACCCTCACTCACCTCGGAAGCCTTCCTCTCCCATGTTAGGGCCCTGGGCCCACAGCTGGCTCCAGCGAGCCACTGTTCCTCAGACGTTCGTGGAGCTCCTGGGGCCTCGGCCAGCCGAGGGCCAGGATCCCGCATAGCGCCGTCAGCAGGCAGGTGGGCCCTGGGATCCTGGGGTGAAGACCTCGCGGAACTCGAGCACACGTGGTCGTCAGTTCCCCAGAGAGGGCCCCCCAGTGGACGGGTCTCCCTCCGTGGACGGGTCTCCCCCTGTGAGAAGAGGCTCTCGGGGCTGCTGCCCAGACGAGAGGAAGCATTTGCTGGGGAGCCTACTGCCTTCCTGGAAGGATCCTGGGAACTATAAACACCCACTAGACACAGGAAGTCCTTCTCAGGGTGAGAGACACGGCACGTCTCCCCAGTGCTTGCTCGGAAAGAGGATGAGGCCCAGCCCAGTCACAGTAAGCATCTGCTGGCCAGCACCCAACCCTGACCTGACCCCAGGGCAGACCCTGCTCCCAGACCCCGAGCCCTCTGCCCACCACAGCCCTGGGCACTGGGGAGTGGCTGGGGTAGGGCTGCGAGGCCCAGGCTCCAAGGCCCGCCACCCCGTGCCCCCCCACCCCCCGCCGTCTCCCATCTGCCCTGTGCACTGCTTATCGGGTAACAGGAGCTGGGAGCTCCGTCCACGCCTGAAACAGGAAGCCCGGGCCTGTGCGTAAGCCGCCAAGAGCCACCGGTGGACTGGGCTGGAGGATGGAGGAGAAGCGGGCGCTCACGGCTGCCAAGGACGGGGACCTGGCCACCCTGAAGCGGCTGTTGGAGGCTGGGGCACTGGGCCCGGGCATCGTTGACGCCCTGGGGGCTGGCCTGGTGCATCATGCTAGCCGGGCTGGGCACCTGGCCTGTGTCAAGTTCCTGGTGCAGCAGGCCAAGCTGCCCGGCAACCAGCGGGCCCACAACGGGGCCACCCCGGCACATGACGCCGCGGCCACAGGCAGCCTGGCGGAGCTCTGCTGGCTGGTGCGTGATGGAGGCTGCGGGCTGCAGGTGAGTGGGGCAAGCCCGTGAGAGGAGCTGATGTCCATATGGACTGAGGGAACGGAAGCCGGGAAGTCCTAGGGACTCGGTGTGCATGGCATGGGCACTCCCGCCTGCCCCCAAACCAGCACTAACTCCTGAGCTGGCACAGAACAGCTCTCCCCTTGCCCTCCCCCAGGTCAGAGCGCCTGGCCTCACCTGGCCAGTGGGGTCTGCCAGGGTTCCCATCAGCCCGGATCTGGGGGCCTGTTTCCCAAAGGGTCCACACAGGAGTATGTAGAGGAGCATGGCGGGCACACGGGCTCAGGAGCTGGGGGCCCGGCTTGTACAGCTGGAGGCCTCTGTGCCTGACAGCCCAGGCCCTGCTGTGGTGGGCAGTGGGAAGAAGGAGGGTCTCCAGGCTCAGGGATCATCTAGGCAATGGCATTTCCAGCAGCGCCCACCCTCTCCCTTTTCCTGCCCACCTGGGGTCACTTTGTGCAGTTGGAGGACGTGGGACAGTGGGCGAGCTCCAATGGGGCATGTAAGGGCACTCTCCGAGAAGGGGTGTTGGGTCCCAGACAGGGAGGACACATGGGTCCCATCGGCTCTTCCCACAACCCGGGAAGAGGGGTGGGGGGAGCGGTGCCCATTTCTGTGCCTGGGGGCATGCCCAGGCCTGCCAGCTGCTTGCCGTGGGAATGCTTCCAGTGCGAGGACTCGTGGCTGGCAGGCGGGTGCTCAGCAGCGGTCAGAGACAGAGGCCCAGAGGTAGGGCCCTGGGACAGGCAGCAGACCACAGAGCCCGACATGGACAAGGCTGGGCCCATGGAAGCCCTTCCCATTGCGAGCCGAGGGCAGAAAGGGCTGTGACTGCCTTTGAGAGAGGGGCCCGGGAGCAGTGGGATCATGGGTTTGGACTCGGAAGACCTGAACTTGCATCCCTGCCATGCCTTTCCCTCTGAGCAGGCCACCTGGCTCAGCCGGCAGGGAGGGAAGAGCATGCGGGCAGGGCGGTGGGCTCCTGGGTGCTGGGACTGCCCTGCCGGGACGGGTCCCAGCCGGCCACAGAAGGCCACCTGCCCTTCTTTGCCCAGTAGGACCAAGACAACTCAGGCGTCTCCCCGCTGCACCTGGCCGCCCGCTTCGGGCATCCTCTGCTGGTGCAGTGGCTGCTTCGGGAGGGCCACGCGGCCACCCTGGAGACCCTGGAGGGGGCCCTGCCCCTGCACCATGCCGCCGTCAGCGGGGACCTGACCTGCCTGAAGCTCCTGGCTGCAGCCCACGGCAGGTGAGCCGCCAGAACACCGCCTGCGGGCTGTCCCCCAGAGTGCACCCCAGGAAGGCTGGGGGAGCAGGGAGGGCCCAGTGTGGGGCCAGTGCAGGGGGACAGGGCCCATGAGACTCAGGACCAGGGGGAAGGACCTTGATCCTATAGGCCGAGGGCAGTGTCTAGCTGCACAGAGGCGGGGCAATGGGGGGCCAGGAAGCCCCCCCCCCCCACTCAGGCTTCTCCCGGTCTGCCTGGGGCCATGTCAGGACCCACGCTACCCCAGCTGGGAAGGTGCGCGCTTTCCAGTCATGAGCAGAGGCCTACAGTGCCCTCAGGTGGTCCTGAGGCCCTAGTCAGGGGACCCCGGCACTGGGAACCCCTCCAGGGCAGCCAGTCTCATGCCTGTGGCCCTATGTCTGCTGCCCAGAATGGGTGCTGGGCACACAGGTTGTGGCAGGGATGGGATGGGGCCAGCTGGGGAAGGGGGCAGCCTGGCTTCCATTCCTCATCCCGAGAGTCTGTCTAGTCCTTGGCCCACACAGAGGATGCTGTGGGCACCGAGATGGGCCATCTGGGGACGTCATGCTCATGGCCTCCCTACCCCCATTCCCAGGACTGCCGGCCTGGCTGGGTGTGGGACTTAGTGTCTACCCCTCACCTGACGTAGCCTTTCCCCCTGATGACCTACGTGCCTCCAGTCGTGCCTCTTCTCCTGGGGGGGCCTCCTGTTTGGCTGGGGGCATGGCTCTTCCGGCTGCCCCACACTTGCTCCCCGACAAGGCCTAACAGCTCAGCTTTGGAATAGCTCTCTCTCCCCGGCGTTCTCAGCCCACCCCCTTGGTCTTTGGGACTTGCTTCTGCAGACACTGGGGGCGCCCTGGGCCGGGCCAGCCACAGAGGGTCCGTTAGACTCCATTTTTAAAGTCTTTTTTTACCATTTAAAACCTGGAGACTTCACATGAAAACACACAAGTGTGTGGCGTCTCGTGCCCAGCACCCTGACTCCCACCTGGACCGACCACGGGGCCACAGGCGAAGTCTGCATCACCAGGGGCTGGGGTCAGTCTGGGTCAAGGACTGTCCCTCCCTGAAGAATTCCACTGGGGACCAAGAACTCACCTGGCCCCGTGGCAGCTCAGAGACACAGCGGGATCAGGGGAGTCCTGTGACCCTCCTCCAGTCCGTCTATGCTGGAGCCTGGAGTGTGGATGCCAGGCGCAGGCACTGCTCACAATGCCCCTTTCCTGCAGAGCAGGCCTTGGGCTCTGGAGGCTCAGTGACCTGCCCACCACCCGCTCCACTAGGCTGTTCACCCACCATTAAGCCCCAGTCCTGGGAATAGCTGGTCGACTCAAAAGGGAGTGTGCAGAGCTGGATTCCAGGGTCCCAGTGGTTGGGGGCAGTGGGGTCGGGGGTAAGAAGGCTGTATACAATCTGTATACCCATGCAGGTGACCCGCTAGGGGGCCCTTCAGCCAGTAAGGGGGGCTGGGTCTCTCCACCCCTTGATCTGGGCCTTGGGGGGTTGGAGGAGCTCTGCCTCCTACAAGAACCCCCAAACACTCTCTGATCCTCCCCTTCCCCCACAGTGGTGTGAACCGACAGACGCGCACTGGGGCCTCCCCACTCTACCTGGCCTGCCAGGAGGGCCACCTACACCTGGCCCAGTTTCTGGTGAAGGACTGTGGAGCTGATGTGCACCTGCGAGCCCTCGATGGCATGAGTGCGCTCCACGCCGCAGCTGCCTGCGGCCACTACTCACTGGTCGTCTGGCTGGTAAGGGGGCAATAAGGGTGCTGGGGGCATGGGAGGTCGGAGGCGGCTGGCACCTGCTCCCTCCTTGGTCCCAGAGCCCCCTCCAAGCTAGCAGGGCCTGGCTGGGGTGGGGGATCTCCATCTGCCTGCAGGACCCCTGGGGACCCCTGAGGCTGTGGGGGATCAGATGTTCCCGGGGCATCACTGTGAGCACCCATGTGTACAGGCCCAGGCTGGGCCCTGGAGTGCAGCCTTGATGGGCAGTGTCCCCTGCAGGACAGTAAGGACTTTCGTGACCCTCTCCCAGGAGTCCTGGGGTGTTTCCTGGAGCCCTCAGGGCGGGTGGCCCCCAGCGGATGCTGGCTGTTCCTGGCCCCGCATTCAGCCACTTCCTGCTCTGATGTCTCAGAGCCCCAAGCGACGCCCGGTCTCTTCCCTTCTGGACCCGGGAAAGGGGCATTCAGGCCTCTTTCCGGAAGGAAGCCCTGAGACCCAAGAACACATAGTGGCTGGGGGGGGGGTGCATTTTCCCAGCATGGGCTGGGGACTTCCTGCTTCCACCACAGAAAACCAGACTAGGCCAGGTCTCTGGGACCCTGGAGAGTTCATTACGGAGCCCCAGGGGAGATCTCAGAGTCAGAGGGGTCTCCCTGAGGAGACGCAGGAAGTGGTTGGGCAAGGGGGGGTTGCCCAGATGAGGAGCTTTTAATCCAAGTTGGAGAGAGCCTGGTTTGAGGGGCAGAGGGAGTGGGTACAGGCAGAGGCCCCGAGAGGACCAGGGTTCTTTCCTGAGGGGCTGGGAGCTCCTGCCGGGCCCTGAGCCAAGAACAGCAGGATGTGACTGGCATCTCTGAAGGCCACACTGGCCACTGGGGGGGACGAGAAAACCCTTCCTTGCTCAGAACCTCCCATACTTCCCGAGGGGCCTTCTCCCCAGCAGTGTCCCCAGGGCGCAGAGCCCCTCCTCCACTGCCCTCCCTGCCCATCCGTTTAGGATGGCGCCACTCCAGCCAGCCCTCTGTCCCACTGTCCTCTGTCTTCCCTCCATGGCACCAGCACCTGATAGACTATAAATTTTCCTCTGGGAGGCAAAGACCGCGTCCATGGGCCTGGCGCGGAGCACGGGCTCTGGAGACACTGACCCAGCAAGTTGATGAACCAAGGAACAAATGATGAAATCCAGCCACCTGCCTTGGTCATTGAGCCACCAGCACTGGTCTCCAGCTTCCCTTGGCCCCTCTCCCACCCAGGCTGGCCCTTCACCCCTGAGACCCCACCAGAGGCAAACACACACACTTTGTGAGGCTTGGTCCCCCCTACCCCGGCCACCTTCCCACCCTTCCCCACCCTTCTCCTGCTGAGAGCGGCTCCACTCCCAGGAGAAAGCCCAGCATCCCCACCCTGGCCTTCCCATGGAGCTGTCCTCACGTTCCCTCTCCTGTCGTTCTGACCCCGTCCGGTTCAGACTGTGGGCCCCCCAGAAATGTACCTGTCTCCACACCTGGATTCTTGGCCCCTGGGGTGGTGAGTGCCGGGCGTCTCTGGACATGGCACTGAGCCATGGGGGTGTGCTGGGGGAGAAGCAGGTCAGAGTTTGGGGGAGTCAAGGGAACAGGGAGGGTCGCAGGAGGGAGCACTATGGGAGCTCATCCCAGGGAAAAGGAAGGAGCAGCCAGGGCCACGGGATCTCAGGGCCAGAAAGGCCTTTCCAACGTGACTCCCACTGCAGACTCCCAGCTGGGTCCCTGACTCCGGAGCGGGGCGTCCTCCCCCTCAGGGGGGTCAGCTGACAGGAGGGCCTCTGTTCCCGGCTCACTGATCTTTTCCCAGCAGACACAGTTGACTATCAGATCAGCCAGCACGCTTTGGGCTGCAGGTGACAATGGAACTTGAACCTCCAGTGTCCCTCCCACGTGGGAGTATAGGAGCAGCAGGAGGCTTTGCTGTCTTTGGGTCAGACACCCAGCCCCATTTGGCTGCATCTCTGCATTCTCCCAGCCTCTCCCTTATGGTGAAAGTTGGCTACATCAATGTAGGAGGAAGGAGAAACAGGGTGACACCACAGCCACCAGCCCCTTCCATTAGGAAGGCAGAATTTTCCTAGAAGTGGCCCCTGGAGTTTCACTGGCTTCTGGGGAGGATTGCCTTCCGCTTCTGTGCCAAGCTCGCTGCCTGCCCCGTCTGCCTCCCTACGAGGGGTCACCTCCTCAGAGGGTCCTCCTCCTCCACCTTCCCCAGGTCACCTTCACCGACATTGGCCTGACAGCACGGGATAATGAGGGGGCCACAGCCCTCCACTTTGCAGCTCAAGGCGGCCACACACCCATTCTAGACCGGCTCCTGCTGATGGGCGCCCCTGTCACGACAGACTCCTGGGGAGGGACCCCCCTCCATGATGCAGCTGAGAACGGGCACATGGAGGTAAGGCCAGCAAGGTGGAAGGTAGAGACTGGGAGCCCCCAGAAGCTGGAGGCCTGGGAGCTCCCCCTTCCCGCACTTCCTGCAGAAATAATTCAACCCGCTCAGCAGCCCAGTGGGAGAGGAGTCACAGTTCCCCTTATACTGGTGGGTAAAGTGAGGCTGAGACGGCAGTCACTGCCCAGGGCCCAGACTCTGAGTTACCTGGGGGCCAAATTCAGGCTCTCCCTCCGTGCACATCCCTTCCTTTGCACAGAGACCCCCGGGGTGTGTCGTCTGTCCCAGGAGAACCCTTGGCTGCTGCGCTCAGAGGCGTGAGGGTAGCCCTGTTGCTATCATCCAAGAAATCTCAGGGACTCCCGTGACCCAGCCCCTAGGAGACAACATGAGGAACCCAGAGTCAGCAGGGGTGACATTTAAATATTCAGGGTCCAACACTGAGAATAGACCCAGCCCTCGGCCGGGCCCCTGCCCCACGCACCCCTGCACACTGACCTCACGGAAAGGCAAGGCCAGTCTGAGAGCAAAACACAGTTTTCCTCCTCTGCCTCCCCAACCCAGCCCCACGGAGCACTGTCCCCAACAGGGATCTGCTTCCCCCAGCCCCACCTGCAGCTCAGTCCAGAGGGAGGATGTTGTTGAGATCGCAGCTGAGTGCCCCAGTCGGGCTCTCTGCTTCCGGACAGCTGTTCACAGCTGGAGCCCAAGTGGGGCTGGGGCCCCACGTGGCCCAGTGTCAGCCGAGTCAGGTAAAATGAACTGCAGCAAGCACAGTCACGGGAAGGCACTGTTCCTTTGGAAGAAGGCAAAGGAGACGGGACCCCAGCTCACAGCAGCTGTGAAATGTTCTTTCTCTGACTCATCACTCACCGGACTCCCCACCCCAGCTACACTCCCTCTCTCCTCCTCAGACACCACTCAACCCTGCAGGCTCACTCCCCCAGCTCTGTCTCCCCAGCTTCCACCCGTTCCTAGCCAGGGAGGGGGGCAGCGGGCCGGAGGGCAGGGAAACAGAAGATTTGGAGGTGGTGAGGGGACCCCAAGTCCTGAGGGACCCTCTCAGGAAGGCGGCTGGAGCCGTGGCTTTCTGCAAATGAAATCCTCATTACGAGCCCAAGGAGTTGAACAGATAAGCCCAGAGCCTGTGGGTCCTCACCCCCTCTGCATATGGAAATAGAATAACTCGGGCCACACAGCCAGAACAGATATGCTTTCAGTCTTCTTCTGACGGAAATCCTGAATCCACGGGAGAGCCTGAGAACCTGGCTGGTGCCCCGCCCTCCGCCGCCCCCTTGGCTGCTGTATTATTCAAGAGTGAACTAGAGACTTCACAGTATTTTATCCAGAAATACTTCAGCCCACATCTCCAAGAGATAAGGACCCCTTTTGTTTTTTTTTCTTTTTTTAAGATTTTATTTATTTATTTGACACAGAGATAGAGATCACAAGTAGGCAGAGCAGCAGGCAGAGACAGAGGAGAAGCAGGCTCCCTGCTGAGCAGAGAGCCCCGATGCGGGGCTTGATCCCAGGACCCTGAGATCATGACCTGAGCTGAAGGCAGAGGCTTTAACCCACTGAGCCACCCAGGCAGCCCCCCCCCTTTGTTTTTTAACACAGTTTCAAACCAGTATCACACCTAACAATAATTCATAGTGAGGTCCTACTATCATCTCTGAGCCAGCCTGCCCAGAGCGTCCAGTATCCACTTCCCTGATTGCACCAGACTCGGAGGCCAAACAGGAACCGCACACTACTAGTTTGTCCGCTGCATCTGCTAATCTATTTGCAGTTCCAGAAATCTGCTTTGTCCCGGAAGCCTAGGATAATGCTTGATCTCCCCTGCAACTTTAAAATAAATTCTTATTTTAGAGTAGTTCAGGATGATTTTAGATTGTAGAACAATCGAGACACTAGTACAGGCAGAGGAACCCAAAGACCCACATCCATTTCTGCCAGCATTAACCACTTAATCAGCATAGTGCATTTGTCACAATTAGTGGACCAAAACTGATAGTGTTACCAACCAAAGTCCATACTTTATTCTGATTCCCTTAGTTTTTTTTAAGACTTATTTATTCATTTATTTATTTAGAGAGAGGGCGTGTGCTCAAGAGTGAGCATGAGCAGGGGAGGGAGGGGGAAGGACAAGCAGACTCCATGCTGAGTGTAGAGCTTGGGGCTCGATCTCATGACTCCAAGACCATGACCTGAGCCAAAACTGAGTTGGATGCTTAACCAACAAAGCCACCCAGACAACCCCCAGACTTCCTTAGTTTTTAACCTTATGTCTTTTTTTCTGCTCCAGAATTCCCTCCAGGATACCACACTACATGTAGTCTTCAGGTCTCCATAGGCTCCTTAGCTGGGACAGATTCCCCTCATTTTTCGGAATAAAAGTTAAGAATAAAGAGCTGGTGTCCCAGCAGCCTCCAAAGGGAGCAATGATTGTTTAACATGTTTTGTTTTACTATATCAACAATCTTTATTCTTTGAATGGTGTGAAATATACCGATTGCTTACTTTTTAAATTGAAGTTTAAAAATATGTTACATAAAACTTACCCTCCTGGGACAGCTGGGTGGCTCAGTTGATTGGTGTCTGCCTTCAGCTCAGGTTATGATCCTGGAGTCCCAGGATCGAGCCCCACATCAGGCTCCCCCTCAGCAAGGAGTCTGCTTCTCCCTCTGCCCCTCCTGCCTCATGCGCTAGTTCTCTCTCTCTCTCTCTCTCAAATAAATAAAATCTTTTAAAACGCCAACTTCTCCTCCTGTTTCTAAGTGTATGGTGCAGTGATGTTCACTATATGCCTTGTTATACAGCAGACCTCCCAGCTTTCATCTCTCAAAACCGGAACTCTGTCCCTATGAAACATTTCCCTGCTCCCCATCCCCCAGCCCTGGGAACCCACTTTCTACTTTCTGTCCCTATGAGTCTGACAACTCGAGGAACATCACAAAGGTAGAATCAGATAGCAGTTATCTTTTTGTGACTGGCTTATTTCACTCAACGTTATATACTCAAGGTTAAACTATGGTGTAGCAGGACACAGGATTTCCTTCCTTTTTAAGGCTGAGTCACATTCCCTTGTGTGGATGGACCCACATTGCCTCTGTTCTTTCATCCATCAGGGGACACTTGGATTGCCTTTCGCACTTGGCTGTTGTGGACAGTGCCACAGTGAACATAGGCGGGCAAACATCTCAAGACCTTTCTTTCTACTCTGATTACTTTTTAAAATGTTAAACCACCCTTGCATTCCTGGAGTAAATGCAAACTGACCGTAATAAATTGTCTCTTCTACATAGCTGAATTTAATAGCTAACTTTTTGTTTGGGATTTTAGATGCAGTGATTAGTGCTATGTGGTGGTTCTTAAGGTTGTCTGTGCTCTGGGAGTGTCCAGGACAGGTTTAAAGTATCCAAACACCTGGGCTCCACCTGCCCAGAGATCCTGATTTGATTGGTTCTGGGTGGGGCCCCCAGGTATCAGGACTTCTAAAACGCGCCAGGGCATTATGATGTACAATTTCAAGAACTACCTGTGTGAATAGCATTGGCTCAGCAAATCTAGAAAGAATTCATAGAGACAGTGGATCTTACAGTGGTGTGTGAACAGGAGAAGGAGCCGGACTTTGGCAAGGGAGAGACGACGAGACACAGTCCGCTTCTAGAACAGAACAGAGAGCAGGAGCCAGGGCTGGCCGTAAGGGGTTGCTGGTGACAGCATGGAACTAAGTTTAATGCTGAGTTAAGAGACTGCTGGGAAATCTCGAGAGGAGGGTCTGAGATGCCATGGCTGTTTGGAGAAGGAAGTTGCCATATGATGGGGTGTCGTGTGGGGCTTTGCTGATGAGGTTGAAAAGGAAACGACAGAAGACAGGTGTAAATAAGACTCTCAGGGTTCAGATGAGTGGTTTTAACTCAGTTTTAACTCTAACTTACTGTGACCTCTAATTCAAGAAGTGAACTTACTACAGAGTATTACTAGAGGTATTGGGAGCACGACTGCCTCAGTGGAATTTCTGCTCCTATGAGAGGTGCCGTGAAGGCCTGTTTAATCGTCAGAGCCTCTGACGTCCACTCATTCACTCTCCTCCATTCAGATACTCACTCTTCTGACACATAGTTATTGAACACACTTGCTTAGGACACGACCGAGGATTCGAGAACCACAAGAGCATTTGGTTCTCAACAGGGCAGGACCCTCTGCAGTGGGTGTCGGAAATTTCAGGACTGTTTGGTTTTCCAGTGATTGAGGCACCTGTGGTGGAGGGGACACAAGGGGACCTGCTATTCCCAAGTGTATATAATTAAGCTTAGAACCTAAATTCAATTGTGTGTATATACACACCCCAGTATTTTTCATAGTGTCAATATATGTAAGGCTTTTCCAAGAATGATTCTACTGTACATGGTGAGGGAAGATAGTATTTTGCTTTATTTTCACTTTACCACAAACCACTTGCTGAGAAAAATGGCATCACCAATGGCAACACCCGTCTTGTGTGTTACTGTCAGATCTGTAGTGATTCGACATGTAGGTACTTTCAGCGATAACTTTTTTTTTTTTTTGACAGAGAGAGATCACAAGTAGGCAGAGAGGCAGGCAGAGAGAGAGGGGGAAGCAGGCTCCCTGCTGAGCAGAGAGCCCGATGCGGGGCTCTATCCCAGGACCCTGTGATCATGACCTGAGCCGAAGGCAGAGGCTTTAACCCACTGAGCCACCCAGGCGCCCCTTTCAGCGATAATTTTTGAAAGTGCTCATAATCATGATGCCCATTCAACTATAAAATGAGCCCGTGTCAAAGATTTTTTTTAAATATTTTTATTTATTTATTTGACAGAGAGAGATCACAAGTAGACAGAGAGGCAGGCAGAGAGAGAGAGAGAGAGAGGGAAGCAGGCTCCCTGCTGAGCAGAGAGCCCGACGTGGGACTCGATCCCAGGACCCTGAGATCATGACCTGAGCCGAAGGCAGTGGCCTAACCCACTGAGCCACCCAGGCGCCCTGTGTCAAAGATTTTTATTTACCTCATTAATTAAGGAGAAAGCAAGTAATTCATATAACCAGGAGTAAAATAAAACAAATATTTCACCAGCAAGGAATAATGACGTGAATTCCCAAATAGATGCAAAACCAGTCAGTACTGACAAAGGAGATCATTGACTGCATTCCATGTACACATTTTGCATTTAGGCTTTCCCTGGACAAAAGTCATTTATCATATGAACATATTTATTTATTTGAGAGAGAGAGCGCCTATGTACATGAGACCACAAACATGGGGAGGGCAGAGGGAGAAGCAGATTCTCCACGGAGCAGGAAGCCCGCTGTGGGGCTTGATCCCAAGACCCTGGGATCACGACCTGAGCTGAAGGCAGACACCCAACTGACTGAGCCCCCTGAACATTTTTTTAAAGGATTTTATTTATTTGGGAGAGACGGAGCAAGAGCATAAGCAGGGAGAGCAGTAGGCAGAGGGAGAGGGAGAAGCAGACTCCTCTCGGAGTAGGGAGCCTGGTGTAGGGCTGGATCCCAGGACCCTGAGATCATGACCTGAGCTGAAGGAGGAGGCTTAACCCACTGAGCCACCCGGAGCCCTTATAACACGAACATTTTTATACACTTTGCAGAGTAGTTGGCTCTAAGGTAGTGAAGGAAAAGGACAATAACCGGAAGTGTAAGCAGGACACTCAGTAATCTGCTTTGTCTGTTGGAGTGCCTTCCTTTGTTTTTCATGGTACGGACAGCAGACTTTGTCTTTGGTGCAGCCATGCCCAAATACTCACATAGTAACATGCATATTTTTTAAATTATAAACTATTTTTTTCTCCTTTACATTAGAGCATAATATTTTAAATTTATGTGTGCAGGCAATTGTATTATCAATTGTGTTCATGCCAGAAGAGCAAAAGGAGTGTCAGGAAACTTTTGCAAAAAAAAAAAAAAAAAAAAAAAAAAGAGGGCATTGGGACTGATGGCAGGGCGGATCCTGGACCAGCTCATCCTTGAGGTGCCTTCAAGCCCTGTGTTGTCCTGGGATGCTCCTGTCTCGAGTGTGATGAAGACCACGGGCTCCTAGAGCCACAGCTCTGAATCCAGGCTGCCCCACTTCCTAGCAGGATGACCTTGGGGAGGCTTCCCGTCCTTTTCCGTGCCTCTTGTCATTTTGTGTAGCGCAGGCACAGTAATAAACCTCACAGGGTGACATTGGGGCTGAACGAGTGGTCCACGTGTTACTCCAGAATGGTATTGGAAGGACTTGCTTCCCCATCTCTTAGACAAGCCTCCAGGGTGTGAGCACAATGGTCCCCAGCAGCCCCCAGCTTCCTGTGATGGGCTTAAGCCTTTCAAGGCACAGCCTAGAGGCTAGTGGCAAGGAAGAAGGGAGCAGGAAAGCTTGCAGGGTGGGGATGAGGCTGATGGGGTCGTACCATTTTTAATGTGTTTTATTTCTGCAGTTAAAAAAAAAATCTGACATTATTGTTTTTTATTCAGTCAAAAAATAAAGGCTTATTTGAATTTATCCACAATTTACTACTTTGTCATCTTCATTCCTCCTGGCATCTCTGGCCTTCTCTGTGGAATCTCTTCCCCTCAGTCTGAAGCCGATGCCTCAGATGTTCCCTTAGTGTGGGAGTGTTGCTGGCAAATTCTTTGTTTCATTTTGTTTTGTTTAGCTTTATCTCATGATCACTATTGAAGGGTATTTTTGCTGGGTATAGAATCGTTGCTTGGAAATTTCCACGTATTTTCCTTTGGTGCTGGGAAAATGTCATTCTTTCATTGCCTGGTGGCTTCTACAAAGAAGTCAGCTGAGAGGAGCCACTGTTTTGAAGATAATCATTCTTTTTCTTGTCACTTCTAAGGTTTTTCATTTTGTCTTTGCTTTCCTACAATTTTACTATGGGGATGACATGAGGCAGATTGCTCTTTATTTCTCCCACTGGGGATTGCATGAGCATCTTGAATTTGTGCTTTGGTGCTTCCCTAAGTTCTGTGAAATTCCCAGCCATTATCCCTGCAGATGTGACTTCTGCATCCATTCTGTTTCTCCTCTTTCTGGGTTTACTGCCACAAACGGTATCACAGACAGGTTCTGCTTTCAGCTTTTTGTCTCTCTGTGCTGCATCTGGATGGCTGCTTCTGACTGATTTTCTGCTCACTTTTCCTACAGCTTCAGTTTTTCACGTGGTCAGGTATATTTCTATGTTCCTGACCTACTAACCATCATCATTTAAATGCACCATGTCTCTTTTCATGGTTGATAATTCCATGCATAAATTTTCAAGCTTGATTTTTATTCCCTTGAAAATAATAAGCCTAGTTGTGTTCTGTTAGTTCTTGGGTCCTTGTGGGTCTATTTCCTGGTGACTTGGGTCTTCTGGCTCTTGTTCTGGTATCTTATTTCTTTGGGCTCCTGGCTTTGTCTGATTCTATGCTGGAACTTATATTTGAAAAACAATTTGTGGGAGTCATGTGAAGCCTTGGGTGAAACCTTATTTGCCTCTGGTTGTCAGGCATCCATGGGAATTGTGAGCCCAGGACCTTCCCACTGCACATTCCAGGCTCAAGGTTCCCTGGGCCACTGGGTGAAGGGAAGCAGAGGCTGGCTGGCTTCTGGTTTACCTTTACTCTGAGGGTAGATCCTTCAGCCTACAGTGCTAGGTGATAAATTGGAGCCCTCACCTTTGGAGGACCCTGGGCTTTTCCTGGTCTCCCTAGTCCTGTGAGGCTGTGCTGTCAGTGCAGAAACACTTCTGAGTGATAGGTTTATCCCTCCAGATTTTCCCTGACTCCTGAGCTTGGCTTGGTAATTCCTCACTTCCTTTTTGCCTCTTTGATGCTTTAGGAAGGTGACTTTACATTTAATGCATATTTTATGTTGTCCTTGGGGACCTGTTACTCTAGTCCCTGATGGGACCCACCCGCCCACCTGCTTTGCTTCTGGTATAGTCACCTCGAAGATCTTGGTCATCTGTAATCACTCACCCCCTGCTCACAAATCCCGCAGTGATCAGCCTATGGTTCTATCTTCCCATTTTTTCCTGTGAAAATGACACACATACCTCCCAGCATTGCTGTACGGACACCAGTTCTGCCTTTAGAGCCTGTGGCGTGGACTACAAGGGCAAGGTCAGGATCAGGCTGCCCAGCCAGGGTGTCAGCTGTACCACCTACTAGCAGCTGAGCATCTGGCAGCTCCTGACTGCGGGTGCCTTGTTCCCATCTGAGACTGTGTGCTGGTGCCTGTGGAGCTTGGTGCTGCTGCTGCCTGGATGGGGCAGTGGTGGGTGGGCCTTGGGAATTCGAGCCCTGGCCCTGCAGTGAACAACAGCAGGGTCTTGGGTTAAGTTCCTTAACTGTTTGTGGTCTCAGTTGCCCACCTGTGAGATGGGGCAGCACGGTGCCTGCCCTCCATCACACCTAGTGAATGCTGTGGGCACAAGCAGGTGATGAAGTGGTCACACGTGTGTCCCCTCCCTGCAGTGCTGCCAGACGCTGGTCTCCCACCATGTGGACCCCTCCTTACGAGATGAAGATGGTTACACGGCGGCAGACCTGGCAGAGTACCATGGACACCAGGACTGTGCCCAGTTCCTGCGGGAGACAGCTGGGCCGGTAAGCTTCACGGTGCCCACCCCTCAGCCCCGGAGGCTGGGGTGACAGGGTCCCTGGCAACCCTGACAGCACGTTATGGGGAAAGCTCATTATGGACACCAGGTTGGTGTCCCAGGGAAATGGTCTTGGGCCAGGACAGAGCCAGTGCCACAAGTCAGCTGGCCCAGTTCTGGGACTGGGCTGCGGCAGGGGCTGTGACAAGGATCATGACAGAGCCATGATGGGGCTGCAGCAGGACCTGTGATGGGCCACGGCAGGGTTTGTGACAGAGGCTGGGACAGGGGCCGTGACAGAGGCTGGGACAGGGGGCATGATAGGGGTGTGACAGGGGCCTTGACTGGGGATGTGACAGGGGTTGTAACAGAGGATATGACAGGGCTATGACTGGGGCTGTGACAGGGGCTATGACTGGGACCATGACAGGGGCTATGACTGGGACCGTAACAGGGACCATGACTGGGACTGTGACAGGGGCTGTGACTGGGACCGTGACAGGGACCATGACTGGGACTGTGACAGGGGCTGTGACTGGGGCTGTGATGAGGCTGAGACAGGGGCGGTGACAGAGGCTGGGATGGGGGCATGATAGGGGCGTGACAGGGGCCCTGACTGTGGATGTGACAGGGGTTGTGACAGGGGCTGTCACAGGGGCCTTGACTGGGGATGTGACAGGGGCTGTAACAGAGAATGTGATAGGGGCTGTGACAGGGGCTATGACTAGGACCGTGACAGGGACCACGACTGGGACTGTGACAGGGGCTATGACTGGGGCTGTCACGAGGACCGTGGCAGGGGCTGTGACTGGGGCTGTGACAGAGGCTGTGACAGGGGCTATGACTGGGGCTTATCACAAGGACCATGGCAGGGGCCAAGACTGGGGCCGTGGGAGGGACCGTGACTGGAACTATGACAGGGACCATGACTGGGACTGTGACAGAGGCCCTGACTGGGGCTCCCACAGCGGCAGTGGCAGGGGTCAAGACAAGGGCCATGGTCATGACTAGGCCAGGCTATGGCAGGGAGCAGGGCTGGCCTGTGGCTGGACCATGGCTGGGGCGCCTGTGGGGTGACACGGTCAGATTGAGGGTACCCCGGGGGTGGGAGCAGGGCTCTGAGTCACATGGCTGTCCAGAAGGCAGCGAGTTCTGGTCCCATACTCCCATCTGGGTGTGGCCCTCGTGGCTTACCCCTCACTGAGATATTTCCCATCCACAAGGACAAGAATCCCATCCGTCCTGCTGTCCCCAGCCCCCTGTGCACAACAGGCCACAGCATGTGCTGAATGGAGAGGACCCATGGGCATGTGAGCAAGTAAACAAACACAGACACGTGGGCAGGTGGACGGACGTTCTCATGGGTGATGTCTTGTCTGCATCGAACCAGGACCCCCAGCGTCCTCCCACCCATCCCTATCCCCATTCCAGGTCCGAGGCAGCTGCTATGACAAATTAGTCCCAACCAGCCACAGCTTTTGCCAATTTAGTGGCCACCCTTTTGGAAAGTTTCCCTGGGATCATGTGGCCCCATTTCCAGGTGAGAGCACCAAGGTCTGGAGATGTGACATGCCCCCCCCCCATGCCAGGTCTCTCCGAGGGGTTCCTGTGCCTCGTTTTCCCTCAGGAGCATCCCGGGCCAACTGAGGCAGAGCTGCAGTCCTCCCTGGTCCTGGGCCTGTGGGACGATCCTTCCCCCGGCCCTGCCTCCCAGCCTGCTGCGGCCTGGGGCGGCACAGGGGTGTGCTGATGTCGTGGTCTAAGAACTGAGGACTGCCCTGACTGCTGGAAGTCATTTCTTTATGACACGATTTATGTACGAGACGTTCCATTGGTTACTGTTTGGTAAAAGATTGTTCTTTTGGGCTCGGGTGTGAGGAGTTTGTGGGACTGGACAGGTTCCTGGTGTAGCGGGCAGAGCTCCAGAGTCTACAGGCTGGGAATGTCCTGGCCACCTGGGTCCCTCCTGGCCCCTCGGTGGTCCCAGTGGCCGACCTGGAAGCTGAGATCAGGAGGGGGGTGGGCGTGGCCCTGCTGCCAGTAGGTAGGTCCCGGCCAGTCCCCAGCCTAGCCACTCCTGGGCCTCCTGTCTGGGCAGTGTCTCTGACCTCAGCCCTCCATCCCCAGGCCCCGGCACATCTGTCAGAACCTTTTGGCCACTTGGCCCAGCTTGAGCGGCCAGGGGAGGGGTTCTGGGTGTTCTCCTGACGGCCCTGGGGCCGTGAAGAAGTGGCCCATCTCGGGTTGTCCTCGCTGTGTCCCTGGTGTCGCCATAGGATCTGAGGCAGAATTCTGTTCTCTCAGGACTCCCCAGCTCCCCAGCCTGTGACCAGCAGGGCCCAGCGTGTCCACAAAGCCCTGGTTTTTGAGGCTTGTTGCTGTGTCTACAGAGAGCTTGGGGAGCCCATGTGGGACTTGGGGTTAGGCCTGGAGCCTCCCTTCTTCCCTCAGTGAGCGCCCAGGGCAGTGGGGGGTGTGGGTCCCCCCCAGGCCACCTGCCTCACATGCAGACTTGGCTCAGCGGGAGGGCGGGGTGTCGGTTGTGGGCCCAGGCGCTGGGGAGGGGGGTGCCGGGCACCTTATGCAATATTGATGGAAACGTAATATCCAGAGGTCGCTGCGCCGGCTTCTTCCCACGCCAGGCTCAGGGGAGGTGGTGGAAGACATACAGGGCGGCCGCACCTGCCCCCGGGAGCTGTGGGTCTCAGGAGAGGTGGCCTGGGGAGCCAGGCTGTGCCACTAGGTTGCAGGACCTGGGTCCACACTGCCCAGCACCCAGACCTACCCTCGGCTCGGGGAGGCCAAGCCCTGCCTCAGTCCAGCTGCCGGGTCTTCCTACTACCTGGCCCTCGGGCCCCCTCTGCACAGGGTTGGGTGAAGGGTTGGGCCTCTTTGATGGGGTGGGCTCCTGGCTGCAGGGCCCTGGGCTTGAGTGAGGTCCCCGCCAGGTGGTGGCATTTGGGAACAGCAGCCCTGGCTGGCAAGCCTGACCCTCCAAACAGGTGTGTGTGTGGGGGGCAGCCCCTCATCCCCCACCATAGCACCAGCCTGTCTTATTGGCCCTGGCCCTGTACTTGTACCCACCAGGGCTGGAGAGGCTCTTCCTGGCTGGTGAGGTCGTGGCATCTCCAAGCCTCAGTTTCTCATCTGTGAAACATGAGGGACGAGTGGTGGCTGGAGATGCTCCTGAGGCCTCCAGCGGGTGTTCATTCCCTCCCCGAGGTCACAAGGGCCCCAGGACCCTTTTGTCTTTGCTGCAGAACTGAGGCCCAGAGAGGGCAAGAGACTCCCCGGGGGCAGCCTCCTCTCCGGTGAGGGGTGGGGCCTGGCGGTGCCGCCAGTAATTGAATCTCAGCCGTGGTGACTGGTGTCCGGCGCCCATCTGTGGGTCATGATTTTCTCAGCCCGGGTGGCATTACAGGCCTGTAACCCGGCTCGCCACAGCTGTCCTCGATGTATAATGCATGGCAGACCCAGCATTGCTCAAATCTCACCAAAACACAGGAAAGGAGATGGCAGGCCCTGGAAAGGGCTGAGCCAACCACTGACCTCAGGGCAATTGCTCAATTGCGGGGGGGGGCATGTGCCCAGCCGTCAGGACCCAGAGGTCGGAGCCCCACATCTGAGCCCCTTCAACTCCTTGTGGACTTGATTAGTGTCAGGATGTGGCTTCTCCTGGCGCCAGGGAAACAGCACAGCAGACAGGGCCCGGGTAGAGCTCAGAGGTGAGAACACGCCGATGAGGTGTGAGCCCCCTACGCTGGCCCGTCAGGCACCTCCCGTAATTCGTCATCTTCCTGACTTACAGGAGGGGAAACCAAGGCCCTAGGTGTGACTTCCCCTCATTTCTCCTTAGAGGTGGGGGAGGGTGCAGCTGGGGCCAGGAGAGTGACATGAGTTCCCCCAGGCTGCGGGTGCAGCACTGGGGCCCAAGTCCATTCCCCTGAGCCCCAAACCAACTTCCTGCGCTCTGGCGGGAGAGGGGAGCTTCTTGCCCCTAACCCCAAGAGCCGACTCCTTTAGGAAGAGGGGTAGGAGATAGCAGGGGGAGGCCCCAGGCTCCAGGGTCTGACTTGGTCCTGCTTAAAGCTCATAAGCCAGCAAAGGTCTGTGTCACGGACGCTGGAAGAAGACACTATTGTCCAAGACCACTGCAGAGAGCAAGTGTTATGTTTGCTTGGATCCCCTTGCCCCCCCCCAGGTCCCTGCATAACGCGATATGGATACAGATGGCTACTGTGCCCACAGGAGTTTGGTGTCACGGCTGAGAACCCCTGAGCTTGGGGAACCCCCATTTTACAGTGAGCAGTGAGATCCCTCTGGGTCCCTCCTTCCAGATGCAGCCTTGAGAAATGGCCACATAAAGAGTAGCCAGGGTTTTGCATCCTCAATGGGAGTGCAAGAAACCCAACCAGTGTCAGGGCTTTCCCAGACTCCAGAGGCATCCCCCATCAGCATTCTCCTCCACTGCTGATGCCCCCAAACCCAAGGAGCAGTGATTCAAGGGGTTCCTGGAGCAAGGACTGGGGGTCTTAAATAAGATTCTGATCCCAGCTCTCCCCACATCCCAGCGAGCCTTGGTTTCCCTGTCTGTGCCCTGGGAGCTACTCTGGGGCTGGAGGTCCAGTGCTGGGGCTTTCCTCTGGCTAGCTTCTCCCTCTCCCATGACCCAGGGATCTCAAGCCTCGCCCACATCCCGAGGGTCTGCTCCTCTGGCCCCGGCCCCATGAAGGGTTAAGGTACCATGGTAAGGGATCCGGCACCCAGCCCCAAGCCCGCCTGGCCACCTGATACCTCAGTCTTCAAATATTAATGCGACGCCTCCCGCTCCTGGGGGCGGCAGTTGGGACAGCCCTGACAGCCCAGTATTGTGGCAGCTCCCTGTGCTCAACCCAGCCCCTGCCTCTGTGGGTCTCCCCCAGGCCAGGGGCTGGCAGACACTCCCCCACCCATGGAGCACCGGGACTCCTGGGCTCTCCACCAGATTCCTGGAAAGACTGACGTGTGAGGTGCGTGGTGGCTGGCAGACGGGGCTTCAGGCTGTGTTCCAGTGGCCATGGTGGGCGGAGGGTCCTGGGTAGGGGAGCAATTGAGGGGCTGGAGGCAGCGGGTGCAGGTCAGGGGTTCTCCTGAGGGTGCCCCCAAGCTCCAGTAGCTCCCTAAGATCTGTGCCTCCTTGCTGGGAGGTGGGACTGAGTGCGGGGACACTCAGGGTGGCCGAGCGGTTTTCCCCAGCAGGACCGGCCACAGCAACGCTGGGCTTCTTATTGCAAAATGTTGAAGCACTTTAACGCAGAAAGAGCAGAGCAGGAAACTGAGTGACAGCGTGGTCCCAGCCCCATGCCAGGCAGCCATGTCCTGCTCAGGGCTCTCTCCAGCACCAGCCTGGAGGCCTATCCTCCCTCTGCCACCCACAGCAAGGAGGGGTGAGGAGCTGCCCTCTGACAGCCAGGCTGAGGTGCTCCGACGGCCGGCAGCTGTGGCCCTGCGAGCTGGAGAGGCATGTGGGGGCAGCCCCACAGGAGAAGGGCATCACGGTGACACCAGTGGAGCAGGGAGCATGGGAGTCTGCCCTCTGAGATGGGCTTGGCCCGACTTCAACTTTCAGCTTTCAGCCAAAAAGTGACAAGCCTGTCTCTGGTGTCGTCCTGGAGAATTTCTCTGCTACATGCGGTGGGACACAAAGAGATGAGTGCGGTCCCGCGGCTCACAGCCCCTGCTTGCTAGGTCAGCCGTGCCAGAAGTCTTGGCTTCGGGTGGTCAGTCCCCAGAGCTGAGGCTGCTCAGGGTGAGCTGGGGACATGCGTCCAGGTCCAGGGCTCCTCCTGGCTGCAACCAGTGTCCCTGGGGAGGCAGGAGAGGTGGCCACAGTCGGGTCTGTGCCTTGCCCTGGGTGTAGGGCAGGATGCAGGGGTGAGTTCTGGGGGTCTCTGCAGTGCCGGGGGTCCGATCTTGGTGATCTCTGTTTCCCAGTGGCCTTGGGGAGGGGGCTGGCCTGGACACTGCCTGGTGGGTCCTGGCACAGCACCCCGCTCTGAGGTGTGGCCACAGCCACACGGCCCCTGCTGGTGTGTCTGAGAAGTGTTCTGGATGTCTCAAGATGCTCCCTCCCCGCTCCTCTCCAGGCCGGCTGTCTCAGCACAGAAGTCCAGGACAGCGAGGGAGGGCTGTGGACGTGTACGAGTGTGTATGTGTGTGTATGTGTGTGTGTGTGTATGTGTGTGTATGTGTATGTATGTGCATGTGCACATGCACACGTGTGTTGTATCCATTACACGTGTGTATACACACATGCATGGGTGTGTGTGTGATGGGTGCGCACGTGTCTCATAAGGCCAGAGAGAGGTCAGCCAAGCTGACACCAGCCCCGGCCCAGCACCTCCAAAGGCCGGGAGCCAGGCCCTTAGATAAAGGGTGCAGTTCCCCTGGCAGTGGTGTTGATGGCAGCTTTCCACTCCCCAGCCCACCCCTGGGAGACTGGGCCAGGGCTAGCCTGCTCTGTGCCCTCCTCACCGCCCCGGCGGGATCGCTCGTTGCCCATGTCAAGGCCCACCTGGGCCTCCTGCTGACCGGGTCCCTCTGCCCCCAGGTGCCACTCCTGATGACACCACCGCCACCTCCATTCCCCCCTCCTCCGCTGTCCGCTGCAAGGCACTCCCAAGAGGAAGGAACAAGGGGCTCAGGTCTCAGGAGCCCCACCTGTGAGTACACATCTCCAAGGAGGACTGGCCTGGACCATGGAGGGCAGGAGTGGGTGCTGCTGCCCTCAGCTCAGAGGTCCCTCAAGGGGGTGGGTTGCAGGAACAGCTGACTCCAGGCGCTGGGCGTGCCACACGGTGAGGACAGATTTGGAGCCATCCTTCCTGTCTCCCAGCCTCAGCTGCTTCCACATTTCCTTCATTGCCCTGGTTACTTCTTTAAAGTGAGGATCAACATTTTCCATGACACATGCTTGTAATTACAAATCAGTGGTCCCCTGCTCCCCCCTCCAGGGTCCCTGTGTGAGGTCCCAACCCCCAGGGCCTGGCTGTCCTGCCTGTGTGATCCTTGGCAGCCTGGTCCCCTCTCCGGGGACTTCAGCTTGTCCAGAGGTAAATCTCGAAGGTCAGGTCTCTGGGGCCTGGGGCTCTTCTGGGTCTGCTGCTGGCCGGAGAGCCCAGCAGGTGGAGCATCCAAAGGCTAGCCAAGGCGGGCACAGACTCTTAAGGATTTGGGACCATTTTAGCAAAATGAAATAGAACAGCATAAAAAATTTCAGCAGTCCCCATATTTGTGAGAGTAAGCCCCGCTTCGTGGCACAGGTCTCCCTAGTCATATGAAGGAGTGCGTGTGTGTGCATGTGTGTATGGTGCAGGGTGTGTTTCTTGGTTGGGGTGTGGTCCTGGGGAGGGCCAGGAAGAGGAGAGTTCTGATCTTTTGCAGTCTGATGGGACTGCAGGAAGTCCCCAGCTGGCCCAACCCTCTGCCCTTGCCAGCTCAACAGGGGATGGGTTAAACCGCAGGTGCCCAGAGATGCTGGGTGATAAATCAGTGTCCCGGGTCCTGGGCCATTTGTTGGGATACTGGCTGGGTCTTCGGCTCCAAGTCTAGTGGTCCTTCCAGAAAGCCAGTTCTGCCCCAGGTCCAGGGTTTTCTCCTCTCATTCCCCTGCCTTCTCAGAGTCTGGGAAGCCCCCTGACTCTGCTTCCCTTCCCCCAGCAGTGGTGACTCCCAGCCCAGCCTGGTCTGGCCAGCCTGACCAGCCTCTTCTGAGGGAGCAGACAATCTGGGCAGCTCCCCGACGGGTCACCACCAGCACTATGGCCGTCCCCACGGTACGCCTCCCACCTCCATACCCCTGTGTCCCCGTCTCCCCAACCAACCTGCAAAGCCCAGCTGGCCTCTCATGAGTCCTATGTGTGCCCAGGCCAGGTCACTTCTGGGGCAGAGATGCAGTTGTCCATGGGTGGGTGGGCCTGGGGTCTACTGCCGTCCTTCCTCAGGGTCTCCCACCCAGCCTAGGACCCACTGGAGGAGGCCAGCTCCTCTTTCTCCTTTTCTTTCTGGGCGTGAGGCCATTATAAATCCAACCCACCCACCCTTTCATTGAATGGGTCCCGGGAACTCTCAGCCCCTGAGAGGTTCTGTGCAAGTTTGGGAAGTGCTGCATGGTGCTGCCTCTCTTGGAGAGTTACAGAGCACACATTAGGCTCTGACAAGTCCTGCGGTTCAGAATTGGCCACCAGACTTTCTCTATGTAACTGTACCCGAAGCGAGTTTGTGCATCCACGTGGCAACCTCCTCTCTGCCATGTACAGAAGAGGGGAGGAATCTCTGGTTGCCTCTTCCAGCCAGCGATCCCCCCATGCACATACCTGGATCCCACAGCGGACACGGGGATCCCTGTCTTCAGAGGCCAACGCTTACCAGGCTGGTTCTCCCTGTCCCTCCCTGGCCCACCCCCCACCCCTTCTCCCGTGAGGCCCTCCCCACCGATGCCGGACGGGATCCCCTCCAGGCCCTGAGTGACCACCCCCAGTCTGCACAGGGAGAGGAGATGGCGGCGGAAGACGCCCCGAACTGCCTGGTGGCGCTGCAGCTGGACAGGCTGCCCTCGGGCGACCTCGACGGCCTGGTGCCCACGCAGGACGAGCACGGCCGGCCCATCCCCGAGTGGAAGCGGCAAGTGATGGTGCGGAAGCTGCAGGCGCGCCTGGGCGAGGATCCCGCGCTCCCGGTCCAGGTGGGGTCCGGCAGGGCACTGCGGGGCGGGAGAGGGGCGGGGCCCTGCGGGAGAGGGGCGGGGCCCGGTGGGGCAGGGCAGGGTGGGGCTAGGTGGGAATGGGACGCAGTGGGGCCACTGGGTAGAGCGGAGGCTGGGCGGGGGGCTTTGTCCTGGCAAGGAGACGTGGAAGGTGGGGTACCTGGGCCCACACCTCGAGTCTGGACACCCGGGCACCCCATCGCGTGCCCCTCTGTGGCCCCAGCTTCCTCCTCTGGGAGACCATGAAGGGGAACCAGATCTGGAAGCTGGGCGCCTCCTCACCCACCCCCTCCATCCCCCCCCATCCCCGTCAGAGGTGGTCTATCCACATGCTCTTTTGTCTTAACTATTTTCATCCCACCTCTACCTCGTGCCAGGCCCCGTGCTAGGCAGTGAAGGGGACCATCCCTGCCCTCCCAGCCCTTACATTCTATCAGGAAAGACAGGGGGACTTGGCAACTGCACTGGGTGTGTGCGGGCGGGCCAGGTGATTCCAGGCGCCAGGGAGAGAAGCAGAGCGAGCAAAGGGGAGCAGGGATTCCATGTGGGTGCTAGGGGGCAGCTTCTCTGGGGAGGGGACCCTGAGCGGGGGCCAGAAAGTAATGAGAGAGGAACGCTGTGAGAATCTGGGACAAGTGATTCTAGTCAGAGAAAACAAGTTCAAAGGTCCTAAGGTATGCATAGGCTGGTACCTTAGAGCGGAGTGAATGAGGTATGATGGGCAGAGGGGAGGTAAGAGAGGGAAGGACTGCTCACCATCAGGTCCCTGGGGAGCTTTTGGGAATCTGAGCAGAGAAGCTATGATTTGACATGGGTGGTCGCAGGCTTCCTCTAGTTGCTGCGGGATGTAGAGGGATAGGATTTTGTCTGAATGGTGAGTGTTCTACAGCCCTGGGTCCCAGCTGCCCTGTCCCACGCAATCATGCCAGACACCTGTGACCATTTAAGTTAATTAAAATGAAACAAAAGCCAAACTCCTGCTCCTCAGTTACACAAGCCACATTCCGTTTCTGTAGCCATGGGTGGCTGATGGCTATGTGTCATTCACCGTCCAGCGTGCTGGGCAGTGCTGGCCCCAGCTAGAGGGAAGTGGCATCTCAGCCTGGCCAAAGGCTTTGTCCCTGTGCAGCAACACTCCATGCCCTGGGTCTGCTGGGCCAAGGAATCAGAACTTACCAGGGCAGAGCAGGGCCTCTGAGTGAGCAGGTGGAGGCTTGGGTCCCGCTGTGGTGAACTGGGGCCCCTCCCTCAGGGGGCTCTGAGCTATAATAAATCAGGCTGGCACAGAGCCTCAGCCCAGAGGGAGCCCAGCGCAGGGTTCCTTTTTGTCTGTCTGTCCCAGAGTCCGTGGGCACTGGGGGCAGGCCTGGATCCTCGTGCCAGGCCAGCCACCAGGAGAACCAAGAGCAGAGTGGGAGAAGCCACCCTGTTTTGTCTCAGCTACCCAACCACAGAAGGCTCTGGAGCTTGGTGGGAGGGCCTGGGAGGGTCTGGGAGGGCTCTGAGGACAGACACCCTCTGGGCTGAACAATGATGAGCTGAGATTAGGAGAATGTGGGGATGACAGAACAGGGGCACTGTCTTCTGGGCCCCCACAGGGCAGAGTGGCTGCCCTGAGCCTCAGACTCGGGACTGGGGCTGGCCAACCTCCTTGTTTATGCTCTAAGTCCCAGTGAGGGCCCACTGGTGTGTAGGAGCCTGGGTCTCCCAGGGGGCACCTAGGTCCAGGCCATTCTCCCGGGGCTTGTGTCCGGCCAGAACACGGCCTCTCCCAGCTGCGATGCACCCTGGGCCTCGGCCCTGCTGACCCAGCCTCCCTGTGCCCAGGGTGACAGCGGGAGCGTCGGCCCCACGGGGCAGGCGGCCTGGCGGTACTCACAGACCCACCAGGCTATCCTGGGCCCCTTCGGGGAGCTGCTAACAGAGGACGACCTGGTGTACCTGGAGAAGCAGATCGCGGACCTTCAGCTGCGGCGTCGCTGCCAGGAGTACGAGAGCGAGCTGGGCCGGCTGGCGGCCGAGGTGCAGGCCCTGCTGCCCGCGCCCTTGGTCCGCATCACGGTCAACAGCCACTTTCTGCCCCGGGGGCCTGCGCCAGAGGGGGAGGAGGCGCCCGTACCTGCGGCCGAGCTCCAGGGCCCTGCGGAGGCCGCGTTCGGGGAGCAGCCCCTGCCCTTGTGGTGCGGCCACATCGCCCGGCTGGTGCGCAGCATGTCCCTGCTGCTGAAGGGCATGAACGGGCTGGTGCAGGGCGAGGAGAAGCCCGCGGTCCGGCCCCCACAGGAGGCCCGCGGGGAGGCCCCTGCCAGTGCCCCCGGGAGCGCGGCGCAGCGCGAGATCCAGGAGTGCGGGGTGTCCGTGCGGACGCTTCGCGGCAACTTCGAGTCCACCCCTGGCCCGCCCTGTGCCCCAGACCCCGGTCCCTGCGAGCCGGGGACCCGGCCGGGGCAGTGCGGGGGAGGCGACGGGCCCGCAGCCTCGAAGCCCCGTGCCGGAGGGGCCCCCGGGCCGAGCGATGCGGAGGAGGCCAGCGACTCCGGCATCAGCTGCGAGGAGGCCCCCTCGGAGGCGGGGGTGGCGCCGAGGCCGGACCTGGCCAACCTGCGCAAGGAGCGCATCGTCATGCTCTTCCTCAGCCACTGGAAGAAGTCGGCCTACACGCCGGCGCTCAAGACGGCCGCCTGCAGGACCCTGGAGGCCCGCCGGGGGCCACCGCGGGCGCAGGAGCCCGCAGGGGGCCCTGCGCCGCCCTCCCCGCCGCCCGGCGCGGGCCCCCGGCTCGGCCACCTGTGGCAGCAGCGAAGCATCATCGCCCACCTGCTGGGCAACTGGAAGGCCATCCTGGCGCACGTGCCGGCCCGGCAGCTGCGCCGGCTAAGCCGGCGGCCCCGCGGGCCCCTGTCCCCGGAGCAGTTCCTGCCGCACGTGGGTGGGGCGCCCGTGCCCTACGGCAGCCTGACGCTGGACCTCTTCATGCTGGGCTACTTCCAGCTGCTGGAGTGCGACCTGCCCGCGGAGGAGCGTAAAATGCGCCACCTGCTCTGCTTCGAGGTCTTCGAGCACCTGGGTGCCCACGGCTGGGAGACTGCTCGGGCCTTCCATAAGGCGGTGACTGACGAGGTGGCCGCCGGCCGCCGGGCCTGGACCGACGGCTTCGAGGACATCAAAGCCCGCTTCTTCGGCTCCAGCCGGAGCCCCTCCTGGGACCCGGAGCCTGGCCGCAAGTCAGGCCTGACCTCCCTTGGGCCCCTGCCCCATGCTGCCACCGCTAGTGGCAGCCCCGGGGCTGCAGCACAAGGGCTGGGGCCTGGCCACCAGCGGGGCAGCTTCAACAGTGAGGACATCTGCGGCTACATCGACCGGAGCTTCGCCTTCTGGAAGGAGAAAGAAGCTGAGATGTTCAGCTTTGGAGAGTGAGACAGGCAGGCTGCCTGCTTTTGGGAATGCAGTTCTGGGGTGATTTCATGTTTTCTGCTCTCTTTTCCCCTTTGTCACTCACCTGGCGGCCAGCTGAGCTGGAAGGCCAGGCTGGCAGAGGCTGGCAGACACTCTGTGTGCTAACGCCCACCTTCGGTCCCACATCAACAGGCTCATCCTCGGCTGTGCGGCTCAGTTTCGGAAACCTCACCCAGAATCCCATCAGCCCTGGAGTTAGAGGACTTGACCTCCCAGCTCTGGACCCTCCACCCTGTTGCTCTGCAGGCACCTGGGCTGCTAGACCATTTCCCGTGGGCCCTCCTTCCAGCGCCCAAGTCACCTGCTGTCCCTCTCCTCTGTTCCTCCAGCACCGGTGGCCCCAGCCAAGACTAGAGCCTGTCTTCCTCCTTCCGGTGACCTCAGGCCATGCTCTTTCCCCTCCCCTGGCCTCTGTCCCCATCAGTGAAATGGGAGAGCTGTGGTCAGAGCTGCCTGTCAGGCCCTCCCAAATTCTCTAGGTCAGAGAGCTGGCCCACACAGGGGTGCCTGCCGGCCAGAGAAGCCAACCACTGTCAGACACGAGCTCTCTTGCTGTGCCCTGTTCCCACCCCAGGGACTGCAGAGGCTCTGGTCCCCGAAGGGTAGGCTCCGTGTGGGCCTCCTGTCCCATCATCCAGCTGACCAGCCCCATGGGCCACAGGGCTCAAAGCAGTGCCAGGGCCCCGCTGCAGGCTCAGGAGAGCAGGGACATAAAGAATTTTTCCCAGAGAAGCAGTGGTTGCAGGGGCTCCAAGCACAGGGCGCTGGACCCATGCCCCTGCCCCCGCAAAGGGGAGCTGTTAGACCCAGATGACTCATGGCAGGGCAGAGACACCCGAGAGGAAAGGTAAGGTATGACCCTTTCTGTGGCCCTGAATGTCGTCCACACCCTTCTCCGAGGGGGACCAAGGGAAAGAGCTGGATCTTCTCAGAGGGCTTCGCAGGTGCCTTGAGTGAACAGGGCGCTAGGAGCACTAGGGACAAAGCCCTGTGTGGCTGGCCGTGGGATGTGGCTTGTTTCCAGCCCCCATGATAGCCAAGAGGATGGGTCCCCACCCAGGCCATGAGTGCCAAGGATGGCTGGCCCGAAAGCAGGGGGCTTCAGAGGAGAAGCATGGCTCAGCTGTGCAGTGGCCCCAACAGGCGGTGCGTGAACAGGAGTTTTCAGGATCTTCCTCTGGGAACCCCCTCCCCGCAGCCCCGCCTCCTCGGGAAAGAAGCCTGCAGAGCTTGGAGGGTGGTGGGCAGGCTGCGGGAGGGGGCACAGAGCCCTCGTAGCCAGCCTGCCAGGACCCTCCGGAGGGGGTGAAGCTGGGGCTGCCTGTGCTGGGAAGGGAAGGTGCACCGGCTCGGCTCCCCGTGGTCCTTTGACACCAGAGGCACCTGTTCCTGGCCAGCCTTCAAGACTGTGCTTGTTGCCCATGTGCCCGCAGCAAGGGAGAGCCACCTGTGCCCCAGGGAGTCCCGCACCTGCCCACCCCTGGCATCTGGAGGGGGTGTGCCAGTCCCCTGTGGGAGGGATCTCTGTCCTGAGATGGAGCAGGGGAAAGGAGTATGGTGCCACCTCCAGGCTCTTGGTCCCCAGATGGAACTGACGGAGCTAGACGGGGGCTGGTCTGCAGGACACTGTCACTGCCTGGACCTGAGGGGAGGGGCAGGTCTGGGGGGGGGGCTGGGGGAGCTGGAGTGTCAGAAGGTGCCAGATACTCTGAAGTCTCCCTCGCTCCTCCTGTGCCATCTGCAGGATCTTGTTGTTCCAAGGGCTGGGCCACAGAAGAAGGGGTGTTGCGGGGGTGGGCAGTAGACACAGACCTGGCCTCAGAGGTGGTCCAGCCCAGGGTGGTCAGGAGAACACTGGACAGGGGGCCAGCATACCTGACTTGAGGGGCTGGTCTGTGAGCATTCCCTGGGGCCTTGGGCAAGTCCCTCCCAGGCCTCAGGACTTTCTCAGCAGTGGGGTGAGACCAAGGCCAGCAGGGGGCGCCCCACAATCATCCTGGGTTCCAGGAAGCCCTGGGGTGAGGCGGTGGCTCAGATCCAGGTTTGAGGCTGGAGGTGGTGGGGGAGGGGGAAGGGGGGGGGAGGCACCTCTGCTGGGCACTCAGGGTGACTCCCCAGATGCCTTCTGCGGACTCTGTTTCCCAGGGGTCTGGGCAGCAGCCCTAGGAATTCAGAGCCCCTGCCCCATGGCTGATGCTGGGAAAGCTGTGTTTTCCTGAGATGTACTGGGTGATTCTAATGCTCAGTGGCCTGGAAACCCCCAGCCCACTAGCAGCCCCCAGTGGGGAGCAGATGTTCCTTGTTGGAGTCTGAGGCTGACCCCAGCAAGGCCATACTTCCAGCTCTGAGGCCTGTTTGGTGCCTGTAAACCTGTCATCCAGTTGGTAAAACCCCAGAGCCCCATAAGGCATCTGGGGCTACAGACTTCAGTGAGGGGACTAGATGCAGTGAGGTGACCTTGTCCCCAGTGCCAGCCCAGGAGCTCCCCAACGAGCCAGCAAAATACTGGACAGAGGGCACCCCATCTCTCTCCCAGGCCCATAAATGTGTGCAGGACAAACACGAAGAAAAATGAAGGTGTACCAAAGGTGCTGAAAGAACAAGTCTTTTTCCTCACGACTAAATAAATACGGCTAATAACACAACTCTTCCCGTCTCAATGCACCGGTTAAATGCAGAGACAGTCTCTTCCTTATTTTTTAAACTAACTCTGAGGTTCATTTGAAAGGAACGGTGAACAAGGACAGCTGTGAAGCCGGCCTCCAAGAAGGCCCCCAGCGTCCCCGTCCCAATAGCGCCTCCTGTGTGCCCCTCTGTGTTGTTTGGCAGAATATGGCAGAAGAGAGAGCTCTTGCTTCAAGTAGGTAATAATGGCTCCCATCTTTGTGGCTCCCTTACCTCTGAGGAGAGCCCTGGGCCATGCTGGGAGCAGGACCGTAAGAGAAGTCCATGCAGGGAGAAGCAAGGCCTCCCGCCCCAGTCGGGCCCTCAGATGACTGCGGCCTGGCTGACCCATGGTGCCAGCTAAGGACAAATCCGGAGGCAGAATCCCCACTACGGTGCTCCCAGAGCCAGGAAACCACGCGAGATCACAGATAAGTTTGTTGTTTTAAGAAACTAGATTTGGGGGACACCTGGGTGGCTCAGTCAGTTAGGTCTCTGCCTCAACTCAGGTCATGATCCCAGGGTCCTTGGGCTCCCTGTTCAGCGGGGATCCTGCTTCTCCCTCTCCCTCTGCTGTTCCCCTGCTTGTGCTCTCTCTCTCTCTCAAATAAATAAAATCCTAAGAAAAAAAAGACACTCGATTGTGGGGTCATTTGTTATGCAGCAACAGATAACAAATCCAGTAAACAAAAAGATTAAAGAGGAAGAGGCATTTCAGACGTGAAGACATCGCATAATTGTAGAGCGGTAGTCCCTCAGACCAGGTGGTTCTGACCCCAAAGTATATTTCGTTCTGATCAACAGATCAGAGCAGAGAAATCTGAGATGTTTCACACGGAAAACATTGCCCTAAGACAAAGACACCACAGCTAATCCATGGGAGAAAGACGGAATGGTCGATAGCAGTCTCCAGAGTGCTGGTAAACTATTTGCGGGTGGGGGGGATAGGACCCCAGGGCAGCCCTGCCCCACGTAAATCCCAGATGGAACAAGAGATACCATAAGCAGGTAAAGCTATAAAACCCCCGAGTAGGTCAGGTGTGCCAGGGGCCTCACTACCCACGGGTGCCGGACCAGGCATAGGGACCAGCGTCCCCTCCCGCTGGAGGAAAAGCCTCAGTCACCCACGCCGGCCCCCAGGCCCACCGGCCAGGAGGTGCATTGGGCTGCACACACTCTAATGCGTGACTTCACTTTCTGACTCTGATTCATGGAGGTGGTGCCGTGGTTATTTATCTGAGCCCAAAATGACATGACCCACATGTCCATTAATAGAAGTAACTGGATGTCCCTTCGAATTCTTAAAGTGTGATATAGTCACAGTATGATGAAATCCAAGATGATACGTTCAAAGACTGATGGCATCAGAAATGCTGGGGAGGTGACATAAACTGATAAAACAGGACCCGCACAGATCCCGCAGCCTTTGGCGCAGGGTAGACTGGAGGGGAGAGGCCCCTGTGTTCATGGGGATCGTCTTTTACGGGTCGAAGTGTTCTGCTTCGGATTTTCCTGTGTTTTCCAAACACTCCAGGATGAACATGTGTTATTTTTATCATCATGAAAAGAAACAAGCAACGTGTTTTTAAAAACTGCCCCGCTCTGCACCAATCTGAGATAAAGATCTGTTTCGAGCACTTGGTGTCGAGTTTCCCAGACAGAGCAGTGACATGAGCCGTGAGGTGGTATGTCTTCTCTCCCCACATTGTGGGGGGTGCAGCTCCCTGTGACAGGGGCCCCGTCATTAGAATACCCTGTTCTCTTTCCTCCAGCCTGGGCTGGGTGCACATTAACCGTTTGTGTTCTGGCTACAAGCACGGGGACAGGAGTAACACCTCTGTTCCCCCTGCAGTGGTGTCCCCAGGATGGTCCTGGGTAAGAGAGCTGGAGACGCCCATGAGCGTTTCCCTCCGCGACCACAGGATGCTGATGCTGAAGGCCAGGGTGCAGACCCTGGGACCATCTGAAGCAGGGGCTGGGCTGGGCTGGGCTGGGCTGGACTGGGCAGGCTTGGCTGGACTGGGTTAGGCTGAACTGGGCTGAGCTGGGCTGGGCTGGGCTGGGCTGGGCTGGGCTAGGATGAACTGGGCTGAATTGAGCAGACTGGGAAGGTTGAGCTGGGCTGTGACTCAGCTGGGCAGGGCTGGGGAGGGCAGCATGGAATCAGAAAGCACAAGTGAGCAGAGTTTGGAGGCACCTTGAAAACTCGTAATTACCTAGTCAGCCATGGCAGTAATTTGTGTAAGGACTGAATTCTAACCAGACAGCGTCCACAGTGGGACCAGGACTGTGGCTCCTAGCCCACAACCATCCCCTAAGCAGGGAGCAGGACCAGCGGCTACACTGGCAGGACAAGGGTCACCTGTCCAGGACCCAACCTGTCATGATACCCTAATACCCTTGAGAAATCACCTAACTTCGCCAGGAGTGGGGGTTATCATCCCCAGAGCCTCCCTGCACTGGAGCCGCATCAGGCCAGTCCCTGTGGAGCATCCCGGTGTCTCCATCAGACTCGACCCTCCCCGACCCTCCACTTCCCACATGCCTGGAGAATGGTGGTATTAACAAGGGCCACATGGGTGAAGGAAGGAGGGGCGACAGGTGGAGCACTCACCCCGCCTCCCCGGCTGCTGGCTTCTCTCCCATGTACTTGCACGTCCTCGGCTGGGAAGCTTTGCTCTGATCGTTGGCAGAAGGGATATCCGCAGACCCCCTCTCAGTGGCCTGGGTCCAGGGCACGGCTGCGTTCCTGTTGTGAGGGGTTCCCCTGTGGCCACTGTGAACCAAGGCTCTGGGGAAGGCTGCATGCCCCCACGGCTGTATTTTTAGATGATCTCATTTCTTCACCACCTCTGGCTCTCACAAGGAAGGAGGACGCCAGGGCTGCCCCAGGGCTGAAGCCACGCCATGACCTGGGGCCTCGAGTTCCAGCGTCCCTATCACCAGCCCAGGGGAGCCCTCAGGGAGGCCTCCTTACCTCTCTGGGCACTGCTTTAACCACCAAAGGCTTCCCGACCACCACCTCAGATCCCAAATTCTGAAAACCTTTGCTCACCCACCGGCATGTCTTAGAGATAGTCACTTTTCCCCGGTTGACAGATGAGCACAAGGCCACTTGGGGACCTGTCAATGACCATTAGAGAAGTGAATACCGTCAGGTCCTGCTCACACCCAGGCCCTGAGCTGGGGCCTCTATGCGCCCCCTGAATCTCCAGCCCAGCCTCCACTATCCCCCTGGAGTGCTTTCTGCTGTCTGTCCTGGTCCCTGGGGTCCGGGAGACCTCAGCCCTCCTGACGTGTCCAGTGTGGACCTCCAGATCTGAAGCCTGGGAGGGGCATCACCTCTCTCCCTCCCCCACCAGGCCCTCCCTCTCCCGCTCCCTCCCAAAGCAGACAGCGCTAAAAATACCCTTCTGTCCGTCCCCACGTGGTGCCCAGCCCAGCTCAGCCCAGCAGTCCATCCGTACCCCTGGCTGGCTGGGAAGTCCTATTCTTCAGCCTGAGTTCTCGGAGAACCAAGGGCCAACTGAGAGGTAGGGTCCCAGGGACTCTCGAGTGTGGACATCGGGGAATGGGAGGTGGGATTTGGGGCAGAGAGCAGCAGGCAGAGCGGGATAGCCTGTCGGGGCATAGAGATCACAGTGCTGGGTGTTTGGACACAGACCCCTAATCCCAGTCAAGCTGGGCCCCTTGGGGTACGGTGAGGGCTCAGCCGGCACACTCCCCTCAGCGTCCTGGCTGGAAAGGTGGGCAACGGGGAGGCTGGACCACCTCCTCCAGCCGCAGCCAGGACCCCAGTGTCCAGTCCCTAGGGGCAGCTGGCTTTAGGCCCTTTGTGTCCCGCCCGCTGAAGCCCTCCTCACTCCTGGCCTGGACAGGCACCAGGCTGAGGCTCTGAGGCTCTTCAGAAGCCCCCACCCCTTTGGTTCGGGACCACAGGGTGGCAGGTGTCAGTAAATGCAGCTGAGGCCCTGGGAGAAGGCGGGTGGGAACTCTGCCCACTGCCCCTGAGGCCATAGCGGCTGGCCATAGGGAACACAGGAATGACGGGAATGTGAGGCCTGGGGGGCAGTGGCCAAGGGCTCATCTTCTGTCCTCACTCAGCCAGAGGGCCTCCCTGGGAGGGGGTCAGGCAGGACGGATGCTGGCCAGGCCCCGACCTGTCCCGTCTTCGCTGGGCTCCCTGGGTACGGTGGGCGCGCTGGGAGAGGGGGTGTAGGGAAGGGCCTCAGCTCCTGCCACCGACCCTGGCACCGGCACCGAAGTCAGCAGGGCCCTCCTTGCCCCTTGGCACCCACAGGTCACGGTTCTCTTTACAGGCCTTTGTTATTCTGATGTTACTTATTTCACCAAGGGTTTTGGTTCCTGCTTTCCTTCCCTTTGCTGGCTCTGCAAGGCGCCCCCTGGTGGACAGATGATGTCCGGGGGGGCAGCTTTTTGAACCATTGTAGGTAGGTAGCTCCAGGGGAAATCTGGGGCAACTTTCTTGGGGTAAAATGTCAGGAGTACATAAAAGAATATGCACGTAATTAAATAAGCCAGAAGAACACTTGCTGAATCCGATGATATGCACACGGATTCGAAATCACTGCCCAGAGAGTTCTCCTTAGTCGTATTTGTCTTTATCAACATACACCCAGGGTCCTGTAACCTGGGGCTCAGCACGTGGGACCCGAGCCTGGCTCCCCCTACTTCCTAGCTGTGTGATCTTGAACAGGGGATGTGAGTCTCTCATGCTTGTTTTTCCCCACGTTTACGCAGACCCTGGGTGTCATGCAGCCCACGTGAGGAGGGCACGCACCCTTGAGAGGCGGCCTGGCCCCTGGGGAGCACTGTGACCACAGAGTCCTTTCCCCGCCAGCCTCTGGATCTGCAGTTGAGAAAACTGGCACGAAGGTCACCCAGCAAGGTCATGGCAGCCTGAGGCTCCATGTAACTGTGGACAGTGAGGACCAGTGGGGCAGGAAAACTTCCAAAGACCCTCATCACCCTCCCCAACAAGGTCAGATTTAGAAACAGAGGAAGCCACTTGGAGTTGGGGGGGCCCCAGGGATCCCCAGGCTCCAGACGGTCTGCTCTGCATAGCCCGGAACTGTGGAAGGGGCCGGGTATGGTTTCTGTGCCGGTGTCACCCTGCTCTGCTTAATTGGCTGGGGGTAGGTCTCTGGCCCTCTCTGAGCCCCAACCTTCTCACCATAAAATGGGTCTAACACTAAGCCAACTGTGCAGGGCGACGGGGCTGAACAAGGCACTTGGCACATCTGTGATGCTCAGCCAGTGCTGGTGGAAGATGGAAAGGGCGGCAGGCTGGACGGGTGACTCGGGCAAAAGAGCCGTGCCCTGCCCTGGCTGACCCTGCCCTCTTCTGTCCCCAGGATCGCAGGCGGGGCCCAGCTCTTCTCTCCGGTGCGGGTGGCCATGGTGCGGAACGTGGACGACCTGGATTTCCACGTGCCGTCGCATGCGCAGGACATGCTGGACGGCCTGCGGCGGCTGCGCTCACAGCCCAAGCTGGCCGATGTCACGCTTCTGGTGGGCGGCCGGGAGCTGCCCTGCCACCGCGGCCTCCTGGCACTCAGCAGCCCCTACTTCCATGCCATGTTCGCGGGCGACTTTGCTGAGAGTTTCTCGGCGCGCGTGGAGCTGCAGGACGTGGAGCCCGGGGTGGTGGGGCAGCTGGTGGACTTTGTGTACACGGGCCGGCTGACGGTCACACAGGGCAATGTGGAGGCGCTGACCCGCACGGCCGCCCGCCTGCACTTCCCCGCCGTGCAGAAGGTGTGCGGCCGCTACCTGCAGCAGCAGCTGGACGCCACCAACTGCCTGGGCATCTGTGAGTTCGGGGAGCAGCAGGGGCTGCTGGGCGTGGCCGCCAAGGCCTGGGCCTTCCTGCGGGAGAACTTCGAGGCCGTGACCCAGGAGGACGAGTTCCTGCAGCTGCCCCAGGACCGGCTGGCTGCCTGTCTGGCCGGGGAGCTGCTGCAGGTGCAGCCGGAGCAGAGCCGGTTGGAGGCCCTGCTGCGCTGGGTACGCCATGACCCACAAGCCCGGGCTGTCCACCTCCCCGAGCTGCTCCGCTTGGTGCGCCTGGACGCCGTGCCCAGACCCTGTGTGCAGCAGCTGCTGGCCACCGAGCCGCTGATCCGGGAGTCGGAGGTGTGCCGCGTGGCCCTGTCGCAGGGCCACGATGAGGTGAGCAAGCGGCAAGGAGGGGAGGCCCGGAGACCCCGACCTGCATGGGGCTGGGGAGTACAGGGAGCCTGTTCCCCCGTGCCCCAAACCTCACAGCTCTCCCTGCCTTGGGCTGGTTACCTGTGAGGGCGTCCCTGTTCATCCCCAGGGCGCCTGTTATATCTCACACCCCGGATGTGAGGGGGAGGAGAGCCCAGAAGTGACTGTCTGCTCCCTGGTCAAAGTCCACAGCTTGGTGCAGACAAACCTGGAAACAGACTTAAGGCTCTGTGAGAAAGGCCAAAGCTGGGCTGGGGGCATCCTGGGCAAGCTAGCCAGTCAGGGAGAGCTCTCTGGAGGAGGTGGCACCTTGGCTGGGCCTTAGAGCAGGGCAAGGAGCTTGGCAGGAAGACAGCATGGGCCGAGAGTGCAGCAGGCCCCTTCCTGTCCCTTGGGGACAGGGTCGAGTGTTCACGGGCTGCGGTTTCCTGTTGGTGCTGCGATGAGAGGGTCAGGCAGGGCAGCTCCGGACACAGTGACAAACAGCAAAGGAGTCTGTCTGTGGCTGGACAGCCGGCTCAGAGCCCTGCTCTGGAGGAGCCCCCAGGAGCCAGGCCCGGGGACACAGCTGTAGCTCGGGCCAGGGTCATGCTGTGAGGGGACCAAGTACGAGCTACGCTGCTGTCCGGTGCCACCAGGCACAGCAGGCCGTCCTGGTGCTGGCAGCAGACTGAGGCCCTGTCCCACCAGGCAATCACCTTGGAACTGCCGGAGTGGGAGGTGCAGGCCTGCTGCAGGAGGGGCCAGAGACATGGGGAGCCCCAGGGGCCTGGGAGCTTGGAGCAGTTGGCCACTTACCAGCCAGGGTGGAACCCTGCTGGGATTTCCTGCCCAGCCAGGGTCATCCAAGTTCAGCACCCGCATGCTGGCGCAGGGGAGGAACTGGGGACAGAGTCAGGGTTGGCCCCAAAGATGGGTGCAGGGACTGCGGGGAGGGAGCAGCGCTCAGGTTTGAAACACAAATGCACCTGCTGTCCCATCTCTCCCCGCCCTGAGAGTCTACCACCATGTCTGGCCCCACACAACCATGGTGCGTGCACACACACGTGCTGACACACACACGTGCTCACACACATGCTCACAGCCCCCATGCATGTGCACCAACACAGCTGCCCCACCAAAGTCCAGCCCCAGAAAATGCCTGCTAGCCCCCAGGGCCCCTTGCATGGGGAACAGAGCCACCGGCTCCTCTAACCCGGCCTTCCTCCCCCACAGGCACAGCTGGCCCTCCCGCAGAAGCTGGAGGAGGTTCTGGTGGTGGTGGGTGGGCGGGCCTTGGAGGAGGACGAGGAGGGTGCCCAGGAGCCTGCCCCTCACCCCAGGAACTTCGCCTTCTACAACAGCAAGGCCCGTGAGTAGCCCTCACGCCGTCCCTGCGGCCCACAAGTCCCTCGTGTCCGCCGTGCAGGTGGAGGGACTGAGGGGTTCAAGGGAAGGGGCTGCAGGAGAGCCTCGAGGTCAGCACAGGCAGAGGGGAGGCTGACAGCGGGGGTACGGTGGCCTCCTCACACTCCAGCCACAGCCCCCAACTTTGGCCTTTTTGGGGTCCGGAGTCCAGGGTAAATGGTGTTGCTGCCCAACCCACCCCGTGTGGGGGGACAGTCACTGGCTTGCATGCCCCATGGAACCTTGGCCCCAGGGGGAGAATGAGGAGCTGGGGAGCAGTGGCCCAGAGGGTAGGAATCCAAGGACTAGGTCAGCTCAAACAGGGTTCTAATTCCAGCCTTTTAGCAGCTCACTTCACCGCCCTAAGCCGGTCCTCATCTGTGGAAAGGACTCCTCATGTAGTGAGCGCACGGACCCGACGGGCATGGAAGGGGCCTCTCCTGCCCAGGGCCCCATTATAGGGTTGCCCAGAAAATGGGGAGGAGTAGGAGGACGGCAGGATCTCTGGAGGGCCACACTGGCCCTGGAAAGCTCTTCTGAAAGCTCTAAGGAGCGTTGGCCGATGTCCCAGGCCCCCTGGGCCAGTCACCAGCCAACCCCCATGGCGTCAGTGGCTGGCGGGCTCCAGGAAGCGTGAGACCGGCTGTCCCAGGTCAGGGGCTGATGAGGGGATTTGAGGGCTGACGTCAGGAAATGAGCTCTGCTGGCTCCACCCGGCAACAGCTGTCCCTCCAACCCCAAGGGGAGGACAGCGGGGGGCACAGTGGCAGGCCAAGGCCTGGTGACTGCTGGGCCGTCCCCACCCTGGGGTGACACAGACATGAGTCAGGGGGACACGCAGTCCCTGCCCAGAGGGCAGGTGCCCAGCAAGACCAGAGTTCTGCGTGTCCTAAAGCCGGTTGTCAACAGTACACAGAATCTTCCCAGGGGACCTCCCAAAGGCCTGGGTCTTCCTCACAGCTTTCCACGAGCACCCAAAATGTGTCCGTTTGCTCACACACTCCCACACTGACTCTCATTTTTAATTTTTCAAGCTTTTTCTCATCTTTTGTCTCAGTTTACCCTCATGTAGCTCCTTGAAGGTGGGCCCGAAGTGGGTGTATGGCTCTGTCCCTCCCTGCTGTGGCGACAATCCCCAGGTCCGCTAACAGAGTAGCAGCCCCTTGACAGATACGGGTCGTCCATGCTCCCCTTGCCTCCGAGTGAGGTGAACTAGCCCCCTTGACAGAGGACAAGCTGAGGCTATGCGTCCCCAGGGCCCACAGTGGTGCATGAGAGCGGGGGTCTGGACTCACCCCGGCTGCTGCAAGGCCCACGTCTCCCCATGTCCCCTGCACGCCCGTGGCGGCTCATGGCCCACAGGGTGCTCAGGGAGAAGAAAGGAATGATGGATGAGGAATGAGTGAATGAATGATGTTCATGTTCTAACCCACCAAGGACCAGAGGTCAGGCCCGTTCACATACTACCCTGTGTCAGAAGTGGCACCCAACCCAGGGGCCCAGAACCCAGGCCACCTCCCTGCACACCCCGGGTGCAGTCCCGTGTCTCGTCTGCGTGCCGGGCTCCGGGGGGCAGCGTGGGGAGGTGGGAACCCTGGGGAACCAGACCCGGCAGGGGTACGTGGAGCAGCTGAGGTGTCCCCAACCGCCACCTCACCCCACGGTAGCCAGCCGAATCCCGCCCCGTGCTCCTCCCCAGGAGGGAATACCCCTGCTCATGGGAAGAGGTGCTGGGGAGAGGGGAGGCAGCAGCAGCAAGCTCAGCCACCCTGACCCTCTGCCCCTCTCTCTCCCTGCCAGAGAGGTGGATGGCGCTCCCGGACTTCCCCGACTACCACAAATGGGGCTTCTCCCTCGCCGCGCTCAACAACACAGTCTACGTCACAGGTGGGTTCCCAGCAGCGCCTTCTAGGGAGCTGATGACCGTGAAGCCACTGAGAATCGGCTGTCCCCTCCAGCTCAGGCGGGACTCTTCTAGACGTTTCTATGAGGTGGAAACAAGGACATTTAAAATCCATAGGTCCACGTGTGGGTACAGGGAACCATCCCGTGTTCTGTCCAACATGGAAAGCCAGGGGAGACTTGTTAGGCTCTCGCAGCCAGGGTCTCCCCCAACGGAACTGTGTGGCGGGTGGGAGGGTCACCCTGCTCATTTACATCTGGGAACTTGGGGGCTCGTACACAATTTGGTTGAGGAAAACAGCTGTGCCACGGGTGAAGATCTAAAACCACAGAAATTGTCCTCCTTGTTTACGGGGTAGGGAGGGACCTGTCCAAGTCACACAGCTAGGCTGTGCAACCTACAGTCTCCCCCACCACCCAGCCCAGCATCTGGCACCATGGGGGCCTGGCATGGGGAGAAGAAGGAGACAGGACCCTCAGTACCCAGCCGCCACTAGTCTGGAGACCCCAGGCTGAGGGGACAGTACCTCTCCTACAGGTGGCTCCCGGGGCACGAAGACAGACACCTGGTCAACCACCCAGGCCTGGAGCTTCCCTCTGAAGGAGGCCACCTGGAAGCCAGTGGCCCCTATGCTGAAGGCCCGCACCAACCACGCCAGCGCCGCACTCAATGGGGAGATCTATGCCATCGGCGGTAAGGCCTCCCCCTCCCTCTGCCCCAAGCGGCCTCCTACTCATGGCAGCCCCTCACCACCTCTGGGCAGTCTGGGAGCCTCTCAGTCCCGCAACAGTGGCTCCCTACCCCCATTCCTCACCAGGGACCAGAGAGCCCCCTGGCCTCAGGGACCACAGAGACATGCTCCCCCGTTCCTGCCCTCAGGAGCTCGCCATCTGGGGTAAACCAGCCCCACACCAGGGCGCCTGGATGTCCAGGAGTGAGGCTCAGGCATGAGCCTCTATAGCGAGCTCCAGCAAGGATTCTGAAAACAGAATGATGACGGGGCGTGCTGGAGCCTTGAGCTTCCAGCAGAGATGAACACTCCCATCCCCAAAACAGGTAGCTTAGTCCTCTGCTCAGGGTCACGCCCTCTGTGGAGTCCCTGGGTTGAGGGGACCCAGTGGTTTCTCCTTTGCTGTCCCCTTTACTCCCGCCATGCCCCCAGCCTGAGCACAGAGGCCCACCTTACCCCCATTATGCCCCAGAGCTGTGGCAAGGAGTCACACCCAGGACCCCTATGGTCAGTCAGATACTGAAAAACAAAATGACCGTGGCTGACCAAGAGTTCCCCAAAACCTCTGTGGGTGACAGATGGGCCTCAGGGTGCTCAGGGAGTACCCCAGGTGTCTCGGCCAGCCCCTGGCCAAGAGCAGGGAGCACACACAAGGTCCTGAGCCCCAGGCAGGTGGGGGCCCTGGCATGCAGCCTGGACTCAAGTGTTCCCGGGTCCAGGTGTCCACACCCACACCACCTGACGCTGTGGCCTTGGGCAAGCTGTCTTGCCTCCACTCCCTGGCTGTGGAAGAGGTAAGTCACAAGCCTCGCAAGGCCATGCCTTCCTTCCCTCGCCTTCCTCTCCCCTCTGAGGAAGCCCTCTGCTGCCCCTGCAAAGCCCCCAGTCCTGCGTTTCCGGGGCCCTTCCCTTGTCCCTGGCCCCCGGCAGCCCTGACCACCCCCACTCCGACAGGCACCACCCTGGACATGGTGGAGGTGGAGAGCTATGACCCCTACACGGACGTCTGGACCCCTGTCCGCCCCGCCCTCAAGTATGTCAGCAACTTCTCGGCGGCTGGCTGCGGGGGCCGGCTGTACCTGGTGGGCTCCAGCGCCTGCAAGTACAACGCCCTGGCTCTCCAGTGTTACAACCCTGTCACAGGTGGGCGGCGCAGGGCCCGGGGGTGGGGTGTCGGGACAGGGAGCAGGCAGCCATAGGTCTCTTACAAAGGGCCATGGCCCTGTTGGAGGTGGATGAGGCAGTGTTGGGGGGGCCCAGGGGGATGGGGACTAGGGGCTGGGTGGCAGGTGACAGGGAGCCCACCTCCGGGTCTTAAAGCTGCCGGCTGAGGCATCTGCCTAGAACCTGCCCCACGGGCCAGGAACGGGGCCCGGACCTGCAAGCCTTGGTGGGCGCTGGCTTAGGCTCCGGACCCCAGGCCAGGGTTGGGCTCCAGGGGGTCTCCCGTGTCTCCCCCTCTCTCCCCTCTCATCCTCTGGACAGTGCAGGTGATCACAGAACCCATTTTTGCAGGGTCGGTGTGAGAGTCCCATGGGAGACTGACAGTACCCAGGGTCAGTTGGGGCCCCTAGTCACCCGACCTGGCCAGTGGGCGGGGAAGAGGCAGAGGCCCCCAGGTGAAAGTGGGCCTGGCATGTTGTCCCCGCAGACGTGTGGAGCGTGATCGCCTCGCCCTTCCTCCCCAAGTACCTGTCCTCTCCGCGCTGTGCCGCACTGCAGGGAGCCCTCTACCTGGTCGGCGACAACACCAAGAAAGTCTACGTGTACGACCCCGGGGCCAACCTGTGGCAGAAGGTGGGCCTCGGGCTCCCCCAACCCAGGACCCCTGACAGTGCGGAAAGCCAGCCTGGGGACAGTGGGGCCTGGGGCTGTTACCGCAGTGAAAGGATTGATGAGGCCCGGAGCCCACGTGGAGACAGGAGAGCCAAGGACCGGGGCCTTCTGGTCACCATGGGTGCTCTGTCCCTGGCCCGGGGTGGTCTGTTCTTCTCTGGGGCAAAACCAGGCTCAGCCTAGGGAGCTTTCAGGGACAGCCTGGTGTGGGCCAGGCCCCGGAGGGAGGGCACCTCCTACCCGAGGGGGTGGCCGAGCAGGGGAGAGGAGCCCTTGGCTGTGGGTGGGGTGGGAGCGGCCCACATCTTGGTGCTCCATTTCCCTCCTGGCTACCCCCTCCTCTTCTGCCATGGAGAGAGCAGATGCTGGGCACCTCAGGCCCGAGCCTTTCTGTGTGTTTCTTCTGGAGAAAGAGGAGGGATGGTGCCCAGTGCCCATGGCAGTGGCCTCAGCACTAGCCAGACACCCCGGGCCTGCCCCACCTGCCCTAAGATTCTCAATTCCTGGAGGCCCGAGGAGGCAGACTGCTTCCTGCACTCACCCTGGCTCGGGGCGGCCGGCCCACAGTGGGGCCTCGCCATCCTGCCGCCTGCAGCTGTCCCCCGTGTCAGCGCCCAGCTGACGGGAGGCCCCATTACCCTGCAGTGAGACAGGTGCTGCGTGGGTCCTGCCAGGACACCACTTTCTCTTGGGGCCTCCCAGCTGGGCCACAGCCAGGCCTGCCGGGACCATGCCACTGATTGGGGGGCCTCCCGGCCACGAAGGGCTCCACTTGGGCCTCCAGGCCTCCTGGGGGCTGGCTGCCCCTGACCGTCTCCACATGTAGGCCACAGACAGGCCTTTACCTTCCCACGCACTCTGGGCTCTTCCAGAAGGGTCCACCTCTCCTCTGGCCTCTGGCTCCCACCTCATAGCCCCAGCCCAGGCCATGGGTCGAGGCAGGAGGTACAGGGGCAAAGTGAGGTTCCCCATGGCACGAGCGGCTTCTGGTGTGTGTATGTGTGTGTGTGTGTCTGTCAGAGCGAGGTCACAACTGTCCCCTGCAAGAGAACAACTGTGAATCAGAGGCCCAGCCCAGAACTTGCCCCGGGGAGCAGCTCCAGGCTTGGGCTTCCATGCCTCCAGCCCCATCTGACACCCCAACTCCACATATGGCCAAATTGGGGCCCAGGAGAGCAAGGAGCCTGGACACATCATCCTGGGAGATGTGAGCTGGAGAGGAGAGCACTAAAGGGACAGTCTGAAGGGCCTGGGGGGAGACGGTCACAGGGAGCCTGGGTGAGGTCCCAGGGAGCAGAACCAGGTGCTGGCTGTCCTCTCTGCATGTCCCCTGTGCCCCGCCCCACCCTGAGGGTTCCCTTGGCCATTGCCACTACCCCCCCACGGGCCCCTGACCACTGCCCCCCTCCACAGGTGCAGTCCCTGCACAGTTTGCATGAGAACGGCGCGCTGGTGCCACTAGGTGACGCACTGTACGTGACCGGCGGCCGCTGGCAGGGCATGGATGGCGACTACCTTGTGGAGATGGAGGCCTACGACCGTGGGCGTGATGCCTGGACCCGCCACGGCTCCCTGCCCCGCCTCTGGCTCTACCACGGGGCCTCGACCGTCTTTCTGGACGTGTCCAAGTGGACCCAGCCCTTCAGCCCAGCCCAGGAGCACTGAGCAGCTCCTCGTCCCATGGGGCCGGGCCTGGCTGCACCCTGACCCCGAGGGATGCCCCCCTTTGGGGTTGGGCTTCCTTGTCCACTAAGTGCTGGTCTCAGGCCACCGGGGACATCAGAGGACATAGCCTCAGTCCCCGCAGCCACCGCACTAACTCTGCACTGAGCAGCAGCAAGGGCTTGGACTCCCGCCACCTGCATGGCAGGGAGAAGCTGCTCTCCTGCCCTTGGTGGGTCTGAGGCCTGAGACACAGTAGCCGAGTGGCCCAGGAGACGCAGTGGTGGCCGTCCTCAGCCGTGTGTCCCACCTGTGGCTTTGGGAGGTGTTGCACAAGGGAGGAGTGGTCCAGGAAACTGCAACCCAGAGCAAAGGTCCTGGGGTGGCTTGGCCCCGGGCTACTGTGAGCCCGCTTCTGCCTGGCCCACAGCTGTGTGCTCACATCTGGCAGCTGCCCCTCTCTGGCCCCATGTACATCACACACCCGGAAGGGAAGAGCAGGGCGTGGGGTCAGGAGAGGGGTCTGCTGCCTATGTGGGGGTTGAGGGGAGAGAGGGTGAGCAAAGTCTTCCCAGGGAGGTGAGCAGGAAGGCGTGCTCTCTGACCAGGATCACCCCTGTTTCTCGGGGTGATTTGCTCCAATGCAAGAATGAGAGTCCCAGCAGCAGGCCCATGAAGGGAGAGGTGGGGGTCCTACAGGGATTTCTGACAACACCTCTTGGGCAGGTTGATGCCTCACTCCCAGGTGGCCTCCTAAGCGAGGGTAGCAGTGCCCCCATGGGCTCCCCCACGAGCACACGGTGTGACTCAGGGTGCTTCGGGGCTGCCCTTGTGCCCCCAGATTCTGCCTGGGGTCCCATGGAGAACTGGTGCCAACACTCCCCACCCCGGTCCTTCTCACTGGTCCTTGATGAGGTATCCCACTGAAGGACTCGCACTGGTGCTAAGGGGTCCTCCCCTTTTTCTGCGAGCTTCATGGAGGCACACAGGGCTGTAAGTTGGGGGGTCCTGGGTCCAGCCTGGTTCTGGCTCTGGCACTGACCGTCTGATGCCTCAGGAGCTCCCACCTCCCTCTGGACTGAGTTTCCTCTCCTTGAAGTCTCTTCCTTGAAACACCCCAGGGACTCGGACTCTGGCATCCCTGGGCTCCGAGGAAGAAATCCTGGGGTCCCTCCACGTCCACCTTGCTCCCAGACCTGCAGCCTCATGCCCATTTCCCGTGGGAGAATTGAATTTGCACCCCAAGGCTTAGACAGAGCAGGGCGTCCTGGGGGTCTGCTTCCAAAGAAGCACGAGCCCCAGATCTGAGGCCGTCTAGTCAGCTGGGGGAGTGGACGGACGTGAAGATGACGGTTTCTGGGATCCCTGAATCTTTCCATATGAAAATCTCCTGCAATGTTTTCCAGTTATTGAAGCTACTCAGCCAAACACTGTTTCAAAACAAAGACTCAACGTGTCCGTGGACTTCTTTTTATCACGAATGGGTTGGAAGGTGGCATTCTAGAATAAGACCGGCTTCTGCTCCTGCACAGCATGGGGGGCATTGGTGGGGGGCTAGTGTCTGGGGTGGGGGAAGCTCAGCCCACTCCAGGGCCTGGTCCTCAACATTTGGGTGCCAGATCCCCTCATCGGATCCGCTGAGCTGCCCCCATTCATTGGCTCAGGCCTATTGTGTCCTTCAGGGTCCCGGGAGGAAACAGATGACCCCTGAAATAGAGTAACAGAAGGCAGTGTAACAAAGGGCTACTTCCGAGGTGTGGGCAGGTGGGGGGAGTCCAGCAAGGGCTGAAGAGGCCTCCAGGGGGCACCTAGCAACAGTGGGGAGCTGTCACCAGCCCTCCGCCCCTCTGCTTGGGAAGGAGTGGACGCAGCCTCCAGACAGAGAGTTGGAGGGAGAGGGTGCCACGGATCTGGGGTCTTTGCTGAAGGAACACAGCCTGGGCCACTATCACCAAAATCTACCCTCTTACATTAAAACTGAGAGGCGAACTAGTCTGGTTTTTTTTTTTTTTTTTTAGATTTATTTATTTATTTATTTGACAGAGAGAGAGAGAGAGAGAGAGAGAGAGAGAGATCACAAGTAGGCAGAGAGGCAGGCAGAGAGAGAAGGGGAAGCAGGCTCCCCGCTGAGCAGAGAGCCTGATGCGGGGCTCGATCCCAGGACCCTGAGATCATGACCCGAGCCGAAGGCAGAGGCTTTAACCCCCTGAGCCACCCAGTTGCCCCTAGTCTGTTTTTTTAAGTGAATTAATTGAAAGCATGGAAACAATGAGCAGAGAATAAGGCAAGAGACACCCTGGGTAGAAGCGAGAAAGGACCCTTCCCCCGGGAGCTGAGGTTGCCCACAGACCTCTCCAGGATGCACGTGGCTTATTCTCAGCTCCTGCCCCATGCCTGGTATGCGGCAGGAATGAGTCACTCTTCACTGCATGAACTACTGACCCCAAGCTTCGAAGGCCTGACCAGTGCCCTTGGGCCAGTCCCAAGATCTCAGGCTCAGTTTCCTCATCTGTGCAATGGGGATAATCACCGGATTTGAGATTTAGATGATGTCATGTGTTTGGAAGGTTCCAGTAAGCAGCAAAGATCGCCTGCCCGGACACGGAGAGGCCACACAACAGGCTGACGCCAGGCTCCCACTGTTTTCGGGGGCAAAGGGAGCTTTTATTCCCATGACTTCATCAGCAGAGGTTCTTCCTCTGGAGGAAAAGAGAAGAGTGGGAACGGCTCAAGTGCAGCAGGCTGATGGGAAGCCAGGGCTGAGGCCGTGACATGAGGGCCCAAGAATGAAGATTGGGTTTCATCCGGGCATGAGGGCGCATGGGGGAGGACACCTCGGGCTTTGTCAGGTCCCCTCCTGCGGCCGCTCATTCAGTACTTCTACCCTGGGATCCAGGACCTCAGCCCCAGATGCGCCCCCGCTCTGACCCCGGGGCTGCTGCCGCGGGGGGACAAGCCCTTGGGTGCCACCGGACCCTGCTTTCTGCTGGTCCTTGACCTGGGGGATTCTTGCCTAAGCCCCGCCCTCCTCTGAGTGGATTTCATTTTTGAAATGGGACCCCAGAAACACGCAAGGCCCTGGCCCTCTGTGCTCTCCGGCCCCGGGGCCAGGCTGTGTCATCACCTCGGGACCGTGTGACGGGAGCCCGTACCAGCACCAGAACCGATTTGATTTGGGTCCGCCAGCAGGGCCCATGACGTCACTAGGATTGTCCACTGTTTGGGAAAATAACCGTTTTTCACATGGCAACAGCTCCTGTCCTCAAAGCTGGTGTCCTGCGGGCTGGGGCCCCCCACTGTGAGATGGCAATGAAGTCACACGAACATCTGAGGATCACATGCCCCAAACTGGATCCTTCTGTTCCCAGAAGGCCGAAAGGTGACAGCGTGGCCAAAGGGGACAGAGCCCAAGCTTCACCTCTCCACAGCGTAAGTTGGGCTGAATGGCATCGGGGCCTGAGAGCAGCACGCACCACGTCCCTGCAGACAGAGTCCAGGCCAGCCGCCCAGAAGTGGGGCACCCAAGCAGCCCGGCCTCCATGCCGAGGCTCTTGGCTTTGCCTGCTCACACCTCACTTATGAGTGGGATCCCAGACCGAGCCTCAGAGCCGACAGCCATCACACCCACTCTACAGACCAGCAAACTGAGTCTCGGAGAGATGAACACCTCCTCCAAAGCCAAATGTGACCTTTGCTCCAGATGGCCAAGCCAGAGCCAGGTTTGCTGAGCAGACCCACGGCTGGGTCAGTCTATCCTGTGTTCCAGTCACGCTCTGCCTGGAGCCTCTGTCTTCACATCAGTCTGAAGGCAGCCCCACATGACATGGGGCTGATGGCCTAGGTCAGGGACCTTCGCCACTTAGGGAGCCTAGAAGGCAAGCCGGCCTCACTCATAGCCCCACACAGCGCCCACCGTGACCTCAGCTCGCCCTAGAGCAGGCCTGGAGCCACGTGTGCATCGATCTCGGCTCTCAGACAAGGAAACCAGAAGAAAACTCTGTGGAGCTCTGACACAAACTGGCCACCATCAGCTGGGAGGCAGAGTCAGGGCCTGCGAGTGGCCCCCAAGAGAAGTCTGTCTTCCCCCCTGCAGGGCTGCCCCTGGGACGGTCCACCTACCAACCAAGGTTGGACTGCTCTGTGGGTGAGCCTGCTGGGTTCGAGAGTGGCCGGCCACATGCATTTCCCTGGCCCTCCCTCCCAGCCAGACCCCCACGGGAAATCCCATGCCTATGGCTACCGGCTTGTCTAAGGGAAAGGACAGGGCCGCATTTTCAAGAACTTTCAAGATCATCATGTAGCTCATATTTCTCATCATCTAGAATAGGAAGGACCATAATGGGCAAGACATGTGGTTGGGAAGATGGGACCATGCCCAGTGGGCGAGAAGGCCTGGCCCTGGCCCCAAACCAGGGCCGGGTGTCCCTGTGTGAGCCACCTGCCTTGTGGGACTAATCCATGTGGTCTCAGTGTGGTCGGTGGAAAGCAGATGAGGGGCTGGGTGTGGACGTGCGTTTTCAGAAACATGAAATGACCAATCTCAAGTTGCGTCTCCCCGGGCCAGGAGCCTCTCTCTACCAGCAGATTGGGAGACAGAACACGCCCCACACTTGGCCTCCTACGGTCCCAGATAAAGTCTTCCTGAAAAAATGAAACTGAACAAAACTGTAGTAGTTCACACCAAGGCCCATGTCCCAGCACAAACATATCACTACAAAGTTCCACACTCCCAGCTTCCCAACAGACTTTCCTTGGGGGACAAGAAATGAGAACCCACCCAAGAAATCCTTAATTCTTTGATGGCTTTTAAACAGCCTCAACCGATTCGATTCCTTATTAGTGACAAAACGGTTGAATGTTTGCAGATGAAAGAAGTTCATGTATTTTGTTGAGCGCATCTCACATAAGCCAGTGTTTACCAAATATCTTCTTGGGGATCTGCCGTTTCTCTAGAAATTTCAAAGTTTCCATTCTACCGATAATTTAAATTTTTTTTTTCAAAATACAGACAGAACTTCTTTGTTCCAGTCTTAATTTGTCTCTGAAGTATACCCACAGAACACACAGACCCCTTGGGGGACAGACTCTCAAGGTAGGTCCGGTATTTTGTTTGTTTAAACACCCCCCCCCAAAAAAAACCCAATTCGATCACCATAGTCACCTCCTACAGGAAAAGAGGCAGAGTCACAGAACAAGGAACACCTAATACGAGGTTTTTTCTAAAGCATGAAATATTTCCTCTGAACCCCCCCTCCCCCCCTCCCCCGTGGGGTACAGGAAGCCAGACCCTGAAACAGGGCAGGAGTGGTGGGGTGCTCCTGGCTAGGCATTACCCACAACCCCTCCCCCCGGCTAAGGAGGGCACCACCCACTTTCAGTTCCCAACAATCGCGAAATAGGCCTGGGTGAGGCCTCCCCTCTTCTGAAGAGGAGGAAGTCATCTCCTGATGTGGGTGGCAGGCCCTCGGAAGGTGCGTCCCTGAGCTGTGCCTTCTCCCACTCTTGAACAAAGTACGCAGTGTGCCCACCAGGTGTGGGCACCTTGATGCTGCCTTCACGCCTTCTGCCAAAGTCAGAGAGGCTGTGGGCAGGGCATAGAACAAAGCAGCCCAGAGTCGAGGGGTGGTCTGGCTCTTTTCAGAGAGGAGCCTGGGTCCATGCCTGCAGGGTCTGTTCCCCCTACTCTAGCTGGGCACTGGGCTGGACCTTAGGTTCTAGTCCCCCACCTGGCCAGGTCACCAAAGGGCTCAGTCCTCCAAGTCTGGGCCTTGGTTCAACCACTTTGGTGCAGGGTGACTGTCCCAGAGTGTGGATTCCTCCGGTGCACAGGGATGGGGAAGGACAGCCCACTCTGAGTTGTGGGCACCCCAACCATGGAGAGAAGGCAACCCCGGAAGGGAGGGGCCCCCACATGGGAAAGAGGCACTGGGGAGGGGCTTTGGGTGTCTTCCTGCTCCCACGTACTAAACCGGTGTTGGCAAGGCCTGAACCTCACAGGGTGCCACCAGGATAAACCTCCTGGTCCCTACAGGCCTCAGAGCGGAACGGATGGAGGAAGGGCTGCCCCCAGAGGAGGGAGGAGACCTGGCTCCCTGGAGAGAAAAGGGTGTCAGGAGGGCAGAGGGTCCAGGACCAGGTGAATGGACACCCTGGCTCTCCTGAGAACTGGACAACGCAAAGGGAGGGGACCTGGGGCCTGGAGATGGAGCCCAGACCTGCTGAACAGGACTGGGCCCTCTAGCCAATGTGACAGAGTACCGCCCCAGCCTGGTAGTCCCCTCCTCGTACCCCCACCCTACCACATGTCCCCCTTTCCTACTCCGCCTTCCATCCTGCAGGCCTCACTCGCTCCACACACCCTCCACTGCAGCACCCCCTCCCTCCCCACTTTCCACCTCTGGGCACCCTCACAGCCAGACACACACACACATGCACGCATACATACACGTACACACACAGGCAGACATATGCATGAGCGTGTGATCACACACAGAGGCAGACACATGCGCGCAAACATATACATACACACAGGCAGACATACACACATGTGCGTGCACACACAGACACATGCACATATGTACACGTACACACAGGCAAAATAACACACACACAGAGGCAGACACACATGCATGTGTACACGTACACACAGGCAGACACATACGTGCGCGCACACACAGAGGCAGACACGCGCACATATGTACATATACACACACAGGCAGACATATGCGTGCACACACAGAGAGGCAGACACATGCACTTGCGTACATGTACACAGGCAGACATATGCATGAGCGTGTGATCACACACAAAGGCAGACGCGCGCATACGTATACGTACACAGGCAGACATACACACACGTGCGTGCACACACACAGACACGCGCGCATATGTACACGTACACCCACAGGCAGGCATACACACGCGTGCGCGCGCACACACACGAGCACGCGCCCTGGCAGCCGCTGCATTTCGCGCCGACGCCGGCAGAGGGCGCAGAGTTGTGACGCGCGGCGGGCGAGGCGGGGGATTCAAGCGCGTTATAAGGCGCCGAGCGGGAGAGAGATCCCGAGACACCGAGCTCTGAGCCCAGAGGGACCCGCTGCCCGCATGGCCCCCGCCCGCCGCCCCGCCGGGACGCGCCTGCTGCTCGTCTGTGCGGGCCTGCTGGCCGCCGCCGCCGGCCTCCGCTCCCCGGAGCCCGGCGAGCCCGTGGACGGCCGCAACCGCCCGGAGCCGGGCCTCGGAAACGAGCTGCCCGCGGGCCCCGGGGAGAGCCGCACAGGGCCGCTGGCCCGCACGCTGGTAAGAGCGCCCCGGACGCCTCGGGCCTCAGTTTCCCCAGCCCGAGCCCGCGCCTCCCTGGGGTCCGGATGCCCTAAGGGCGGAGGGAGGCGCGGCGTCGCGGGCAGGGGACCTGGGCTGACCCGGGCGGGGGGCGGGACAGAAGCACTTGTCTTGGGGGCTGGGGAAGACTCAGGGCGCTGCCACTCTGCGCCGCCAGTCGGCCTTGCCCTGGCGCTCTGGGGGTGGCTCCGGGGCATCAGAGCACCGGTGGCCAGGCCAGGGGCAGGGGGAGGGGGGCGGCGCAGAAGGAAGTTGGGAAGTGAGTAAAATGTGAATAACTTGATTCTCATGAAATTGGAAGGAACTTGTTTGTCGGGCCACCCTCCCCCCAGCCTATTAGGCGAAATTCTGTCCCAGAAACAAACCCAAAAAAGTGCCTCCCTTTGGGTATGGGGAGCAAGGGGTCCTGTGACATGTGACCATGAAGGGGTGATTTTACGTTCTGCTCCGTACCCTCCCGTGAGGGTGGTGCAGAGTCAGGCTGGGGGAAGAGGGGGTTCAGGGGCTTCCAAGGAGGCTCAGTGCCTGCCGGGGGCCTCTCAGACAGGGAGGGGAGAGGGCTGTCACAGGAGATGCTCAGGGGCACTGCGGGCACAGCTGGACTTCAGCGGACACTTGGAGCCATGAAGACCAAGGACACCTCCTTTGAAGAGGGGGAAGGTAGCCGCCAGCCCTGTGGGCTCCCTGGGAGGAGCCGGTCCCAAGTCCTCCTCCCCACCCCAGGAGTCGGGGAAGGCAAACCCCACCCAGTCAACTGGCCACACCTTCCGGAGGAGGGAGATGTTAGGAGAGTCCCCAGGAGGCAAGGGGCCTTCCGTGCTTCTAGGAAAGGTTCTGGCCTTGGACTGTCTTTGGGAGACAGTGTGGTAGCAGAGGTTCCCCAGCTCCTTTCTGAGAGCCCCTCAAGGCTGGGGATTTCGGTGGGGCCAGGGCTGCTGCCCAGCACCCACCCACACTGTCACGGGCTTGTCTGCTGGGGTCCCCTGGCTGACATGGCTCCAGCCTGTTTCTGCTCCCCCCAGACCAAACTGGGGTCCGAGTCCAGCTGGCGGGGTGCGGCGGTCAGCTTGGCACGCCCATCCAGCCCACGTGGAATACTGCCGGCATATGTCCTCGCCGAAGGCAGAGTGAGGCCATCAAGTGGACTCTAGTCCTGTGTCCACAGTGAGCAACCAGCAAGACAGCACATGGCAGGGCCCAGCAGCCAGCAGGTCGTGGAGTGGCCCTGGGCACTCTGAGGCTTTTCTCTGTCCAACGCCAGGCTCCTCTGATGTGGAGGGCCCTGTCCTCCCCCCGCCTCCCGTAGCCCACTGGCTCCCGAGGGCAGACGCCTGGCCCTGCAGAGCAGCGAGGAGACCCCTGGCTCTGTCTCCGACGGAAGGTGCCAGTCAGCTCGAAAACCCTGGGTCCTTCTGTCAGCTGCCTGTGTGGTGCTTGTGACCTCATCTACGCCCTCCAGCTGATTTCCTTCCCAGCTGGAGGCCTTTTCTGGGGCCCAGACTGCCCGAGGCCCACTAACCAATGGGCCAAAGGTCTCTGCTTGGAAGAGACCTCCTGGAATTCTCCGTGTCGGGACTGGTCGGAATGCAGCGTGGGGGAGAATGGATTTGGGAACCCTCGCCGCCCTTGTCTAGGAGGTCCCAAGGACGCTGACTGACTCCGTGCAGGGCCCTTGAGTCATAACGTAGCAGAGGTAGTCCACCAGCCCCCCGACTGTCTCGTAGGGTAAGCTGTGGCTACCCCGAGGGCCGAAACGGGCATCCCCCAAACGTCAGAGGGGGCCACACAGTGGGCCCCAGTGATCACAGTTGTCTCTTCCCTGGCACTTGTGAGTCTGGTGGTCCCTTCCTGCCGCTGAGTCTCCCAAGGAGGTGTGTTCACTGCAGCTCCTACAGACAGAGACCGCCAGAGGCCTGGTGGCCCACGTGCCAGGGTTCTGGCTTCTCAGGGGCTCCAGAGCTCTGCACTCCATCTTCCTGCACTCACAAAGTCGTCTTCTCGCACAACGCCCAGGCAGTGGTGTGGCCTGGCCGTCCTCCACGTGTCAGAAGGGAGGGAAGCGTGGAGGGAGAGCTGCGCTGACTTGGAGGGCACCGCTGTTGACAAAGACAGGGCCCTGAGTGACACTGTTGACAAGGACAGGGGCTCGGTGACGTCCGGACAAATTCCATGTGTTTGGCGGGCACCCACTGGGGAAGGCAAACCAACCTGGGGGCTGATTGTGTTCCAGGAGCCCACCGCTGAGGGGGCACGTAGCTTCGACCCCAGGGATGCCTGGATGCTCTTTATCAGGCAGAGTGACAAAGGCATCAACGGCAAGAGGGGAAGCAGAGGCAAAGCCAGGAAGCTGAAAGTGAGTACAAGAGCCCCAGCTGTGTGTGTGTGTGGGGGGGGGGGGGGGGGTGTTTTTCCGGGGGGGGGGGGGGGTGAGCAAGGGGCCTCCCCCTGCAGGGCTTCCCTGTACCCCCAGCCCACCACCATCACCCCCTTGCACCCCTTACCAGCCCCATTGGTGTACCCTGGGCCTTGCCAGTGAGGACAGACCTTCCCCTTTGGCCCGGGGTCAGAGAGTGTAGGAAGTGCCAAACTCAAACCCTGAGTTTGAGGTCTGTTCTGATCAGTTTTCTTGTACTAGGCAGGCCCATCAGTTACCTTCCCCCCCCACCCCGCCCCCGCTTCTCCTCCCTCTGCATCCTAGCAAGGGAGGCCCAGGCTGGCCTGGCAGGGCAGTAGGGACTGAGCTGGAGGGGCTGCAGTCAGGCTGGAGTGACAGACATACCAGCTGGTTCCCAGGAGATGGGGAGCCCAGGGACCCTGGCTGTTTTAGGGCTCCCACTGTCATTCAACCTAGCCAGAAGCCCGACACCTGGTCCTCATGGCTACGTGTTCCCTGGGGTGGGGAGCTCTGGGCCACGGCTGTGTTGCTTACAAACTGGGCTTGGGCTTTTTGCTCCCCCCACCCAACAAGGGCTGGCCTCACCCTATCCCAGGTCGGCCCCAACACTGGAGCACCAGGCTCTGAGCCTGACACAGGCAGGCCGCTGGGCTGTCACCATGACCTCGCCTCACTGCCACCCCTTGGAGCCACCTGGCCCCACCCCCGGCTAAGCTGGAGCTCCCCTGTGCCCTTCCTTGCAGGGGACTGACTTGCTCCTGTGTTGGGGTTCCATCCCAGCTGAGGGTGGGCTCCCTGAGGGTCCCAGGCCCCGACACGGGGCCAGGCACAGAGAACCCACTGAGGTTGGCTAACTTCCCTCTTGCCCTCCATCCAGGGACCCCTCTGTGTCCCCATGTGGTGCTCTTGCCTGCTGGGAGCCCCACCCCCCAGGGGCCCCACCGCCCCAGTCAGCCCTGGGCCTCCAGCACAATGCAGTCCTCACACTCAGGGCCAGTGGCTTTCAAAGCGGAGGCTTGCTGCCTTCCTGGGGAGTCTGAGGCCCAGGAGCTGACCTCAACCCGACAGGTCAAAGCAGGATCCCTGTTTGCCTGCTTCTTAGTGGCAAGAGCTTGTAGACGGTGCCCACAGTCCCCCACCTCCCTGCTAGATAGCCTCACTGATGAAGTTCCTTATTCCTTTTCAGCTTGGCCTGCCGGGACCCCCAGGTCCCCCCGGTCCCCAGGGCCCCCCTGGCCCCATCATCCCACCTGAGGTGCTGCTGAAGGAGTTCCAGCTGCTGCTGAGAGGTAGGGGCAGTGCCCCTGTGCGGGTGGCTGGAGGAGGGGTTCCTGGAGGAGCCGAGACAGCTAGATGTCCCATGTCGGCCAGGATTCAAGGAGGCCCCTGCTCCGTGCTGGGCTCAGGAGCCCACAGCGGATGCGGGTGAGGCCAAGGGGCAGGGGCAGGTGGTGGCAGGAGTGTGGTAAGGTTGGGGCTTCGCAGAGAAGGTGGACTGGCCATTGGGTGTTCAGTGGGTACTTGAGGACCAGGACCCACTGTTCCTCTGGGAGTCAGGTGAGCCCAGCCAAGGCCGGGACACCTGTACCCAACCTCCACCAAGTGAGGATGTCAGGGAGGGATCAGAGGTCCTTAACCTTGCAAAGTGCTTCTCAGATCACAAAGAAACCATGGGGATTTCAGATTTACCCCAGGTGACATGGGCCCCACAACTGAGACCCCAGCTTCTTCCCCTGGATCCCCTGTGTCCCTGCCTGTGTCTGTGGCAGTCTCAGTGGTCTCAAGAGCCCCCACGGGGTGGGGGGGGCAGGAAGGATGGTGTAGTGGGCAGCGCAGGTGCAGCCCAGGCTGTGGCCGCTGAGCTGGAGGCAGCAGAGGGAGGGCGAGCACAGCTGAGGTGTCCTGTCCAGGAGATGACCCTGTGCGACGCCAGCTGCCCAGCCATGGCTCATTATATTTACTAGAGTTCGCTTTATCATGGGAACTATTAGAGCCTTTCCCCCCTTCCACGAATTGTTTATTTAAATACACGAGCTTTGGAGACTGAAGGATCTCCATGTTATTTCCAGCAACACAGCCATACTTACTTACACCCAGCTTCCTTGCAAAAGTGAACGAGGCTGCTTATAGGACCGCATTCTGGGTACAGTAATACTGTAAGCAGAGAAAACAGCAGTGTGAGGGGGACACGTGGGTGGGATGGCAAGGGGAGGCAGGAGAACCAGGGCACTGGGCCGCGAGCTCCCTGGTAGCCAAAGCTTGAAGGGAAGCAGGAGCAGCCGCAGGCTCAGCAAGCCCCGGTTGGTCGGGTGTCAGGCAGCAGGATCCCAGGGTTCCAGAAGGCGGGTTCTGATCCAGAGGAGGGGTGGGCAGGCGGGCGCAGCCACTGCTCGCTCTGTGCCAGGCGCGGTGCGGCAGCGTGAGCGCTTGGAGCCCGAGCCCTGCACGCAAGGCCCCCCCCGAGGGCACAGCCACCATCCGGGAGGACGAGGAGGCGGCGGGAGACGCGAGCGTGCTGGCACTGGTGGCCGCACCCCTGGCCTCAGGCCCGCGGGCGCCGCGCGTCGAGGCCGCCTTCCACGGCCGCCTGCGCCGGGACGCATCGGTGGAGCGGCGCGCACTGCACGAGCTCGGCGGCTACTACTTGGTGAGTCTGGGCAGGAGGGCGGGGGGTGGGGCGCGGGCAAGGGCCGGTGGGTGGGCCCTGGCTGACCTCTGTGCGTCCCGCAGCCCGAGGCCCAGGGCGCCTTCCGCCGCGGCCCCGGCCTGAACCTGACCAGCGGCCAGTACACGGCGCCCGTCGCCGGCTTCTACGCGCTCACCGCCACGCTGCACGCTGGTGAGGTCCGGGGCGGTGGGGGATCCGCCCCAGAGTGCTTGGGCCCCCGCCAGCCGTGACCACCCGCCTTCCTCCCCCTGCAGCGATCGCCGAGCAGCCCAGGCGGGGGCCGCCGCGCCCTCGGGACCGCCTTCGCCTCCTCATCTGCATCCAGTCCCGGTGCCAGCGCAACGCGTGAGTGGGCGCTGGGGCGGAGTGGGAACCCCGGCGCCAGACCCGCCCCCACGTGGCCCCCTCCCGCGCCCGGTCAGGCTTGGACACGCCCAGTCCTCCATCACCTCCTCCCTGGCTTCCCAGTCAGTGCTTGGGTACCCAGCGGACCTTCCCTTTCCAGCAAGGGAGAGCGGGGAGGTGTTCCTGTTCTTAACCCAACCTTTCCCAGCCTCTGGCTCCCCTCACCCCTGCAGGGGGCTGACTCTCTGTTGCTGGGAGGCCCACAGGCTCCTCCTCAGAGAGGCCTTTCCTGACCACTGCAACCATGCACCCCCCTCCTGGTGGTGGGCTCCCTGAAAATTCCCAGTACCCCCAGCAGAGCCCAGGCACAGAGCAGGCACCCCACAACAGCTGTAGAAGGGAATGAAGTTCAAACTTTGTACTCTGCATTTGGAAAGAAGCCTTCACAGATTGGCCTGAACCCACCTTTGAGTGCCAGCTGCTGCCCACCTGGCCCTGCTCCAGCTCCTGGCCTGGGCCCCAGCTTGCCTTTCCTGGCACCTGTAGATCCCCTTTGGCCCTGTGGACACTCTCCTGACTCCTCTTGAGGACCCCGTTCAGATACTACCCTCCACCAGAAGACCTGGCCAAGACAGCTGTAGCACTGCCTTCAGCTGGGCCCATGTTGGTTGCTGGGGTGATCAGTGGGTGAGGTTGGTGGGGCCTGGGGGGTGAGGGCTGATTCTCTTTCTGTTCCGCCACAGCTCCCTGGAGGCCGTCATGGGCCTGGAGAGCAGCAGTGAGCTCTTCACCATCTCGGTCAATGGCGTTCTGTACCTGCAGGTGCGTGGGGCAGGCTTGGGTGCGACTGGGGGGTGACCAGGAAGAGAGGGGGGGTTGGTGGGGGCTCCAGGTCTCTGGGAGCAGTGCCGGCAGACTCCAGGCCTGGGAGAGGGTGCCTCCCCCGGGTTCAGGTGAAGTGGGGCCACCTCCAGGTCCCCTTCCCCAGGGTAAGGACCCTGGCTGGTCCTCCATAGCCCATGCTCGGCTGCTCAGGATGTAGTTCTCAGACCTGCCCATCATCCTGCACCGAGGGCGGGCAAGCGCTCCGTGTAGGCAGGAGGGAGCGGATGTGGGCTCCACGCCCTCAGGCTGCCATCCCAACACCCTGGGCTTGTGGAGACCATGAGAGGCAGGAGGCCTACTTTCTACACAGAACCATACCTGACCGTCTCTTTCTGGCATGGGGCGGGGGGTGGGCTTTGGCAAGTGATTGAGAAACAGATGTAAAGGAGGGATTTATTAAACAAGAAAACACCTAAGTGCAGATGTACGGAATCTCACCTGGCCCTTCACTGGCACCCTGCCAGGCCCCATTCTAAGCTCTTTGTAGAAATTATCTAATTATCAGTGCTTTGAGGTCTGTAGTCCCATTTTTTGTCTATTCACTTTTTAAAGAAAACGTTACTGAAGTGTAGCCTTGTGCAGTGTTTCCACTATTTCAAAAGAAGGGAACTAAGGCACAGAGAGGTTGTCACATGCTCAAGCTCAAGCAGAATCGGAGTCCTGCTGCCTGAGCCGGCCGGCTGTACTTACTAGAAGGCATTCGAGGGTCTGGTCCCCGGTACTGCTGGGGCCACGTGGCCCACCTGGGGTCCTAAGAGGCAGAAGGTGGGTGGGCCCCCCGATTCAGCCCTTCTGGGGAATGCGTGCCCGTTGCTGTGCGGGCCACCCCCGGAAAAGACAGGCCGGAGTACCGGGCCCGGGTAGGCTCTGCTAAGTGGCTTTAGGCCAGGCCGAGGGGAAGGGCCCCCCTCACCCCAGTCTGGAGAAGCACGTGCCACAGAGAAACCTGTTTTGAGTCTGGAACATCTTGCTGACCCGGAGAGCCCTGGGGGGCCGAGTGGGCACGGGCGGTGGCGTGCTCACCTGAGGGGCGCACCCGCAGGCCGGCAGAGCCTGGGCTGACCCTGCCCTTCTCCGCAGACGGGGCAGTACGCCTCGGTCTTCCTGGACAACGCCAGCGGCTCCTCCCTCACCGTGCGCAGCGGCTCCCACTTCAGTGCTGTCCTCCTTGGCGTGTGAGCGGACACACCAGGACCTTCCTCTTGCCCGGTGAGCGGAAGCGGGGTCCGGTCTCTGGGCAGTGTTCAGTGGCAAGGCCACACGCAGGACGAGGCTCCCTGGAGCCGCCTGCACTGCCCCTGTAGGTCAGCCCAGAAGTGGCCAACGACCGGCAGCCTAGGGAGGGGACATGCAGACGGGGAGCCACAGAACCAGGAGCGATCTCAGGATGCGGTCTTTCAAAAGAAGAGCCCTGTTGGGCTGTTGCTTAGCCAATGTTTCTAGTGGGGCTCAGTGCCCAGGAGGACTTGCTCTGTTCCTCGCTATAGACTGGTTCCCCTTCTGGCCTACAAGGCAGCTTGCCCAGACAGCCTCAGCCTCTTCGCCTTGGCCCGGCCCCCACCTTTTCCATCTTTCCAGTGTTCTTGTGGACTGCTGGATGCCAGCAGGGAGGGGAAAGGCTGGTCACCTGCCTGGGTGCCCTGCATGGGGTCCGAAGGCCTCCCAGGGACAGCGTGCTGGCCAGCGCAGCAGCCTCCACATCGCTCCCCTCATCTCTACCTGGGGCTTCCTGGTCCCCACCTGCCCCTCCCCAATGGTGCCTTTGGCCTGGACTTCTGCAGTGACCACAGGACTCAAGAGTCTCACAGCCCCTTGGCACAGAAGCCCCGGGCGCCACAGCGACACTGGAAAGGGGCTAATGGGGGACAGTGAGAGTCTGCCATGCGTAAGTTCACCTTGCAGATGGCCTTTGCAGAGCGCCCTGCACCGCTCCTCCTAGACAGGTGCCTCTTCCCAGCCCCTATGAGATTCTGACTCACCGCTGGGATCCACCCACCAAATGAAAGACCTAGAACATCTCTGCAGATTAGAGACGAGCAGGCCCTGCCCATTGATCTGAACAGACAAAGCAGAGGCCTCCCATGAGCCAACAGCCGGCTCTGCGGTTCTTCAAAGCATCTTCCCCACCTGGGGACACATGCGGCCCTGAGCTCAGGTGGAGAACAAACAGACTGAGAGAGGATGCCAAGAAAGCTGGTCTTGGTTCCCTAAGACCTGGGTCCCAAGTCCACCGTGATGCTGAAGCAGTGATAGGACCTGTGGAGGGACATGGGCATCTGTGTGCAGATTTCTTCCAAGGTGTAGGGGCCCCCACCCAACCCCCACGTGGCTGCAGGGATCTGGTACCACAGGGTGTGGTCAGGCCTGAAGAGAAGATGGCAGTGGCTGGAGTCACCGGGACTATCCAGATGGCCTCAGAAGCAGGTGACCACGCCCAGGTCTGATGGACCCCCAGGGCCCGCAGTTTCCATCTCCACTAAGAACCCACTCCCTGCTCCCTCTTGGCTGTGGGGAAGCCCAGACATCCCATATGCAGAGCAGCCCCACATGGTACCCTTGGCAGGCCCTCCAGGATTCTCAGTAGGGACGGTACCCGCCCTACCGGGAAGTGCTGGCCCAGGTCCTGCCTCCCCTCGCAGTCTGATAAGAGCTGGGGGCCGCACCCTTCCCTGGATTTCCTTCTGCACCCAGCAGGCACAGACCCTGCAGACATTTTTCCCTTGAAAAAACCACAGATCTTCCCTTTTCTTAATCTAAGCGTATTATACCACAATTTGTTGAAATATTTATTGTGTAATATTACCAGATGGAATGTATTTATGTATATAACTGACTGGATGAGATGTTCTTCAGAATTCTCATGCTATGTGACTATCCAGAGTTATAAAGACAAAGGGCAGACTTTAAAATAAGACCTTCATCACTTCGCCCAAGTCTACTGGGGATGGAGACCAGGGGACTCGGGGAGGGGAGGCGGAAGGTGAACCCCCCCCCCATCCCAGCACAGGGGCTGGGGCTGGACCACGTGAAGACAGTGGTGGGGTGGGGGCTTGTCGGGGAAGCCTCCGCTAAAGCTGCCCCCAGCTCTGGGACAGTGGCGTTCGGGGAGTTAGTGGCGCCTGGTTTGCAGTGGGGAGCTGCAGACTGAATCAGCTGTCCTATTTTCCAGCTCTGGGATGCTGGGGGCCTGCCTTCAGCGGTGCACCCTGTTCCCCCGTACGACGTCAGGGATGGGACCCGCGCCCTACTCTCCGGGGAAGGGTGTGCTGGCAGCGGGGACTCGGGCTCTGGAGCTGAAGGGGTGATAAGGCGCGCTCTGGGATGGGTGGGGGCACAAGCATTTGCCTGGAAGCGTCCAGGCAAGATCTGAGAAACTTACATCATCCTGAGGCAAACCCTACAGAGGCCTCAGCGCCACCTTACTGAAATACAAATGCAGTGATGGGGTGACCTGTTTCACACAAGGACTCGAGAAGCACTTCATTCTTATGAATGGGCTAGCTAATAAGCATTTGTTAACATTTTTACCACAAGGATCCCTTTCAAGTGTCTCCGCAAAGCCCAACCTCAGCCTAGCGCGGGGCCCAGCAGACGCACATACCTTCCTCAAAGCAGAAGCTGGACTTCAGGGGCCGATCCAAACGGCAGCCTGACCACTCAAGGCAGGACACTGCCCACTCCCCACCCCGGGGCGTCCAGACGCACGTCCCAGAAAACTGGCACTCCATGGTGTTGGGGTCCCTCCGCATCTATTACCAATGGAATCAAAAAGAAGCCAAACTCCATGCCATTCTGGGAGGGCCTGCCTGAGGCACACCACTCCGGGAAAGCAGTAACTTCCCACCCGATCTTCCCCGCAGCAAAGCTTCGCATCCTGCCCCGTGAGGTTTACAGCCTGTAAACCTCTGACAGCCTGTCTAGGTGGGTTCCTACCTCCCTCTCCTGTAAATGTCACTTCCCCAACCAGGGTCATTTCATGGGCAAGAGAGCACAGGAAGGTGCTAGGAACTATAAAACATGGCACACTGAGCAGCTAGTGGGTCACTATCCTGGGCCAATCCAAGAAGCTGACGACAGTTTAATAAGGAAAGACCCAGAGTGTATCCAAAAGCAAACACAACACTTGAAGGGTCAAGAATTGCTCAAAATGTAATAAAATAAAACACTAAAAAAAAAAAAAAGAAACCTTTATTTACAACCACGGGAGTCCCACAGGAGTACACGAGACACACGGAATGTGCACACACACACGATGAACCTGCGAGGTCACCGCCATGCCGCCCAGCCCCGCCAGCCCTCACGGGGACCCTATCCGCACCACCATCACGGTGACGTTGTCCGCCGAGCCCCGCTGCACCGCTTTGCTGGCCAGCCGGTTGCAGGCGGCTTCGTAGCGGGCGTCCACTGTGGGCTTCCCTTCCCGGCTCTGGATCTTCTCATCCTAGCGGGCAGGAGAGGGGGGCACCACTGAGCGGGGATCCCTGTCACCCCCCCAGGGCTCTCCATGAGGAGGCGCTGCTCCCCAGCTGCCATCGGGGCAGGCACTGGGTCCCTGCAGGGGAGCTCATGGTGGCCAAGTGCCCCAGGGGACACCTTCATCTCCACACCCCCAGTTCAGCTCCCACAGCTCCCACTCGCTGGGGAGCTCTCTCACCTCCAAGCAGGACAGGATGAAGTTCACCGCTTCTTCCGGCGTGAAGACCTTGAAGAGGCCATCACAGGCCAACAGAATGAACCTAAAACATGGAGGAGGCAGAAATGGGCTGTGGCAGCAAACTACAAAACAGCTTGACAGTGGAGGTAAAATAAATACGTGTCCAGCTACTCAAAGGCTAAGGCATTTGCTTTTTTGAGTGAGCGAGCGAGAGTGACATGTGAGTGGGAGAGGGGGAGACTCTCAGCAGATTCCATGCTCAGCAGAGCCCCATGAAGGGCTCAATCCCATGACCCTGAGATCACAACCTGAGCTGCAATCAAGCCAGTGACTGAGCCAGGAATTTAAAAAAAAAACAATTTAACTTTAATGACACGGAAGTTGAAACCACTTAAAAATATTTACAGCTAGGGAAAAAACAAAAACCAAAAAACCATAAAACAGGTGCCTGAGTGGCTCAGTCAGTTGAGTGTCCGACTCGATCTCAGCTCAGGTCTTGATCTCAGGGTCATGAGTTTAAGTCCCATGTTGGGCTCCATTTTGGGAGAGGAACCTACTTAAGAAAAAAAAATACAACTGGGGTATTATCCATCAGAATTGAGACTACCCTCCTAATCACCAATAATATGATTATGGATTAACCCAAACACCAGGCATTGCACTTTCTTAAATGAATTTAAGGAAAATCGTGGAGTAAAAAACATCATGTGTTATGGCAAATACACGCTGACTTTCTATCACCACACGACAGTGTAGACCTACACAGAAGGGCGTCGTGAATGCTCTGTGAGAGTCCAAGACCCCAGCAAGAACACTCAGCTATCTCCACTGTCTGAACCAGGATGAGCTCCCTTCAGAGCCCCTCCCTGGGACTCCCACAGGAGCTCCTTCAACAACGGAGGAATGATGTGAGCTTCCCCACAGCGCAGAAGCAGAATCCTCATTCTTTGCGCATCTAACCCAGGTCCTGGTCTTCCTCCTCTGATGGGGTACACATCCCAAAGAACTCAGAGATCACACGGTGTGCATGGAGCCCAACAGGCACGCTCCCGCCCCCTCCAGTTCGCTGACAGACACTGAGCGACCTGTCCCACAAACCCAGGACTATAACCCAGAGCAGCGGTGCTAGCACAGTGCATACAACAGGGGGCCTGGGGCACGGTTCAGAGAATCAGAGGGGCTGGTGGAAGTGTCCCAAGGCCCTAAGGTTGATAAGAGCACAGCAGCCACCACACAGGTGGAGAAAGGAGTGGAAACCAGGAGGCCGGGTAGGCAGGGCCATGGGGAGGCCCCCTCACATGGCACAGGGAGCAGGGCCAGCAGGGCTCCTCACCGAGGGCTTCCCCTGGCTGTGGATGGGCAGGATACCATCTCCGCAGGCAGCTGGGCACGGCCCCCTCATTCTCCACCTAGCCCAGCTCTGCTTCAGTACCACCCCTGGTTCTCCAGCAAGCACACACGGGACTCAGGACCCTTCCCAACCCATTCCCAGAGCACCCTTGCTATCGTTCCTCCATCACTCTCCATGACTGGCATCTGCCCGGCCATGTGTCCCACCGTCCTCCTTTAAGGGCTCTGCGGGTCTTCCCTCTGCCAGAGAGCCCTTCTCCTTCCTCCAACTGGGATGTGCCCCACGTCTCCCATAGCACCTCACACTCCCCAGACACGCAGTGCTGGAATCACTCACTCGCATGTATGCTCGCAGACCAGACTGGGGGGCCCACGAGAGCAGAAATGACAGTCTGTCCACCCTCACCTGCCAGGCCCGTCCCCACCTGCTCCAAGTTCAAGAAGAGACCCAAGAGCCCGTGCCCAGGCCCCGTGCCTTTGCTGTGCTACTGTTACCTGTCATTGGGGGTCAGCTGGCAGCGTCTGATGTCCGGCACAGAAGTGACCCCGCAGCGCTTGTACTGTCCATCCCCGATGGAGCGGGACACCTCCAGCACACCCAGGACACGACCGTCCCTGAGAGAAGGGAAACACAAAGACTCCATCTGACAGATCACGGGTGCATGGAACTTTCCAGTGCATCGTCTAAGCAGAAGGAAAGATGGAGCTTGCGGGGGGGGGGGGGGGGCGCATTATTAACCAGCACTGCATCTCTCAGCCTCCATACAGATGTATCTACACGGTCCATTCTGAATCTCCGCGGGTCTGGAGCCTCAGCCCAGCGGCACCCTGATGGAACAGCCCATAGCCCAACCTGTCCTGCCCACAGCCCAGCTGGACTTGATGGCACTGGGTTGGGACCTGACTTTGTTTTTCTGTTGTGTTTTTATCCCAAAGCTCCTTCAGGTAATTTGAGCACGCAGCCAGAACTAAGAGCAGCTAGAATAGGAGGATTAGTGTGCATTTACACCTAATCGGACTTGGAAAACACCTGAAAGTGACAAGTTCCAGGTTCTGACGCAGGTTTTGTCACATGAGCTACGGACAGGATTTAAACTGGATTAACTGTAGCATTCTGCACAATGTTCCACTTTCACCCATTCTATTTCTAAATGAGGCATCCAGAGATTGGAGGGTGCCCTCTAAACGGGGTGGCTGTCATCAGAGTTCTAGGACCGGGGCAAAGAGCCCGGCTCAGGGCCCCGGAAACCATTCCGGTGGGGCCTCCGGCAGCAGCAAGCTCGCAGGCCCCCAGACCATCGTGTGCACCCGGAGGAGAAGGCAAACAACGAGGCACAGGAGCGCCCAGTAAACCCCAGCGCTGTACGTGGAGGTCTGTGGGGGTTCTCCCACGGACGAGAGCTCTGGAAGGCGAGGCAGATGAGTGCGCACGGCCAGGAACGCCCCATGGCCTGGGCTGCCGTGCAGCTGCCGGCACATCACTGCAGCTACAAAGTCCCTGTGGGCACGGCTGTCACCACAGACCTGCTGGCACCTATGGGCAGCCGAGCACTCTTCTCGAGCACGATCCCTGAACAGTGAGAGTGGCCAAAGATACAGCAGCAGGGCAGAAGTAGCACTGGGCACAAGCACCGTGAGAATCCCACGGAGGGCTTCTTCAGTGACCAAGTGATAAGGCACCAGTTGTGGAACCCCCACGCGAGTCACCAAGCTGGCTTATTTTACCAAGATTGAGTGGCAGGTCCCAAGGACCTGTTCATGCCGCCAAGCCCAGAGAGAGAACACGGAGCAACCCTGAGCCACACTACAGAAGCTGCTGCTTGCCTTCCTGCTTCCCGGGCAGAGTCCCATCCGAGCGGGCCTCATGCTCCCCACCCTGCTGGAGGGACAGGGGAGAGCAGGAGCCCAGGGAACCGTGGACCCAGAAACCAGCCGTCTGTACTTCAGAGCACGGCTGCACCAGCTGACTGCGCTGAGTCCTTCAGGCCTGGCTCCCAGCAGAAGGGAAATGCAACGCAAGTCACTTCAATGACCCATGAAAGAATGCAGGCAAATGGGACACCAGTGACCCCACATGACTGCCACCTCCCCAGCTGGCCCACCATGCCACAAGGAAGTGGGAAGCTGAGGTAAGCTGAGCGCAGATCAGATGACGCTGGGTTCAAACTAGGGAACAGGGATCTAGACAAGGCAGGAGAGAAGCCAGCCACCGCAGTCCCTCTTTCCTGCAGGGTGGTGTCCAATCTTCACATGCGCTGGCCTCACATACGCACACAAAGCATGTAGGGCAGAACGTTAACTACTGATTCTAGGCAGTTGATAATGAACTGTTCTATTATTTTAAATTTTTTTCCAAAAAACTTTCAAACGAATGTTTTAAAAATACAAGGGGGAGGGTGTGGTGGAAAAGACCCAGCTGGCCAGTCCTGGCCTCTGGGGAGGGACGAACCAGAGCTCAACACTGCTGCTCGGAGCCTCCCTCCCCTCCTGGCCATGAGGGGCCCACCTGAAGCCATGCTGTCTAAGCATGTCTCTAAGGCACCCAAACCTGCTTTTGATTCTGTACAGACCGAGAGACAAAGTAACTGCCAGCCATGGGACTGTCAATGTCAAAATCTCTCCACGGAGGTCAGGTAAAAGCAGAATTTTAAGGTTCTAAGAAACTTCTGGACAAAGTCTAAGAGCTCTGACTGCCCCCCAAAGAGCCCTGAACCGGCCAGCACCAGGCTAGGGCAGTCACAACTGACAACAGGGGAAGAACCGCCCTTCCAAAGACAAGCAACTACTGTCTTACGCGAGTGCCTTACTGGTCTCTTGTCCCAACAGAACAGAACATCCTCATGGTCAAACTGTAAAATGAACCAGGGGACGCTCTGGCCAGACTCCTAGCACAGTGTCCTTGAAGTGGAATTTTCCCGTGGTTCAGGGAAGACCCCAACCTCCGCCAGCTACCTCGGAGACACAGATCTAAGCCAGGGCAAGCATGCCGTGGTCAGAGACGGGGAAAGGTGAAATGGAGGCGTGGACAGAGCCGGCCGATCGGGGCCGTCCATCCGGGAAGCCCGGAGATGCTCAGCACGTGCTACAAACACCCACTGTCCTCACCTCTTCAGACTGCCTCTCTGGAGAATTCCCCTAAAACTGTAGCTTATTCAGGTGTGACAAATGATAGCATTTATGAAAGTCCCTAGGCACAGAGAAAACACTACAGATGGAGAATTTGAATTTGAGGCAGGCCTCCTCTTCTGTGAACACAGGGAGCCATGTTTCCGGTACCCTCTTTTGCTCCCAGTTGGACATAATGTGAAATCATGCAACATCCATTCACCTGCTTCCCCAAATTAGACCTCGGACAGCCTCATCTCACTGCAGACAATGTCACATGGAAGGTTCTACCTTTGGAAGTCCCTGGCCACTCCCACAGGGTACAGCCCTCCCTCCGGGACCACCCGCCAGTGCCCGTCACCTGACGTTTCCTCCAGCCTTCTGTATTCTCATTCGTTCTTCGTACTGTGTGGGATTATGCTCCTTGCTGAGGCTTAAGGCTGCATGCTTTTGACTCTCCTCATTAAAACGACACAGGATTGCCTGGGAACGTAGAGATGATGACAGTCAGGAAACTTAAAGTTACCAGGGGAAGACAAAGCTTAAGAGCTGAGTTTCAGAGTCCACCTCCTACTGACAAACAGGACTTCAGAGGCTCAAGCAGCCAAGGAGCGTCCCAGCAGCCAGGGAGAGAAGCCCTGACCGGTATCTCAAGTCGGGTCCAAGCCCAGCCGGCCGAGCACCACGCCCCCTCCATGGGCTGTCTTCTCGCCTGTGACACAGAAGGGAGGCACCTGCCGAGGATCAAAGCCTCTCCAGGTGGAATTGGTCCGTGAATCCACGGGAGGCAGAGCTGGGGAGGGGGTGACCACATGTGCCTCCGTGTGCTCCACGGCCACGTCTGCCCCACTTGGTGACTTCTGGGAAAACCCTAGTCCTACAGAGGACGATGAGGCCGAGAGAATAGGTATCATGCCTATAGTCATGGAGCAGAGCCAGGAACACAGCCAGCACAGCAATGTGGATCTGACTCCAAAGTCTTTTTTTTTTTTTTTTGCTGATTTTACATGTTACTTGTTTAGCCTAAACACAACATACGCACTGGGACTGTTTACTAGAAAATCACCAGAATATAAGCTCAACTCGCACAGGGACTGCCTGTGAGGTTTGCTGCTGCACCCCCAGTGCCTGGCATTTATGTACCAGTCACTCCAGGGGACAGGGTGGGTCAGGTCAGCAGACGCCGCCGGAGTGGGAAGGGTCACTCTGTCCCCGTGGCTACTGATGGAGTACCAGGCTTGCCACAAAGGGCCAAGGAAATGACTGTCAGGTTCTGAAGGGGGGCCAGGCAGTGGGAGCCTGGCTGCAGGGTGTTGCCCTCCAGCCTCAAGTCACTCCCCACAACTGGGGCTGACATACGGGTGTCACAGTGGGAAACAACTGAGTTTTCTTTTCTTCCAAGTGGCCAAGGCTCTGGACAAATGGCATATCACCTAGCACTTATCTAACTAATTTTGACTTTTCCTGAAATCACAATGATTTGGGGAGGCAAGGGTTACTATCTGAGGTTAGAGAAACACAGCTGGGAAATATTTAAGGGACTGGCACGCCGCTGGCCCACAGCACCACAGAGACAGAGTGCAAGCATGCTGTGCGGTGCATGTGCCTAGAGCGTGGCTGCTGCTCCCCACCCCACCACTGTGGAGTCTGCAAGGGCCCCAGCAGCAGCCCCACAGCAGGACAGACTTCTCTCCAGCTAGCACATCCATCCCGCCACACACACGCTGGCCGAGGGGCTGCCCATGGCACAGGACACCCGGCTAGCCACGTACCCGGCTATCTCCAAGGTTGGCGATGTACAGAATGTTGTCTACGGCCAGAACGCACGTGGCAGTGGAGCCGTCCTTCCAGGCAGGCTTCCTGTAGGGACACACGTCACAGGTACGGCCACCTCCAACAGGCTGGCAGCTTGGAGATGCACTTCAGAGCTGACTGGTCAGTGTCTTTTATACTTCAACATGGAAGCTGCTGGATAACTTTCTTTTTTACTGTTTCAGGGTCAGTCAGCAGTTACAAGAGCTTACTCAGTGTGAGGGCTTTTTCAGACAGTGAGCACCAATACTTAGCTCTCAGAAGACCTAAACTGTGTTTAAGGAAAACCACACACAAGCATACCCCACTCACACATCTTTACGTGGTCACACTTACTGGCTTGAAGCTTGTTTAAGGAACTCTTCATCAGTATGCTTAAAAGTGTCCAAAAGGCATCTCTTCACGGTTTTCTCTACACTGATTACATCTCCTATTACAGAACAAACAAGATGACAAACTCTCAGGAGAAGAAATTCTCCTCCTGCTGCCGTTTTGTTTTTTGTACTGTGACCAAGAACATCTCCGCTTCCCCACCTCTGAGACAGGGTCATTTGAGTTTGGTCTACCATCTCCTGAGTGTGAAGGCAAGATATACACCCACACACAAACTCTCCGTGCAAGGTGCCATCAGTCAGACACCCTCTGCGGCCACCACCTGCTCACCTCAGAGCCCACGCGCCCCTGGCCCCGCCTTCATAGAGCCACTAAGAACTCTCCAACGCCCCCCCATCTTCCTGATTTACACAAACACACACCAAGAGGGACCCAAACCGATCCAGTTTTCAGTCCCACCTTTAGGAAACTTCCGGATTAAGTTCTGATGCAAATTCTGTGCAGCAAATTTTGAGGCTCGAATTCCTCCGTGTCCATCAAAAACAGCAAAATATGAAACCCGGGTACTGGAAGAACGAACTGATGGTTACCGAGATTTTCACAAAGACTGCTTCTCACCACTAAGGTGCTAAATGTTTTTTTTGTTTTTAACATTTTATTTATTTACAAGAGAAGAGTGCATGTGTGCGGGAGTAGGGGAGGAGGCAGAGGCAGAGGGAGAAGCAGGCTCCCTGCTGAGCAGGAAGCCCGACATGAGGCTCGATCCCAAGACCCTGAGATCACAACCTGAGCTGAAGGCAGATGTTTAATGACTGAGCCACCCAAGTGCCCCAAGCCCTCTAAATCTTATCTCAAACAGTCAGCATTCACAAGACAGAGGATGTCCCCTGGTAAAACACCACACTGTCACAAGTGACTAAAAAGGACACAGCACTAATGGAGACAAATATTGAAATAATTTTGATGGTATTTTCTTTTTTTTTTTAGTTTATTGATTTAATGGGGCTCAAACTCACAACCCTGAGACCCAGAGCCACACACTCCACCGAATGAGCCAGCCAGGAGCCCCAAGTTTTCAACTTTTAATTTAAAACACCACCATGAAAATTAGGGTGCCTGGCTGGCTCGGTCCGAAGAGTGTACGACTCTTTGATCTCACAGTTGTGGGCTTGAGCCTGACATTGGGGACAGAAATTACTTAAAAATAATAAAAAAAGAGTTGGAAGACACATTTTTTTTTAAATATCAAGCTCTCTTAACTGATCTTTCACTGAAGAATAAACTTTTTTCTATTTAAATCAGATTTAATTTGAAATGCTAACACACTCGATAAAACAGTTACTAATCCAAGACAATGAGAAACACCTAAGAGAACAGAGGGTAATTCCAGAATTACTGCTCAGACTGATCCAACATCTAATTCTTGAGGCCCATCTTATCGCTCTTATCCTATCCCTATTCCTCTTCCAAATTTTGCCAGAAAACATGCATATATGGGACAAATGCCATTAGTGACTTGAACTGTTTTGAGAAGGAACAATGAAAACACCTATGAGAAATGGCATTTACCGTGCAAAACAGCCTTTTTAAACATGTTCCGAGTTCCTTTTCAACGGAGGCATCCTGGGCCATGAAAACACAACTTCATCGGGTTCTTAACCCTAAACCCTTCTCTTAGGCATGGTACTTGCTCAGTAATGTTTGGTGATCCCAGTGAGGTCCACTCCCCTGGGGCTCTCCAAGTCCCTTTCCTGGCTGCAGAAGTTAACTCCAAGCACACTCCAGGTGAGCAAGGGCGGCTGGACAACTGTGAGTGGATGTACACATACAGTTACCTTGGCCCATGAGTGGATGCCTTGCAGGGACCTCACTTCCTTGCCCAGACAAAAGCCACCAGCAGCCATGGCTCTGGCACACTGCCTGTTAAGGACCAACTGGTGTCAGTAAATATAACACACAGATGATACGATGATGGAAACCTGGTGGGGCGCAGACTATGTAACCAACTATATCATGCATATTCATTTAACTCGATAGGACACACCCTGATGTCCCACCTTCTGATGGTTTTCCTCCATGCCTAAGAACTTATCCAAAGGGGCAGGAAAATGCTCCCTGTTTTTCTTCTCCCTGATGCCATTTCTATTTTTTGTTCTCTTTTTGGGCCCCATTACGTTAGCTCTCCATGGTTCCCGTGTGCGCTGTGATTAGCAGCTTCCCACTCTGCCTCCTGGCTCAGAGAGTCAGAGTCTCTCTGCTGGAAGCTCTTTAGATACTGAGGAAGAGGCCACACCCCAAAGACCCACAACATGGAGGCTCCTTTCTCTTTCACTTCGGCAGGAATAATACTTGGGGCTGGACGATTCTCTGCTGCAGGGCTGTCCTGTGCACTGTGGGCTGTTCGGCAGCATCCCACTGCCCCCCTGCCACCAGAAACCGGTCACACAGCCCTCCATGTGACACCCAAAAATATCAGGGAGGGGCAGTACTGTGCGAAACCAACCCCAGCTGAGAACCACTGACCCCAAACCAAGCAGTCCTGGCGACAAGCCATTCTTTCCAGTAAACAGAAATTGAACACAGTCCAAACCCCCATCAGACAGAGATCTCTGTGCCCCCCAGGCCTGTTGGAGCACGGACACTCACATGAGGGATGACGGGGGCCTACACTCCTCTGTGATGTCGTTCAGGATGACATGGGCGTCCTGCATCTCCTCCCGCTCGCCCTTCCGCTCGGCCACATAGCCTTTCAAACCGAAGATCACTGAGGAGGCTGAGGAAGGGAGAACAAAAAGCCAATACAAAACTGTGCTCTTCCCTCCAGAAGCCCTAGTCCCAGAGCAAGTAAGAGGGAACTCTGGCTGTTTTACTCAGTGACATCCTAGCTGTGCACACAGAGCAGCTATACTCTCAAGCCATCTGTGTCCCCAGCTGCACGCCTGTAACTGCAACCGACCAATGCAGGACAAGGACAGTCTTGCAAGGGCTCTGCTGTGAACAGCAGGCAGACGATGGCACGTTAGCATCAACGGCTCCAGCTAAGGGCGTAAGACCTTAGTACCAGAGCAAGGAAGGTGTGGTCATCCTGAACTGCGGCAAGGAATTACGCAGAAATCTAGTTGTGTCAGGAATTAATGAGGGCAGAAAATTCCGTTTAGGGAAATGCCAGTAAGCAGAGTTTATCCCAAATGCCCTGTGGGATATCTGAAAATACCGATTTCCATGCCTGAGACTGGTAAAGAACTTGCCCAAATGCTAAGACGGCTGCTTCTCCTCTACCTGAGGACGAGGAGGAGGAAAGAGCCCAGCGGAGGCACGGCAGCCTATCTATATTTGATGGCGAGGCTGGGAGAAGCCTGTTTGCGGACACTGTAGGGCCCCGTAAATATTAAAGTGAACACTTTTTGCAGAGCCGTTGCTGGCAGGCACCATGCCTTTGCAGCTAAGGCAGCCACAAGCTCGCTCAAGGCCCTGTCCTTACACACACTAGACAGTCTCTTGCACAGCTGCCAGGCCCGCGTGCCTGCGGCTTCCGCCCGGCATCTCCGGGACAGGGGATGAACTGTGCTGCTACCGGGCTCGAGCACCCACAGATACCTCTCTCTGACGGAACCTCTCACTTCTCTACTCTGACAAGTCACAAAGCTGAGGATGAATTCCAACTGCTTTTTCCAGCCTCAGGCTCTCTCCTGGGATGCTGTCTACTAAGCTCATCACCGACCTTGGGGCACTCATCAGCAGGCTGGGAGCAAAGACGGGTCAGGGAGAAGGTGGTGGTCAGTAAGCCAACTGTTCACTAGAGAAGGTAAAGTTAAGTCCACCTGGTGTTTCCACCCTTGAACAAATGCGGGTTTCATGTCTGACCAAAGGGAGGGTCACACATGAATGGGGAAAGCAGGAGAGGCAAAAGTAAACTTGGCAGGTCCGTCTGCAAAGAGGGAACCCTACTGGCTTCTTAAGTACAGACACAAAAAGGAAGCACCATAAATGGGAAAGCGGAACTCGGTTTTGCTCTGGGTTGTTTTTAAATAGGAAGGCTAATACATTTGTTTTCAAGCTGTGTGAAAACCTTTACAAACTTTCTTTTCCACAAGCTCTTCACTGCCATTCCTCTCTCCTTCGGGGGCTTTTCTCTTTGCTCCTTTCTCTTCGCTCTTTACCATCTGGGACATTGCAGTGTCGAGAGGACCTGGACACAAGGAAAAGCCAGAGAGAGACACAGCTGTAGGTGGGCAGGAAAGTGCCCAGCAGCCAGGCCACAACCCCCCCTTCCCCACCCCCTGAGAGACAACATGACACAGTGACACAGTGTAGGAGCCTGGGCAGAGAGGCGCAGGGCTCCTGGCTGCTACCTTGAGGGGCGGGGCAGCGTGCCTGGGGCACCAACGGGGGAAGCACAGGTCAAGACCCAGGTCTTGCTCAGACCCACTGTGAGCGGACTGGTCATGGAGGGTTCTCAGTGGTAAACCCAGAGCCCATGGCACCCACACGTTTCAGACCTCAGGCTCTTACTTATCAAGAGGGAAGTTCCCAAAATCTGCCAAGTGACACACCCTCAGCAAGTCAAAAAAGTAGTAAGTGCCAGAAGGGGGTTAACAGGAGGCAAACGTCTGGCTTCAGGAATTGCTAGTATCATGAAAGGCAAAACAGGACTGCGGAGGCCGTTCATGGGTGTGGAGGGATGAACCGTGCTCAAAGCCAACACTGAGAGCGCCCGCAGTGTGAGCCCGTTTTGGGAGGAGAAAAGTCTCATTTCAAGTCTCAGTCCTGCCACTCACAGAGGTGTGCCTCCGGGCAAGCTACTTCACCTTCCAGCCTCAGTTTCTTCATCTGTGACCCAGGGAGAATACTGTCATCTTGGAAGGTGGCTTTAAAACTGATGGGGACGAGGTATGTGAAGCATTTATCACGGAGCCTGGTTCACCACGTATCCCATGAACGGCAGCCATGGTCCTAATAAGGGGCTCTCAATATTCTCCACATCTCAGTATGAAAGCAGGCAACTGTTACTCAACTACCATGTGCTAGACATTTTTGGGCACTGTAGAAAAAGGGAAGAAAATGTCCCTGCCCTCAAGAAGAGTCAATTACTTGCAAAAGGATGGAAGTCTGCAACAGTAGAACCTAAGAACCTAACACATGTGTCCTGTCCCACATAATGAGGCATACTGATGGAGAAGATTTCACGAATGTTTCCAACACACTTGCCCCAGAGGTCTGTCTGGTAGCCTGCTGTCACTTACTGCTTGCTCCAGCCTTCCCAGTGTGGACGGACAACAATCTTCCTCTCTTTTAACTTGCAAAACAGAGACATTTTTACAGTTTTGCTGTTGACTCCTGACTGAATCACAGTGACGTCAGAGAATATGGTCTGTATATGAAATCAGTTCTTTACTGGGGCTTACTTTATGGCCAAAATGCAGCTGATTTTTGTAAATGTGACAATGTCTTCTCAAAAAACCCAATACATTGGATGCGAGGTTAGTTCTATATCCGAAAAAATCAAGCTTGTTACTAATGGTGCTAAAATCTTCTAAACTGTTACTAGTTGACTGCCTTTTGCCCTATGAAGAACTAAGACATAGCTACAGTAAATTTCTTTCTTTTATTAAATCTGTTAAGAACCCTGTTGGCACATATTAACTTTCATTATAAGAATACTGTTGAGGGCACCTGGGTGGCTCAGTCATTTAAGTGCCTGCCTTTGGCTCAGGTCGTGATTCCAGCATCCTGGGATTGGGCCCTGCCTGCTTCTCCCCTCTGCTCCTCCCTCTGCTCCTGCATGCTCTCTGTCTCCCAAATAAATAGAATCTTAAGAAAAAAGAATACTGGGGCATCTGGGTGGCTCAGTATGTTAAGGCCTCTGCCTTCGGTTCAGGTCATGATCTCAGGGTCCTGGGATATAGCCCCAAATTGGGATCTCTGCTCGGCGGGGAGCCGGTTTCCCCCGACTCTCTCTGCCTGCCTCTCTGCCTGCTTGTGATCTCTGTCAAATAAATAAATAAAAATCTTAAAAAAAAAAAAAAAAGAAAGAAAAAGAAAAAAGAATACTGTCTTTATTGGGAAGGTCTTGGGCTTAATTGTGTGAGACTGCTGTACAATTTTAGCATGGGCCCACAGGCCTGAAAACCTGAGAATTCTTGTGTAAGATGATTATAATAACTTTTTCTAAATATAGGAACTATACTAATTTAATCCATACATTCTAGATTAATCCTGATTTTTATGTAATGAATTAATAACACAAAAAAGTCTACTTAAAAAGCAGCAAGTGTTCCACTTGATGACATAAGGAAGGTTCTTACACCAGAAGATAACTACATATGAAACCAGACAGCCTGCATCCCCCACTGCAGGGCCCGTGCCCCCGGCCCTGCCCCCACCTGGGGGAATCCCCTGTGAGAAGAGCTCAGTGAGTACACGGAATAACAGATTCATCATGGTGACAAGCAACACGAATCTGCTCTGTTCTTCCCTCTCCCTAACTGGGACGTAAAGAGGAAAACATATTTATAGGAGCGGGTGCAACCAATGTTAACAGGCTTGACAAAAATGAACTCAGCTCAATAAAGAGATTCTTGAGAACTGTAAAGACTGACTGAAAATAATCAACTAAGGTCTTGAATTTCAAGAAATTCCTGCACGTGGTCTGTACCAGTCACTAAACCAGTGTCATTCAGATTTCACTTTCTTAAGATCAAAGTCTTTTTAATACAAGTACCATAAAAAAGAAGACCGTCTGTATTTACAGGTTCAGGGATATTGAAAGTTTTTTAACTCTTTCATATGTCAGATACTTCTGCTGAATATATCTGAGTCTGTCAGGAACAGACAGAGGCAGAGGCAAACTCTTGAGATAACTGTTTTTTGTTAATAACAAAGTTCAAAGTAAATGACTAAATTCTTAATTCTTAAAGTTATTTGCAAGAGGTTGAACCCCAAGTAAAAAATAATCACCAAAAAGTGATGCAGTATATAATCTTTTTGCTTCTACCTGATCTACCTAAGTATTTTTTATTTTAATAAATCTTATGCTATACTTAATATAATCCTAAACCCTGTTAAAATCTATTAATAAGTACATTTTACATAAGAATAATTATTTTGTGTTATTACTCCCATTGACACATCAAACTTCTTCCCAACCACTTACCTGAATCGCCACTGCTGGCTGGTGGAAGATCATCAAAAAGCAAAGGTCCCCCGGACCCTGAAACACAGCAGAACACTCAGTGAGCCCACAGAACCCGGGTGAGGCTCAAGTTTCAGAACCCATCCCACCAGGACACCTATGCAGGTCATTGAAATAAACTCAAAACCTCTCGTGTCAGTCCAGTGGCAACTCATACTTCGGTAAGTAATGTCTCGAACCTATTTTATTTTAAGGTCCTCTCAATTCAAAGGAAACAAAGATCTGCCGGAAAGAGTTAAGCCGTATTTCAGCTAGTGAAATAAACACTCAAATGAACCAGAGAAAACTGCTCAACATTTTTACGCAGTTCCTCAGGGCCAGCAACTAGCGGATTTTTCTGCCTTACCTGATGCCATGGATTCAAAACTTAAGACAGTCCAACACCTAAAACATCTGTGTGTTGAAAATGGGGGAAAGGGACAAAGATTCAGACAACTACAACCCCAGGATGACACGTTGACACACACCTGGGAGAGCCTGAAGACTGTACCTGAGTCAGTACTGCTGGCCGGAGGGAGGTCATCAAAAAGCAGAGGTCCCCTCTGAGCTTCTTTGCCTACAACACAGAGCGCCTGCTTAGACAGCATCCAGTCATCAGCCAGGATGGGGGTTTCAGAGGGGGAGGCCTTCTGAGAGGTCTGCTATTAAACTCAAACCTTCTCCTCCTCACTGGACCAAATTCCACAGAGTATTTTCCAAGCAGCTATTTAACAAAGACATTTGCTTCCAACAGTTACAGTCAACATAAAGGCAATGAAAGATGACCCAATGGGCATCTGAAGGGCCACTGGGTATCCTGAGGAAAACAAGTATTTTTCTCAATAATTTCTTTCTTGTAAGCATCAAACATTGAAAAACCTTTTTAAAAAAATGAATCCTGGGAAGAAAAATACTGGTTCTAGAGCAAGAAAACAATTACATGGTCCTTCCAGATAAAAGGTCAAAGACAGGGGCGCCTGGGGGGCTCAGTGGGTTAAAGCTCTGCCTTCAGCTCAGGTCATGATCTTGGGGTCCTGGGATAGAGCCCCTCATCGGGCTTTCTGCTCAGCGGGGTGCCTGCCTCCCCCCCGCCCCACTCTGCCTGCCTCTCTGCCTACTTGTGATCTCTGCCTGTCAAATAAATAAATAAAATCTTTAAAAAAAAAGAAAAAGGTCAAAGACAGAGGGATTGCTGTCTGACCAAAGATCTTTGGTCTTAGAAAGTCCGATTTCAACAGCATTCTGAAGCACCCACCCACTAGAATCTCAAACAACCAGCTCAGAGGTGAAAGGCTGATGGAAGCAAGTCTGTGTGAACTTGGCATCCCCACACAGTGCCCACTTAATTACTACCTATAGAGAAAATGAGGAATTTTGGACACTCCAACCTAAACTCAGAAGCAAGCCAGGGAAATTGTTTAAATCTAAAAACCTGAAGATTTATACACCAAGAGGACCGGTCTTAAATGTTTTTTACTCAATTACCCCTTTCCACATAAAATTTAACCATTCCTTATTCTCCAGCTTTCCCAAAATTTCCTGTTTAAGCTATTAAATACAGGAACTGGTACACAGGAAATGGGAGAAACAAAGGGCTGAAGATTTAGGCGTGCACACTCCGATCCTATGAGGTTTGTTCCACCTCATGTTCCTCTGAGTTCAAGTACAGAAACATCCTCATTTAAAAACCAGCTCAACTGCATGCTCCAAAAGACCCAGCTACATCAACCCTCTGCCTCTAAGTAGAAATGAGCTGGATAGCAATTCTACTTTAAAAAAAGGAAGATTTTATTTGTTTACTTACTCATGTGAGAGCGAGAGAAAGCGCACAAGCACAGAGCAGTGGGAGGAACAGAGGGAGAAGGGTAAGCAGACAGTGCTGAGCGTGGAGCCCCACACAGGCCAATCTCATGACCCCGAGACCATGACCTGAGAGGCAAGAGTCAGACGTTTAACCGACTGAGCCACCCAGGTGCCCCCAAGTCTGCTCTTTTGAAAACAAAAATTTAGGGGCACCTGTGAGGCTCAGTCAGTTAAGCATCTGACTCCTGATCTCAGCTCAGGTTTTGATCTCAGGGTCCTGAGTTCAGGCCCTATGCTGGGCTTCACACTGGGCGTGCAGCCTACTTGAAAAAATAAATAATAAAAACAAACTACAAGCAAAAATTTAATTTAAAATTTGGAAACTCCAAGGAAAGAAATTTCTTCAGGAGTTATTAGGTCAAAAGTACCTTAAATACCTTACAAATTCCTGATTTAACAAAAAGCAACTCTTCTGCTTTATACCCTAATCAAATGGGAAATGTCTACTCCATTAACTTACACTGTTTTCCCTCAGGATTCCAAACAGACTAAGTAACTGCAAATACTTTCATTTTTCTCACAAGTGACATAAACACTCTATAGGAGGTATTCAAACAGCAGCATCACAAGGACATTAAATGGCATTTAGAACAACCATTCACTCACTCTGTAATCCTCTTACGAGAAGCCCTAATATTCTAGCAGGGCACTTCCAAGAGGAATCCAAGTCAAGCTGGGTCTAACCATCAAATGCCCATTCTCCGCACAGACTCAGAACCGTATGGGACGATGAAGAGCAAGGACACTATTTCAGTGGGGCCCGAGAGTCAGGCATCTTGGGGAGAGAGAACATTACAGGGAGGAGGCCAACCTGAACAGCCACCAACCCTTGGGTCAGGTCAGATTTTAATTTCCAAATTAAACCACCCACCTCAATCAAGTCTTTCCACCGCCAGTGTCCAGTGGGGAAGTCGTCCTTCCCAGGGAAGACATTTTCAGATGCTGCACACATTCGTCACCATAGGGCTTCCGGCCTGGCCTCTGTCCTTTGGCTACACTCAAGAATAGTGCCCCAATCTGAGCACCGTCCCCAGATAGCGGCCCACCTCCTCATGCCAAATGAATGAACCTCCCCATTCCTTCTTTCTCACTCTGGAATACTGTAAGTGCTATTTCAATTAAACACAACGAGATTGTCTCATTTTCCTTGGTCACAACTGAGAACGACTCTTAGGAATAATGAACATTGACTGCCTGCCGGGCATGAATCCGGTGGTCTCTACATGTTTCCAAAGCACTCATTCCTTCCAATGGCTTCATAAGGTGAGTACTGTTACTGTACTTCTGTACTGATGAGGAGACTGAGGCAATCCGGTGAAACTGAGGGAGAGCCAGTGAGGAGTGGGCAGTCAAATCCAGGCTTCCTGGTTTCCGTCCACGCCCCTACAAGGTGCCAGACAGCCTCCATATACCATCTCATTGAACCCTGACAATCCTACGACGATAATCCCAAGGTTCTTGATCTCTGGAATACTTTTTGCATCACTGAAAGGATCTCTTAGAATAGCTTGTATTTGGATTCTTAAAAAATAAATAAATAAATAAGAATCTGTGGGGCACCTGGCTGGTTTGGTCAGTAGAGCATGCAACTCTTGATCTCGGGATTGTGAGTTCTAACCCCATGTTGTGTGTACAGATTACTTAAAAATCTTTTTTTTTTTTTTTTAAAGATTTTATCTATTTATTTGACAGAGATCAAAAGTAGGCAGAGAGGCAGGTGAGGCGGGGGTGGGGGAAGCAGGCTCCCTGCTGAGCAGAGAGCCCAATGCGGGGCTCAATCCCAGGACCCTGATATGATGATGACCTGAGCCAAAGACAGAGACTATAACCCACTGAGCCACTCAGGCGCCCCTAGAAATAAAATCTTAAAAAATATATATCTGTAGGTGATAGACACTATAATGGAAATGTCTGAATGGCCAGAACCTAACACTCTAATTTGGATAAACAGTAATCCAAAGTATTTGGGTCAGTAATAATTAGACGAAGTGTAACTAGGACCCAAAACTTTGGAGGAAGCCCCCTGAATTCTAAATATAAGACCCGAATAAAGAATAAAACACGACTGAAGACCATTTTTCATTACAGTTAATGTCATCTCGGTTTAGTTTTGTTCTGTTTTGAGTTCTCATATTCTGAAGCTAAGTCTACTGAATGTTATACGCTGTGCTGAGAAAAATACTCTTGGGTTGATTATATTCACTTTGGCTAAAGGCTGCTATGTACAAGATCACATATTTTGCCTAAATGGTTCTTTATACCTGAATTTTCCAACTACAAAAGCAATGTACCTCCTCCAAATACCACAGAGGCTTTAGAAAAAGCTCCCCTTCCCCACCACAGTTGAGTGGGTATGTTCTACCTTCTAAACTGATGCACTTGTGTACGTGCGTTTTACTCTTTAAGACGCAGAAGCGTACTATACACAACATTCTCCGTATACCCTTATTCATGTGAGCCCTCCGGAACATTCCAGGCCAGCACACCTGGGTCTAATTACTCCTCCCAACAGCTAGGTTCTGATCTGCGTGGGAGGCACTGCCACACACTCGTCCCGTCCAGTCCCCTTACTGATGAGCGTGCAGTCTGATTCCAGTTTCTCACATGACAACAATGCCACGGTAAACAACTTTAGATATATATCCCTACTTATCTGCCAGACTGCTAGGTCAAAGCATATAAATGGTTTAAATCTAACAGATGCCCAAAACTATTTCCAAAAAGTGGTGGGAATGTCTACCCCCAACACACTTTATGAGAATGTCCACTTCTCTCCATCCTCACCACAATGATGCCAATTTTTAATCTGCTGGGTGAAAACATGGTGCATCACTGATTTGCTATTCCTTTCCTCAGTGACTTAGGAAGCTAAGCACTGGTTTTAACGGACTGGTCATCTGCATCTCTTCTTCCATAAACTTCCAGGATGCATATAGCCTTTGACAATTTCAAATGGGCTACCTGTCTTTTTCTTACTGATGTGTTTGAGCCTTTCATTTATTAGGGATCATCTGTATGTGTACGAAATTATTTAAGACTTTACCTACTTAGGGGTACCTGGGTGGCTCAGTCAGCTAAGCAGCTGCCTTCATCTCAGGTCATGATATCAGGTTCCTGGGATTGAGCCCATTGGGGAATTCCTGCTCAGCAGGGTGTCTGCTTCTCCCTCTGCTCCTCTCCCCTGCTCGTTCTCTTTCTCAAAGAAGAAGAAGAAGAGGGTTCACATCCCTCAGAGCTACTAAAAAATTACAGATGATTTAAAAAATTATTTACTTATTTGAGAGAAAAAGAAGAATAAATAGACTCCTGCTGAGCAGGGAGCCCGATGTGGGGCTCTATCCCTGGACCCTGGGATCTTGACCTGAGCTGAAGGCAGATACTTAACCTACTGAGCCACTCAGATGCCCCTATGAAATTATTTTGTTTGTCTTTTGCTTTGTGGTATTTTGTCCTGCAGAAACTTTGATTTTTACATAGTTAAATCCATTTTAATTTCTTATGAGTTTTTTCTTGCTTACTCCTGAAATTTTACAATTAGTGTTTTTTTCTAGTATCTTAAACTTTTCTATTTAGATCTCCAGGGTTTTTTTGGAAAGAAGTATTTTGAAGATGGCTTACCCTGCAGTAATTGCTTAGTTCTGAGAGCTGAACAGGAGTTTTAAAGTACGGTGGTGTAGCAACCAAGTAAGTGAAAGAACCACCCTATAAAACTGAAACCAACTTACTGTCAAAGTAACCTTAAAGGACACCTTTAACTTATCAAGCATAAGCTGTTGATCTTAAAGACATTAAGGTAGCACTTTTAGGGAGTGTGATAGAGCAGAGAGTTTTCATTCCTGTCTGAAATGGGCATACTTCCTCGTTTAGGTCAACTCTCAACATACAAAAACTTGATTCCCTCAGCAATCAAATCTATAAATGCTGGCGTGAAAACTACTCATTTAGCACAAAATCTGAAAACATTTAATGTATTCCTTTTATATTTTTGTTCAGACCATGAAAATCCAGAGGCTTGGAGGCAGGAACATTAGATGGAATGTTTAAAACAAAAATCAAAGAACAAAATACACTTGATGTAATCTGAGCAGTATGAAAGTTCCTCCCTTTAGACACTCACAAAATCCAGTTAAGAGTGCATTTTTTCCTTTTATTTATTTATTTTTTAAAGATTTTATTTATTTATTTGTGAGAGAGAGCGAAAGAGTGAGCACAGGCAGGCAGAATGGCAGGCAGAGGGAGAAGCAGGCTTCCCCGCCAAGCAAGGAGCCCGATGTGGGACTCGATCCCAAGACGCTGGAATCATGACCTGAGCCAAAGGCAGACGCTTAACCAACTGAGCCACCCAGGCGTCCCCATTTTTTCCTTTTAAATAACTGTTAAAGTTAACAGCTCATATACTAACATCTAAGCACTAGCATCTACTAAGCATTGACCATGTGCAGCACGTACGCTAAGCACCGAGCATGCAGTACTGTGTGGCACCGAGCTTGTAGAACTCCGTAGCACTGAGCATATAATACTCTGTAGCACTGAGCATGTAGTACTGTGCAGCAACGAGCATGCAGTACTCTGTAGCACCAAGCATGCAGTACTCTATAACACATGTGCTAACAGTAGAGGTGGCAGTCCTACTTTACAGATGTGGGAACATTCACAGAAGGCAGTTAGTGGATCTCAAGGCAGTTTGATTACATGTCCAAAACCACTCCTCTCTGAGACTGTGAAAATGACAAGGTCTTCAGTACTCCCTACATGAGCACCTGTACATCATGTGTGAGGGTCACGATGGTGCAGTTTTGCTCATCTTTCCAACCACTTTATGAAACCAACCTTATTTTCCTTTCATTTGTTCCATTTTTAATTTTATCAACCAGTATCATCAACTTTCTGAAACAAAGTATGGCATTTAAACTAGTTTTTCAAAAATCAGTTTTTTTTCCACAAGATCATGAAATCAGATTCTGTTCTTCTTCAAATGATTTTTTAACCTGTTAAATCTCATCTTGTTGGTATTAACTAACTGTCCGTCAAAATAACCTGGGATCCCAGCTCTGTCACTCACTCTAGTACTTATCCTGCTCAGCTTCCTATCATCTACTAATTCAGAAAGCACGCCTTCTTTGTTTTTAAAGCTATTTTTAAAAATACGCTCAGCCAGGCAGGGCCTGTGATGGCATCAGTGCCCGTCCCAGGAGCAGTTCACTAATCCACTTTCCAGGGAATGGGGTTTTAAACACTGTGCAGTCCCTCTGCTGCCCTGGCATCTCAGGCAGGGCTGGAGACGCCCTCCCCACTCACTGTGTTCAGTGACAAGCTGCCAAGTACCAACTTGTAAGAGTTAGGAGCTGTCAGATTTTGTATCATATAAAGGGTACCTTCTCCTAAGCAGACAAATTAATTTCTGGTAAAAAGTTATGGAGATCTTTCTTCTTTAAATGATAGGCTTATAGGCACATCTGCAAATCCAAACTCTGCCCCAAACATATTCAGAGAAAGAAGGTATACTCCATCAACACGGTTAAAAAAAAGATGGGTGTTCACAAAGCCAGAGTTTCCACCTACAGGCAAAACAATTTTAGCCACAACTAGAACAATTTAGAAAGTGAATGGCTCACAGACAATTATTCAAATGTTTCTGTACCATCAGAGTGGTGAGCGGGGATAGAGTAACTACCATTACTGGGAATAATGGCCCCAAAAGGCTGGCCAAGCTGTTCACACCTGACAAGCAGAATCCAGGCCCCGTGCAATGCTCCTGCAATCCAGAGGGCTTAACAACCCCACCACACGGTTCCGGGCCTAGAATCTCTGCACAGCACAAGTCTACCCATCGCCGGAGGCCCAATTACAGCACCGCCTCCTTCCCCACTCTTCCTGGACAGACTGCAAACACTCCTCCACGCGCTCGGTGTTTCCCACAGTCCTTAACTTTTGCCAGTTTTAATTATAACCACTTGCATTTAGACGTCAGCTCTTTGAAAGCAAAGGCCAATCTTGTTCCCCTTCTGGTTCCGTCCAACACCGGCTTCCAAACCCACGGTCTCCAGGCTCCTAAGGAGCGGGCGGGTCGAGATCCCCTGGGGACTGAACAACACACATCCAGAGCCCTACCTTGGAGGCTTTCCGATCTCTGGGCGGAGGGGAGCCTGGAAACCTGAACTTGCTCTTAAACTTTTCCAGGTCGTCTGCCGCCCGAGATGGGCTCAGAACTGTGGGCCTGCGGGGCAGCGTCCTCTGGAAGTCGAGCGTGGGCACATGCTAGAAAGTCCCGCACAGTGAAACCCGCAGCGAGCGCAGCTCACTGGGCACACCGCACTAACAAAGGCCTGGTCCCAGGCTGCTCGCGCGTGGGCTCCACGCACCCGCCCAGTCCCGGCGCCCAGCGGACCCGCGCACCTGCGCTAGAACTCCTGCTCTGGGAGCCGCGGACGCGAGAGAGAACTACTGCAAAAGTAAAATGTTAAGACCCCAGAGGACGAGCCCTCCCCTCGGGCCTCAGACACGAAGGATGACGCCGGCGGGGGCCGTGGCGCCGGGGTAAGCACAAAGCCACCTGCAGCCCCGACGCCGTCCCGCCCGCGGGGACGGCGGCGGGGGCAACCGGAAGGCCGCGGGGCGCGGAGCCGGACCGCGCGCGAGGGCGCCGGGGCTCGGGAGCGGGACTGGGCCCCGCCGGCCGCCCTCCGCCGCCGCACGTGAGGGCCGCACACAAAAGGACTCGGCGGCCTGCGGCCCGCTCCGAAGCCCGGCCTCCTCTGTGCGCGGCGGACATGACGGAGGCCCGCCGGCCGGGCCCCGGGCAGGCCGCGCTCGCCCCCGCTCCGCCCCGCCGCTCGCCTCAGGCGCCGCGGGCCTTCAGGCCGCCGCCGCCTGTCCTCCCGTCCCCGGCCGGGCGGCCACCCGCTTACCGACAGCCGGGCGCGGCGAGCGCTCGGGCTCCGGCAGGTCCCCGAACAGGTCCATGGCCAAGGCTGGGCGGCGGCAGCGGCGGCAGTGGCGGTCGCGCAGCCCGCGGGCGGCAGCGGCGGCAGCGGCTGCGGCTACGGCGGCGGCGGCGGCGGCGGCGGCAGCGGGGCGGTGGCGGCCCGGGCGCCGTCAATCACCCGAAGGCGGGCCTGACACCCCACCAATCGGCGCGCGGCGTGCCCCGGCCGCCCCAGAGTCCTGCGCGCGAGCGGGCAGGGCGGTGCGCGTGCGCGCAGGGTGTCTTCGCCTGGGTAGGCGGGGGCGATGCAGCGGCCGCCACGTTCCCTGCAGGCGGATGGGCCGACCCTTATTGCTTTCGCTTGGCCGCGCGTCCTGTCTCGGGAAGGCGGGTGGGAAAGAACTGTCGGAGCTCAGTGGCAGCGTAGCGGGCCCTGATGTCCCGGAAGGCTTTCGGTCCCTTCGTCCTCACACCGGCTCGGCAGGCCCGCGTCTTGGCCCGCTGTGGACGCAGAGAAGCCGAGGTGGCCCCGGGAAACACAGGGTGCAGAGTGCTTCCCTCGACCCGTACACGCCCGTGCGGGCTGGTGCGGGCGGGAAAGAGGGCGCTTCCCCGAGATGCCCCAAGGAAGCAGCGGTTGACCCTGCCGGCTGGGCACACAGCGAAGCCTTGGGGTCCTCCTGCTGAATGGACGCAGTTCGAGGTAACGTGGACATCAGCCTTCGACAGATGAAGAAAAGGAGGCCGTGCTCATCGTGTCTGAGCACACACAAAATGTTGGAGCGCAGTCCAAGCCACAAGTGACCGGACCTCCCTCAGTCCTGCCCAGTACGAGTGAGCTTTGTCCGGGTCTCCCGCCTTTTAGATAAGTTTGACGAAGTCATCCCCACCGGGAATTGCTGACACCCAATCCACAGCAAAGCTCTGCATCCTTAGTGTTCCGCAAAACTGCCGACCACAAACCCGGTCTCCTGAGGACTTTCCGGAATCCCCCTAGCTAGGTGCCCCAGGGCAGTGGTCTCCCTCAGTGCTGCCCTGAGTAAGAAACCCAGCTTGTTTCCCCTGCAGATGTGTTTCTGGTTAGGTCTGGTCTGGGGACTCTGCAGGGCCCAGCAAGCCTCCATGCCTCTCTTGGGTGCCACAGGTCACTCACCAGTGTGTGAAACCTCACTGCTCTCTTCTTACCCTTCAGAGAGGACCTGCCTCCTCCTCCCTCACAGCAGAAATACTCTGACAATACTCACAGTCAGTCTCCTGTTCCCTTGCCACCCCTGCACAGAGCAGCTGACCCCAACCCAGCTTGACCTCACCACATCTCCAGAACATCTCCCACTAAGACCTCCCTTGACTTCCTACTCTGTTGCTAAATGGAACTGACCTTTGCAGTCATCTTCCATGACTCCCAGCGGTACTGACACTGGTGGCCTCTTTTCCTTTGGCTTGTGAGACACCTCACTCTCCTGGTTTTATTCCTGTTCTCTGGTTGCTCTGTCTCTGCTTCCTTCACAGGCCCAACACCTTCTGCCTGGCTACGGGGGATGGAATTCTTTAAGACTAGATCCTGGGTCCTCTTCATTCTGTACTTCCTCCCTGGACAATTTCATCCACACTTGGCCTTGAATTACTGTTCATCTGAACATGGGTTATTAATTTATATTTCCTACCAGCTCCAGATCGTGAGTTCAAATGAGTACCAGAGAATGGTTCAGTAAGTAGCAGAGAATGGTTCCAGCTGGGACATGTTGAATTTGAGGCACTTTTGCCTTTTGGTTCAAGTAAGTACGAGAGAATGATTCCAGCTGGGACATGTTGAATTTGAGGCACTTTTGCCTTTTGGTTCAAATAAGTACGAGGGAATGATACCTCTTGGATGTCTCAAAAATGCCTCAAATTCAGCGTGTCCCAGCTAGAACCATTCTCTCCCTGCTCCCACCCCCTTCAATCTGTTCTCCTTCCTGGGTTGACACAGACCTGTGCTCTTATCCCAGAACCCCTCTATGGAAGATAGCCTCTGAGTGGCCCCCATGATCTCCCATCTCCTAGGATTCAACACTTGTGTGGTCCCCTTCCCTTGAGTGTGACCCAACACCATGACTTGCTCTGGCCAACAGAGTCTAGCACAAGTGTCAAGACGCATGTGATTATGTGGATGTGATTCTTTGACACAGGTCTGTGACACCCAATCTGCTTGGGGATCCTCCCTCCCTTGCTGGCTCTGAAGAAGCAAGCTATCATGTCGTGGAGAGAACCACAGTGAGGAACTGAGGATGACTTCCAGGTGATAGTCAGCAAGAAGCTGAGGCCTTCATCCCAAGACCCCACAAGGAGACTCATGCCACCAACAGCCATCTGAGCTTAGAAGCCAACTTAGAAGCCTTCCTAGTTGAGCCTCAGATGAAGTCCAGACCTAGCCAACACCTGACTGCAGCCTTGCAGAGGACCCAGACTCCCAACCCGTGGAAATGGGGGACAAGCTGGGTGTGGCTTTAAGCTGCTTAGTTTGCAGTAATTTGTTAGGCAGCACTAGCTACCTGATACAATCTCCATCCCCAAGCCCCTTCATTCCTCAGATTTCAGCTGAGTCCTCCATTCCTCAGGAAAACCTTTCCAGAGTGCCCTAAGCATGATCCCGCTTTGCACCTCTCCGTCAGAGGATTTGTCCACGTCACAGTCTTACAGGTATTTATGTAAGTGTTTCATTCATGAGCTGTATCTCCCATCAGATTGTAAGCCATTGGAGGTCAGGAACCACGTCTTGGTTTTACACATAACTGTACTCCCAGCACCTGGCGCTTAATATGTGCTCACATATATTGGTTGGATGAATAAATGAAGGAATATGTCCATTTTTGAAGCTCAGAGTGGGTGACACAAGCCTTCCTACTTCAGGATTGTCAAGAAGGTTGGAACCGAGAGTGGTGCCTCCTGCAAGCTTGCTCAGGACTGCCCAAACTAAATCATTTTGCTCTTAAAAAAAAAATCCCAATTTCTGATTTTAAGAATGTAAACTGTCTAGAGTCAAGGGAAATATCTGTTGTCCCAGGACATTATCAGCAGCCTGCATGGCAGACGGTATTTTCCAAAGTTTGCTGCGACAGTATCCCCCATCCCTTGTGCTCTTCTAAAACGTATCCTGCCCCCTTCCATCCAGGGGTAGGCTCTGAGTCTTCTCCCCTTGAAGCTGCACGAACTGTAACTGCTTGGCTGTCAGAGAAGGAAAGAGTGTCATTATCTGATCTCCAAGGCTAGGTCATAAAAGGCCATGCAGCTTCTGCCCGCTTCTCTGGAGACACTTGCTGGGGAGCTGGTCACAGCTAAGGGGTCCAGCTGCTCTGAGGCTGCCGTGCTGGAGAAGCCCTGTGTAGGCACAGCCCTCCGCAATGCGGGCCGAGCTCCCAGCCCACAGCCAGAGCTGGCTGCCAGCCTTGTTGGGTGAGTCACCAAGGATATCCATCCCAGTGGAACCCTCAGATGACTCCTGCCCCAGCCGACATCTGACCGCCCAGCTGAGCCCTTCAAGAATTCCTGACCCCCAGAATGACAAGCAAAAAATGATTCTTAAGCTGCTAAGTTTGGGGGTAGTTTGTTACAGAACAATAATAACTGGAAGAGCTTGTGGTCCAGAGTGGAATACTGACACCTCAAACACCCAGCCCATAAGATCCTGTCCATGGGCCAAGGCAGCAGGCAGTTGGAGTGCAGGAGGAGAATGAAGAAAATGACAACTGTACTGTTTTCCAGGCAGCGGGAAGGATTTTATTACAACTCTGGTGTGGGGAAGTGTGCATAAATGTCGAAAAGGCTTCATCCTGTGCAAAAGTAATTCCCTTTGCTATATTTATTATGAAGAAGGAGCAGAAAACTGAGAACACTGGGGGCCTGTTTGGGGCCAGGTGCTAGTTAGGCACTTGGCATGTGTTAATTAGATATAATCTCTTAATAGCCTCTGGAGGAAAGTGCTATAGCCTGTTGGATAGGTCTGCGGGGGTGGAGGGGTGGTCTCCTTATGTCTTCAGGTGAGAAAGATGAGCACTTGATACAATAACCACCTAAGGCTGGGGGAAGAAGAGTCAGGAGGGAACAGGACTGGTAATTCTCAAACTTCATACAGGACCAGGAATGTTCTGGCATCCACTGACCAGACTGGACAATCCTCAAAATACAAGAGACGTGTGTTACATGTGCCCAAGTGCATGTGTGGAGTGCACAGCAATGGTGAAAGGGCTGTGAGGGGGGCTGGACTGGAGAGCTTCTCTCTGGGGCTTTTAAAGTCAGGTGTGAATGTTAGGTTCATCTCGGGTAGAGGGCAGCGCACAATGGCATGCATGTGGGGCTGCCACATCTCTATAATGGATGGAGAGGGGTCGGGTAGGTGGGTAGGACTTAAGGTCCCAACCTAACTTAGGGTCATTTCACAAGGGTTCCTAAATGCTAAACCGGTGAGTTTAACTCAGTGGGAGAGCCGTAGACCCTTTCATGGTTAGAAAAATTTCAGTGTCCTGAAAAGGCAATGTATGGATTCATGCTCTACTTGACCCTCTGATCGCAATCTGTAGCCGTTTCCTGGAATGATAGAGCCAGCTACTGTCATGGCGGAAAGAAACCCTCTGGGGGTTGTAATCCCTAGATCCTGGAGTCCCACCCACCTCACATTAGAAGGGAAATGTGGCCCACTCTGAGCCCCCTTTTCATTGGATCGGCTTCCCTTTATCTAAACACTGACACGACACCCCCAGGGTGTGGTCCTAGACCCTCTTTTGTCTTTATTTGCTTCCAAAATCATTTTTAGTTCTCTGGCTTTAAATACACCTGCATTCTGATGACACATCTGTACATAACTCTGGTCTTGACCTCCTCTCAGAACTGTACCTACATATATCCCCACCTACCTTCTTGGCATCCCCACTTGGATATCCAGTAAGCATCTCAAATTATGCCATTTATAATATATGCCAAATACAACTCTTGTCCTCTCCCCAAAACCTGTTCACCCTCATCTTTGTCAGATCATCATTTACCCAATGGCTCCTGCCAAAACTTGGGCATCAGCCTTGATTCCTACCTTCCCTCATCCCATACATACAATTCAGGAATAGATCTTGCCTGTTCCACTTCCAAAACTCTTCCACATCCCAGTTCTGTCACTGTGATCCCAGAGCAAGCCCCATTACAGGCAGACCTCATTTTACTGTACTTGGCTCTACAGACACTGGGCTTCACAGACACTGCAGTTGTTACAAATGGAAGGTTTGTGGCAATCCAGTGTCGAACAAGTCTATTGGCACCATTTTCCCAATAGCATTTGCTCACTTTGGGTCTCTGTGTCGCATTTTGGCAATTCTCGTAATATTTCAAACTTGTTCATTATATTCGTTATGGTGATCTGTGATCAGTGATCTTTGATGTTATTACTGTAATTGTTTTGGGACCCCACAAACGGTCCCATATAGGACAACAGACAACCAATCAATGTCATGTGTGTCCTGACTGTCCCACCGTTCCGGCTCTCTCCCTGTCCTGGGGCCTCCGTGTTCCGTGAGACACAACAATATGGAAATTAGGTCAGTTAATAACCCTACAATGGCCTCTAAGTGCGCAAGTGAAAGGAAGAGTTACGTGTCTGTCACTTTCGATCAATAGCTAGAAATGATGACAATGAGGAAGGCACTTCGAAACTGAGACAGGTCAAAGGCTAGGCCTTTTGTACCAAATGGTTGTGAATGCAAAAGATGAGTTCTTGGGGAAATTAAAAGGGCCACTCCAGTGAACACACGATAAGAAGAAAGCAAAACAGCCTTATTACTGATGTGGAGACAGTTTTCCTGGTCCGGATAGAGGATCCACACTTCCTCAAGCCGAAGCCGCACCCAGATCAAGGCCCCGACTCTCTTCCATTCTGTGAAGGCTGAGAGAGGAGGCGGAGCTGCAGGAGAGAAGCCGGAAGCTGGCAGAGGCTGGTGCAGGAGGTTTAAGGAAAGAAGTCAGTCGTCTCCATAACATACCAGTGCAAGGTGAAGCAGCAGGTTGTCCAGATCTAGTAAGATAAGGAGTGAACGTAGCTACACTAAACGACAGATTTTCCCTGTAGTCGGAGCAGCCTTATGGTGGAAGAAGAAGTTATCTAGGACTTTGACAGCTAGAGAGAGGTCAGTGCTTGGGTTCAAAGCTTCAAGGGACAGGCTGCCTCTCTCATGAGGGGCTCACGCAGCTGCTGACTTTAAGTTCAAGCCGGTGCTCTTCGAACATTCTGAAAATCCTGGGGCCCTTCACAGTTGAGGGAAATCTAGTCTGCTTGTGCTCTATAAATATGAAAGCACATCTGTGTACAACACGGTTTGCTGAGTATTTTAAGCCACTGTTGAGACCTACCACTCATAAAAAAAAGACTCCTTTCAAAATGCGACTGCTCACTGACCCCGTCCTGGGTCACGGAAGAGCTCTGATGGAGATGGATGAGATGAGTGTCGTTTTCACGCCTGCCGACACAACATCCCTCCTGCAGCCCGTGGATTCAAGGAGTCATTTTGACTTTCAAGTCTTGTTATTTAAGAAGTACATTTCATGAGGCTCAGCTGTCAAAGTGATTCTTCCAGTGGATCTGGGTAAAGTAAACTGAAAACCATCTGGAAAGGATCCACCATCCTAGAAACCATTAAGAACAGCTGTGACTCATGAGAAGAGGTCAAAATAGCAACATTAATAAGAGTCTGGACGATTCCAGCCCTGGTGGATGACGTGGAGGGTTCAAGCCTTCTGTGGAGGATGTCACTGCAGAGGGGCTGCAAACAGCAGGAGAACTGGAATTCCAAGTGGATCCTGCAGATGGGACCGAATTGCGGCAATCTTGTGATTGAACCTGAGGGAGGAGGTGTCGCTTCCTGGGGCCGAGCAAAGAAAGTGGTTTCCCGAGTCAGAATCTAGTCCTGGTGACGATGCTGTGAAGACCGTTGAAGAGACACAGAGGGTTTAGGATATGATGTTCGTTTAGGCACTAAAGCAGCGGCAGGAAGTTCTCCTGGGGGTGAAATGCCATCAAACAGCATCACGCTCAACAGAGAAATTGAGAAAGGAAGTCAATCGATGGGCAGATCATTGTCTTACTTTAGCAACCTGCCACAGACACCCCAGCCATCAGCAGCCACCCACCCTGATCCATCAGCAGCCACGGACATCATGGTGAGCCCCTCCTCCAGCAAAAGGACTACAACTCACTGAGAACTCAGATGATGGGTAGCGTTTTTTAGCAGGAAAACACATTTTAAGTATGTATATTTTTTAGACATAATACTATTGCTCATCTGACAGACTACAGTGCCATGGAAACATAACTTTTAAATGCACTGTAAACCAGTAAGTTCACTTGATTCACTTTACCACAATATTGGATTTATTGTAGTGTTCTGGAACTGAACCCCCATATTTCTGAGGCATGTTGACATTTCTTTCTAGACAAATGAGACTGCCTCCTCCCTGTTAGACTCTTGCCCTCCTACAGCTGATTTTTCCACAAAGGGAAAGAGATCATTTTAAACATAACTTGGCCTATTGCCTCCCCTGCTTTAAGTCTCTCAATTGTTTCCCATTTGCTTGAATCCAGAATCCCTGCTATGCTTATGGGGCCCTCCATCAACTCCCCACCTCTCTCCTCCACCCTTATGAGTCCCATCCCTTGACTGTGGCACTGCCTCTGGGCTCCTTTCTTTCTCCAGGACACAGCAGGCTTGTTGGACCTCAAGCCTGGGTCCTTGCCATTCCGTTTGATTAGAACAACTTCCTCCCACTCTGGAAGTGGCTGCTCAGCCCCCAAAGTCAGCTCAAAGGTCACTTCCTCAAAAGGCTTTTCTGGGCCCCATCTCAGATGCTGAGGTAAGCAATCCATATCTTATTTATGAATATATTTGTCTTTTCACTAATGAGATTTGCCCTAACATTTTCTGAGAACTTTTAACCAGGGAAGTAAATTTACTAGGAAGCTTTTATACTTTATTCACGTAAGACAGTGATAAATATTATTCACTTTTTATATAAAAAATATTTTTACTACTTTATTTCCATGGGGTATAAAATTTTCTGCAGCTTGTAATGATTGATTTCTTTGTTTTTTTAAGTAAACTTTTTTTTATTGAAATAAAACCATATTTACAAGCAAGTACACAAATCCTAAGTGTATAGCTTGAAGAATTTTCACAAAAGACATACTTCCACTAACTAGGGCCCAGATCACAAAGCAGCATATTTCATGCATCCCAGAAGCCACTTCCTGTCACCAGCCCCCAGGGTCAACACTGTGCTCCAGATTCATGTTTCCTGAGTTTGAACGTCACTTAAATGGAATCATACAGTATGTGCTCTTCCAATGCTGCCTCTTTCGGTCAGCACCATGTTGGTGAGACTCCTCTGAACTGTTAGCGGTCACACCTGACCTCGTCCCTGCAGAGTGAGTCCCGTTTGGTACAGCGCTGCTCACAAAAGCGGTTTCGCCTTTAGGAACGGCTGAGCCATGTCCATGAAAACGATGTACCGTGATCCCCTGGTCTGTGTTTTCTAGGGCAGGTTCATAGCGCCGAGGGTGATCCTCTCCATTCTGGAAGTGACCTTGAGAAGGCTTGTAACACTGCCTGACACAGTGGCATCCTGTGAGACGATGTCTCGGAGGCTGCAGTTCATGACAGCGAAACATTGAAGATCATCACGTGGGCAAAAGAAATCAACCTGGCCATTCTCTCCACTGAAAACAAGTAATACACTACCGAAATATGATTGTGTTTCCATTAAAACTGGTTAAGTAAAATCATCAATTGGTGTTGTATAAATATTTAAACTTAAGAAATATTTTGAATTTTAGTATACCTACTTTTTAAATTTTCAATGGGTTTTCAGTGGCTCTAGTGCTCTAGAAATTCCTTTTGCTTTGTGCTCTAGGATTGCCAGGCAGGGTACTGGGCGGTTGCCTCCGAGAGGGAGTGGGGACCAAGTGAGGAGCATGAAGGAAATTTCTGGGGTGACGGGGATGCTCAGGATCTTGGTAAGGGTCTGAGTTACAAAGCTGTAGGGATTTGTCCCCACTCAGCAAGTGTTCACTTACGAGGAGGGCGTTTCACTGTAACTTTTGGACCAAAAGGAAAAGACTGTGGACAATGAATTCTTGTTAATGTGTGCATGCTGAGACACGTGGGGCAAAGCGTCCTGAAGTCTCTAATTCGCCCTGAATGCATCAAGAATAAAATGGACTCATGAATGGTTGCCCAGACACGAGAAAGTCTAGGAAAATGTGAGCGGTACAGCTGCAGATTTCCATAATTCAGTGATGGGGAAGAGAGAAGGCATCTCTAGTCCTTTATACTTCGCTCGTCCACCCGAGCAGCCCCTCCAGCCTGCATGTCTCCAGATGGAACCACTGGGGAGGGCCTGGGTCTGATATCCTGAGGGAGAAGTGGGCAAATCTCCAGGGGGCTCCATCAAGCCTCAGAGGAAATGGGGAAAAAGAATTTGCACAGGCAAGAGAAGGTTGGGGAAGGGGCCGGGGATCCATCTCCTCCCTTCATTTTCCTTGCATTTCATCAAGGCTGAAACCTTGAACCCTTTCTAGACTCAGTTTATTACTTACACAGACAATGAAAGGAAGAGTAGCCAAAGTGCTAACTCTCCAGGGGCCTCATGCAGGGTGAAGGAAAAGTGTCCAGATGACCATGACGTGGACGACGAGGCCCCTCCTGCTGAGGGCCACTGCCCTCCCTGGCTAAGCTCCTGTACGGCATCAGGCCTCATCAGAGCCCGTATCAGGACAGCCCAGAGGACAGGGAGCCAGCTCCTCCTACACTGTCCTGTTCTGGGGACATCACAACCATTCTGTCAAGACTTGGATCCATCTGTGGTTCAGGCCAGGGGTGCCAGTGTCCCTACACTTCCTTCCCAGATCCTCCTTCCTGTTCCTCCACTCCCAAGACCAGACCATCAGGGCCTCTGGAAGTGCAAAGAGATTGGGGGCCCACTATGGCTCTGAGGAAAACACAAATAACTCGTAAGGTTTTTCTTTTTCTTTTTTTTTTTTTAAGATTTTATTTATTTGAGAGAGAGAGAGAGAGAGAGCATGAGCAGATGGAGAAGCAGAGGGAGAGGGAGAAGCAGACCCCCCCCCCACCACCGAGTAGGGAGCCCGACGATGCAGGACTCGATCCCAGGACCCTGGGATCACAACCCGAGCTGAAGGCAGACACTTCACTCACTGAGCCACCCAGGTGCCCCTAAATAACTCATAAGCTTAAGAAAAGATGCCCCAGGTCCCTCAGGAAATGGGAACAAACAGTAATCAGATGCCTTGGAAAGGCTTACGCAGCAAATGATGTAGACAGAATGCTTTTTAAAGGAGGCCACCTCTTGCCACCGCACTGGCTACAACTCTCTCATAATGGAACAATTCAGGCTACAGTTTGAAAACTGAATATACCAGAATAACAATATACGGGACGTAGTATTGCGATGTCTGGAGGCCCGGGGGCCGCTGGAGGAGCAGAGACAGAGCGGCAGGTGGTAGGTTGTGGCCCTCGATGACCCCACTCTCCGGATCCCCATGTCCTGTGTGATCCCCTCCCCCAGGGCGCAAGCTGCTCCTGACAGACAGATGCCACTCCTGAAATGAGGCTACAGAAAATGTCGCCTTCTCCTCATCTACCCTCTCTGGCTGCCCCAGAGGGAAGTGGCCTGCGGCCTGCCACCTGCCAGGCATGGAGAGCTGAGGGAGGCCTCCAGCCAGAAAGCAGGACAGGATGAGGCCCTCAGTCGGACAGCCCAGGAGGAGCTGAACCCTGCCACCCACCATGAAGGAAGCCTGTGTGTGGATCTGGTCTGTGTGGAGCCTCTGACAAGGCCACGGTCCCGGATGACACCCTGACAGTGGCCTCGGACATACCCCAAGATGGAAACCCCAGATGAATCCGCACCTAGTTCCTGACACCTGGACGCCAGGTCGTAGCATGTGCTGGTTTTAGGCTGCTGACCTGTGGGGTGACTTGTTACATGGCAACAGGTAACTCTCTGCTTGTCCACTTCTGTGGTTTTCCTTCTACGGGGTACAGAGTCCCTGTCCGGTTCCCACTACCCCTGGCTCGGCCTACCCTCCCTGCTTGGGCTCTGGCCCCTAGAGCTCAGGGTGGGTGAGCAGCATGGCTGGACTGCAGGGCTGCCGACCATCCCAGTCCCCACTGACCGCCAGGAAGTTTCTCCCTGGGAAGCTGCTGGAGAGGGAGCTCAGGTGGGCATGAAGGCAGTATAGAGAAGAGGGGAGAAGCAGAATGAAGCCCCAGCGGGAGCACTCCCTCTCCAGGATACCCTCCCAGGGGAGGCCCGTGTGCTTCAACTTCCTGGTTCCTGCCCTCCTCCCCCTTCTCCCTTCTCAACCCTCCGGTGTCATTTCAGGGACCAGAGATGGCCACAGGAAATTCTCAAATCAAATTCAGGACCATGGTGACCTCTGGGGTCTAAAGGTAATTTGTCCTCCTCTGCTTAACCTCCCACCTCCCCCTGTCAAGAACTTGCCTGTCCTACAGGGCTTACATGCCACCTCCTCCAGGAAGCCTTCCTTCAGGATCCTGCCGATGGAAGGTCATGTCACATTTTCCTCCACACTCCAACCCTATTTATTGTTCTTCTCTCATGGCCTTTGTTTCTTATACATTAATGATCAGGAAAATCTTGTCTCCCCTGAAATTACATTGTCCTTATCACAGAGGCCCTGCTGCTCTGGGCAGTGGGACTTCCTGCTGGAACTCTTCCTGGTTACAAGGGCACAGGCTGTCCCCCGGGATGTGTTCTCAGCTTCTCTAGAGTTGTGCATGCTCCCTGCCCGCCCCCATCCAGCCCATGCCAGGGAGGTCAGTTCAGGGCCCAGCAGAGGACAGGTGCAATGGGGGAGGGCAGAGACGAGGGTAGCAAAGCAAGAAGAAGAAAACAAAGTAGAGACAAAGAGGGAATTCTAACCAAGACCCGTGCATGTTTTGCACCCACAAAATTCAATATCCCTCCCTTAAAAAAACTTTTCTTCACAGTTGTAAACTGGTGAAATAGGGATGTCTACTATTAATGAGAGTGCAGGAAACGGCCCCTTCCTCCACGGAAGGTGGGAGTGTAAGGCGAAACAGGTTTTCAGGGCAGTGATCTGACACGTACACGTTTTCAATGACATGCCATCTTAATTCTAGAAATGTATGGCACATGCTGCAAACTACACAGGCTGTTCACTGAGTATCGGTCTTGGAAAAGCGTGGAAACCCTCTCTACACCCTGGGTGAGGCCATCATGCATGGGAGCCTCTGTGGGCAGCAACGTGATAGGTCAGGTGGGCCCCACGAGGGAGGGGCTTGTCCTCCTCACCACGGTGTCCCTGGTGCTGAGGACAGAGCATGGCACATCGCAGGTGCATGGGCCACACTGCTGAATCGATGGTCCCATTGGGTTCAAAAAGTTGCAGAATAGTACGTATAGAATGGTCCCATTTGCAGAAAAATAAATTTATCCTAGATATCTATGCTTTAGATGCATGGAAAGCATCAAAAAGGCCACCCAGGAAGTGGTTAACTGTGGAGACTCTTGGAGAGGGGGACGAAGGGATGGGGTGAGAAGACAGAACAAAACCCAGGTTTTCCATGGCCAGCCTTCCATAATGCTTGACTTTTCCTGGGAGTGTGTCTGGTTTTTTAAATTAAAATCTAGTTTAAGAGGGGAGCCTCGGTGGCTCAGTGAGTTAAAGCCTCTGCCTCCGACTCAGGTCATGATCCCAGGGTCCCGGGATCAAGCCCCACATCGAGCTCTCTGCTCAGCAGGGAGCCTGCTTCCTCCTCTCTCTCTGCCTGCCTCTCGACTGCTTGTGATCTCTATCTGTCAAATAAATACATAAAATCTTTAAAAAAAACATCTAGTTTAAGAAAAGTTACTGAACCTATCTGAGTTTCAGGTCCTCCCTCAGGGGTCACTGTGACATCTGAGGAATGGCTAAGACCACGTACCCTGAGGGCCCTGGCACCTGATGTCAATGAATGGATGACACTGCTGTCCTCACGGAAAGAGATGCAGACACACAACAGTTGTGAGGAGACTATGTGGACCCAGCTGCCCAGGCCCCAGAACCCGCCCCATTTGCTATTTATTCCCTGGGGTACATCCCTTCCCGGGTGAGCTGCTTGCTTCTTCCTCCACATCATCACTTCTCTGCTCAAATAAAGCCTACCAGACACGTTGTCTCTAACCAAACTACCACACCTGCACCCTGCTTCCACACCATCCCCCCCTGTCCTCTTGACCTACTCTATTTTCTTCTTGGCACAGAAATGCTGCCGGCCACATCATCTGTGTTTTGTCTGGTTCCCTGCTAACAGTGTGACCTTGAGAAGACACTTTATCTCCAGCAACTGGAATCATGCCTGACAAAGAGTAGGCATCCAGGAAATACCATGAGAGAATAAATAAACATTGTCTGAACTATGCCATCAGGAAAACGAGAGAGAAACTAGAAAACTGCCTAAAACTGGGTGACCAGGAAATCCTTCCCAACCCTGAAGCCTTGAAGACAACTACAGAGAAGGGCAGCAGGGGTGGTGTGTGTGTGTGTGTGTGTGTGTGTACGTGCTTGCAGTAGCCACACATCTGGCAAGCAGATGGAGACATGGACGGTAACAGGGGAGAGGTGCTCAGAGGTGGAGCTCTGAAGGTCTGAGTGGACCCAGGGCCATCGTGGGACTCCTGAGCTCTGCTCATCTGTACAGTGTTGGGCTTCTGAAGGACTGCAGTTCAGGAGGTAATAGTAGGTGTAGTTTTCCTAGGGATCTCTGCCATCTTCCAGCTGGGGGTTGAGAACCTGACCTTAAGAACGTGGCAGCAGGGACCAAGGGAGAGGGACAAGAAAGGAGATGCCAACTCATTCATTCGTTACAGTGACTAAAGATGCAGCACTGACGGTTACTGGACGTTGCTCACAAGGTCGGCTGAAGGACAAGGAGGTGTCTCCTTGACTGTCAGGCATCTGTCCTGGGTGGCTGAGGATGGCCATGTTGCTCTCAGGGATCCAGAACACAACAGGAGGTGTGGGTCCTGCAGAAGAGCTGGGTTCACATGGAATTTGCTCAGTTTGAAGAACCTGGGGGAGACGTACAAGCCAATAACCCGGGGCAGCTGGATAAATGCCTCAAGAGGTCCAGAGAGCCTGGCTGAGCTGGAAGTCATTTTGGAGTCAGTGACACAGGAGGGAAAGCCATGGATATCATACAGACTGTTGTCTAGAGGCAAGAGGACTAAGGAAGGAAACACGGGACAGCAATAAAGCAAGGGCTGAGAAGAGCCCTGTCGAGGTTCTGAGAAGGAACGGTTGAGAGGAAGCAGGATGACTAGACCGAGAACAGGCTGTTAAGAAGCATGAGGTTACCAATGGTGCCAAATACTGCAACATTTATGTAAGAAGAAATCTGGAGAGTCTGCTTGGCAATAAGGACTCCGTTGGAGACTTCCAGAAGTTTTCAGTAGAGTGAACAAAAATGTGAGCCAGAACGAAATTTTATGATGAGTGAACAGGTGAACAAATGCAGAAAATGAGAACAGAAGTAATTTTCAAGAAGCATGACTGTGAAGGAAATACGGGGAGAAGACTAAGATCTCCGTGAGATCTGATTTGTCAGATCTCAGTCTAACAAATTTCTCAGGAGAGAGTGATTAAGACAGAAGGCAAGCACAGGCTGGGAGCTAGCCTAACTGTGAGGAGTGACAAGGTCCACAGTATGGTTGTTGACTGAGATGTCGAAGGGCACAGACTAGATTTTTCGAGCTTAAGGGAGGGCAGGATCTGGAGGGGTAAGAGGAGAGGACCCCAAATGTCATCCTCTGATGGTCGAGGTAACCACAAAGCAGAACAGTTCTAGCCAGAGTAAGATGCCTGGGCGCTTCCACGAGAAGCTGGTAGGCCCCTGGATCCCCAGTTAAAAACCTTATCCCTTCTCCTTCTAGATCCACCTAAACCCAAGGATCGACAAGAATAATCTGATAAACTAGGGGCTTCCCTGGCTGCTATCAAAGCGATGCCTCTGTCGACCTCTGGGCGGTTTGCGATGGCTTGTGGCTCTCTGCGGGCTCTGGGCCATCTTCAGGGAATGAAAATTCCACGACAGCAGGGGTCTGTACGGTCAGTCTGTCTCGGCCGCAGCCCGCAGAAGGTGCTCGGCGCAGGTGGAGAGTGAACACCGCGCAGAGCTTGGGGCTTGGTCTCGGGTTCCGTCCGCAAGGCTCGTGCTCCACCTCAACAAGCCTGCCTCGGTTCCGCAGCCTAAGACCACCCCCGCCATCCTCGGCACCTGCCGCTGGTGGCTTTGGCTGCGCGGTCAATACTCCTGCCCTCCCGAGACCCCGGGAGGCTGTCTGCGCGGAGACCGGCCGGGGCGCCCTTGCCTGCGCGCCCTCTCGCGGATGCGCGGCTCGAGCCACGAGGCACCTTCCTCTCTTCCTCTCCCGGTGGCAGGGCTGCTGGGGAGACCGCAGCCCAGCCTCGGCCGGCCGCAAAGTCCCTCACCTACAACAGGAGCCTCCCCGCAGCAGCTGGACGCCGCCCGGCTGAGGATCCGGCTCTGGGTTCTCGCGGCAGGGGGCGTGGCCTCCGGACCGGGAGGCCTCTGGGAGTCGCGGTCCCGGCTCCCCCTGAAGCGGCCTCGCGGAAGTGAAGTGGAAGGAGAAGAACTACATCTCCCAGGAGGCTCCGCGGTTCACCTCGGATGGGGTGAGGCGAGGGTGTGGCTAGTGCCTGGGGGGCACACCCCTGCCCCTCCACCCCCATCCCCCGAAACACAGAAAGCCTTCGGACTGTTACCAGCTTGCCCCCAAGCAGCCTTCTAGCAGCTCCGCGAGCTGGAAGCCACGGGAGTCCAGCCAAGAACCCCTGAAGCTCCGCTCCCTTGTTCCCAAAGCCCTCCGGCTTCCCCAGCGCCGGTTCCGGGCCGACCAGGAATGGCACTGAGTGAGACCGGCCGGATCTCCAATCCAGGTCACGCGCCCATTACAGAGCTATCGGAGGGAGGGACCAAGGCCCGCGCCCACTACAGAGCTATCGGAGGGAGGGACCCCGGAGGCGGCCGGGCTGGCTCTGGTAGAGCCTTGAAGGCCGCTGCCAGGAGCCCCACGAGGAAGTGGGGAAGCGACTTAGCCCTGCTGCCCAAGTCCAGGTCCAAGATGAGATGAGGATCCCAGCACTCTGTCAGTGCAAACGTGACAACTGGAGACTGGATTTAGAAGTAGAGCTCATGGGGTGCCTGGGAGGCGCTGTCTGTTGAGTGCCAGACTCTTGGTTTAGGCTCAGGTCGTGATCTCATGTTGTGACCTCAGATGGTCGGATCAATCCCTTTGTGGAACTCTCAGTGGAGAGTCAGCTTGGGACTTTCCCTCTTCCTCTGCCCCTCCCACTTGTGCTCTCTCAAATAAATACACAAATCATTTTTAAAAAAGAAAAGTATAGCTCATGCACTGCATTGACTGGAGGTGAGATGACAGACAGAGTGTGGCTTCTATAGATTTTTGTGTCTAATCAGTGGGGAGCCATGAATGGGCAGCAAGTGGGCAGTGACAGTGCATGGGAAGGGTGAGTCTGTGGCGCTTGGGCTGTGGTTTGTGATGCCCAGCAGATGTCTGAGTAGAGATTCTAAGCAGACAGGACTCCACTAAGACAGAGAGGGGCTTTGGACCAAGGGCACATGATGGGACAAACCAAATGGACCAGGTGGAGTCTGGACAGGGGTGATGGGGAAGGACATAGAGTCTCAAGTGTGCATCTAGGAGAGGAGCATCTAGCAAAGGAGATTGGGGATGGCCTGTGACAACCCAGGATACTGGGAATTTTTGACGTCAAGAGAAGAGAGAGTTTCAGGAAGGAGGGAGTGATAACCTATGAGGAGTGCTTTACTGGAAGAAGGGTAAGCCAGAAACTTAAGACAGGCCGGCTGGACTTCGAAACATGGCAGCCCCTGGAGATCTTTACCAGGGTGGGGTCAGTGGAGGGGAGGGAACAATGGCTTGACTGGAGAGGTGTGAAGAGGGGCGAGAGGTGTGCAAATGGAGACAGCTAGTGTAAACTGTGCTCATGAGGAATGTTGCTTTGGAACAGAGCAATGAAGCAGAGGCTAACTGGGTATGGCAAGTCTAGGGAGGTTTTATGTCCTCTTTCTCTAGATGGAGATGTTTCAGCTTCTTTGTAGAATGATGCAGAGGGGGACGCCTGGGGGGCTCAGTGGGTTAAGCCTCTGCCTTTGGCTCAGGTCACGATCTCGGGGTCCTGGGATTGAGCCCCACATTGGATTCTCTGCTCAGCGGGGAGCCTGCTTCGCCCCCCCGACTTGTGATCTCTTTTATGATCTGTCAAATAAATAAATAAAATCTTAAAAATAAAAAAAAGAATGATGCAGAGGGAGGGGAGATTAGTGATGCAGCAAAGTCACAGAGAGGTCAGAGGGGACTGAGTCCAATGCCTGCGTGGAAAGCCCACACCATACTGCACCATGATGGGAGGCAGGATGCCCGGGCAGAGGCCCACATGGGTATGCTTGGCAGAATAATGGTCCCCCAAAGGTGTCCACATCGTCATTCCCAGAACCTGTGAGTGTTATATGGGCAAGAGAGGTTTTGCAAATCTGATTGAGGATTAAGAACCTGGAAATAAGGAGATTATCCTGGGTTATCCCAGTGGGCCCAGTATCATTATGAGGGTCCTTAAAAGTAGAAGGAAGAGGGAGGCACAGGGGTCAGCAGGAGATGTGACTATGGGAGGAGGGTGCAACAGATGCATTGTTGCTGGCTTTAAAGGTGGAGGAAGGGGGCCACCTGCCAAAGGATATGGGTGGCCTCGGAAACAGGGAAAGGAAAGGAAACAGATTCACTCTCAAGCCTCCAGGAGGGAGTGTAGCTGTTCTGAAAGCACTAGGCTCTCCTTTAGCCTTGTGAATCCTGTGTCAGACTTCTAACCTATGGAAATGCAAGATGATCGGTTAGTGTTATTTCCAGCCACCAAGTTTGCAGCGATGTATGGTAACCACAGAAGACTAATACAGTGGACCAGGGGCCTGAAGTGGGAAGGAGGCATATCTCAGGGAAGGACGAAGCAAGGCTACCAAAGTCAAGAGCAAGGCCTGTGAGGGAGAGTTGTGGGTTTCAGAGAGAGGAGGTGGTAGGAAATAGTTGTCTGACAGAGTGGGAAATTTGCAAAGAGCTTCAGAAGGAATGGTCTAGGGTGGTCTAGGTTGCAAAGAGGCAAGAGGGGCTGTCAGCCCGTAGAGGCTGATAGTGGTCGCTGCTCTGGGAAGCACTTGCATGTCTGAGAAAAGAGGCTGCTCTTGAGGCTCGCAGTAGGAGCTGACTCAGTCATAGGTGGGGGGAGTGCAGGACCAGAGCTCTGGGTTAGGGGCTTCTGACCTCAGGAGGGTCCTGGTCCCAGCGACATCTTTCCCCCCAGGTCAGCCTCCTGCACCTTGCATCCCAAGTCCTGGGTCCCCTTGGCCCTCTTCCAGGGTCTCTGGGAGAATGTGATAAGTGTGGGCATGAGAGGAAGGCATTGATGCTTCAGAACAGTTCCTGGAGGATGTCCCCTCCCCCAAATGGCATCAGAAGGCATCACAGTTGCCTTTGGGTGCTGCTGGAAGCCACAGGCAACAGAGGTCTTGCATGGGCACCTACGCTCCATCTATGTCCTTGTGGACACACCCGACATCAGTCTGTCTGGGACAGCTAAAAGCACCCCAGGAATAACATTTCCAATCCCTCTTGAACCCCACCTGATGGAGCTACCTCCCCCAGCCCATCCCAACCTCTCCCCAGTTGCTAAAAATAAGTTGCATCTGGTTATAGCCTAGTGGCTGAGGTCTGAGACTGAACCACAGAGAAGCCAAGGTGAAACACCCCTGGTGGCCAGGACTCATGGTAGTGGTCGTAGCGGGGGTATTGTCAAAGGGTTGCTGGGAAAGATGTTCTTGAAGCAAAGGTGCCCAACCAGAGAGGAGACCCAGGTGTCAATCCTGAGTTGTCACATCACAGCCCTGGTCTGGGCATTGGCAACCCAAGCTGCTTTGGGGTCCTGCAGCAGGAGTGACCAGGCTGGGCTCTCTCTGGCAGTGGCTGCTGTCAGCTGACCCATGCTGTCTGTGGTTCCTGGCCCACCCCAGGAGGGAACTTCCCTCCACTCTTGCTGCCCATCCCATCCCCCTCCTCTCAAGGTTCTGAATGACCTCTTGGGCCCACTTTGACCTCTAGTCCAAGCTGAGTAGAACCATGACAATTTCATTTCAAGCCATGAATGGGGCAGGTCTCCATGTCCCCGAACTCACTGGTACTGGGGGAAAATCCCTCTTTTGTCAGGAAGAGTGACCACCTCACATAAGTAGACTGCCATCTGCATCACACTCATGGACCCTAAAACAGGTCTTCGAAGGAAACTTCCAAACCACATGGCTAGGAAGTAGGCATTCATTTTATTCCTAGAAGCTCCTGAATCGGAGAATGGTGGGGGACAGGCTGTTCCCCTGCTACTTCATTGCTCTGGAGACAAACCCCATGACAATGGTGTCCCTGTCCAGGATGCACACAGTTCCCAGGGAGGTGGGAGTGCTGTCCACCGTGAGACATGCCGCAGGTGTCTGCTCTCCACCACCACTGTGCTCATCATGGTGCTGACAAAGGGTAGGAGATTTTAGAAACATTTGCCAGCATCAAGTACAAGAAAAACACCCCTCCCTAGTTTAGTATCTACCCATTAGACCCATCAAGGAGATCACATCATTCAGTCTTACTCCAAAAGGGTAACTAACTCTCCAAAATGCTTTATTTCATAAAACTGGAACATTTGATGGTAACCCAATACACAGACTCAAGTGATCCAGGGAGCTCTGCTTCTCTCTGGCAGGTGGAGGAAATGCCACAGAAAGCCTCTGCCTCCCCTGTGTCCTGACTCAAGTGGCAAGTTCAAGCTTCCACTCAGGCCAGGGCTGTCAGGGTCTGAGGTGTCCCTCTGTCCCGTCACCAGTGCCCAGCACCAAGAAGGGCTTCAGCACCATTCCATTCACCTCTGCCCCCAGATCCACAGTACCTGAGAAGACTGGGACAGTGAAACCCTGGGGAACCCTAGTAGTTCGGTGAGATTCCTCCTCCTGCCTGCAGCTTCCGCCCTCCACCCACTCCTGGGGGGCTGTGGGGTCCATAAGAAATACTTTCTTAAGAAACAGGGCTAGGGCTGGTCACCCGGACTGCCCTGCATCCCAGCCACTGAAGGAAGAGAGCCGGCAGACCTAGGAGCCAGCGGGGGGGCCCAGCCCCACCACCTGTGGACCGCAGGGAGGAGGGAACAGAGCAAGGGAAGGCCACACCCATCCTTGCAAAAGCCGGGGTGGTGTTAGTCACCAAGGCCTCCAGACGCTCTGGGCTATGCAGGCAGCGGTGAGGCTGCCCAGGGTTGCTGGCACCAACTCTGGCCCTTCAGCAGGAGCTCTGGTCAGTTCAGCCTCGGGGGCCTCCTCCAAGTCGGAGCACAGGTCGTCCCCGGGGCCTGGGGAACTAGGCATAGGGGATCCCAGGACCCCTCCTCCCGTGGGCCAGCCACTGCGCCCAGGGGCTCCCGGAGGCCCTGCCAGGGCGTCCCCCAGCAGATCCCGGAAGCTGCTGCCCTCGCGCAGAGGCATGGATTCAAGCAGGTGGTTCAGGAGTTCTGCGGCGACAGTGGCATCGATGGCCTGGCACGTGGACACGAACGTGTGCACCTCGTGCATGCACTGGATGTAGCCAGCCGCGAAGCGCTCGCTTGCTTCCGCCTGCAGCTGCTCGCGCTCTGCGCCCAGGAGTGGGAGGGAGAGAGCGGCGTCCGGTCCAGTGAGCTACCACTGTGGTGGCCGGGCCCGCTCAGCCCGCGGGGACAGGGCTCACCCAGGGGACCCGGAGGTCGCCCTCTCCCCCGACAGTACAAGGGCACCGGGAAGGAGGTCCCCAGTCCGCGACCCGGGCCGGCTGGGCGAACGCGCCCCGCGCCCCGCCCGCGCGCCCCACCGCCACTCACCGCGCGCACGGCCCCGCAGCGTGCCCTGCACACGCCGCACCGTCAGCTCCAGCACCTCGGCGTTCTCCAGCTTGGCCTGCACCTGCGCCCGCGGGAGAGCCGGGGGGCGTGTGGGGGGTCGGTGAGGCCAGGCCGCGCCGCCAACCCCGCTCTCCGGCCCAGCGGCCCCTGGGCGCCCGCCTGCCCGCCTCACCTCGGCGCCCGCCAGCAGCAGTCGCAGCTCCTGGAGGCTCTCGTTGATGCGCGCGCGCCGCTTCTTCTCCACCAGGGGCTTCCGGGCCTGCGGGAAGCGGGCGGCTGAGCCCCGGTCCCGGGTCTCCCGCCCGCTTGCCCCCCTGCTCCTCTGCCCCCCCGAGGCCCCGGCCCGCACCTTGCGGTCCCCCCGGGTCTCCCAGCCGTCCTCATTCTTCCGGCTCGGACGGTCCCGGCCGGGGGCCAGGGCCTGAGCCATGGCCCGCACCGCCCAGAGAGCAGCGAGCGCGGCGAGCGCCCACGCCCCTCGCAGCGCCCGGCTGAGGCCGCCGCAACCCTCGCTCCTCCGCGTCTTCCGCCAGCCGCGGCCCCGCCCCTTTTATAGCATCTCATTTGCATTTCAATGCACGGATTGGCCGCGCGGGCCAGAGCCGCCGGCTTGGAGGCGTACCGCGGCCAATGGGAGCGGCGCGCATTGTCCGGCTCAGCAGCCGAGGTCGGCTGGCAGCTGGTGGGGCGTGGTTGGCGGCCGCGGCCCCCATCCCGGCCTCCCCACAACCCCAGAGGCTTGGGGCACCCGATGGGCGGTGACCCGCAGGGCGGCGGTCAGGGCTGCTTCTGCCGCCCTCCCTACCTGAGCGAGGCCTCCAGGTCTGCTGTGCGTGGGAGCAGCATTCATGCAGTCACACTTGTCTTAGTTCCTGCAAGGTGCATCCCGAGAGGCGCGCTCCTGCGCGAGTGCCGGGGTGCTGGATTCTGTAGGACAGAGCCACAGACAAGGCCGCGGTCTGTGGACCTGGAAAGGTCTATGGGTCCGGCCCGGGATAGCTACGGAGTCCCGGCGAGTTGGGGGCCCATGGGGTAGCGGGGGTGGCAGCGGCCCCATAGCTCCCTTGAGTTTCTTGCGCATTTGTGTGTCCAGACCCCGGACTCGATCCTCGATCCTCCTCCCTCGCGGAGATTCTACCGGGGCGGGGCCCGCCGGCCCGCCGGCGCCGCCCCTCCTCCAGGCGCTCCTTCTCAGGTCACCCCTCCCCCGCCCGCCCCTTCTTCCCTAGTACCACCCCACCCCGCCCCCAGCAGCCGCCCATTCTCTTCTAATCATCATCGCTCTCTACCCAGCTCCCTATGTCCCCCTAATCCCCTTCGCTCCCTTGCCCCCCTTTGACCTCCCTTTCCCTCCCGGCCACAAACACCCCCACCCCCCGGCCGCCGCTGTACATCCCTGAACTCCTCCCCACCCTTCTCTGGTCCTCCTCCCTGCCCACTCTTCCCTGTTCTCCCAGCTCCCTGGCCGACCGTCCTTCCGTGGTCCCCACTCCTATTCATTCACCCAGGCCAGTCTCCTTCGTCCCCCATCCCCCGCCCCGTTCCCCCTCAGCTCCCTTTCCCTCCCAGCCCTCCCCTCAACAGACCGGCGTAGGCCGCCTTCTGGTCCCCGTAACTTGATGCCCATGACAGTTGGCAGCTGCAGCCTCTTCGGTGGAGAAAAGCGGGGCCGCGCCAAGAGCGACAGGTGTTGGCCGCGCCTTTGTCTAGGCCCGCTTTGTCCCGCGGCGGGTGGCGGGTGAGCTTGTGTCCGCCAGACGACCGCCACCCCCACCGAGGGCCGCCCATCTGCCAGACTGGCCTCCCTGCGGGTGGGGTGGGTGGGCCGTGGGGCCGCGCCCTTGGGCAGCACCCTGGGGACCGCCACCTGTTCCCTGCTCCACTGACCTATGTACACTTCCCAGTGCAGCAAAGCTGGAATAGCAAGATGGGTTCTGGCCACCAGCCCTTTGCACAGACTGAGCCTTCCACCTGGAACATTCTTCAACACTCCTCCAAATATCTATTTCCTCACCGTTTAGGCCTCAGCTTCGTTTTCCCTTTTCCGGGGGGGGGGGGGGGAGGGCACCTTCCCCACAGTCACACTGCACCCTTACCCAGTCACGTACTACTTACCAGAGACTGGATTGTCAGGGTCTGGTCTGCAGCCCTTGAGACTGTAAGCATCCCTTGTCAAGGGTACCTGGGGCCTCCTATCTACAACCAGCACAGAGCCTGGCCTCAGCAGAAGCCTGGGTGGGTAGGGAAGGGGAGGGGTTGTCCTGAGCCTGGCTGGAGAGCAGTAGGGCAAGGAAATATCCAGGGACTACAGTGCAGTGAGTAGTAGGTATGGCCACAGATAGGCCCCACCCTAGTCACCTGAAGATGGATCTTACTCCCTGTGACTATTTCACTTTGGGCTCCCCACCAGAAGGACCTTTACAGACAGGGTGGGTTTGGTAAGAGGTTTGACATTTCCCAAAGTCTATCTAAAGATAGATAGACCTCTATCTATAACTAGCTGAGAGTTTCTTCTGCTGATTTTCACCTCCCATCACCTCTTACCACTCAGCCTCTTATTTGCTTCTCTGTGAGCAGGCTTCTAAGACCTCCCCAGCCTAGCACTGCTCATCCAGGTAGAGAAACCTATTCCTTTACTTCAGTCATTCCCTGCTGTTCTCAATCTCCCCTGCATGCCAGAAAGCTCAGGTCTCTTCCTTCCCCCTCACCTGGCTGCTCAGAGACCCACCTGCTCTCCTCCCCTTACTCCTAGTGGTGGGTCTGACAGGGGAGGGAGCTCACTGTGGACCTCACGAGAGCCCGTAACTGGCCTGTGACTTTACTATTCTTTACCACTTCGACATCACTCCAGGGAAGGAGACCCTTAAGTAAGTACAATTAAGTTTCCACTACTTTGAGAATCTGAAATGTGAAAAACAAAACAAAACAAAACAAAACCTCAGTGATACTTCTTGTAGTCTGATGCATATGTCTCCCAATACCCATTATATTATTTGAACAAAGCCAAAGAGGTATTTTAGAATGCTCTCCATGAAAGGCAGTCCCTGTTGGAACAGGATGGTCAACACCCTGGGGGAGGCCTCTGGGAAAAGACCAATAGAGCACTTGATTGGATGGGGCATGGGTATGGGGAGGAAGGCCTGATAAATGTGAATAGTACAAGCAAAAAATGAGAGGCAACTAGGAACTCCAGGAAAAACAAAAAGCTCCCCCAAAGAGAAATGTAATCTCAGCACACTGGCTGACCTAGGAGTTAACAGTTCTTTCACTTTCACAACAATATAACACTGTTCATGAGGTTTCAACATTTATAATCAATCTATAGAGAAGGTAAGGAAGACTTATAATTATGGTTACAGAACATGATATAAAGTTGACTATGTAAAAACAAAAGAATAGACGACAGTTGTCAGGAGAAGGGAGGAGTCTGAAGCGAAAGATAGGGACCTCAAGAGTCTTACGTGGGAAGGTAGGGTTTGAGGAATGCTTTCTATAGAGTTGAAGGAAGGAGAAATTAAGTGCTGGGATATGCCTCATTGTGACCAAGAACCCTGAGGAAAAAAAAAAGCATAAGGATAGAGCAAGGTATTAGGAGTCAATAAGATGTTTGGCTGGACCAGAAGTTCCCCAATGACCCGTCTTTGAAGTTCACCCCAATTTCCCTTAGTGGGTCCATTGGCTGGCTGGCTTGGCCCTCCCAGAAGTCTGGTTGTTCCATCTCAGGGCCACCAAGCCCTCTCTCCCTGCTTTGCATGGCTTCCCCTAGTGGACCCATTTCCTGCCATTTGTCCCTTGGACTGATCCTACCTTCAAAGGTTGCTTGAGCACAGACTTCCTGAGCATTTGGGCCCTTTGATCCCCCCAGATCCAGGAACAGAGGCCAGCAGAGTCTGGGCAGGGCTGTGGTGGCCACAGGGGGACCAGTTAGCGGCAGGGGTGGCAGGCCATAAATCCCCAGGGAACAAAGGCAGCAGCCAGCCTATGGACGTCCAGGCCCCTTGTAGGCAATCAGCCCAGAAAGCTTGGAGAAGCTCCTTTTGGTCTGGAAATAAACCAGGGGGTGACTTTGGGGTTATATGGTAAATAAAAATGTAATTAAGAGTCCCCAGTGGTACTCAGTTCGGTGAAATGGCCATATTTGGCCATTTAAGACCAGTTTGCTGAGGCTTCCATACCCACTTGGAGGACTTTGCCTTTGTTCCCCTATCCCCACCCCATCCCCCCATCACCACTAGGCTATGAGGCAGGGAGTCAAGCCTTCCCTCCTACTCAGGGAGCTTCTGGGAGGCTGGGCACTGGGTCCAGGATCCATTCCTCTCCTTGCTCTGTTTCCCATGGTATGGGTATGAAAAGTGGGAGGAAGTTGGAAGCAGCACTCCCCTGTTTTGACCGGGCCCGGCAAGGCTCCGTCACTATGGCAAGAACTGGATGCATGGGAGGAGGGGATTTTGCAGTGCTGCCTCTATGGTCTCTGATGGAGCACAAGGCCTTTCTGGCTGGCATCCTTCTGACCTCTGCCTTCAGCCCCGTGGCTAGCACACTGCCAGCTAGCCCAGGAGGAACACAGGGCACAAAGGGAAGAGAGTGGGTGCCTGGGGCCATCTCAGAGTGGACTGGAACTGGGGGCTCAGTCAGGAAGCCCCACCTCTGCGTCTGCAAGTGAAAAGCCCGTGGCAGCACTGGGTCACAGGATTAGATTTACATTCTGTAATGTTCCATCCTAAGAATTCACTGGGCAGCTGGGGCAGCGAGCGGTGCGGGTACGGGGAAGAGAGATGCCCAGGCGCATGCGCAGGAAGGGACCAGCTGTGCCATGGAAGAGATGTGGCAGGTCTTTGAGCCTGACGTGACTCCTCACACAGCATTTCTGAAGTTCTTTTTCTTCCTTTCTTTCTTGTTTCATCTTTTGGTAATCTTCGATCTCTATGGTTTTGGCCCCGTGCTACATTAAAAGTACATATAATTAACAACAAAAATATACTTGCTTTATTTAGCAATTTTCTAAAAAGCGAAAACAGTCATAAAAAGACACAAGCAGTAAACAAACATATTGCACTGGGTGAAGAAATTTTGGTCTGTGTGTGAACAAACCACGTGAAGGCAAGGCTGACCAAGTCATTACACAGACTCTGAGAGCTTATTTACACGTCTTTTCAGGAATAGATTAAAAAGAAGGCTCAGTTTAAAATCGAGAAAAAGGTTTTATAACCCCTGTGTAAGCACACATACTAAGGGAAACACGTCTTGATACGTGGCACCATGTAAACAATTTCACAAAATGCTCCTATTGTCAACTGCCCAGCACGCGTTAAGCTATGCACTTAACAATCAATGAGCATAGATCATATAATAAAATAACGCCAATGGCAAACATTCATAACTGTGGACAATGTTTTGACAGTTGTGTGTTCAGGTAACATACATATAACCTTGACTAGCATCTAATCCCTTAATGACTGGACCTCAGCGGCAGGGGGTAGGTTTGGAGGCGTCTATTCTCCAACAAATACACAGGCTACCATCTCATTTTGGGCATCTGAAGGTGCTGTTACTTTATAAATAATTTTCAAAACCCACCAGTATTCTTACATTTGAGTTTAAGAAAAATCGGATTAATATCCAAATGTAAGACTGAAAACCAAGCCGATTACAAGGAGGCTGCACTGACTCTTGCAGCCACTTCTCCATCAGAGGATGGGAGGAAGCCTGCTTTCTTTTCTGATTTTACAAACTCAACCCGATTTTAAGTCAGCTCTTTCTCCTGCGGTAACCTTCACTCCAGGGACCAATGTAGCTTTCCCCCAAACAATCCTTGGGATCCATAATGCAACATGAGGTTTTGTAAGGAAATGGGCAGACTGGCCTCACTCCTCCACAGGTATCTCAGTGACCAGACAGTGCTGGTGACGCGAGGACTGTCACTGCTGGGACCGGAAGCTTCCCCGAGTGAGGTCAGGCTCATGGAAAGAACAAGGGCTGGCATATCAGCCCAGGGTGTGGGGAGAGGCGAGCTCACGGCACTCAGGAAAGCACAGATGGGGTCACCAGCTCACAGTGTCAGAGCTCGTGTCTGGGAGGCTCCAGCTGAAGGACAGACACCAACGGGTTCCAAATGTGGCTACCAGAGACCAGTCTGCAAAGGGAAGTTGCCATAGAGACAGTCAACACCATATTTTATCTACATATGGGTCATGATCGGAAAGGGACCCGAGGATGATGTAGAAATACACAGAAGGTTCTAGGTGTGTGCCAGTCTGAAGGAATTGGTCAGACAAACCACGGGGCTTCTTCTTTCCAGAGTGAGCATCTCTCCTCAGCTTGGGCCAAACACAAACTACATCAGATTGAAAGGTTTGCCAGCATAGTAGCCAAAGCGGAAGCTGCTGGTTTGCCGAAGTACGCTTCACAGCGACGCACGCGAAACACTTTGACAGAAAGTTAGGAGAGGCTGTGATCTCCATTTGGTACATTCCAAAAACATCTAGTTTGTCTAGATGATGTCTAGGTGATCTAGATACAGAGCAGACCCCAGAGGACAGAATCTGATCTGATCCAAACACACCCAGGGGCAGCTCCGGAAGGACAAGGAGCATCCCAGCTGTTTGCCACAGGCTGGAAGATGCCTCTGGACATCCCCAGGTCAGCGAGAAGCCTCCTTGGGGCACAGACCTCTAAGAGCCCTAGGGCAACCTCCCTGCTGCGTGCTGAGGGCATTCCAGCTTTCTCAAGTTAAGGAATAATGAAATCTGTCCCAAACTCTGTATTTATGTTTTAAATACCAAAGTGTATTTCCTCCCCGACCCTTCCCACTCTCCACAGTTTTAAATCATTCCTTCAGAAAACTATGTTTTTTTCTAAAACAAAAAAAGCGATAAGTTTATCTGTCCATTTCATTACAAACAGATATGAAAATCTTTCATCGCTTCTGAGCACCATCTAACGTAGATCACGAGCTGTCGGGGCACGGGGAGGAGAGCTAGGTCCGCTCTTCACTTCTGTGACTCAAGGGGACTCCATTTTCCTCCTCTTTGGCGTCTGTGGCTTCACTGAGACCCAGAGGAGGAGTATCTTCCTCGTACGTTGGGCAGATGTTGTCTTGTCCCTTGTTCCCACAGTAAACACATTCCTTAAAGGGAAAGATGTAAAGTCAGTAACAAAAATGACCTTTTCATTACCAAACAGTGGTTTGACCTGAGGGAGGTGCAGGTGACCTGGGGTCAGCCGTGGTGAGCGGGGAGGTGGGAAGCCACTGAGGGGCTGCTGGGACCCTGCCTGCTCTTGAGGGAGGTCAGAGCTGCTCCCCAGGGGCCCCACTCCCCACTTCCCCGAGGCCAGGGGAGCGTCCAGGCCCTTATCTGAGAGGCAGCTTTCCATGGTGACAGGATAGTGGAACCAGTAGGCTCAAGGTTCTGTCCCAGCTCCTCCCCTTCCTGCCTGTGGGACCACAGTCAAGGTCCAGTTTAACTGCCTTCTCCAACCTCAGTTTTCTTGTGCAGGAAGGTGGACATGACAGAGTACTGTCTCATTCCCTATCTGTTGATCACCTGTAATGCTCCAGGCAGATCCCAAGGACTGGGATTCTCCAGCAAACAAAGATGGAAATCTCTGCCCAGGAGAAGAGGGGAGGGGAGATCCTGGGAGGAGAGAGGGACAATAGCCCAAGTGACAGGTGTCCCCAGCATATTCAAGATGAAAGCCTAAAGGAACATGGCACATGGACGAGACCTACAATCTTATTCTGGGCCTTCAGAACAAGAGAAGGCCCCTGATTGGGGGGGGGGGGGCGTGTCTGTGACACCCTCCCCTCACAGGGTAGAGTCTCGCTCCCTGGGAAGTGTGGCTTCTAGCCTTTAGGTGACGACAGATGCCCCCGCTGACATCTTGCCCTCACCTTCACGAGAAACTCTGAGACCGAACTACCCAGGCAAGCTGTTCCTTAATTCCCAGCCCAAAGAGATACTGGGACAGTGTAAGTGTTCACGGCTTTAGGCCACTAAGGCTTGGGGTTTTTGCTAGGAGGCGACAGACAGCCAATTCTGCGGTGTGTGACGAAAACCCCTGAAGGAAGCCAGGAAGAGCCATGTGACTGACAGAAGGGCCTCCCAGCAGAGGGAAGGGCAGGTGCAAAGGCCGGGCGGCAGGAGGGACAGGTGAGAGGCCCACGTGGTTGCAGAGAGTGAGGGAAGAGAAATGGCAGATGGCAGATGGGGGCGACGTATCAGATTTTTATGGCTTTGCAGCACTTTACTCCAACTGGCTGGGGCATGGCTGCCAGGGACACAACCGTAGGGACAAGGGGGAAGGATGCACAGTGAGGAGGCCACCGTGAAGATCCAGCTGAAAGAGCACTGCGGCTTGAAGCAGCAGGCAGTGCTGGAGGGGTTGGGGGTATCAGGGTCCTGTCCTGAAGCTGGAGGACTGAGAGGGCAGCGCGTTAGGAGGCTGAAGGACACGGAGACCCTGAAGTGAATAGCTTCCAGGGTGTGGGGCTCAGGGTGGGCAGGGCATGGGGATGGGCACAGACATGACTCCGCAAGTCCTGTGGAGGAGGAGGGTGCGGCTGCAGGTTCCTGAGGCCTGGAAGGAGTGGTGTTCCCACTGTTATCTAATGGTCTATGCAGACACTGAGGGCTCATGGTAGGAGAGCTGCTTCCTAGTTTGTTTTTTAAATTGAAAACAAGTGAAAGAAAGAAAAAACATTCAAATTTCAGTATGCCACTAAAAGGAATATTCAGAAGATCTTTTTGGGAACAAGGTGGCAAAGTTCCTTAAAGTAGACTCAGTAGCATCCTGGGATCATTTGTCTTCGTGAACAGACTCTTTCTAGCTTTGGAAGTGTGAGGGGGTACTGAGAGTGCTAAGGGCTGTGGGGAGTGCGCACAGGCGTGCTGAGCTCACCGTGAGGTCCAGGGCGGCAGGCAGGCGACCGCCCCTCAGCCATGGATGCACGTCCAGCAGCTCCTGCCTCTGGCCCTCAGTGAAGTGGGGCTGGGACTTCTGCATGGCTCTCAGCTTCTCCCGGTCTTCCTTCAACACTGTTTCCAGATTCCTTCACAAAACAGTTAGAAACAGGTAAGCTGTACAGTGCCTGAAGGGGATTCTGTGGTTTAAACAAAACAAAAACCCTCTTTTTCTAGCAACTCTTTCAGGATTAATTAATTAATTTTAGATGATTTTGTTTAATGCTAATTTCCTTTTTCTTTAAAATAAATTACCCTACTTAAGGCACCTTAATCTCCCTAGTCTATCATCTGTAGTTTTTCTATTAAAATAACCCAAGTTACGATCTAGGTTTTATTTGAAATTAGGGGGACGGGACACCCACAGACGCTTGGTTCTGCACAGGCTGGTTTGCTAGAGACTCTGACCATCAAGGCAGCAGGTGGGGTAACCGTCCTGGCTCCCCAGCAGACATTGGGCTGGCTGGAAGGAAACCCAGGAGCCCCTCCCACCTCCCCCCAGAGGCCTGGCAGTCCTGAGCCTCTGCGGTAATCCCTCCTTCCTTCCCTAGCTCCTCCCACCATGGGGCTCTGAGGCACAGGGACCATAGCGGTCCTAGACCAGAGGGACATGGGGTCACAGTGGCAGAAGCACAGACCTGCTCACCACAGAGCAGCTGGTAGTCCAGGCTGCTCACCTCCCTGAGCTCCTGTATCTCCAGGATGGACACAGCCCATTTCGCCCACAGGGGAACGGGCAACTGAGCCAAAGGGAGACGTTGGTACAAACGCTTCATGAGCCCAGCAACACGACGGGGATTGGAAGGGAGCCCGTCCTCCTCCCAGCCTACGGCAGGTCACCCGCAGTTCTCCACGGGACCACAGAGCCATCCAGAGTGACCCTCCTTCTCCGTCCATACAATCAGAGGCGAGGCTCTCAGTGGGAAGTCCCCCCGACTGGGTGGCCTTGTTGTTTGGTGAGCCCATGTCCCTAGGAGAAGTCGGGGGTTACCGGGAAGGCATCTGGTAGGTCATCATGACGCTGTCATCCGTGTCGGCCATCAGCAGCCAGACGGGGTCCTGCAGGACATACTTGATGAACTGTTCACTTTCTTCCATATCTGCCTTCGCTTTCGCTGTGTGGTTCTTCTCCGAAGAGTCAACGCTTCCGAAATACTTGCTGGTGTGACCTGTGTCACTGCTGCCTTTAAAAACACAATACGTGGCAAGTGAAAACCTTTCATGTGAAGTTAAACCTCATAAAACGGCAGTTTCAGGGAGCCAAAGGGTTTGACGTGGTAACAAGTGCCTAGACAGGTAGGTTTTGCCTCCTCTTTCCAGTTCTCAAATTATCTGGATAATACCAGCCAGCACCATGGGGACGATTCTCTCCCGGGTCAGCCCTGAGAAGTCCAGATGGGGCTGCGTCTTAGAAATCGTGCTCCTTTGGGGTGCCTGGGTGCTCTGTCAGTTAAGCGTCCAACTCCTAATTTCAGCTCAGGTCATGACCTCGGGGTCGTGGGATGGAGCCCCACATCAGGTTCTGCATGCTGGGCATGGAGCCTGCTTCAGATTCTTTTTCTCCCTCTTCCCCTGTATGCCTCCCCACCGCCCCCTGCCAAAAGAAATCATGCTCCTGCTCCTTGACTAGGTCAGGCCACAAAAAAGCTGGTTTTGTCAGCAGGGGGCAGCTGGCCTGGCACACTCTGCCATTAGCCTCTGTGGGGAGCGAGACCAGAGAACAGGTGAAGACGGGTGCTCAGTCAGTGGGGAGCGGATGTGGCTGTTCCAGATCACACCTGAGTGATCCTCCCTGGTAAAGCAGACCCCCACGCCCTAGCTCACACGAGGGGAGCTAACTCAGCAAGGGGGGCACTACCGGCCCTCCTGGCAGGCCCAGAGACTCTGAGGGATGGTCCAAGATGGTCCAAAAGGGCTGGTGGCATAGAGGCCTGTGATAACAGCAATGTCCATAGCAAACGGGCAGAGGGGATGCACATCGGCAGGGTGAGCCAGGAGGACAGAGCCTGAACCTGCTGGCAGCCATGGCTGCAGGCCCTGGGGAGGCACTTGGGAGCACCAGCTAGATGCCTGTGGGGACCTGGTCTGCACCGGATACCAGGCCCTGAGCACACGCAGGCCTGTGGCCTGGGGTGCGGGAAAAGCTGCGGACGCCCAGGAACATTAGGTGGCCATCATCTAAACAAACCTGAAATTCAGCAATTGAAACACACTCAACGCCCACAGGATTTGGGTGCTCCCAGTGCCAACAACATACCTGCTCCACTTCTGGATGTAGCGCAGCCCAGTGAGCCTGAGCCCAGGGAGTCGGATGTAGCAGAGGCTCCACTCCCAGATAGGGCTGACCCTGTGGCCGAGCACAGGTCCTTGTGCAGCAAGAGGTCGAGCAGGCCACTGGATGTGGAGAGGGCATCACTATTCCGGGCATCTGCAGGTTCCTCACGCTTTGGAAACAGGGAGAAGACAGCACAGTCAGGGCTCAGTGCACAGAATGGGGCTCGGCACACAGAATGGGGCTCTGCACATTGTCAGGGCTCTGTATACAGAGAGGGGCTCAGCATACAGTCAGGGCTCTGCATAAAGAGAGAGGCTCTGTGCACAGTTAGGGCGTGACTGCACAGAACAGGGCTCTGCACACAGCCAGGGCTCTGCATACAGAGAGAGGCTCTTTGCACAGTCAGGGTACAGGACACAGAATTGGGCTCTGTGCATAGTCAGGGCTCTGCATACAGAAAGAAGCTCAGCACACAGTCAGGGTGCAGTGCACAGAGAAGGCTCAGTGCACAGTCAGGGCTCTGTGCATAGAGAGGGAGTTGGTGCACAGTCAGGGCTCTGCACACAGTCAAAGGCTTGGTGTACAGAGAGAACCTCTGCTCACTGTCAGAGCTCTATGTATAGAGTGGGGCTTGGTGCATAGTCAGGGCTCTACGCAGAGTCAGGGGCTTTGTGCACAGAGAGAGGGCCTGTGCACAGTCAGGCCTCTGCATATAGAGAGAGGATCTGCACATAGTCAGGGCTCTGCATACAGAGAGAGGGTCTGTGCACAGTCAGGGCTCAGCACACAGAACAGGGCTCGGGGGAGCTGCACAGCGCTGTCTGCACAGGGCTGCTCAGAGACAGAGCAAAGTGCCATCCTCCTTAGGTCGCTGGTCCTCCCTTCATCACCAACAAAGAAGACGAAACGAACATGCCCCCTGGTTATTAAGTCTACAGCAACACCCTTGCTAGTGGTCTATGAGTGTCATCTAATAATAACCTTAATTTTGGGAAGGTCACACCAAAGACAGCGGGTCTTGGTCCCTGAGAGAAAGGCCTTCTGCTCGTTCCCACACCCTGGCAGACAGGGCAGAGGGGAAGCACGTCAGCAGCACCCCAGTGACTGCTGCTCTGTGGAATGGGGGAGGGGAATCTGGCTTCCCAGTGGGCATGGCCTTGACCTGGCAGCATCCTGACCCTCTGATCCTCAGAACCAGCACAATAGGCCCAGGACCCCAGACACAGGAATCAGGGGCCCCTGGCACATGGAGGTGTTTACTTGCGACTTCGAGATTGTGCTTCCCCTCCCAGGAGCAAGGGCAGGGGCGCCAGTGGCCACACTGCCGCACTAGTGTGACTACATCCCTCAGTGCGGTTACCGCAGCCCTCAGCATGGTCACTCAGAGCAGTCACTACACAGCTCAGCATGGCCACTACACCCCTCAGAGCGGTCACTCAATGCGGTCACCATACCCCTTAGCGTGGTCACTCGGTACAGTCACTACACCCCTCAGCACAGTGACAGCCCGGTCACTCAGCGTGGTCACTACACCCCTCAGTGCGGTCCCCACATACCAGTGGTTCACCGGAAGCAGCTCACGACTTCATTAACTGAACAAGAACAGCACACCAGCATCCCGTGGGACTTGGGAGGAGGGGCGCACGTGGCCTGGTTTCAGAGCTCAGGCCTCTGCCTCCCTGCCCCCCAGGGTGCCTCTGCGGCCGGCTCCCCCTTGGACCCCACTGCCCTCCAAGGGGTCTGAGCTCTGGCATTCAACCTGACTGTGCTTTATCCACAGTTTTACTGAAAATATTGGGGCCCAGAGCGAGTCATGAAGTCAAGTGTGCGTATCTGGACCCGTGTCCATCAGACAATCCAGTGGCTTCCTTCATCTGGACCCCCAGACAATAAGAAGATGCCAGGGATCTACTCTGACAGGGTCGCTGAGCTGGAAAACATTCCCGTCCAGCCCATGTATTTAGGTCACAACTGGAACTGTGTGGCAGGAGGGGAGACAGGAGCGCACGTGCTCACCCTGTCCCTGCACCCCCGCTGCCTGCTTTAGGGAAGGAAGGCAGGAAATGCTTACGATTGGCAAGGCCTTCGGCTGCCGGTCCCAGGATGTGGAAGGTCTGCAGTCGGGCCCCGCACCCGCTGTCCCCGCTGTCCCTGCGGGTCCTGCCGTTCCTGAGGCTGCGGTGCTGCCCTCAGGGACCTCCTCCAGCTGCAGCAAGTTGAGCTGCAGAGGCGAGCTCCCTCGGGACTGGAAGAGCGGAGGGGAGGCTCTGCCCGGGGGCCCAGAGGCAGACGGTGGGTACATGGGGGTGGCTGCATGAGAAGCTGCCAGCCCACGCTCTGACAGAGGACATGTGCATGGCGCTTTGTGGGGTGAGGTCCGGCCGGGGAGCTCAGGCTGCGAGGCAGGGATCATCTCCGACAGAAAGTTAGGCTGGCCTGGGAAGAAGGCCTGGGGCAGGCTGGGGGTCACTGAAGGGAAGGAATAGTTGGGTAACACCAATGCCATGACTGGGGTCAAGGGGACAGCGAACGGCGGGTGCTGGATGGCAAACTCATGCTGGGTGTCCATGGGCACGGCAGGCACCGCGAAGCTGGCCTGGGGAGCCAGGGGTGCCGACGCCACCATCCCTGGTGTGGGCATGATTCCTGGGGCTGGAAACACAGGCAGGGGGTAAGCAGGCACCGAGGCAGGGAAGGGCGTCGTGGGGCAGCTGGACTGGGACGTGTCCCACGGTGACCAGGCTGTGGCATTCAGGCCCATCAGTGGGGGCCGGTGGGGTGCAGGGCCCCCAGACCCAGTGCTCTCAGAAGAGTCTCGAGGCTTGGCCCGTTTGGACTTCAGTTTTCTATTCTTCCCAGTTTTTTTCCAAGATGATTCTATTCCAGAAGCATTTCTTAGTCCTGGTGCAGCTAAAATAATGGGAAAACACCAGAGTTAAGATGCAAACATTTGTGTTTGCCAGTTTTCAGACTCCTAGGCTCCTGGAAACATGAAGACACATCCTAGTTCAGCAGTCCCGTGTTTCCAAATGTCAGCCTGTGGCCACTCAGGCCTCCATCAGGTGCTGCCCGGCCCTCGGTGAAGTGAGAATAACCAGGGCAAAATGTTCATAAAACCAGAGTCACCCGATTTTAAGGACGGCCATTAATTGCAAGATCACATGCCTGTTTTTCATCGGGTGTTAAAATACCCTTTCCCTGACAAAATAATAGTGATGAAAAGTTGTATTTAGAAGATTTCATTTGCTCAAAAAAGTAAAAAGGCTGGTAAGTGTCAGCTGTTCCCCAGTACTGGTTTGTGAAATGTGAAGGGTAACACCCCTGATCATCTAACCTATTTTTCAATTTTATGAGCTTCATCACTACTGTTCCTTAAAATGAGCTGCTTCCTGCTTTGCCTGTCAGAGGGAGCGTGGACCCCAGCCCAAGGGGAGGTCAGAGGATGGAAGGGAGCACGTGCTCTTGGAACTACCTTCCTTCTCTCTGATGAGCAATGCTTTTTTCTTCAGAAGGCTGGACGTCTCCAAGGGTAGCAGAAGGGACTCTGGGCTTGTCTCCACACTCTACCCCCGGGCCTGGGCTAGCAGGGGAAGTATGTTGGTTGAGCTGGGGGATCATGCCATGCCTGGGATGGTCCCAGGAACCTGTTTCTCCTCTCCTGTCACACAGGATAACTCTGGGCTTCTGCAGCAGGTGTGTGGGGACACCTTCTGTCAGCAATGCCAACAGGTGCTCCCTTAATCTTTACTCCATGCTGAAGACAAATGGACCAATCCAAGGCAAAGTGCTAAGTGGGTAGAGGCTTTGTGACTCAGACTCTGTCTGGTGTTTTTTCTATAGGAAATCTGTCCCCTGGTGGGACTACTGGCTGAAGCACTGGGCTCCTGGGATTGCACATCAGGGTCTAGACAGGGTTGCGGTGGATGGCTGCACAGTCTGTGCACTGCAAAAACTGCTGGGCCAAGGGGGGCAAGAGGGAGCTAGAACTCCATACTAAATCAGGCCCACAGAGTATGTCTGCCCAAGGTGGGGGGGGATGACACTTCCTCCTAATTTCCAAAGAAATTAGGCCCAACAGTCACCCTAAGTCTGGGGAAGAAGGAGAAAAGGAAAAGACTAGAAAAGACATAATCCTTGGCAGCATCAGTCTCTTTCACTTCTCATATTTTCACTTTGTGGCGTGTCTGCCTAGAGATCCAGGGGAAGCTGGGTTCTCATGATGCACGTGTCTCCTGGGCTCACTAGCTCTGATCCCCGTGTCTGGCCTGGGGAGCCATGGGAAGAGGTGGGGTCTCTGATCAGTCCAGCCCTGTCTATCTTCACCCCATGCCCTTCGACCCCTGCTGGGGGGCAGCCTGGAAGGCAGCTTTCTGCACTCCCAGGGTCTATCCTCCAGCCTTAAGGCCCCCCAGCTAGGAAGGCATCTGGGGAGAAGGCTGTCACTCCCTCCTACGGTGTCCTCAGGAGTCTGACGCAATGTGCCCCGTCAGTCCTATGGGGCGGGTAGGGTCCCCTGCCCCTCACAGTCACCCAGTGAGAGACATCTGAGGTGGCAGCTCTGTGTTCCATGGGAGCCAGCCTGGGACTGTCGCTGCTCTTGCTAGCACTGTTGCCTTGGGGACACAGGACACCTGTTTCTACTGAAACAGACTGCATCACTGTGATGTTCCAGCCTATATCTAACTGGGGCCATTCCACATGTCGACAGGAGCCATGGACTCCGTTCTACCAAGAAGAACATCTTTAAAATGTGGTTTTGCCACTTACTTCTCTCACTTAGCTGCCCCTTGGACTTTTCCTGTAAGTAATAATGGCAGCGAGACTGGAAGATAGTGAGTTTCCGCATCTCCTTGAACTTGAGCAGGAAGCTCTGTTCCTCCTTCTGGGTGTGTGCGGCCAGCACTTCCTTGGTGAGGCCCAGCGTCCTGAGGGGCTCCTTCTCCGCACCCAGGATGCACGGCCGTCCGTCCAGAGACTCAGGCCCGCTCATGGCATCTTCCACCAGCTCTGGAACAGAAGACGGGCACTGGGGCTTAAAACAACGGAAAAACGCATCTGGCGTCTCTGAAGAAGGCAGCCCCTCGCACACATGTGCGATGCCTCGTGCCTCCAGAGCTTGGGGCTGAAACCTGTGATATGTTCAGGCAGCTCTCTGAGAAAAGTTCACCATCAAAGGCACAAGACAAGGACAGAAAGCCCCACTGCCTGGGCAGCTCCAGGATTGGTCTTCGAAGCAAACTGAAATGTGGGGTACCTGGGGTTTCAGCCCCACGTTGAAGATGCTGCTCCTGGTCTGTCCTTGGCTCTGAGAGCACAAGACCCTGAGCCGGCGCGGGGCCCCCGTCCTTCTTCAGGACCCGCTGGCTCCCTCCCATGCACTCTCCCTTCAATGTCCCTGTCTTCCCAGCACAGAACAAATCTGGGTTTCCATTCCTTCGTGGGTGTTGTGAAGAACAGGGTAACTCAGGGATGGTACCCGTGGGCACGTAGGACCTGTCCTGGCTCCTATCCTCCAACAGGGGAGGGGGCGGGGACCCTCAGCCCCACAGAAGGGGGAGGCCCAGGACCCTCACTCATTCCCCAGGAGGCCGGGGCTCAGCACCACCACGGCCTCTGCCTGGTAGGCGCCAGAGTGGACAACTGCCGCCAGGTGGACCTGGAGTGCAGTGGGGGCTAGGACAGGGGCCCTGGGACCAGGAGGGACTGGGACTGGGACAGGGGTGGCTGGAACCAGGACAGGGGTAGCTATACCCCACCCTGCTTTTTCATCGTTAAAATCAGACCGCTCCCGACATCATTGGTGAACCAACAAGCATACCGAGCTCAGGCTGCAGCTTCTTGTCGCCCACGTGCACGATGGTGCTGCTGTAGCTGCACTGGCTGGTGAGGGACACAACGCTCTCCGCCTTGCTGGGCAGCGTCAGCGATGGCAGGTGTGCGCTGACCCCTGCGTGGCTGTTCACCTTGGAGGATGACGCTGTCTCTTTGTAAGAGGAAATGGACACAAACACAGAAATGCAACAAAAGCAAACCGCTCGGACAAGACACCCCACTGTCTATGCGGTGCGCCAATACCCCGGGGACCCGCAGAGCCTGCATACACCCGGGCACATGACTGCCCGTCCCCAGCTCTTTATTCACAGGGGAAAGCAGGAGAAGAGGGAAGTCTGAACTGGACACAGCCTGAGTGCTCTAATAGGAGGTAGACGGTTGGGAAGCTGCAGGTACTCTGGGTCTGGGCCTCTGACCAGGGCCTGGGGCCCTTCCAACAGGCCCACAGATGGCCAGGAGCCCACCATCCGCAGGGTGCTGGCCAGGGGCTGGCTCTGTGTCCCCGAGGACTAGGGCAGGGACTGTCCATCACAGTGGGACTGCCCAACATGAGTGCTCCATCAACAGGGGGCTACCCGGTGTTTGGTCCTGGTAAGGTCCAGCAGTAACACTCAGAACGCTCGAGAGGCCTGTGGGGTGAAATCCGACTCAGGTGTGCTAACATTCGGAGGCCTGTGCTCTTCCGAGAGACCACAGAAACAAGACCCACCCAAGAACGGCAGGGTGAGGTGCCCCCAGGTCTTCAGCAGCCCCAGCAAGATCCAAGTCTCAAAGTCCCAAATCACCTTTACCTCCAGCTTGTAAGAAGATCCTAAGTTTTGAGCTACTCTGGTCATGGAAAAACCAGCCTACACCCACATACTGGGTCCTTGAAGCTGCTCAGACTTCCTGCGGGAGGGGGCGGGGCTCTGGGCCTTCAGTGACACCTGACCCCACCCCCACCCCCACGGAGGACCTCAGTCAGCGCATGCGGCACAGCTCAAAGCAACAAGACACCTGCGGAAGGCAGCCGGGGGCTGGCCACTGCCTGTCGCTTATCGCTGGCCTGCGTTGCCACGTTCACTGGGAACTCACACTTCCTCTTGAGGGTGGCCGCCTCACTGCAGCTCTCCAGGTATCTGCACGGAGAGTTGGAAAGGGCCTCGTGGGACACGGGAGCCCCAGGGGCACGTGGAGGAGCCGGGAAGGTGGGGGAGGGGGGAGGTGACCGCACCTGATGACACCGTCCAGGCAGCTGATCTGCTGGTAGGAGCCAGCGGGCGGGTTCCTGCAGCCCAGCTCCTCAGGAGAGCCGCCCGCGGGCAGGCTAGTACCAGAGCTGTCCTGTTCCACGGGGACAGCTTTCATCTGAGCAGAGGAACTACTCGGAGTCTCTGAAAGGACAAAACGGTTCTCTCAGGTAAAACTTGTGTCCCCCAAAGCGGATTCTCTAGTCAGAAAGCATTTCCATGCAACCTATAAGTCAGGCTGTGATTCTCAAACACAGAAACCCAGGGCCAGCCTGCTCTTCAGGCAGTCTGGTGGGGGCGAGCGTCCCTGTGACACCCCCAGAGGGAAGCTGGAGGGCGCTGTCACGGGGGGGGGGGGCTCCCCCTAGGGCTATCCCCAGGCTCAAGGACTTAGCAGTGGGAAAGGCCAGGTCTTCCTGGAACTCCTGAAATGTGCAGGGCCAGTAAGATGGCAGATGCTTTAAGGTTGATGGATAGTCCCAGTCTCGGAGAGGAGAGACCCCCCCAGAAATGTGAGCTGGTGTCGCTAATGATTTTCTGTCCCCAGGGCAGACTGCTGTGGATGCTTCTCTTCCTGCCCTCTCCGCACACACCCCTGTGCTGTTCCCTGAGGGGTCCCCAGGGGCAGAGCCGTGTCCTGCTCCCCGTGGCATCCCCGCACACCCACACAGACTATAGCATGGCCACTGAGGGCAGCGTGCACCCCCACTTGTCCCGGATGCCAAAATTCCTGGTGAAGAAGAGATATGCGGCAGCCACCAGAGGCTTCCTGGAGGAGGTGAACCCTGAGTGCAGGGGATGAGCAGGAGCCCCGCAGGGACAGAGGCCACAGGGAGCCCAGGTACAAGGGTGCCAAGTTGCAACATGGTGAGGTGGGCTCAGGGAGTGTGGGGTGGTGACAGCCCCCTGTGCCTCTGGCTCCCCGGGGTCGGGGGGCCCATGAACAAAGAAGGTGCTGCCCCATGGGACACTTCATTTAGACGGACAATTGCTTGTGGGTTGGCTGGGCAGCCCCCCCAACTTGGATGAGTGTGTGCACATGCTCACGTGAGTGTAAGCACCCACACTCTGGCCACTATGCCCAGTGACAGCAGGGGCCACGGGCAGGCCTTGGCCCACCTCAGCAGGTGTCAAGGGCGCCCGGCGACGAGGGTCAGCAAGCCTGATGGAGCAAGGGCCCAGGCTGCCCGGCGCCATCACAGAGCCAGCTGCCCAGCAGGGGAGGGGAGACAGCTCGCTGAGGAGGTCAGTTCCCTGCCATCCAGGGTGAAACTCAAAGCCACACTAACATTTCGTCAAGGAAATGGAGAGAAAGTTCTTACCTGTTGCAGATTTTTCCTTTTGTTCTCCAGATTCCCCAGGATGACTTTTGTTTTTGATGTTGCCATTATTTTTACAAATTTCCTGGAGGAGAAACAAAGGGACATGTTATTCCCTCTAGGACACCCTATCTCCTCATGGTGAGGACAGAGGAGAGCCACAGAAATTGGAGCAAGGCAGGGCCGGAGAAAACGTGTTTGGCCATCTCAGGAATGCAGAGCAATGTGGCATTTCTGTGAAGTCCTCACTCTTGCCTGATTGCCTGCTTTAAGTCATTTTCACCCAAACTGTAGTCACAGCTTTTGGCTGTCCCCACCCCTCTCTTGGAGAGTAGAACAGGGAGCAGGGTTCCGAGAGTGGGCGGCCAGGTCTCCCCAGGACAAGGATAGACAGGGGCAGAAGGGACTTACGGTCCTCCTGCGGCGGGAGTCCTCGTGACCATTGCTGTCACTGGAGGAGGTCTGGCTCATGAGATGTTCGTGGGACCCGTTGCTGCCCAGGCTCCCGTAGCCGCTGGAGCCGCTGTGGGGGACAGGCTGGGGACACAGCAGACAGGAAGGTATTGGACGCGGTTCAGGGGGTGTGTGCGGCTGACACTGTGGGGTTAGTGCCCCCCCCGCACACCTATCTCACAGAGAGGCTGTCACCTGCCTGGGGTGCTGTGGGAGGACAGGTGGGGCTGGGCTGGCTGGCAGGGTCAGGCTTCCCAGGTCCTGGTACGGTGACCCCCTCCCACCCATTGCGCCCGTGGGGGGCCATGAGCGGGTTGGCAGCAGGGCCTCAGGGGTGGACTCAGGGGCTGGGTGTGTCTTTCAGTCACTTGCTCAGGACTACAGTTCAGACACAGGCACCCCAAATATGCAAGGGGTGCCACCCCCAACTCTGCAAGCCACAGGTGTGCCCGACTGTCCAGGCCCAGACCACAGATGGCGCAGAGTGGAGCTGGATGGAGTGAGATGGCCAGCCCAGGTCTCTGGGCAGCTCCGGGCCACTGGCACAGGGGACAGGAGGGCGTGTAGGCAGCATACCCACCTGGAGCAGCAGCCGGTGGATCTGCTCTGTGAGCCCCTGAATGCGGGGGGGCGGGTCCTTCTCCTCCACTGGAGACTGAGCTGAGAACACGTCCTCATTCAAAGGGCCCCTGTGCAGTTTTAACTGGTCTGTCAGCTGGGCCCCCTGCTGCACAGCCCTGCTGGCCTCCTCCCTGCACACCCCTGGGCTGCTACCCACCCCTCCCTCCTGCTCACTGCTCTGCTGTAGGAGATCCCGCCCACCTGGAGTCACAGGCACATGACAGGAGGTGGCTTGGGTCCTGGCCACCCAGTCCTGCCCTCTGCCACCTGCTGGTGGGGGAAATGAGGGTCCCCGGGCTGCCCCAGGCCCTGGGAGCACTCACACCCTGACTCTGTGTCTGCCGATGATGAAGGAGATCTTCCTGCTCCATGGGTTGATGAAGCTGGACCAGCTGGTATCCAGAGTGACGTACTCGCCGTTCCGGGCACGGAACCGAATGGGAGAATAGTCGAAGGGCTGCCCACCGGATTGTACAACTGTGAGAGTGGGAGCCATGTGGGCATGAGGACAGGTGTCTCGTGCTCTTGGGAAGAGGAGAGCTGAGGGGCACTCCACTCTGGAGTCAGCTCAGAACTTTATAAGGGGCCAACCTCCTCGACCCTATGGCTTTCAAACACCCCCCCTCCACACACAACTTGGCTTTAAATTGCAACAGTGGGCTGTTTCTAGAAGTTTCCAGAAGTGCCACCACAGATCTCAGGACATGCACCTCTGCTACCCTTGACTGGTCTTCTTCAGGATGCTCGGTGTTCCCTGTGTCTGCAAGACCTGGGCTTGGTGGGGACATGGATCACCCACTCCCTTGGCCTGGTCAGTGCCTCTGTCACCACAGCTGAACCTGCCCCCCCCTCCCCCACCTGCCAGGGAAGCTTTCAGGTCCCACAAAGGGACGCACGGGAGGTGATTACTCTCAACTGACAGAGAGAGGTAGTGGGCACAGAGCCACAGCATCTGTCCCCACATGCAGGAAACTGATGTGACCCACCTACACAGGGCACTGATCCCAGGCTTTCCCAGCAAATGGGACCTACTCTTTTTATGGATGGTGAGCATCAAAGGCCGGTCACTCGGGTGAAGTTGCAGGAGCATGGGGGTCTCAATCAGGTCCTGAGGTAGGTAGCCCAGGAGGGGGACCGCCCTGCAAGGCAAGCACAGGCATCATGCTCAGGGGTAGCCCCCGCTGGGCCTCAGCGCCCTCGCTGCCCTCCGGGGACCCCCTCCAGAACACTGCCTCCAGGCAGAGCAGCAGACCGGCTCTGGGAACCCTCCTGCTCCTCGGGAAAAAGTCACAGACTCTCAATTCCCCAAAGATCAAGGTTTGGGAATGAGGCTGACAGAGAACAGTGTTTCAATCAATTAGCAAACAGAAGCCTCCCCCCAGGTCTGGGATAGAAAACTTGGCCCTATGAAGCCCGGCCCAGTACAGGCTCAGGCCTGTAGCCGTGTGACTTAGCTGCTGAAAGAATAAATCATGATCATGTTTTTGCTGTTCCTCTTTCAAGATCTTTTCTTTTCTTCGTGTCATTAGCAAGTTCGACCAAATGGGGCTGGCATGGCCCTTTTTTTAAAAAAAAAAGTGTTGCCTGGACTCTGGAAAACTCTATGTGCCTCCTTTCCAGCTCCAGAGGGTTCCCTTGTCCTATTACTCTGGCCACTGTGTCTGTCTAGTCCCGCAGAGTCGCCGTAGGCTGGACGCCTTCGCTCTTCTCCTGCCACTGCTACTCTACCTTCTGGGGGAAGGTTTGGGGGTGACTTTCCTGGTGCCCCTTTGCCTCTGTGTTGGGCGTCCTCTGCCCACTCAGCTACTGTTCCCTCTCCTGGACGTGAGTCTCAGCCTTCCCCCTGGAGGCCAGTCTTCTTGCCTCTGAGCTGATGTTTCCTCCAACTCCTCAGCTCCAGTGGAAGAACATTCTCCAAGCCTTTAGAGCAAATCTTGCTCGTTTCCCAGTAGAATGGAACTTTCTTGTGGGCCCAGTGTTATTATTTGATTTTCTCCTCCTGGTCCAAAACACACTCTCTCCAGGCCTATGTTTTCCTTTGACAGGATATACAAAATGTTCCTGGCACCCTTCCAGGTCAAGGCTTGGCAAGGTGAGGGGGAGGAGGGGGAAGGGGAAAAGAGGAAGAGGAAGGAGAGGAAGAGGAGGAGAAAGAGGTGGAAGAGGGGACAGGAGAAGAAAGAAAGGGGGAAGGAGGACGGCGGTGGGGGGAAGGGGGAGGAGGAAGAGAGGAAGGGCAGAAGGGAAGGCAGGAGGAAGGGGGAGTGTGGGGAGGAGTCCTGGCCACCTGTCCAGCTGTCCTGTGCTCTGTGGCCTGTCCAGGGTGGGTGCCTGGTGCCTCTGTGCCAGGTGTAGGCAGTGGGGTGGCCTGGGTCCTTGTTAGCACCCGTGGAGGCCCCCTTGGCCCATTTGAGAAAAAGCCCAGAGTGCCGGTACACCCAGGTCCTCTCCCCCCAGGGCTTCTGAGGAAAGCTCTTCCCCAGCCCTGCCAGTAGCCAGTGGTATTTTCGGTGTCGTGCAGGAGGAGCTGGGGCAAGGCACTCCAGGGGCCTCACCCAAAGCCAGCCAACTCAGAACACTCTCACAGCAGTGCTCCCACTCCAGCTAGAGCGCCTCGGGCATGAGACGGAGCAGACTCTCTGGACCAGAACGGAGGTGATCCAGCACCCCTCTACCCCCCGCGCCGGGAGCAGTCTGTGGCACACAGGCCGGCATGTGCAGCTCTGCTGGGATCCTGCCAATGGTGTCTCCAGCTTTAACCCTAACCCTGGCCCAAGCCCACCACCGTGGCTGTGCCATCTTTCACTCACGTGCGATTCTAAAATGAGTTTCAACAGGATAATAAAGATATACTTAATGAAAACAATGCCCAGCTCCCACACACCCCCTTTACATAATATTCACATCGCAGGAGATTTTTAGTGCAATTCCAGAATGATTTCGTTGCCTATAGTTCAACTTTTTTGTGGATTCTCACCTCCGTAAAACCAACACACAGCCTTCATTTTAGCTACACAGCTTCAATGTCAAACAGGAACGTTCACTGAGCTTTACTTAATTGCCATGAGGGAACCACCAAGATCATGGTGAAACGCTAACCAGCATGTGACCGAATCAGCTGCTGTGAAGGGTACGGTCCTGACTTCAAGACAAGCCCAGTGCAGGGGGAGGTGGGGGAGAGGGGCGGCAGACGGGTCAGTGTCACGGCACACTTACCTTTCGTCCACATCCTGGAACAGACAATTTGGTGTATGTGTGGTCGTAAAAATTCTCTTTTCAGGAGGAATTCTAGGGGCTGAAAGAATAGAATTTTATATAGGTTTCTGATTCTAACAAATACACACTTAGCATAGTTCTACTACGGCTACTAGAAAATACCACATAGATTTGGATGGATGGGCAGCAAAGGAAGAAAATTCACAAGTAGACCCAGGAGAGAGCCCACCGCACGGGGAACGGACCCTACACTCGATGACTGCCAGCCAGCCTTCTTAACCTCCTTGTGGAGGGTTTAGTCCAGAAAGTGAAGAATCACCACATTCACAGAACTGTGTCGTGACCCATAGGCATCTCTTAACGAAATAACGGGGGAAGGCCAAATTCATGATTTTTAAGATCCAAGAGGGAGCTGAGCAAATTGTTTTTAAGAAATGAGTTAAGTCTTTAGATTCAAAATTCTCAGCAAACGTCCTTGTCTTGGGGACTTCGGAGTTTCTAGGGCGGGCAAAGGTGGTAGAATAATTTGCATAAAGGAAATCATCTATCCAGAATTTCCCTCAAACGCCAAGTTCATGGACAAAACACTCAAAATTCAAAGCTTCCTTCTTGAAGGAGACTCCCATCATATCAGGGAATAACTTGTTGAAATCTAAGTAACCCTCTAAATCTTTATAGACCGTGTGGAAGAGAATGTTCTCTGCAGACAAACTCACCAAACATTTCCCTCAGTTTAGGAAACACCTGTTTAAAAAAGATGACCTCATCAACCCCTGGGACAAGGTTCTGAGTACCAGGAAACGTGGACTGGACTGGGTCCCTGTGGTCGGTTACAGACGGTGCCTGCCCTCTGAGAATTCTGAAGCCATGTGGCTGAGTTGCCAGGATGAGGAAGGTTCCAGGCCAGGTATGGGGGCTGGTACCACACAAGGACCACGTCATGATGCCATTCAGTAGGAGGAGGTGGCCAGAAGGACAGAATCAGGGTGGCCAAACACCTTGGGGCCATTTGGGCTTCAAGGGAAAGCCCAGATCTGAGAAGTGAGCAGGACCACGGACGGACAGGTGGGATAAGCCTGCTGTGATGACTGGCTTTCTACATGTAGAGGAAGGGAGGAGAGAGCAGGAGCACAGACTGGGAGTCAGTGGGCCAGCCTGCCTAGAGAAGCCACTGCAAGTGGAGAGGGTGGAGAATGCAGGGGACAGTAGATGGGCCCAGGTCAGGGGGGCGGGGGCGTGGTTTGGGTTCTGAGCAGGCAGTTGTGTCCTGGCACTCTTCCGGGTGTGGGGGTGCATAAGGGTGGGAGGGGCTTGGGGACTTGGAGCTGAGGGCCATTCTCACTACACAGATGGAAGGCAGTGGCTGGGGAAGGGGGAGGGGCACTTGGGTTGTGGAACAGGCTAGTCATGGGTGGGATATGCCAGCACCCGGACCCCTGTAACAGACATGGGGAGGTGGTTGGGCCCCGGGTATGGGGAAGGCCAGGGGGCAAATGTGGGTATGCATCTAGAGGGAGATGGAGACGTTGCCCACGGCTGGGAGGCAAGGCCAGGGCTGGCGGTCAGCCTTACCGACATTAGGTGTGAACCAGGACCATCAACAAGGGACCAGACAGAGCCGCCTCCCACCCCTGGCCAGGCGGTTACCTTCGTAGCCCGAGTGTACTCTCTCGGCCAGCAGCACGCAGCACAGCTGGCCCCCGGTGCCCTGCGGGTCCCGCACCTTGACCAGGTAAGGTGTCATGCGGAACGGGTGGTAGTCAATCTCGTTCTCGTGGGTTTTCCCAACGCTGTGGAGGAGGCCCAGTTAGAGGTTTGCAATTAGGATGGAAGGAATTGTCCCTTCTTGCTAGTCACTGCTCCCCCAGTAGTGGCTCTTTCCAGAGCAGTCCTTTCATATGCTGTCTAGAAGCCTGCCACACAGAGCCAGGCCCCTTGCCTGGTAACCCGGGCCAAGCTTGGTGCTTTGGCCTGGGCCTGTGGTGTGTGCTTTGGCCCCACACGCTCAGATGCCCATGACATCAAGGGCAGACAGGAGAGTGAACAGCCCTGGGAGGTGGGAGGTCTCCCAGGAGCCCTGCTCCAGAGCACTTCCATCGGGGGTGGGGGGGATGGACATTGCTTCAATGGTGAGGCCCCAACCCCAGCTTCTGAGAGCACCCGGACCTGGCCAGGGGTTGCTCCTGACCCTGCAACTGGACACTCAAGCAGTCACCTTGTTTTGGGCCAAAAGCCTGCTGTTGGGAGAGCTAGAGAGCTGTGGGCTCTCCCTGGGAAAACACACATTTGAACTAAAGGCTGCATGTGTGTTTTGCGTCCTCCCTGGGGGACATGCCTTCCCAGTGAGGGGTCCTCAGGCAGCTTGCCAGGTGACAGACACCAAGTCCAGGCTCCCCAGGCTCTCTTTGTGGGGTACTGAAATCACCCCACTGTTGACCAGGCTGTCTCAACGTTTTGTTATGGAAATGATGTTCTCACATAGACTTTTTAGGAATATGCGCGCACGTGGCAGGGGCATGTCCCACAAAGCTTCTACCCTAAAGAACAGGGGTGCGGAGGGACACAGGGGTCATAGCACAGCAGGAACTGGTAGGGGGCAGTCCTACGTCTCCTCAACCCCGTAAGAGATGCTCAGGAGAGAAGGTTTGTGCCATTCTCAGTTGGGGAACACCTGTCACAGGCTTACCTGACGCGGCAGAAGAATGATTTCTCCTCCACGCATTCTTGAGTAAACGAATCTGAGAGAGAGAGTACAAAGTCAGCCATCTGAGAGCACAGTACAGACAGCACTCTGTTTCCCCCAAGCTATGGAGTCAGGGCGTGAATGCATATTTGCATGAGCAGAAAGTGAAGCCCTTAGAGATCATTCTTCACAGTACTGACTAAAGTCAAACATATTTCATGAATGTAGCACATACCAAATTATGGAATGCTAAAAGCTTACCACCAGCTGTTTACCAGTTTTGAAACAGTTCACAGGCTCCCACAAACACACCAACTAACAATTTAACTCCGGGAGACAGACTGATGGGCAGAATTTTTGCACATAAAGCCCTAAACGTTTCAACCCACATATTTTGGGGGGGATATTCAGTTCTAACAGAAGCAACTCAGGTCACTTCAAAGCTTATATCAATCTTTCTGTTAAAATGTTAACCTATTTCAAAATCTGAAACACCTAGCAAAAACATGATGTCACTCCAGCAGCATCATCAAAGATGAGGAAATGGTGTTTTCACAATATGGAATTTTTTAAAAAGGAAATCTTAGACATTGATCTTTCACATAAAGTTTCCTCTATTCAAAAGAAAGAGGAGAAGTAGGAAATCACTAGTAGGGGAAAATGGTGTAAAATTTCCAGCCTGGAAAGGCCCTAGAGAAGTCACCTGGTCCTTCTTTTTCGTTCAGACACAAACTCGGAGGCAATCATCCCAGGGAGCCGGTGCCGGCCCGTTTGTGCCATAAACCCACATGTGGAGTGATGTCCCTTCCACACAGTGACCTACAGGTTCTCATGACACACACTGCAAGCTTTAGGGACCTGACTGGGCAGTCCTTGGGTGGAATTCTGGAGAAGGTGGGCAGCTTTATATCCCAAACCAAAAGTGACCATCTCTTTTTGTGAGTCAATCCTAATGCCCAGGTAGCCCACTGTCAGGAAGGTACAGCTGGGGAACGCGGTGGTGGCGCTGGGCGGTGGTGGAATGGCAGCCTGGCTGGCCGGCTGACTACAAGCAGGAGGAGGTGGGGTGTGTGCAGCGGAGAGGGACCTGTGATCCAGGAGATCACGAATGAGGTCACACCTGTCTGAGTGACTCCCAGGCCCACTGTTTCCCATCACCTGTCCTGGCTGCTTAGTGTTTCTGCCCATGTGTTCACCTTCAGCTCTGAGGGACCAGGGCCCAGTGAGGGGCAGGCAGACAGATGCTGCCAGACTCACAGGTCAAGAGCGGGCTTCTGCTGGCCACTCTGCTCACTGAAAGCATTGGTGGGGTTGGGGGATGGGAGTAGTTGCAGGGAAGGCCTGAGCTGATCTGGTACCTTCTGCCAGGATCCCATGCCATGTTTCTGCTGAGACTTTTCTGGTCAACTATCCTGTCCCGTGCCTACATATGGGAAAGGCCTGCGCTGGCCACGGTAAGAGCGTCCAGGCTTCTGGACCCCGAATCCTCCCGGTCATGTGGGAGGAGGGGGACAAGGACAGGCCATGGAGCATGGCCTGCTGCCACAGCAGGGCTGTCCAGCCTGGCTGGGAAGCCTGACGCGAGGCAGGGCCGGCAGGGGGCGCATGGCTCAGCCTACGGTGCCCGCAAACCACCCCTGCCCCCGCCCTGGAAGGAGCAGCCCCCACGTTCTACACACCACAGATGAAGAAGCCCAGGCAGCTGGGCCACCGCCCTGGGGACCTCACCTGCTCCGCTACACATGCTCCAGGGCGGGAGCTTGTAAGGCGTGGTGGAGGCGTGGAACACGCTCACGTCATGAGGCGCCAGGAACTCCACAAACCTGGCGCCATAGAAGGCGTCCCTTTTACAGTGGAAGATGGAGGCAACTTGGTCAGAGATGTACAGGATCTTCCCAGTGACCAGGGACACGGCCGCAGCAAACATACCCTGGAAGGAAGCAGCAGCTGCATGAGGACAGGCTGCCCCTCCCCAAGGGTCACAGATCTGGGAGGTTAGGAGAGGCCTCTGGGCTCCCCCCTCCAGCCCCTTCCCTCTCGCTGGGACCCACAACCACAAACCTCTGCCAGCCCCTCTCTCTCCCAGGGTGCGGGGGGCCGCGGGGGAGGTGGTGCTGCCCGGGCAGCTAGAGGCTCCCGCCTGGGTTTGCTCCCAGCTGGCTAGTGGCCTGAGCCCTGGCCCAGAGCCCCAAGGGGGTTCCGCCACAGTGGGGACACCGGAAGGAGGAGATGGGAGGGATCGGGGGGCCCCACTCTCCAGACCAGTTTTGCCATGATGCCAGTAGGTCTGGATCCCCACCTGCCTTTATGTCTGCTCTCTGAGAAGCAGGAGCACAGGGGAAGGGACAACTCTCTTCCCTTCCCCTAGACCTCCAAGGGTGCCCCACCCTTATGGGGTGCTTAGAAAGGCACAGGCTTTGGAGTCTCACCAGCTGAGTTCAAATCCCAGCCCCCCACCCCCACAAAGGGAGCCTAAGGTCACCTGGTTACTGCTCAGTCAAGGTGGGACTTGCTCTTACACACACAAGGTTTGGGGGTGGATCAGCCATGACAGAAGGACTAACTCACAGAAAACAGCGGGAGTCCAACACGGTAGCTACGTCTGAGTCACGGACTTTACATTGTTATTTAAGGTCTTAGCTGACTTCCCAAAATTCCAGACTCTGTTGTCCTAAAGCCCCTGACTGCCGGTGCTCAGCCTCAGCCAACTCACCAGGGGAAGCTCCGCTTTCTGGGTTAAGACGTCACTAATGTCTGACACTTACCACATTCTTCACAATGAACTCGGAGGTGACACTCTCAATCTCTTCTATGGTGTAGGAGGGCACGTTGGCACTGCAGGGGTGGTTCTCACTGGACATGAGCAGCTGGTAATACTCCTCATTGGCTGCAGAGGAGACCAAGGGGGGCTGAAAATGGCCCCACCTCCCTGTGCTGGGGGCTCTACTCTTCTCATGAGAAAGGGGGCTACGCACACTATCTTCCTGGGACGTCAAGAGAACGGAGCGGAGAAATGTGAAGGCAAAGCAAACAGAAGTCTGTTTTAGTTTGAAAAATCTGAAGACCTTTGATTACAGAACTTTTTAGATGGTAAGTACACATTATTTTACATAACATGGGCACAGAGTTCCTCCTAACCCTCACTTTGCTGGCAATCACGACACAAGGCTGACATTTTCTCTTGGGATGGCTGTGGCAGTTTTTGCACCTGCTCCTTGGGGCCGGGACAGACACCCCCCATCCAGACAGAGTCCCTCACTCAAAAACACAAGATGCGAGAAATGACGCTGCAGGAGACTGGTCCCAACAGACCCCAAGGCCAGCGCCACTCACCCCACAACGTATATGGCTCTTGGGGGCAGACTATCGTGGGGCTGCCCACCCAGCACCTGAGGCTGGGGGCAGTCCTCAGGGAGGGGTGCTGGCAGACCTGCCCTTCAGAGAGCCTCCCCCCTCACCTGCAGTTTATGAGCACCTTTGGGTGGGCTGGCTGAGCACGGTGTCTGCTTTCATGGTATTAACCCTCACCAAACAGACACAGCCTTGGATAGGAGCTGGCAGAGAAATTTGGGGCTGCAGAGGGCACCCAGGAGGCCAGCGCATGCCAGCACACAGCAGAGCCCGGGCCCCCATGCCTGGTGCAAGCCCTCCCCACCAGACCTTACGGGACAGGCAATGACGCCCTTCCGACGAACGTTGTCCAAACATTAGAAGACACAAAGACTGTTTGAAATAGGACTTCATATCCATCGTTATCTGTGAGAAGCCTTGCCCTGCCTGTAAACTGATCACAGAATAAAGCCCACTGTCTGACCTTGAACTCAGCCTTCATGACTTCTCTGCTTTCATGCATTTCCAATGCACAGAGTCCCCTGGGACCTCAGCGTGTGTGTGTCGCATACGTGAAGGTAAAGTGGAGCAGGGGAGGGGCTCCCACATCTGCTGGGAGAGAACACCTCCCTCACCTGCCCTAACGAGATGCTGGCCTGGCTTCTGTCCCTGCTTACTGGTCATAAGGTACTGAAACAGTGAAGAAATTCCTCAAAGCACAGGTGGTTTCCTGTGTAACAAGGGCTCACCCCAGTGTTCGCTGCTATAAAATCAGGATGCCCATGTGGATACCTTCTCCAGGCTTCCTGCTGCTTTCTCTGACACGCTGGAGGAAACTTAAAAATTCTCAACGCTCCCATCCCCACTCCCACCGACAGACAGAGAGGCAAGGCTGCATGGACCTTTCTGACGGCCTAGAGCTAAAGCATCCTGATATGACCCTGAATGCAGGGGTCACGGCCCAAACCTCCAGGGATGGGTGTCTGCAGGAGTTCGATGAGCAGTCAAGTTCATGATTTGCTAGAAATGCTGGCACCTCCCCCACAGCGGTGTGTTCTACTACCCTGGAGACAGACCCAAAAGATGGGGTGGGGGGCAGCAGGGCACCTGCTCAGCGGGAGTCCAGCTGCAGCAGCAAGGGAAGGAAGACTCAGGGCTCTTGGAAGTTATATAAGGGGCTTGGAGTTTATTGAATGTCAAGGTTCTGAGCTGATGATGTAAATATTTTGGCAACTGCAGTGTTCGTTCGTGGATTCCTGCACTGCATCTATGAAGACTTCCGCACACGTGTTCTCAGGTGAAAGCCTTGGTCTAGACCATGGACCAGTCCTAAAAGCTCTTACAGTTTCTGTCACCTAATAAAAAGGTCCAAGCATGTCCACAATAGAAGCAGAATGTGGACCGTGGAGGGCTTACCACTGTGTGCTGGGGATGGAAGGAGGCACTCTGTCCTGGTTTCCTGGTTGAATAAAAGACAACCTGGATGGAAATCCATGCCTTTCTAGATGAACATGAAATGGACTGCCCAAGGTCTTAGGTGCAGGAGCTCTAAAGTACTGTCTTGTGAGGATAAGATCTGGCAAGATCTTGTTATTTTTCAAAGGAACAACCAGCCCTCAGCTCAACACTGTAGGTGTTACTCTGAAATTGCACTCGGAGCTGCTCATCTATTTCAGTGAACTCCAGCTCAGCTCCGGCCAGAGCCTGGAGGATGCTGGGCTCTCCTGACCTGACCCCATCCCACAGCAGAAAACCTTCACATCGTAAATACATTCCTTTTTATCAGCCGGTTTTCTACCTGTTTTGTTTTGTTTTGTTTTTTCCTCTAAAAGTCAAGTACAGTAGAAACGTTGTAAAGACTTCAGACTTCTAGAATTTCCTACTGCAATTTCAGGGTTGGGTTTTAGAAAGTCGACACAATCCACATTATTTCAACAAGTTGGGAACAAATACATGAGCCGGATGTACCTTTCACCTGCTTCACGCTCCTTAGCGCGTACTTCAAGGTGGCCAGTGTGCTGGCTTTCCCCTTGGCCTTCTTGTCTACTGGCAGGTGGACCTTCAGCTCCTTTAACGTTTTTATCAGCTCCTTGTGCGTGTCTGCTTTGGCGGACTGCTCGCTGTTACGGCAATAAAGAAAGAGGCGATCACATGTTAGCTTCCCGATTCCTCCTTCCTGCACTTCTAGTCCCATTTCTCATCCTGACGACTAAGATATTAGTCTGTGTGGTTCTCTGTGGAGCACTGCAGGATACACAGCACCCTTGGCCTTCTCCCTACCAGAGGCCAGAAGTCTCCTTGCCAACTGTGACCACCAAAGATGTCTCCTGATGCTGCCACCCATGTCCTGTGGAGATGGAAAGTTCTAGCCTAGAACCACTACACTCACCTAAGTGGGGACTGCAGAAGCCCACCCCATCTTGGGCTCTTTGCCCCACCCCCCAGGCTGGAGCTGGGCTTTGCCCCTCAAACCTGTGCCTTCCTGCCCTGTGTCAGACAGAAAAGGATAGAGCAATGGAAATGACAGAGGACAGCCAACTGGTGTCCTGTGGCAGAAACATGAATGAGGAACACAGGAAGACCATAAGGAGGGAAGAATTGTATGAAAGAGCTCTAAACATAAGGCTACAGAGATGGGAAGAAGACAAAACAGGTGGGCCCTTCCCTGTTTAGAGCAGAGAGTACAGAAAGAAAGCAGGAGTCAGGTCTCAGGAGAAGATGGCCAGATGCCCACACACCCAGGCCCGAGAGCTGGAGTTTGCTCCAGTGGTGATCCGAAAATGTCTGTGGGGGGCCATCTGGGTGGCTCAGGTGGCTAAGCGCCTGCCTTTGGCTCAGGTCATGATCCCAGGGTCCTAGGATCAAGTCCTGTGTCAGGCTCCCTGCTCAGTGGGGGGTCTGCTTCTCCCTCCCTCCCCACCCCCGCTCGTGCTCTCTCTCTTTCTTTCTCAGATAAATAAAATCTTAAAAAGAAAAGAAAATGTCTGTGGATGTGAAATTAAGGATACTGTTGTTACCAACACCTAGAAAGGGGGAGGAATGTTCCAGATGAACATGTCTATAGTGCAGACAAAGCCTGTGAAGGCAGAGCTGTAGGAGCTCCAGACCCGGAGCATCATAAGGGGCTCTGAGCAGCTGGGGTCTGAGAGGGCGAGGCCAGCTCCCAGCCCAGACAGCTGCACAGACCGACAGGTTCTAGCAGAGGCTTGCAAAATACCACATTACCCCCAAACTCACCTCCAATTACAAATCTCCAGTCCTCTGAGACCGTAAAGCAAGGGACTTGTGACTGGCCTTACCTGCAGCCACTTGCAGACGTGCTGTGTTCGGACTTTGCCATCATGAGGTCGAAGGTATTGGGACTGTGAGCACGAGAAATAAAGGCCAGTCTCAGAGGACTGCAGGTTCTGTCCACCCCCTCATCCAACCAGTGATGACAATCCAGATTATCCCACACACAGTAAGACAATTACAAGAAACACAGGGTTAAGATAAAGTCGGAGCGTAAGACCTTCAAGTCTCATGTACTGGGAGGACTGACAGAGCAAGGTCATGTTGTACAGACACCTGCTGCTAGTAGAGCCACCAGTCCCCCCGCTCCTGAGATCTCGCTATGCTCACTCGGCATCTATCCATCCGCAGTCAGGGGGTCAACATCAACAGCAGCATCATTATAGTAAATTTTAGTTATTCTCAATTAATAAGATTTTCTTTAAATGTTGAAAAACATGGGAATCATGATTTAAAGACCACAAAAGCGATCAGACAGTGGGACGAGATGCTGAAAAAACAGACAAGTGGCCTGGCCTCCATGGTCCGAAGGCCCCACCTACCCAGGGGGGGCGCTGGGCGGCCCCACCAGCATCCCCAGCTCCTGGCTGCCCCGGCAGTCCTGCCCCGGGGAGCAGTTCTCCTCAGTTTCATTCCCGCTGGAGCCACTGCACATGTGCACATCTTCCTGGAGCTGGGCTCCGCGGGGCTCAGTCTCCTCTGGCTCCTGGACAGGGGGACCGGGGCTTGGGGGGTACTCGGCATATCCGTTCATGTTGGCTCTGCAGTGAAGCTGGGGAGAGAGAAATGTCATCAGGCCCTGGGGAGTGCGGGCCGTCACACGGCCATCATGGGCAGTGCTCCCCAGAATTTTACCGCAGATGCCGGGAGCAGTCAGGGTCAATAACGGGTACTCTTTGTTCCTAGCCACTGGGCTCTTAGCTCCTCTCTCCTACCAGCTGGGAATCAGGAAGGCAGATGAATCCTGCGGCCACAGCCCCTAGTCATCAAACTGCTGTCGGATTAGCTGGGAGGCCACAAGAGGATGAAAGAGCATCAGTGGGCACCACCCAACACGTGGGGAGCCTTGGGGAAATCTCCCCAGGTGATGGCGGGGAGCAGCACCGTTCGGAAGTGTTGGCTATCACAAGCTACAGGAGAGACCAAGCCCAGGCTGTATGTAGGGGGAACCCCAGATGAGGCTGCAGAAGTAGGGAGACTTCAGGGAGAGAGGAGGTTGTGAAGCAGGTGTTGCTCTGTGAAGGGGGCCAAGAAGGTGGGAGCCCCAACAGCAGCATGGGGGTGCACGTGGCTGTAGGGGGGGGCATCACCAGGCCACGAAAGGGTTGGAAGTACCAGATAAATGATCTTTGTTGCATTTGTAAGGTCCTCACCACTGTGCTACATAAAAACTTGAACTTCCGTGTTTGGGGTAAGAATGTAGAGAGGGGCTGAAAGAGACAGACCAGCCCTTAAGGTTTTTGCAATAATTCTGGAAGACAACCCCGGGGATGAGCAGAAGCAGGGAGTATGCAAGGTGGGAGAGGTTCAACCAGGAGCCTAAGGATGGGGAGAGAGACGTCTTAGGGAGAGAAGGATCCAGTATGGTATCTTCTCAGGGTCCTGGCAGGAAGCAAAAGATGTTTGGGCCTGGAAGCTAGGCAGGCATGGGGAGGGGGAAGCTGTTACTACCCTGGGCCTGGAGGGCAGGAATTAAGGGTTACTGAAACCAGAGGAACCCAGACAACTTATAATTTGGGGGAACAGAGCTGGGGGTGTAAACCCTTGGCTTCTCTCTCCTCCTGACCTTTGTGGTCAGGAACCCAGATAGTAAGGGGACCCACTAGCACAGTCCCGGAAGGCCAGCCCCGGGCACTGAGTGGGGGAGGGAAGATCCCGAGGGCCCTGACTGAGCAGAGTCTCTGGGCGCAGGCAGTGTGCACCACACAGCTTCCAAGTGCTCCAAGGAACAGGCCAGACACCTGGTTGTTAGAGACAACTATACACACACACTGTTCCATATAACCCTTATGATCATTGACCACCAGATACCACATAACAGAGACCATTCTTCATTGTCTAGGGATGAGAAAACAGGCCAGTGACTTGATTGAGGCCACACAAGGCAGGTGACAATGCTGGATCCCAGGCCTGCCTGCTTCTGAAGATGAGGACCCATGGAGAATCCAACCACACCATTCTCTGGAAAACAGCAGGTCTCATCAGACCTTGTCTTGTATAGGAAGCAACAAATGGGAAAAAGCTAATGTGAGTCTTCCAAAAAGATGTGCAGCAAAGAGCAGATGAACACAACTTGCATGGCATGGGGAGACCAGCAGACTCAGAATGGCACCTACTCTGTAGCATAAAGAAAAATCAAGAAATGGTGGATTTAAGAAAACAAGTAATGAAGGATGAGCTGAAGCCACAGAGTGAGAGGAAAATGCCACCGTAGAACAGAGAATCATAAAGACCAAGTCCAGAGTAGATAACGAAGAAGATGGCCCCAGAAATGTGGAGGATGAGTGCGAGGAACTTAGAAAAGCACCAAGGAAAAGAGCAGCTACATCAGAGCTGTGTTTTTACCTGCAGGTAAAAATAGCTCTTTCTGAAAGAGATGTCACAACAGTGAAACAGAGACTCTAATGAAAGACACGTACCAAGAGAACCATTCCGGCTGAAGACAGACTTGGAACTGCCAGTCGAAGGACTCCTTGAACACCACGCAAAGTTACATGAAGAGTCCAAGCTTAGAGCTGTCCCGATGTAAAACGATGTTTTCAAGAGAAAAAAAAATCTACTCACATGCAAACAGGAAAAACAAACAGGTTACCTACAAAGGATGGAAAGTCACTGAGTCTTGGGCAGAAGATAACAGGCCCCAGAGTTGATACACGGAAGATGGTCTCCAAGGTTGTGGTCAAAGGGAGGAAAACCCAGAGAAGCAAGCCTGCTTGTTGTGGCTTCAGCAGCAGCAGGTGGCCAAGATCCTGACTCACAGAGAACCCAAAGCCCCAGACCAGTGAAACACCTGACCAAAGTTAGAAACAAAACAAGCAAGTCTACTCCTCAGTCTTTGTTTGGTCTGCTTGTTTTTTAACATTTCAGAGATGCCTTAGCTGACTCAAAGAGAACACGGAAAGTGCTCACTTTTGGAAAGACAGAGACCAGAGAATAAGGATGGGCTATCCCCACAAAGGGAAACACTGAAGATCCACAAACCTGGAGAGATGTTCAACCTCATTAGTCGTGAGGAAGATGCAAAGAATGAGGTCACCAAGAATCGACAGGACAGATGGCATCTAGTGTCCATCTGTGCAAGGTGGGGGACTTTGTGTGTTGTGGTCACTAATGGTCTTTCTGGACGGGACTCTGGGCATGCCCAGGACATTTTTATAACCCTCGCCCTTCCCCCTGCTAGGAGGCCTCTCCACTTCCCAGAAATGCCTGTATGTGTGCACAAAGACCCAGGAGTGTGCTGTATGGAGAGAGAAAACTATCCAAGGACCAACCACAGGGAGGCTACTGGCATCCCAACTTAGGCATCTTGTCCACTATCCAGTGGCCAGTGGATCCAGTCCCTGGCCAGTCCCAGCCTCAATTTCCAAATGGGGTCTGTGCCTCCCTGGCCCCACCCCAGTCCTCTGCTCCCCCTGGCTCAGAGCACAGCCCCAGTCTGCATGGGTGTCTGCAGCTCTGTGTGGCCTCCCTGGCTGCCTCCTGAGCATCTCCCATTGTGGCCGCCTCCTCGGCCCTGACCCTGAACTCTGACCCCAGGGACTTTGCACTTGCTGCTCCCTGGTGCCCACAGGACCCTGCCAAGAACCTGCTCATCCTGCACAAACAGCACTGACTCCTCCCCCACCTGCCCCACACCCCCTGCCTGGCTTCCGGTCCTCCAGTTCACCGCTGGACTCCACCCCAATGTGCAGGAGCTTCAGTTGTCCTCTGCTGTATCCCCAGAGCCCGCACATACAGTTAGCGACATCAAGCCTGGGACATCTGTGCTAGGGAATACTAGGTACCTACTAAAGATAGGAAAACAAGACACATCGACAGAGGAAGATTCTAGGACACCAAGGAACAAGTTATAGAACAATAAAGAACAACAGTGGGACAGACGGCATTTAGGCAGGGCTAGATGCCGTCTTCCACTGATTAACTCGCTCCGGACAACACACGGCGCTTCTGGACATCAGAGAATGGGACGGATGTCCTCCCTGCCCTCATGTCACTAACATCCCAGTGGGAACAAGAGATGATCCACAAGGGAATGGCATGTAATGGCTTAGAATGCTAAGCGGTCCAAGAAACAACAACAGAGCAGATGAGGGGTGCGGCATGGGAGATGCTGGGAGTGCCTCCGGAGAAGGCAAGTGCACTTTACCTTGTACCTGAGCCCCCGTGTGTGGTGCTGATTCACAGCCTCTTGACCGCTCTCTCCCCCAACCTGTGGCTGCGTCTGAGAAGACGCTCCCCTGATCCTCATGGCTTCACACCTGAGGCAGCCCGGAGTCTCTGGCCAGGCTGGCCACGCATGGCCTTAGCCGAAGCAGCCCACAATGTGGGTGGGCCCTTGCCTCCCCAGGTGCTGCGGAAGGGGCCAGGGAAGCAACTGGCCCAGAGGGACAGCACACCCCCTGGGGTGAACTTTGGCTGTGGGGGATGGGAGATAGGACAGGTCAGCAGGTAACCCCCCCATCCCTCCCTTGAATGGAGTTCGGAAGCTCTTCTTTCTATCCTTTCTTCTTGTCTTCTTTTCTTTTCTTTTTCTTTTTCTTTTTCTTTTTTTTTTTTTTCTTGTTGTCTTCTTTTCTGATGAGGCTTTCTGATGAGGCCCCCGCGGGCTAACAGACCAGCCTGTGTCCCAGCATCTCTGCTCCCCTGTTCGCTCACTCTCGCTCCCCCCAGTGAAATGCTAGCATCAGGTGTTCTGCTTTTAAGAGAACCCAAATGAAGACAGACTGAAGAAAGTGAGAGAGTGGGCCGGGAAGGTGCTAGAGAAAGAACATTGTAGGCTTGGGGTGGAGGGGCAACTGCAAAGGTCCTGAGGCAGGACATTTGAGGAAGGTGGTGCAGTCTGGAGCAGAGTGGGCAAGGAGGTCATACGGGGTCAGAACTGGATCACAGGGCACCTCACAAGGGCAGAGCAAGGACTCTGCTTTATTCTGAGTGAGATGGGAAACTGAGTTCTGTGCAACAGGATCTGACTTAAATTCTAATGGACTTACGGGCTGGAGGCAAGGAGACCTCTGCAGAGGTTCTCACTACAGTTCAGTAGAGTGGCCAACGGGCTACCCCAGGGGCAGGGGCAACAGCATTCCCTCTCTCCTACCCACCCGCCCCATCCCCAGTACCCTGCGCTTCATCCGTCCCATCCCACGGCCCTCCCCAGACAAGCAGCCCGTATCCCTTCTGTGAGTGAGGTGTAAAGGATGAGGGGTAAAGCGAGCTGCCCTGGATGGTAAGGGCATCAGTGGGTTCCACTGCTTCCTGACCCCGTGATCTTGGGCAAGTTCATGAGCCTCCCATGCCTTGTCTCCTCATCTGTAAGAGGGCTGACAGCAGCTCCTGCCTCTCATGGCTTGCTGGGAGGGTTCAATGTCACAGCCTGTATGTGCCAAGTGTCTGGGACGCAGCTGCAGCCAACAGAGGCTAGCTTCTATCATCACTGCCAATCACTGCAGGAAAACAGATGGGGTAACAAAATAATTTTTTAAAAGGAGGTATTTTGGGGCACCTGGGTGGCTCAGTGGGTTAAAGCCTCTGCCTTCTGCTCAGGTCATGATCCCAGGATCCTGAGATCGAGCCCCGCATCGGGCTCTCTGCTCAGCAGGGAGCCTGCTTCCCCCCCGCCCCCCGCCTCTGCCTGCCTCTCTGCCTACTTGTAATCTCTGTCTGTCACATAAATAAATAAATTCTTAAAAAAAAAAAAAAAGCAGGTATTTCATTGCCACCAGAGTGGTCTCTGGCTTGTATTTAAAAAGACAAGGGCTCAGCCTGCCATCCCCAGCTCAGGCAATGAAGACATACCCTGGACGGAGGCGTCACATGCTTTGCTTCGATGTGTGCCCCAGGGGCTTGTCTCTCCACTCCTCAAAAACTCCTGGCTTTGCTGCCCTCCCAGACCCTGCTCGAAAGTCTGAGTAAGATTCATTGAATAGGAGTCACAAGACTACCTTAGGTGAGATAAATCTTCGCAAAGAGGGGCAGACAAGCATGGCAGAAATGTGAAGCAACAAGCCAACCAAATCACCTGAAAATTCACTGTTCCAGAAAACGCACTGCTCAGCACCACTGGCTCTAATGGACAGACCTCATGTTGCCAAGTTGGCAAAACCAACTTGCTCATCAAAGCATACTTCGCCTCCTGCCTTCCACAAGCATTTACAGAGCACCAGCACGTGCCAGCCCTGCCGGGACCCTGGGCATCCCTGGGCAAACCTGGTTCCACCCCTGGGGAGAGGTGCTCATAGTCTGGGGCCCCAGAGGGCCCCAGAAAGGAAAGGACAGCCAGGCTGAAAAGGGGCTGCTGGGGAGGCTGGGGTGGACCTGTCCCTAGAGTCTCCTTGCTGCCCCCCTTTGCAGATGTCCGCCCATTAGCTCTGCCGCAGAGAATGGGCAGACTGAAGGCAGAGAGCTGGCCTGGACCCTGATGCTGGTCACGTGATCACGCCTTAAGCGCGAGGGCTGCCTTGACTGGACAGAGAAACATTTATAAAGAACAGTCTGCAGTGAGATCACAGTCTGGGACGGGCCTCACAATAATACCGGAGTGGGAGGAAGTGGGTGGGGGCAGGGAAGGAGAGGGGCCTCGAGCCAGCTGGTTAAAGCCGGCTGATGAATTCATGAGGGTTCATTACGCCATCCTCTCTACTTTCACATGTATTCATAGTTTCTGTGATCAATGGGGAAAAACACTGGGAATGAAAGCACAGCCTGGGCCTCGGGTCCACCCTCCACTGCCACCGCCAGGACTCCGGGACAGGTGAAAGCTTCTCACACTCAGAGCCCTTGAGCCTAAGGGGATGGTACTGCACTTCTTTGTGGAAATTATAAGTCAGTGTCTTTAATCCATGTATGTCCACAAAGCGAGTGCACCCGTGCGGCTAGCACCCAGCTCCAGAGGTAGAACCCTACCAGTCCCCCTCTGAGGCTGCTGGTGGCCCTCCCAGCCATCATGCACCCCCAGGATCACCACCAGCCTGACTTGTGACAGGAGGATGAATTCCGTCTGTTTTCACACTTTACAGAACAGGGCTTTCGCAGTCTGGACTTTGTGTCTCAGAGCCCATGGTAGTTTATAGCCGCAAATATTGTAACATGTTTGCTCCTTCCTGGTAGGAGCCAATTCCCTGAGGCCAGCCTGCTGTAATCTGGAGAAAATGTTTGTCCTGCTAAATAAACACCCGCGCTCTCCATGGCAACAGCTGGGTAACCGAGGAAAATGCAGTCCAAATATGGAAGGGAGGAAGGCAGGAGAGACGCATGTCTCGGCCTCACTAAGACTCCTTTGGATTCTCTCAACTCTGTTTCCAAAGCCTTAAATACACAGAAGCATGAGACTTAAAACAGTGACAAGGCAAAAACATCAGCTTCCTGGCCTCAGCGTCCACGGAAGGAGTTATTCCGGGTACCTGCGAACACCTGAGCTGTTCCACTGCTCCCTTGTCGCCTGCAGGAGCACGGGGATCCTGCAGGGCCGCTCAGGGCCGGAGTCCCCTCCACCACTGTTCCCTGCTGATAATGCCCGTGGCCATGACCGCCTGCCCTCCCTACTCACCTACTGCTTCTGATTTGCTCTGGACGAGGAAACACAGTAACAAGCTTGTCACAGACGTGGGGCTTAGAGAGTTGGAACCAAACAGTAGCTCAGGGAGAGTACCCATCAGAGGCTCCTGTCCAGACCTCCCCGGGTCTCTGCTGGGTCTGCAAGTGGACCAGCTTCCCAGGGGGTAGAGGGTGGGAGGGGCGTGGAGCAGGTGCACAGAGGGGTTATGTGTCTCGTCTTAGTTTTGCCCATAAGGGCAGTTTTCAGCATCCCTCTCCTTTTGACTAAATGCTGAGAGGTCCTGCCAGCCACTTAGTAACCCGGCCAAGCCTGGGTTGCTGAGGCCCGGCGAAGTTACATCACCATTTAAAAACAGAGCCATGCCCACCAGTATTTTTCTGAAAGTTGAGTGTGTGCACAAGAAACAGTGCCAACGAAGAGAACCTTTCCTCCGTCCTTCGAAGCATGGCAGACGTGGCTCATGGGGGAACGTTAGGGGATCTGAAGTCACATCAGACCCCTCTGTCCCCTGCGTAGGGGCCTGAGGAAATCATCCATAGAGTAACCAGAACCCAAAAACCTAGGAGTGGACACAGGCCTGGGAGGTTGCCTGATCTGAGCCCCTCTGTGCAGATGAGAAAACGGAGTCCCAGAACGGTGGCTGAGTCACCCCTCTCTGCCCAGCACCCCAGCCCCCACAGAAAGCCAGGCTGTGCTTGTTCTGTACCAGTGAATCACACCAAGATGCTGGTGACAGATCACGGAGGACACCCACAGTGCCATCTCTGAGCTGGCAGATCACGTAGCTTCCGCTTAAAAAAAGAGGAGCACTTTCCCTTATTTTACTCCTACACCTTACAAAAAGTGATTAACCTTGTATGTAAGAGCTCAATTTCCAATTAAAGCCTTCAGAGAGAGCCCTATTCATTCTCAGTCAAACCCAGCCCCAGACAAGAAACCCCAGATGGGGGTAGAGGGTGGGGTGTATCTCCTTTGCAGCCAGGGAGAAGGCAGTGGCCCCTGGTATCAGAAACAGGAGGTGAGCTGTATTCATAGAGGAGCTTCTGACGTGGTGCTGGTGTTCTTGACATTTGGGGGACCTGGGGCTCCTCCCCTCAAACTCCAGCCCACTCAGCATTCAGCACCCAATTGCAGGCTTTCGTAGAATGTCTGAAGCTCATCCCGACCCAGATCAAGACCCTCAGAATATGGAAAGACTCTGGAGACAGCCCAAGCCTGGGCGCAGCAGGCATCAGGGCCTTAGTTTCCCAATCTGTCAAGCCAAGGTGTTGCCCTGATTGATTTCGAGGGTTTTTTCTAGCTCTATTGTATGAATCAGCTTTCCATACTGCTCTCTTTTGTGGAGGTTACAGAAACCCTGGCAACAGGGTTCTCATCCCTTACCTGGCCTTCCTGGAGTGCTTAAGCAGGCCACTACCCACCCCCTGGTCCATGTCTACGCTTTGGCAGCCAAGGTGACCCACAAGAGATGGTGTGATTGGGGTGCCTGGGTGGCTCAGTGGGTTGAGTCTCTGCCTTTGACTCAGGTCATGATCTCAGGGTCCTGGGATCGAGCCCTGCATCAGGCTCTCTGCTCAGTGGGGAGCCTGCTTCCTCATCTCTCTGCCTGCCTCTCTGCCTACTTGTGATCTCTCTGTCAAATAAATCAATTCTTTTTAAAAATTATAAAAAAAAAAGATGGTGTGATTGCTGCATCACAAAGTGGGACCCTCTTCTACTTAGTCTGAGGAGAGGGAATAAACAGGGAGGTTGGGGAGAGGTAAAGGGGGTGGATTGTGGCTGTGGCCTCCCTGCCCCCAGGGTTCTAGGCCTAGCTTGGCCCTGGAACTTTCTTGCCTCTCTGCTCACCCAGTCCACAGGACCCATGGGCTGACCAGGTAATGCTCCTAGACCAGTGTCCATCAGTGGCCCTTCCCCAGCCTGAGACTTCCTGAGGAGGAAACCAGCTCCCTAAGGGGCCCTGCATGTTCCCAAGGACCGGTGGACTAAATCTCAGTTTCCTTAGCCTTTCCCGCCCTCTCTCCATGGGACGCAGGGAGGAGTGAGTGCGTCCTTAAAAGAAAATCATCTGCAGAACAACAGTCCCATGTGGCAGTCACTCAGTAGCTCCATGACCCTACACAAGTTGCCTAACCTCTCTGGATCTCACTTTCTCCATCTGTAAAATGGGGATAACAGTACTCGCCCCCCCACCACCATCCCCCAGGCCGGTTTTAAGCAGAGAAGAAGTCAAATAGCCCAGAAAATCCTGGGATCACGCCTCCATGAGCTGCAGGAGCCGCCGCCGCCCGCCCAGAGCCTGTCCACGGACCCCAGACCGCCCGGCCCAAGGCCCACCCTGGCGGTTACGTAACCAGCCCGGCTGCGGGACTGTGGCCGGCTCCCCAGCCTGGTGCCGCCGGCCCGTCCGCCCGCCGCGCCCGCAGCGCCCGTCGCGCCCGCCGAGCCCTCACCGAGCCGCGTCCCCGCCGGTCCGCGCGTCCGTCCGCGCGTCCGTCCGTCCACCCCACAGCCGCCGCGGACAGCAGCCCTTACCCCGCAGCGCCGCCGCCGCTGTCACATAGTGGAAAACGTGACTGCTCGCGCCGCGCCCGCCCCCGGCTCCCGCCATTGGCCGAAGCCCAGCCTTATCTGCATACTGGGGGGGCGGAGCCTCCGAGCACCTCGTGTCCGTTGGCTGCAGCGCCCGTCGCTCTCTTTACATAAGACGCACATGGAACTCCATGTTCACCGCGTCGGTTCCTCAATGGAGACGCGACGCGCTTGTCCCCCCTCCTCATCCTCCCGAGTGGTCCCTTCCACTTCCGGCCTCGGCGCCTTCCATTCAAGACCGCCGGCGTCTGCGGGCTCGGGGAGCATTGAGTGGTGCGTACCACCGCGGCCGGGGGGAGCCCGGCGCGGGACCGGACCAGCTCTGGGGCACCTCGGTCGGGCCGGGCGGACACCCAACGCTCCCTGAAGCTCAGACCTTGGAAGGCCGCCACCTTCGCCAACTGGCCCGGGGCGCGCCCCCGCGAGAAGCTGCCTGCGGACCTCTTTCATTCACTCCTTCCCATTCATTCATTTACTCACTCCCATTCATTCTCCGCCAGGCGCTGGAGCTGCCGGGGGGTGGGAGCGCCCGGTGCATGGCCACCGGGCCTCCGAGGTCCACCCTCGTTCGGCATCGACCAGGACGGCCAGCTTCCAGGCGGTCTTGCTGCTTTTTGAGATCACGTGTCGCAATATTTGATTCAGCAAATAGGGTCATTTTTACTAGGAGGAGGTACAAAAGAAATAAATGACGTGTTCCCAACCACGTCATCAAGGAAGAAGGACCGTTTCATTCCTGAAGAGGGACCGTAATCATTTGGGCGGTGTGGATCGTAGATTAACCAAGGCCAGAGTTACCCGCAGAAGGCCCACGGAGTGAGCAGTGCCTGAAGCCGGGCAACGAAAGGCTTTGGGGAAAGGAAGGTTTTCAGAAGGCTCAAGCTCCAAAGGCAACACGGGCCGGGGGCAGAGGGCTCTGGGAGACGGGGCTGGATCTGGACCACCATGGCTGTGGCCATTTTTCCTTCAGTAAGCATTGTCTGGGGTCCGTGAAGCCAGGAGAGAGTGGAACTTCCTCTCAGACCGGCTAGAGGCCTGATACCTGCTCCTAGGACATGAAAGAGCACACAGCCTCCAAGGCAGACTCTGAAAATGCAGGGTCCTTGCAGGGAGAGTGGGCTGGCTGGGCTCAGAAGGGCTGAAGGGGCTTCTGGTCTGTCCCTGCACTGGTCCTGTTCTTCCAGCAGGCAAACCCACACTCGGGAATTCCTGGGATGGAGTCACTTCTTTCCTTCTCCTTGGCAAGATGTGTATGCAACTTTGTCAGTCCCAGATGCAAACTGGAGCAAATAAAGTTAATCAGGATAGCCCTTCCCATGGAAGCCCTGGGGGGCCTGCTATGCGCGGCTCACACTCCAAGAGGATAGTGGCCCTCCTCTTGCTTCTCTGACACTGACTTCTAGACACCCTCCTCACCCCTCCCAGCACACACACACACACACCAAGCAAATCCAGGTCCAGCTGCACCCTGCACACACCCAAAAGCCTTTTGTTTCTTCACGCACATTGACGTCAGTGGTGAGCTCCATTGTTCTGGAAACAAGAGTAAACAGACAGCTCATCCAACATCACACACAGATTTCTTCTCCTCCTGCTCAGCTTTTCCTTAGTCCTGCTCCATATTCAACCTGTAGCCTAATGTCACATTCCTCTAGAACTCTTCAGAGCCTAACCAATTTACAGGGTCTTACAGCTAGTTTGTTTTTTGTTTTTTGTTTTTTTGTTTTTGGGAACTTTCATTCACTCCACAAATATTTGTGGAGACCTAAGTGTTGGGGGGCATGCAAAATGTATCTCATTGGCTCCTTTGTTTGTGATGTAGAAGAGGGGATCGCCTAGGACCAGGCTAATCCACGGGGAACACTCTGACTGAACCGAGAATCTTGAGAGAGTGTGTGTGTATGTGTGTGCATATGTGTGCATGTTGGAGCACTAAAGTGGTGGTGGGGAATGAATCCTTTCCTGGGCGTCCTACACGGGCCTAGAAATGTGTTGGGTTGGCTGTCACCTCTCACACAAAACCACTGGGAAAGCAAATTGTGTTAGCTCTAAGGAAGGCAGCCTGGGGGCAGGGGTGGTAAGCCAGTTTCCCCAGCTGCCTGGGGAATGCTGTCAGTGGAAGGAGCTGGCCTCTGGTGTCAGCCTTCACCCTGCCTCCCAGCCAAAGTCTGCTCTGTCCCTGCCCCTAGTCCAGATATACAAACCTGTTTCCTCCAGTGGGCCCGGCTCAAGTCAGCCCTGCCCCTCCGTGCCCAGGCCCTGCTTAGAGGGCCCCTCTGTACCTGGGGTTCATGTCCTTATAGAGCCCCTCTGCAGTCCTCTCCTCCCCTCCTGCACTCAGTCAGCCAGCCATGTCCTGGACAACTAGTATGTGACAGACACGGTGTCGGCCAGACACACCTGCCGGTCAGAGCAGACCATTCCTGCCCTGTCCCCATCTGAGGGAGAAAGCGCTCAACGTTTCACCGTGAAGTATGATATTAGCCTTAGGTGTTTATCTGTTTTACTGATGGCCTTCGCCAGAGACACAAGGTTTCCTTCTTGTATAGTTTGCCGAGAGGTTTGTGGTGGTGGTTTTAAATTGTACACGGGTAGAATGGGGTTTTAATCCGTGACAATGATTATCATTTTATAGTAACTCCTCCAAGTTAACCTATTTTTGTGGATCTGCAAATAATTTAAATCACTGCAACTTTGTCTACTACATAATAACCTGTATAGACTTGCTTACTTCGTTATTGTAATTAAAATTCAAAGATAGAAATGAATGAAAATATTAGTGGCCAAAATTCTGCTTTTTTTATGTTGTGTCTCCTTTATGTCTGTAGGATTCCGGATTAAAATGTGTACCCAACTGACTCCTCTTATTATCAGCTTTCTAAATAAAGACATGGTTTTAACTGAAACCAAAACACTGTTTGCTAGCCTGTCACTTGAGACTAAAACTTCAAACTTCCTGGTCGTGACCACTAAAAGAAAACCCAAGGACCGAAGTGAGAAGAAAAGTGTCCCCTTTGCGGGGAAGTGGTGGCGGCAGTGGGCAGGTTGAGCTGGGGCCGGATCTTTGCCTTGGGACACTGAGGGCTGACTTACAGATCAGCTGGTCCCTGGCAGCTGGAGTACTCCCTGCTCACCCCCTGCCCTGAAGGTTCTGGGCTGCCAATATGCCTCAGTCTCCTGGTGCGGCCCAAGGAAAGACAGCATGCTGACCAGGCCACCTGTGTACAAGGTAACCCCATGTCCCCTGTGGTTGTTTCTTCAGAGGGCGGAAGTCCTCTCCTCAGTTGGCAGACCCGCCGAGTGTTCCTGAAGCTTTCATCTCAGTTTGGTTCTGCCACTAGTGCTGGGGCTGGCTCTCGGGGGTTCCCCAACCACAGAGATCCTGGGACAGTTTTGGGAACTGGGGGACAAATGAAGCCCCTTCCCATCAGGGCATCGGGTCCCTCAGGAAGCTGAGGTCTGGGCTGCATGCTCATGGGTGGGCACAGGGCTCCGAGTGCCCCTCGCCTGTGACAAGCTGTGATTCCACACATGCTTACCCTGTCAGGCACCCTGATAGGCGCTTCATGTGTGAGTTCTTCTTTAACCCTCACAACTCCATAGGACCTGTGTCCAGGTCCCCACTGTCCCTTTGCAAAAGACACCCTTGATGTCACCATGCACAAGGACTCATGTGGAGCCATGTCTTACTTCACCAAGGAGAGACAACCTTTGTCCATGGAATGATCTCATGGGCCTCACCGCCCCACCCCTGCAGAGTCTGGGAACCAGGTGATCTGAGTCCAAACTCCAATGTCCCTCCCGTCCCCTGCACATCCCCGCCCCCCATCGAAACTCTCCTTCTATGACGTGGCCAGCCAGGTGCTGCCTGAACCCTCTGAACTCCTTTTCAAATAGCTAAAGGGCTCGCAGGTGTGGACAGCTAGGATGCGCATCTTTCATGTGTTCCTGACACCCACCACGTGTCTGTGCAGCCATGCTGGTCCACGGGACTTGTCCTAGAACAGCAGGGCCCTGTGAAATCTGCCTTAGTCCCTGCCTGTAGTTTTCCCCATTATATCTGCCCTGTGCCTCACAGTGTGTTACCCACCATGTTTGCTCTTCCTCGCTGGCTTCTTCTCTCCACTGCCCAACATGGAAAAGATACCACTTGTCCCCAGACCAAAGCTTTTGGGAAGAAACAAAGGGGTTTGACTGGCTCACTCTCAGGTTGGGACCCATTCCCTCTAGGCGGGGTGGTGGGTCACCTGACTCAGCTGCAAAGGCAGGAGCTCAAGTGACTGTGGGTCTGAGCCCGGGTGTGAAAGCAGGAGCCCAGCAGCCTTGGGGCACACAGTGGTCCTGCTGTAAAAGAAAGCTTGGGGAGAGGGCTACCGCGTACCCGTCTCTCTGCTCCTCAACAAGTCAGGCCCTATGAGGGAGGAGGAGGGAAAAACAGGAGACCCCCACCCCCGTGGCACTATGGAAGTTGCTATGGTCCCATGCTACAGGAGGACACTGTACTGGTGGGAGCACGCGGCTGCTGCGGGGGAGTGAGGTAAGATGGACTCCCCCCAGCATTGCCACTACCAGCACCTTTTTGATGAGAGGCCCTATCACTGCTGCTGAGCAGAACGACTCGCAGGTGGTCGGAACCAACCCAGGACCCCTGCCATTGAGTCAGTGGTCTGGACCCGCTGGCCTCTCAGAACAAGTGCTTGAGGGAATTTGGCATACTTGTCCCAGGGGAGTTCCCTCATACTGTGAGCAGAATTGAGGACACCCCACGGAGGCCATTAGACCCTGAAAGAACTGGTGGGGGTCCAGAGAGACCCCCTGACAACACGCTCTGGACTCAGAAAGTAATGGATGATTGCACAATGGGCTCTGGTCCTTAGGAGGTGGGCTAGGGATGGGACAGTCCTCCCAGATCTCTGCCTCAGATAGCAAAGGAGAGTGGAGCAGGGAGGTCCTGTGCCTCTCCCAAGCTGTGTATCTATGGCTTGGGAACAAAGTGCGTCAAGAAGGGGAAGGATGGCCTGCCAAGCCTTGGACCCCGAGGGGTTGGCCGATAGAGGGGGTGGGTCTATGGCGGCAAGAGGTTAGGGGCTGCGGAGGGAGGGGGATGGTGAAGATTAGGGGGAGGAGACACATGGAAGACTGGGGATCCCTAGGAGATTAGAGCCTGTCCTTCTCACCTGGGAGGCCTACCCTGCAAAGCTTCTAGCCCCTCTGAAGGATTCAGCAGTTGAAGCCAAAAAGGCTAGCACCCCACAGTCTGACAGTATCAGACTGGGATTCTGGTAGGGGGTGCCTGCGGCTTTGGGCCCACCCTGTGAGACTAGTCCTCTCCCGGCCTCTTTGCACCCTGTATGAGTCCTAGGAACCGAACCAAGAATGAGGAATGAGGCCCTGTCCCCTGGCTCCCTTCTGGGAGGTCACAGACTGCATGCTCCACTCCACACATGTCAGAAAAAGAAAGGGTCCCAGATGGTCTGGGGCTCGCTAGACCTCAGAGCCCAGGGAGCTGTCACTGTCACCCAGAAGTGTCACTGTCATAAACGCCATTGGGTTCTTTCCCTCTCTCCTCCATGGGCACTGCGAGACTGACCTTATGCTTAGCCTGTGAAAGGCAGGAGGCCACCAGCCAATCCATTCCTTGCCCTTTGCCCTCTGGTGGGCAGAGATCCTGGGCATGGTTTTTCCCCGAAGCCAGGCCAGAGAAGTCCCATAGGCCCAGCAGATGAACCTGCTGAAAGTCCCATGTGGCCCTCAGCAAGCAGAAACTGCATGAAAATGCCTCCTCTTGCATTTTCCTCCCTTGTCCCTCACTCTTGCTGCCCTGGGATTGTAGCTCCAGATGAAAGCATTCGTTCTTAAGGCTCTCTTGGAGCTGTGCTTCTAGGGAAAATCTACACAAACACGCTGGATACTGAAAATGGTTCTAGAAAGCAGATTCTCAGGGGTTCATTTTGGACTTGAACTGTCTGCCCGTCTCCAGGCCATAGGGACCCCATTCCTAGTGCTCAGTGGGACGGCAGCAACCAGGGTTCAGCCTTGGCCTGTTTTTCCACTGCCATTGAGCTAAGAATGGTTTTTACAATATTTAAAGGTAAAGGGGAAAAAAGAAGGCCAAAGAGTATGCCGCAGTGACCATACAAGGCCCACAAAACCTAAACTATTTACTGTCTAACCCTTAGTCGCATTGTAATTATGTAAGTTTTCACTAGTCGTCAGTTACAATGGGGACACAGCAGAGAGCCGGGCTCCGAGGGACCAGGAAGCTGCAGGACTTCAGCGGGCCACAACAGTAATGAGGCTGATCCCCAAGAAGGGCGGCTCCTTGTGTGCGTTCCGGAGACCCTGAAAAGCAAAACCTAGGCTTACTAGTCTGCCAAACTCAGACAAAGTCTGCAAGCCGGAGGCCTTGAGGGCAGCTCAGCAAATTCCCATCTTCTGCAGCCACTGGGTAGACCGTTGGAACTCGGGCTAGGCTCTGACTGCAAGGCTCATGGAGACCCAAGCCACAGCCTTGAGAGGTCCCCTGGACAAGGTTAACAGTCGGACAGGGAATGATCCTGGGCCGTGGATGTGGGCCACCGGAGGGATGAGCCAAGAATTTCAAAGCCCCGAGTTCCCAGGACCCTGCTAGTTGGCAGAAGCTAGGCCTCCTTCCTTGCTGGAGAACAGTGGGTCCTGGGTAGAGTCCCCACCTGGAGCAGGCTCCTTGCTAAATGCTTGTTCTCAAGACCTGCCCTCTGCTCCCTCCCCACCTCCCACCCAACCGCCTTGCCTTAGCTTCCAGGCCTCTAAAGAAGGTCACATGACAGCAGACTGGAGAAGGACTCACTGGCCGAGGAGCACTCGTCTGTGATTCAGCAGCCAGTGGTTCGGCCAGGACACCAGGAACTGGTTCTCATCGTTTCTCGGGATGACTCCAGCAAGTGTGCTAGTAAAAGTTTAACAGTTGGCCCTCTGAAGGGGAAAAGTTCTGTCGCATTTGCCAATTTTTACGGTGTCAGTACCCACCCTGTGGCCAATTTCAATCTACCAGCGTGACTGTTATGAAAGAGACCATGCCTACAAGGGCCAAACGTGTGAAGAGAAGAGGCCTACCTCGCCTCACCCTGGGCCCGGCCTGATGTGGCCAACACAGGCGTGCTTTGAAGAGCAGTTCGGGTGTGCTCAGTCACAAGGAGAGGGGGAGCTCCCAAAGTTCCCTACCTGAGACTGTTGTTCCAGACTGTTCAGGTGACCTCAAAAGGGGCTCTTGTTACCAAGTAATCTCATTAAAGTTTTCACTGGAAGAGTATTTCTGAGTCACTGAGACCTCGGCTTCCTGTGGGAAAAGGACTGCTGTTAAGTCAGTCCACAGTGGCTTTCTAATAGTGGCTCTCAAAATGTTGTTTGGAGCAGAGACAGACCGGTCCTCAGACAAGGTGTCCCTGTTCTCTTTGGCCTTAAAATTTTCTGTCAGCAGAAAGGAAGCCACTCAACTTTCTGTCCCCTGGGTAAGGGCCCTGCTCACCCAAGTGTTGGTACAAGTCATTAGGGTTCCACTGAGGGACTGATGGCTGCCAGGCATTTCTGCTTCATCCTTCTGGAATGATCTGGTCCTCCAGATGTTTCCTGTCAGCCTGCCTCTTGCTTCTGAGCCTGAAGGGCAGGGAGTCTGGGCAGACCATGACTTTCCAGCCCCAAACCAGGGTCAAAAGCCAGGCAGAGGTCATGGAAAGTCTCAGTTCCCAACAGTTTGTTCTGTGGTGGCCAAGAGGGTAAGCTCTGCCAGCCCCTGCGCCAGAATCCCACCCCGCCCGCGATGTGGAATATTGGCCCCAGAGATCCAGACCGGCAATTAAGGAGAGGAAAATGGACCTCCCTTGTAGACAAGGTACGTCACCTGACAGTCTTTGTTTTTAGGGGAGCGCGTTTTTGGGAATGTGCACGAAACAGAAAAACAAAAAGGAACATCAGAACTCTCACAGTGATTTTTCTCTGGGTTGTGGGACATGAATGACATTAGTTTTGTTCTTTCTGTTTTCCAGTGCCCTTCATATGGTCTGTAATGAGGACTTAGTACCTTATATATATTTGAATATGTGAGTTCTAAGGTCTATCTAACCTGCATTCATATAAAAAGCATTTCGCTATTAGAAAACGATAGTTTCAAATTCTATAAACTACTAAATATAAAATAAAAAATTAATTTTGAATAGGGTGTTCAGTATCTGATGAGACTGGCGTGCTCTGTGATCGGGGCTCTATTCATAGGGACAGAGAACAGGGATCTGAGCGGTGAAAAAGCAAAACGCCTAGATTTTTCTCATTGCAAAGTTATTATTTTTGTCTGGCTTCTCTTCATTTCCCAGCTTTTGTCTTCAATAATCAGGTAGATAGGAACAACCACTGCTGGGGATTTACCACGCTTATATTTCTTGTTTAAATCTTTGCAAAAATAAGAACCGACATGGTCTACAGAGCGAAAGTCAGACGGCAGATCAAGCAACAAACTGCGGAAAACAATCCAGTGAGATACAGCGGACACAGCCGTGAGCTCTCGGTGGGGATGGAGACATACCGTGGGATGGAACATACTGGATATTTGGAGGCTTTTAGGAATCACAGCAAGACACAGATGCTACAGAGAGGTAAAAAGAGAAAATGATGGGCATGGATATACCCGTGCTGACACAGTGATATTGTGAAAGAGGAAGCAGAATTTGTGGTTTTTGGGGTACGTTATCTTACATATACAACCATATATGAAACATACACGCCATTGGGAGGGAACACATAAAAGCAAGTTAATTCTGTCGGGGCAGGTGCAATGGAAGTGTCTTCCAAGCTCTGTTTTGCTGGAGCAAATAATCCACAGTACGGGGTTGTTAATTCCTATGTGGATTCAGACACAAACAGCCTTAGAAGGTCCTGCACATGTCATGAGTGGGATTTCAGGCCCCCGAGGTGGGTGGTGTGGTGGAGACCCTGGCTGGGGGGGTGGGTTCCTTCTGCCCCACCCGGACTGGGTCCCTTTGCAGTGGCTTTCTCCTCTGACTCCCTGCAGTGCCCCACCTCCCACTCCAGGGTTGAACCAGGGGCCGCCCTACTTTTCCACAAGTGACGATGAGGTGGGACCCTGCATGCCATCTGGAAGAGGACAGCACCACTGGTCAGCACTGGGTGGGAGATGCTTAGTGAGAAGCTGGTCACCTGATGAGAAGTTTCTACCTCTCCTAGTGCCCGAGACGGGGATGCTGTGTACCCTGGCCTCCCACTCTGGACCCCATCTTCCATCCCTGCCTTCCTCTCTGTCCTCACTCAGGACTCCAGACTTCCCAAACTCAGAACTCATCATCCAGTGACTCCTCAGAGGCAACTTTCAGTGACATGCATGCCAAGATAATGGAGGCTCTTTAATTCTTAGGGACCAAACTTGGGCTCTGGGTTTAGAAGTGTTCTCCAAATCTGTTTGAAACTCACTCCAAATAAGAATAATTCCCCCTTTTCCAAGGAGGAGCCTCACCTCATCCTACCCAAGGGTGGGTTTTTTCTTAACCCTTTGATCCCCACGGCTCCCTCCCCTCAATATTCAGGTTGTCAAGATTTCAGGTCACATTGCTGTAACTCCAGAGATGAGCAATCCTCGAAGATGCCCTTTGTGGGCAATGAAGGACGTGTCCCTCGTGGCTCTGGGCCTCCAGCTGCCTGGCCTGGTGTGAGCAGGCTGTGTGTGTGTGTATGTGTGCTGTGGGTGTGTGTATGTGTGAGGGTGCCTATCACTGCAGACTAACATCTTTCATCAGAATCAAAAGATTGACCCATTTCTGGTAACCGCCTTCTTAGGGACTGTGAAGCCTTTGTTCGGTTGGTACGGGAGATCTGAAATGTGTCTGGTTGTGTTTAAGAGATGTGGTGTGGGGTTAACAGGTGGGAAAGGAAGCTTAGCCCTGGCTCTCCTGTCAAAGCTCACCTCCTTTCTTTCTGGAAAATTTTGAAGACTCTGGTTTCCTTTTTCTCTGTTACAGCTTAAGCCTGTCTTCAGACACAAAGTCCGCAGCGGACGGTGGAAATATCCTGAAAGCATAGTGCCTGGTTGCTAACTGGGAATCAGAGCCAGCTGCCAGCCCCCGTGCAGGCCCCGAGTCAGCTCTCACACACAGCCAAGCCCGTGTTCCCAAAGAGAGCTTCGTGCAAAGACCAGCCTGGAGCACTCAGCAATTTGTTGCGAGCCTAGGAAATCCCACAAGGTGAATTGTTTTTGGTTTGTTTGTCAAGTGTCACTGCACTTACCATAAAAACAATTGCTTTAACCTTAAAATGTTCCGTGCTCTTCTCGCAGGTGGATGCCTGAGTCTCGGTGGTGGGGAGCTGCGTCATTTAGTGGCTCTGCTCCATAATGCCCGCCCCTGTTTCTTCCAGACACTGGCATTATGCCTAGTATTACCTGTCTTACATTTATCCTAATTATTGGGTGCATATAAAATTTATCTCTTCAGATTAAACAAAGTGAATGTTGAGAGTCCTAACGTCGAAACTGTTAGCTAAATATTGCCTTTCTGGAGAAGCACATCATGTCTGGGCTTCTGTCTCAGTAAGGACCCAGAAATGGGGATGTTCTCCCGCTTGCAGGGTCATCTAAGGGGAAATGTTCTAATCGGCTAAGAGCCAGTACCTTCAAGATAGTCCCATAGAGTTGCTGAGAGTCGATCCTGGAGCAAGTCCCGTCCCAGTCCTGCTGTTGATTAGGGGCACGATGCTGGAAAATTCTTGGGCCTCAGTGTTCTCTCCTATATAGGGGGGTGAATGGTGGGACCTATCCTGAGGATTGTTATTAATTAATTAATTATTATTTAATGATTTTATTTATTTATTTATTTATTTGAGAGTGAGAGGAAGGGAGAGAGAGAGAGCATGCACGAGCGGTGGAGGGGAGAAAGGGAACGCAGGATCCCGCTGAGCAGGGAGCCCAACCTGGAGCTGGATTCCAAGACCCTGAGATTATGATCTGAGCCAAGGGCAGACACTTGACCAACTGAGCCACCAAGGTGTCCCTTATTGTTATTATTATCATTTAAAGATTTAATTTATTTATTCCAAGGAGAGAGAGAGCGCACACGAAACTATGGGTGGAGATGGGAGGGGGTGGGGGAGAGGGACAGAGGGAGAGGGAACAGCAGGTTCCACGGCTGAGCACACAGCAGGATGCAGGGCTGGTCCCACAACCCTGAGATCATGACCTGGGCCAAAGCCAAGAGTCAGATGCTTAACTGACTGAGCCACCCAGGCGATCCCCCTGAGGGTTTTTCTTTAAATTTTATTTTATTTAAAGTCAATTAATTAACATACAGTGTATTATTAGTTTCAGAGGTAGAGCTCAGTGATTCATTGATTGCCCACCCAGGGCTCATTCCATCCCGTGCCCTCCTGCATACCCATCAACCAGTTACCCCATCCCCCCACCCACCTCCCCTCCAGCCACCGGAGGGGTGTTTTTTCTACAGCTCTGTAGTGTTAAGTACATTCACCTTGCTGTGCAAGCCATCTCCAGGACTGTCTCCACCATGCAAGACCCAGACCGACTCCCCATGGTCCCAGCCCTGCAGCCACCCCTCTTCTGCCTCTGTGACTTGGCCGGCTCTGGGCACCTCACGCCTGTGGACTCCCGACAGTATTTGCCTGTGTGTGGCCAACGTGTTTCATGTGGCACGATGTCCTCGGGCCTCATCCACCTTGTAGCATGAGGTGTAGCCCTCAGCCCTTCAAGTTGGCCCTTCTGGCCCACCCTCCCTCCTCTCCTTTTCCCTTCCTCTGTCCATCAGGTTAGTGTCTGATCCCCCCAAGGTTCCCCAAGTTGAGAACTGGAGCCCCAGTGCTCCCATAATTGATTTCGGGTCGTCCTTTGCTGTTTCTGACCTCCGACTGCAGGAGACAAGTTTCCCTGCAGGCTGGCAGGCTGTGGGGGACGGCAGGCTCACCCTCAGCGTCCCCTGCGCTTCCCAGGATTTGTGTGCTCCCGACTCCCCCAACCCTACAACAGCCTCGTGAGCTCGGTACCCCCACCCCGGCCTCCGAAGGGCCTGCGGTGGCGCCCCCTGCTGGAGTGCAGGCTGCCTATGAGGAGCTGGAGGTGAGGCTGGCCCCCTGGGAGTGTCCCCAGAGAGGAGCAGGATGGAGGGGGCTTTGGTCTCCAGGGCATCTGGTGGCCAGTCCCACCTGCTACAGAGCTGGAAGACTTCCTCCTGGGTGCTCATGTGGCCTGCATTCCGGCCTCTCACAGTGTTGGCCTCCCACAGTGGGTGTCTTCCCTCCTCCTGGAGCCCACTTCCTCGTGGGGAGGCAACACTGCACAGTCAGTCACACCATTCTCATTCCATCCCATCGTGGCCCAGAGGAAGCTGGACAGAGGCCCTATGAGGCACAGGTCCTTGGGGGGAGTTGCGGGGGGGGGGCCTGGGGAAGGGTCCATGGGTCCCTGGGAGTCAACTCTGCAGGGATGCAGGTCGGGATAGTTCAGGAGGGAGTCTCAGTGTTTATGTGATTCCAAGGGAAGTCGTGCTCCTGGAGTCCTCCCTGAGGTCTGGTCGGGGGTGGGGGAAGGGGCACTCGCAGGCGGGGTAGGTTCCGGGAGCCGCTCTGGGCCCCCGGCCCAGGTGGGGTCCCCCATTCCCTGCTCTTGCTCACTTGGCTGCTGGTGGAAAGCTCCCAGGCCATTCGTGGGCCTCGGTCCTACTTGCTTTTAGAAAGAGCAAGCAGTGACTGACATTGGATGCTAGTTAACCAGAGTTTGCTGGAAAGGGCTTGCCTGGGACTCTAACAGCAGAGGGTTCTTGGCCCCTGTTGGAGAACCAGGCTACTGTGCAAATAGGATGAGAGTCATGGTGCCTCCTCCAGGAATCTACTGTCAGGGAATCATTCTGCTGTGTTTTCAGGGGTCTTCCTGTCAGACTCCCAGGCCCTGGGAGACCTGGCTTAAGGGAACCTGTGGATTGGGGCTCTGCCCTCATGGCCCAGGGGGGATTTTTTTCATTTAAAATTTTGATATAAACCATATTATTAAGAGCCCTTGGAAAAGAGCCATTTTAATAGGAACATAGTCTATTCAACAGTCAGTAATAGTTAGTGCCTTGTTGTGTCTAACAATGTTGAAGGTACAGGGGATTCAGGGGCGAGCAAATAAACCAGGCCTCTCTGCTCATTGCATTCCCTTTCCAGGGGTGATCATGGTGGGGGAAAAGACAGAAAATGAAAGGGCAGATATGAATAAAAAAATTGCTTTCACAGAATGGTAAGTACTTTAAAGGAAATAAGGTAAGATGACAGCCTTAGGCTGCAGAATTCAGATGGAGTCTATTTTTCATATTTCTGAGAGGTCACATGTAAGCTGAGACCTGACTAATGGCAAGGATCCAGCCATATGAAGATCTGGGTGATGAGTATTCCACTTATTCAGTTAAAGGGACTAGCAAGTGCAAAGGTCCTGAGGCAGGAATGATCTTAGCAAGCTTAGGAGGAAGGTCATGTCTTCTTTTTCTCCAGGCTCACTGGGAGAGGAGGGAACAAGGCCTTCCACACCACCTGACCCCTCATGCTTCACACCATGGTGCCTGTCACCTTCCAGCTTGTTGTGGGGGGAGGTGTTCGTGTGTGTGTGTGTGTGTGTGTGTGTGTGTGTGTGTGCGCGCGCGCGCGCAGCACACGGCAAGGCACTTGACCAGCCATGCAAACTGATGCTTTCCTTTCTGAGCCTGCCAGGGAGTTCAGTCTTGGATCCAGGGCTGATGAGACTGTGTCCAGGCTCTGGGCCACTTCTCCTTTTTGCCCAGTCCTTCCCACAGGTTGACCCACATCCCGGGCTCTTCACCCCAACCCCCGCCCCCAGGGAGGCCTTTGTCTCTGGGAATGTTTGCCTCTTAGGGGAGGAGAGGCAGGGTCTGGAAGCCCCTTGCTTTGTGGAGCTCCCTCTCCTGGGGTGAGTCATGGCCACTGTCATCTCTTTCATTCATTTGGAAATTGCTTATTTCAAGTGCATCTCCTACCAGCTCTTTATGTCTCAAACACATCTCTACTGTGATTTTCTATAGTTATGTAATCACTTGTGTGTTTTCACAAGTGACTCTTTTTTATGTTTTCTTTTCTGCTAATCCTTACATGACCCTGAGGCGCTCTAGGTAATTTGGCTTCAGAGGCCCCACGCCCACCAGCCCTGGAACTAGAGACTCCCCACTGGCCTCTGGGCCCCCTCCTGCTCCCCTCTCTCCTGAGGTGGTTCCACCTCTCTCTCTCAGAGTTGGGAATCCTTAGCTGGGTCTTGTTGGCCCTGCTTCCCCAGGGCCCTGCACCCTTGCCCCAGTCAGTCCCTGTGCTTAGGGCGTAGACCTGCCTGGGCGATGTGGAAGCCTCAGGAGGACACTTTATGTGGCTGGGGCATGTCCCCAAAGGCTGCCATACCCACTCTGTGGCCTGCTTCCCTCAGACAGGCTCTCACTGGGGTCTGGTGATGCTGCTTCCTTGTCCCAGATCCTCTCAGAGACCCTCTCTCATGGCCCTCAGCCTCAAAGACAGAAGAAAGCCCTGTGCCTACAGGCCTTCATAGGGCCTCCTCGGCCTAGATGGCTCCCCTGTTTCCCACACACTGTGGGAGAAACCAGAATCAGGCTTCCCCCTGGTGTGGCATAGCCCTTATCCCCACCACTCCAGGGGACTGACCGCTCACAGACAAGCCATTACAGGTCACAGCTGTCCCAGGGCCCCAGGCCCAGAGGAGGCTTCTGTCTAGCATGAATTTTGGAGGAAGGGTGCTAGGTAGTGTCTGCTGGGAAGGCAGAACACTTGAAGTCAGAGACCAGGGTCGGTGACCTCCCTGAGATCCTCCACCACCCTTACTCAGGCCGATATAGACACTGTTCAGAGCTCAGAGGTGGTGCTCCTCACAGAACTCTCTGGTTTCCCAGCTCAGCCATGGTGAGCAGATCAGGGTTGACGTCTGGGCCGGGATGTTTCAGCTCTCACACACCATATCATCCTGTGTATCTGGTGCAGCCCCCGAAGGGCTCTTCCTGGCCATCCTGTGAGAATGACATTCTGCCACTTCTCTCCCTAATACCCAGAAGGCAGCAAGCTGGTGCCGCTTTGTCTAAAGGCTTAATCACTTTAGAGCTCTGTGCCAGCCCTCATGGACCAAGGGCCCAGGCCTGAAGAAGGACACAGTCTCACTAAGGCCCATCTCCCCTATTTAGAAGATTTCCAGGGAAGCCAGGGCGGGGGTGGTGGGCAGCAGCAGGGGCAGGGAAGGGGAAGAAAGAAGGCTAACACTGTTCTCCATGTGAATATGAAACATTACTTTCAGCGTGGACAAAGATGTTCAGAAATGACGAAACATTTGGGAAACAATTTTATTCTTCTTCTTGGAGGCTGATGAACTGTTTGAGAACATTTGTTCTTGGGAAGCAGGACAATTAAAAGCCACTGTGTGTGTGTGTGATAAAGATAAATATGTAGACAATCAGGAGAACCATGAAGATCTGGGAGCCCCGGAAGGGAGCCTGAGTCACAGTGTCCCCCATGACCCTGGACTATTCCGAGGGATTGAACTGTCCTGCCCCTGCCTTGGGATGAGTCAGGAATGGAGCACCCTGTGCTGAAAGAGAGGGGCTAGTTGGGAAGATACATATGTAGATGGTGGGGTTTCTAGAAGGTCAGGAAGATTTGAAAAGGGAGGGGTCAGAGGACAGAGGTGCTCTGGTTAAGTGAGTCGACCTGGAAGTTGGGGAGTAGGGCTGGTAACTCAGGGCCACCCAGGAGGGAACATGTCTGAGAGTGCAATTTGCTGGGTGCTTTTCCCCCACGGAGCACAGAATAGCTCTATCCAGTGACTGTTGCCAAATTTCTTCCCTCCTGGGTTGTCATTCCCTTAGGTGGCTCCTAACTCCTCAGTAAAGTCTTAAGACAGGCAGCCTGCCTGCGTGGTGAATTATGGACAGAATCCAGGTCAGCGCTGCTGGAGGGAGATGAGCTCTGGTGGCTCGCCTGGCCTCTGTCCAGATGACCCAACTCATGCGGTCCAGGATGCAGCTAGCCCCAGGGACAGTGATATTTCCCGGAGCAGTGGACAGCAGAGGGCGGCATGGATGGATGCCACTAGAAGGAACCTGGTTCTCCATGAAGTCCCCAGAGCCTAGGCAGTCCTCTGCACCTTTAACCTTAAAAATAAAACTGTCAGGTATTCTACCAGCAAAAATGGGTTGGTTCTGGAATAGCAGAGAATTCAGGAACAAGCACGCCACAGCAAAACCATAGGCAAGTCCCCAGAACAAAAGAGAGAAATTCTCTTTGATAGAGGAAAGAGGGAGTTGGGAGGGCGCTTACAAACAAAAGGCCCGTGGAAGGCAACTGAGAGCTGCAAGTGACTTCCCATGGGCTGAACCGTGACTGTCTGTCATTGGCCAGGCTGGTACCTGGCGAGGGGGAAAGCTTTCTTCCTGTGGCTGGGATGGTAGAATCAAAATCATGTGCAAGGTCCTTCTGTTCCTGTTGGATCTACGATTGATAACCAGCGCTGGGAGTGAGAGCTCCTCCTGCTGGCCTCCGGACTCTCTACGGTGAACTACCTTTCCTTTTATTACTTTCCACGGCGCACAGAAGTGATTCATTAATGCTGGGACACTTCTTCATGAGCTCTCTTCACCGATCACATATGAATATCCAACTAGTACATGAAAAAGAATTCAAAATCACAAATCACTAGAGAAATGCAAATTAAAACCATAATAAGATACTACACCATGCCAAGAATGACTGAAGTTAAAAAGACTGACCTAAAAAAGGAAAAAGACTGACCTATCAGGTCTTGGCAGGAATACAAAGCAACTAGAAATCACAGACATTGCTGGTGGGAATGAAAGATGACTTGAATTTGAAACCCTGGTAGCATCTTGTAAAGTTGAACATAATCTTAACATACCACCCAGAAATGCCAGTCCTCGGTATTTATCCAAGAGAAAGTGAATAAGGGACAGGCGGGGCTAGGTAGGGAGAGAGAGGTGGGGGGGGGGGGGGTAAAAGACCGGGGCCACAGAAAGCCCAGGGGTGGAAAAATGCTAAGGGGTAAGAAACCAGAGACAAGAGAACATAACCAGACCACCCCTTTTGTCTTAAATGTCAGAGATGAGATTTTTTTAAAAAGATTTGATTTATTCATTTGAGAAAGAGAGGGAGAGCGAGCAGGAACAGGGAGGGGGAGGCAGAGGAAAAAGTGGACCCCCTGATGAGCAGAAGACCCCCGCCCCCCAAAATATGTGGCTCAATCCCAGGACACTGGGATCATGACCTGAGTTGAAGGTAGGCGCTTAACCGACTGAGCCACTCAGGTGTCCCTGGAGATGAAATATTTTTTATGACAGTTACAGACTGACAATTAAAAGCCACTAAACTTCAAAGGAGAGGTAAACTTGGTGCTATCAGTGGTAGAGACGTTAAGAAGATTTCAGTTCCCTGGTCAGTTTTAAATGAAAGACCGACCATTAAAACCTTCAGTGGCAACCCACTTGGGACGCTTCTCACTCTGGAGAACTTTTCTTTTCTGTTCTTAACTTCACTTAATAAACTTTCACTTCACTTCACCTTTTTTTTGGTGTCCTCAAGATTCACTCTTCAACCCCCCGAGACAAGAACCCTGCAATTCTGCAACAAAAGGAAAACTATGTTTGCACAAAGACTTGTATGTGAATGTTCTTAGCAGTGCTAAATAATCAAATAATCAAAACTCCAAAGCAATCCAAGTATCGATAAACTGGTGAATGGATAAACAAATTATATTATGAAACACTACTCAGCAACAAAAAGGAATGACATATTATTGTATGTAGCAACATGGATGAATTTCAAAGTCTTTCTAGGAGAAAGAAACACAAAAGACTATGTAGTGTATGATTTCATTTATATGGAACTCTGGAAAAGATAAAATTATAGTGAGAAAGTGAATCAGTGGTTGCCTGGGGCTGGGGTGGGGAAGGAGTAGATTGCAAATGAGCAGGAGGAAATACTTAGGGAACATGCACTGTTATATACCTTGGTTGTGGTGCAGGAGCATAAATGCATCAATCAGTGTACTTAAAATAGGTAAAATAGGTGGAGCTTATTGCATATAAATAATAATCAAATATAAATTTTAAGCTTAAAAACTCCCACACCTAGATACGTCATGGGCAAATTTATAAAAACCAAGGATAAAAGGCAAATCTTGAAGGCAGCCAGATATACACAGAACAAAGGACTAGAGAAGACTTATCTTCAGAAACTATGTAAGCCAGAAGCCAGTGGAGTAAAATCTGTAAAGCAGTGAAAGAGAAAAAATGTTAACCTAGGCTTGCAAATGCTGTGAAACAATCTTTCAAATGTGAAGGTGTGATAAACACTTTCAGACAAAGGAAGGCGACAGAGCTCATAGCCAGCTGACCTTTGCGAAAAGAAATTAGTAAAGGAAGTTCTTCAGACAAGAGGAACATGATACCACATGGAAATTCGAGTCTATGCAAAGAATGAAGAGCTTTGAAAACGCTAAAAATAAATGTTAATAAGTTATAAAGATACCATTACAAGAACGAAATGGATGAAAGGGGTCAAAAGGTGTAACTTTTCAGTTATAAAGTCAGTCATGGAGATATAAGGTGCAGCAAGATGATTGTAGTTAACAATATTGTGTCACATATTTGAAAGGTGCTAAGACTACATCTTAAAAGTTCTCATTACAATAAAAACTTTTTGTAACTATGGTGGTGGATGTTAACTAGACTCATTGTGGTCATTTTGCAATATTCACAAAGATCAAATAATTATGTCGTACACTTGAAGATAATGTCCCCTCTCTCAATTATTTGTCAATAAAAAAAAGATTTGAAGATGCAGGGGCAATCGGCACTTTTTTATAAAAAAAGAACGAGAAACAGGTCATAAAGCCTCCAAATCGCCAGAAGGAATTCCGCGGCTAGCCTGTGCCGGGTGGGTGGAAGACAGGTGCCCGGAATCAGCGACACCTGGTAGATGAATAAGGGCGTGGCTTGGTCCCGGTTGCCAGGCGCGGGCAGGACCTTGGGTACAAACCTCTCTCAGCGCCTGGCGGCCGGGGCGGGGCGGGGAGCCGCCGCGCGTCCGTTGCTAAGGTCGCGACGCCCTGGCGACGGGGGCCCGGCGCCCCGCGCATGCGCCGCGGCCGACTCCGGTGCACTGTGGGATGCGAGCCCGAGCGGCGCGTCGAGGCCGGAGCGGGCGGCGGCGGCGGGGCCGGCGGGGCCGGCGGCGGCCGGGCAGTGCGGCTTAGGCTCGGCTGGCCGGCGGGGGCGCGGGCGCGGGTGGCGCCGCCATGAACGCCGCGGTGGTGAAGCGGACGCAGGAGGCCCTGGGGAAGGTGATCCGGAGGCCGCCGCTGACGGAGAAGCTGCTGATCAAGCCCCCGTTCCGCTACCTGCACGACATCATCACGGAGGTGGGTGCCGGGCCGGGACCGGGGGCCGGGTGCGGGCCGGGGGTCAGCGTCCCGGGTGGGGGTCGGGACCCAGGCGCGGGCCAGTGCAGGTGCAGGTCGGGACCCGGGTGGGGGTCGAGGCCCAGTTGCGGGCCGGGGGCCGGGGTGCGGGCTGAGGGTCGGGGCCCCGGGGTCGGGGTCAGGGCTGGAATTCAGGACCCAAGTGCGGGCCGGAGTGGGCCCCCAGGTGCGGGTCAGGGCCCAGGAGCGGGCGGGGCTGTCAAGGGTAGACGTCCTGGGGCAGGGCGAGCCCGGGTGCGGGGGTCAGGGCGGGGAGTCAGGGCCCAAGTGTGGGGTGCGGGCTGGGGTCCGAGCCGGGAGTGGAGGTCAGGGCCCAGTTGTGGGGTGCAGGCCGGGCCGGGGCCAGAATCAGGGCTGACGTCAAATACCGACCTCCTATAGCCTAGCGCAGGTCCTGCCAGAGGAGCATCCACTAGGCCCAGTTCTGTGGTGCCACTGTACTGAGTTCCTTGCCCTCATCTCTGCTCTCCCCTTCTCACCTCTTCTCCTGGGCGGGCTCTTCTGGCTCCTTGAGCATTCTTTCTTTCCAGACTACCCTTGTACCTGTTAGCACTCTTCTAACACGTGCCTGGCAGAGTCGTTTCTGGGATTCTTTTCCCCCCTTCAGTGCCTAGCTCATGAGAGGTGATCAAAAATCGTTGGGGAATTAAGTGATTTATTTTTTTATCCTCATATCCTCAGTTTTTCTACATACTTCTGTCCATGGTGATCACATTTAGGATGCTTAATAAATACCCGTGGAAAAACTTGCTGAACGTGGTTGTAGTGAGACCCACAGGGGAAAACTGTACGAGAGCAGGTTGATGTTGGCCGATGAAGGGCACAGCTTCACCTCCGTTGAGATTGGTCGTCTGTAACTTTTTCCCAGTGGAAGGTGAATTACTGGCTGATGGAGACTGTACTTGTTTGTTGCCATATCCTGGATTAGCTGAACTGGGTAAGGTACACAGAAGGTGCACAGCACACATTCTTTGTTGAAGGAGGCTGTCTAGGCTCCTGGTAACTCATCTCCATGGTGCACTTAAGAGCATTGAACTCAGGGACTTGGGTGTGGTCTCTGGTCTCTGGGAGTTAGGAGTCAGGCTGAAGTTGCAGATTTCCAAGGGTTCCACATATTGGTCCTCAAAATTCATTTCTTACTCCTGCTAACAGGTTGGGTGTATTATTCTCCACAAGCTTTGCTTTATCATTTGCTGCCTCTACTTAGTTTATAATGTGTGCCTCTGTGTTGAAAACCCTAACTGCTTAGAACTCTCTGGAATCCCACACACATCCCAGCGCTGTCTTGTCTAGCCTCCTGTAGCTGGGGCAATACTTCCACCTGTCACTAGACGGTGTTTGGGGAAGGGACACGGCTGTGTGCTGCATTACTTTCGAAGTAGGCAGGTAGTGCCCTTGAACCCGGAAGGGAAGAAGTGAGTTAGCAGTGACTGCAGCACTTACCATACCCTCACGCTTTTATCTTCTGTTAGTCCTGTCTCCCCACTGAAGTGGAGAGCTGGGGGGCAGGCGGCGGAGATAGGCCTCCTCCTGTGGGTCTTGGTGTGGCACTGGGCTCCTGGAACATCAGAGTGCCTCGAAATGGGGAAGGGGGAGGGACTTTCAGGCAGGAACTGACTTGGTGAACCAGCAGCCAGGTTGTGTGGAGGCAGTTAAGAACAAGTGGTCTGCTTTTCTTTCATGGTTTTTTCCTAATCTAATGCTGAAATGAATTTCTCTGCTTATGGAAAGGTAAATACATTAATTGTCACCTGCTTGTTAAGGATTTTAGAATGATCGACATATTGGAAAGCATTTTCATGTAAGAGGTAAAGAGCCTTCTGAAAATCTTAACTCTGACTGTTGTTTTCACAAGTCACCACATTAGTAATTTAGCCACAGCTAAACTGTTTCTTTCATAAATCAAAGCATTGATCTTGTAAGGTTAATGTTTCTGGTCCCTTTGCTTGCCAGCAGTGTAGGAAAACCTCAGAAGAGACAAAATGAAAAGGCTCTAGGAGTATTAAGTGTAGGATACTCTTAATATTCCATCTGTCTTCTCAGGAGAAATGATAGCACGGCTCTTAGGTAGTTGATGAGAGTGAGAGCCAGCTTACCAGTGAGGTGTGCTTGGTCTCAGAGAAATTGCCTCATGTTAGCATGGGACTGTCCATTTTCCAACGAACATGACTTGCATGAATACATGAGCTTTAATTCCACCCACAACACACACATGTAGGTATATTCATACTTCCTGCATACAGGGCAGCTGGCACTTTCCTTTCTGGTTTATTTTTTGAAAAAAGAAAAAAGAAAAGAAAAAAAAGCTTGTTGCTACTCATTTTGTTGACTTTACAGGGACTGCTTGCATTTTGAAAAGCCCTGGCCTGAGAGAACGAGGAGCCTGGCTATCTGTGGGCATGGGGAGGAACAGGGAAAATCACCACCCCTAAAGCTGGTTCAGGGTAATGGGGAGCTACAGGTTGACTGAGGGGAGGGACAGGAAGGGAGAAAACAAAAGTGACAATTGCACAGAGCATCCCCCTGTTGTAGTAAAGTGAGTGAGAAGAAAGACCTTTCCGTCCAGACTCAAAACCCACGCTGAGAGATTCCTGTTCTTTCCAAAGTCCATTCTTGCCCTTGGGCCTAAGTGACCCTCGTAAGATGCTATCCCCCTGCCTCTGAACCATTCAGGGCCTCCTCGGGGTCCTAGGTGAAAGTCCGTATTCTTGGTGGCTTTGACAGCCATCTGGATCAGGCCCTGCCTGACACTGGCCCTGCCAGACTCTGGCCTCAGACTCCTCCTGCGCTGAACTTGTTCTGCTCTCTTGAACAGGACCTTCTGGGCCCAGGACCTTTTGTAGGGATTGTTTAGCCTGGCATATGGGTCCTAAATACCCCCGCCTGCCACTCGGCCTGTGGGCTCAGTGTAGATCCAGCGTCTTCTGGGAAACTTCCCCTGACACCCTGGCCCCTCCTGTGTTCGGACCAGGGACTGATCCTGTGCTCCCTCAGCACTCTGCAGGTCTGTTGCAGTGTTTACCCGTCCACACTTCCAGGCTGGGTTCCGCCTGCGTAAGGTCTCCCAGACAGTAGACACTCAAAAGCTGGCTGAGTTACGTGGGAGGGAGTTAAATCCAGGATATGGACAGACTCCGGCAGCTCTGACAGTGTGTGGTTCCGGGGCTGAGGCTGACACAGAGGCTGCCGTGATAGGTGCTGACCACGGCCTTAATCTTTTGAAGGTGATTAGGATGACCGGTTTCATGAAGGGCCTCTACACAGACGCTGAGATGAAGTCCGATAATGTTAAGGTAGGCCGGGGGGTGGGGGGCACCCCTCATCCTAATAGTGGATGTGTATCGTTTATATGCTGATGGGTGTTGAAATATAAGGTTGATTAATTCGTGAATTGTGCTGTACTCTTTCTCATTTCATTTTCTTATTCTTGACAGCTGCATATCCTGCTAATTTTATCCACTGAGAAAGGGAACTAGTGTATTAAAGGTCCTTGCTAGCCTCCCACCTCAAACTAAATGCTTTATTTGTTTTTCTTTTGTTACAAAGAGTGAATATTTCCACATCTGACCTGCTTTAAATAGTAAGTGTGCCTGTTAAGCAAACTGAAGATGATGGAGACTTTCTTGGATGGGCTTTTCATTTGCATTTTAAATGGAAATCTTTCAGGATAAAGATGCAAAAATTAGCTTCCTTCAGAAGGCCATAGACGTGGTGGTGATGGTTTCGGGAGAGCCACTGTCAGCAAAGCCAGCGCGGATCGTGGCCGGGCACGAGCCTGAAAGAACAAATGAGCTGCTGCAGAGAATTGGCAGATGCTGTCTCAGCAAGGTAACGCGGAGGGGCCGGAGCGCAGATGCAGCAGTCCTGAGAGACAAGGCGGGGTGACAGGTGCCCGCAGGGTGGGGGGCAGGGTCTCAGGAGAGAGCCCTGGGTGGTGTCTGCCAAGCGCAGTGCTTTGGAGCCTCAGAGTTCTGGGAGGACTGAGTCAAAACTATACAGTTAAACAAAGGTCTGCCATACCAGGTTCTTCAGGTGCTAAGTATGAATGAGGGAACTTCAGGGACACTGGCTCTTGGGGTCGGGGTGGCATGCCCAGCGGCCAAGCCCTGCCGGCTTTCTCCTTTAGAGCCTCTTTCCAGGGCAGGGGCTGGGGGCTGGATGACTTGCTGGGCTGCTTCCTCGGGGCTTATGGCATGGCCCTGAACTCTGTCTGCCTTTGCGCCTCTGGTGTCTGCTTCTTTCCTTCCATTCCTTCCTTCCTCTCTTCTCTCTCCCCTCTGCTCTCTGTTTTTCCGATCCTCTCCCTTCTGGCTACTAACAGTGGAGCTGCGCTGCCTTCAGAGAAAGCTGGTGTCACTACATAGGGACTGATTTGCTATTTCCTGAGATCCTCATTTTGGTTTGGAGACTTGGCCTCTCTGCTTTGATCCAGCCCAGGCCATGCTTACTAGCGATGCCAGCTGGGCATCTCCAGGGCCTTTCTTCTTTGTGGGATCTAAGTCGGAGGACAGAGCTAGTCTGGCCCTTCATGTACCTGATGGGTTGTGGGCTGGGGCTAACCTTCCACGTTTCCAAAATAGGCAAGAGGGTGGGTTTCAGCCTGCATTGCAGGGGTGGGGGTGGGGCTGGGGATGGGAGCTGGTGGCATCAGGGAGGCCTCCAGTGCGTCTCACCCTGATCTGCATCCAGATCTCAGGTTCGGAGGCACACAGCTGATTTCGCCCGTGCCCTGACTTCGTCCCCAGTCCCTGCCCCTGCGTCCTTCCTGTTACTTCTTTTTCAAAACACTTTTGACTCCCATATTCCCTGCTTAATCCTTTGCCAGCTTCCTGTTGCCTGTGGGCACAGCCAGCTCTGTGACCTGGCTCACTAGGGTCCTCGAGCTGCTGCTGCCCCCTCCCCTCCTCTCTCAGCTCCCACACCCACGCCTGGACGCTGAGGTCCCTGGCCTTGGTCAGGCCCTTTGTTTCTTTGTCCGGCTGTGGTGGTGGATAGGTTGTTTCCTGCAGCCCTGGCCTTTCCTCTCTCCCAGGCTGGGTAGGCACACTGGTGCTTAGCTGCTGCCTCTGTCCTCTCCTCTGAAACCCAGTGTGTCCTCAGCATGACATCTGGTGCCTGGTGTGATGGTCGCTCCGTGTATCCTTGGGGAGCGAGTGAGAATGTCAGTGAGAAGGATGCCTGCCCGGAAGTGTTGGAAGCTTCTGCGTGGAGTCAGGGAGGCCGTGGGAGGGTTTTGGGGTTCAGTCGAGCTTGAGTCAGATCATTCCGGGAGACCCTTTCAGTGCTGGGCCTTTGCGATCCTGTGGGAACCATGTGGCATCTGTGGAGTCAACGCGCGGTAGCCGTGTTGTCCTCCAATGATGTGCATGTCTACACTTGAGCCAGTTGAAGGGGGGTTGAAGTGGGATTCGCTTAGTTTGGGTCAACTCTGCTGGTCATGTCCGGAGTGGTATACTTGGTGACTGATAACAGCATTTCCTTCTAGTAGCTTATCCTTTGACTTTCACGTCCACATGTTTAACGTGTTTAGTGAACTCTCCACGAATGTGGACACTTGCATTAGTCTCTTGTGCTGATCTCGTTTTCACCTTGTGTTCCATTTCCTCCCGTTTGGACCACAAGCTCTCCAGCGATGAGGCGGTGAAGAGAGTGTTAGCTGGAGAGAAGGGGGATCTGAAGGGAAGGTCCTCACTGATGTCAAAATCTCAGGAATTGGACAATAAGAATGCACAAGAAGAAGAGCCCAGAGTTCATAAAGATAAAGAGGTGAGATGCAGGTTGCACATATTTGAAAACAATGAGTCTTTCTAGAGTTCAGGTAAAGACGTTTATAAGTGATATTGTTGTTTGACCTTCTTTTCAGGATAAAAGGAACTCTGAAATAAATGAGAGGAGTACAAGCAGAGATCGGAAACAGAAAGAAGAAGTGAAGGAAGAAAGCAAAGCAAGAGAGAAGGACAAAGAGAAGGAGAAGACGAAGGAGAACGACCGGGAGAGACATAAAGATCCTGAACGAGACAAGCACCGAGATGGGGAGAGAGAACGAGCCCGAAACCGGGCCAAGCAGGACAGAGACCGAGGCAACAGAGACCGCGACAAAGATCTGGACCGTGAGAGAGAGAGAAGGAACGAGGGAGGAAAGGAGAAAGAGAGGTGGAAAGACCGGGAGAGAGAGCGTGAGCGAGACAAGGCCCGGGACAGGGACAGGGACAGGGACAGGCGGAAGCTGAAGGATGGGGAGCGCTCCAGGGACCCTGACAGGGAGAAGAGCCGAGAGCATGACAAACCCGAGAAAAAGGTAAAGTCCTGCTTGAAAACCTCTGTCTTTAAGACAGAGTTTGTGTTATTCTCAAAGGTGTTTCCTGTCTTTGTCGCAGTGCGATGGGGACTCTGCTTCTCCAGCGCTATGGTAAAATGATGCCACTCAGGCATTCCCAGTAGAAACCCAGACTGACACCGGTTTTTCAGGGGCTCTGAGCCTCTGGCTGCATGTGTGCATCTGGGTGCTTTTTGAAGATGGGGGGGCCCACCCTGTAGCTACAGGAGCAGTCCTTCCAAGCTGCCTCGGTTGTGTATGTGCTCCTGGGCGTGCCTCAATGTACAGAGCCTCAGGGCTCCTCTCTAGGTCTTGTGGGTGCCAGCAGATACATACAAGATCTCCGACTACTGTAATTTTTGCTTAATTAAATTTTCAGGTAAATTTGTGGTTGGCCAGAAATTTTGTTCGGTTGCCGTGTTTTCTAAATGTGCAAGTTACTTTTGGGTTCATTATAGGTGGCTCAGGTCTCTGTTAGGGGCTGGCCCTGCACATGGCTGTTTTCATGGGGACAGTATGTTACAGAGTGTCTCTGGAGGGTTGTGTGAAAGTCTCTTGGTCTCCAGCTGCCAGGAAGGAGGGAGTGGAGGTCTGGACAGATTCAAGGTCAGCAGCGTGGGGAGGGGCGGGGCCTGGGCATCCCTCGGGACTCCTGTGGTGAAGGACCAGGTGTCTGGCGGGTGGTGCCGTGCCCCTCCCCCTAAGGGGACAGCAGGCTGGACAAGAGATTTGGCCTGGCGTGGGCGTCCCACGGGTCCCGCTGTCCCAGAGTTTCCTAGGAGGTGCTGCCCCAACCCCCTTGACCCCAGCCTGCCCTCCTGGGAATGATCCGGACGGCCCTTGCAGAAGCAGGCCACGTACCAGCCGCGGACGCGCAGGCCTGGAGGGGGACGGATGCTCGTAGGGAAGGGTGCTCTTACTGCTGCTCAGCAAGAAACATCTTGCACCTCGATGTGGTTTTAGGTGTCACAGATTTGAGTAATTCTAAGAATATGATGAATTTTTTTCTTAACAGTCCTCGAGCTCAGGGGAGGTGTCCAAAAAGATGCCAGATGGATCTTTGAAAGACTCCAAAGCTGAGACAGAGGTAAACTTTGAAGAATAACTTCCAGAGACATGAACCATGGCTGTGTTGACGTGGTGACATCATGCTATGGTCTCCTCTAGTCTGTGGGGACCCTGGGGTGGAGGGGATGTGGTGCAGGCTCTTCTATGCTGGGCTCTGGGCTTCCCTTATATACTTATTTGACGGGTGTGATGTGGGGTACAGAGGGATGCGGGAGTCATTTGGGAGAGGGTCTGGGTGAGGATCCAGTCTCCAGGCAGGCTGGGACAGCTAGGCTGCCGGAGGGATCCCTCCGAGTTCTGTTTTGCCTGTGTGAGGTCTGGTGGCGCATGTCCTGTGGCCGGAGCAGATCGTCTCCCTGGAGGTTCTACTCAGGCCAACTTCCCTAAAGCACTTTGCACTTCTGGGGACGTGTCCAGGCAGCTGCAGGGAAGGTGGACCGGGTGTGGCACAGAGGCTGGGAGGCCAGTTAGGAGGGCGTTATGGCAGGCTGAGCAAAACCTTAGGGCTGCTGTGTGCTCGGTTTGAACACGTGTGTGTTTGCACCCAGAGCTGTCCCGATGCATGCGAATGATTAGCAGATAGCAAGGGAGATGGGGTCCTCATAAACATATCCGGTGAGACCATACTCAGTGTGGTTGGCGGGTTGCTGGGCTTTGGAGAGCTTTGCAGGAAGAAGGATTTCTGAACTTAGAATAAGGGAGGCCTGAGTGTCCTCTGTTCACCCTCAGGTCTGGGCTGCTGAGCTGTGCGGAGTTAGTGGTTGGTGTGTCCTGTTGCCTCTTTGTTCTTCCTCGAGCAGCGTCTACCTAGTAAATCTCGACGCACTGCTGTGTCGTGCCTCAACTAATTCTGTTTGTTCTCCTTTCTTTAAGACCGAGATTTCCACTAGAGCGTCCAGGTCAGTGGCAACGAAAGCACCAAAACGGAGATCCAAAGTGGAAGGTACTGAGGATTTATCATATAAGGAGCTGAAAATATGGGTATTAATCATAGTATCTGGTAGAAGAACCGCCCTGTGGTCCGAATGCAGATCTGCCATCGGGGGGAGCAAAGACTATGTGAAAAGGACGAAGATATGTCTCTCTTTCTCGCTCTCTCCCACATGCACACACACACACCCACGTGCGTGCATGTGTACGTGTGTGAGCGCATGACACCAGCGGCAGAGTACCCCCTCTTTGCTGGAGATCTGTCACGATCTAAAAGATGCGATCGAACCGTAACTTTCCAGAAATAGCCATCAGTCACCCTTGTTTTGTTGACTCGTGTCTTGGAAGTGGTGGCTCAGCGCAGTCCTGACTCAGTGGCCAGCAAGGACTTGGGGTGGGGGGATCACTTGTAGGTGATGTTCCTGCGTTTCAAAACAGCAGGCCCCATCTTCTGGGAGTTGTGCTCCTAAGAGCTGAGGTTGAAGTGAGCATGCCTGGCCAGGGGTTTGCCTGAGGGTCGCACCAGTTCAGCCCAGCCAGCACGCAGGACAGGAGGGTCCGTCCAGGGCAGGCAAGTGCTGCCCGGGGGCTAGTGCTGTTGCAGGTTTTCAGATGAAGCGTGAGGTTACTCTGAGCAGTGGTAATATCTGAAATGGGGCCCTTTTTCTAAACTGTTAGAGCAGCATGGCAGGAGAACCATGGTTGGAATTTCTCCTTCAGAATAGTACATGATGCTTTCATGAGCTTTTCCCTCGGCGGGCCATCTCCAGGGACAGGTTCCCCAGGGAGGCCTGGCACAGAGGGCAGGGACATTGGCCGTGTCGGCTGTGGGGTATGCTGACCGAGCCCTCTGCCCTACGCCTTTCCCACGGTTTCCAAGGCTTGCTGAGTCTGGGAGGTGAAAAATGAGTGGTGCTAGCTCTTTTGAATTGCTAGGGAGATTGTGCATTTTTATGTGTGTTCGTAATTTTTATTGACTCCTCGGGCTTGTCTGTCCTTTGCAGGGCTCCTCACTGCTGTGCTGGCCATTGCAGTGTTATTCTTAATTTGCATAAGCTCACTGTATGTTAAGAACATCTGCCAGTTTTTACATGAGTGTTCCCCCCACCCCCAAGTTCATTTCTACTCATTATGTTATTTCCTGACTTGCCTGAGTGTTTAATTTTTATGCACTGGAAGTGACCAGTCTTTTTTTTTTGGTGGTTTATCCAGAGATTTGAGAGATGAAGATTTGTGTTTTGTCATGCATTTTTGTATTTAGTCTTTTTAGTTATTTATTATTTTAATTCATGCTATAAGGTGACGTTTATTTTTTCAGAGTAACTCACCAGGTGTTCTAGAATCATTAATTTGAGGCCATTTTATGTGTTTATTCTTCTAGATTATTTTAAAACCATTGAGCCAAAGAATCTCCCCTCCCATAAACAGAACTAATAAACTGGTCAGGTTTGTGTCGGACCCATGTTAAACTTAGGCTTTCTGGATTTGGGGAAGATCGGATATTTCTGACCCCAAGTTAGTATGGGCGTCTCCCCGTGCACGTGTGGGGCTGTGTCTGTTCGTCATGGATCACGACAGTTTGGTTTTGGTTGGTTTCAAAGAGGCATCTCCTTCTCCTTGTCCATTTCTCTGGTGACTGCTGGAGTGTAGAAGCGTCGTGGACTGTGGTCCCTGCACTGCAGACCTCGCCTTGTGTTCAATCGTAGCCCGCAGCTCTTCTGTTGAATTGTGTTTTTTGGTAAGCGGACAGTTGCTATTGTCTGCTCTTCCAGTATCTTGGCATGTGCATCTGAGTTTGCTGGCGAGCGGGCTGCCCATGGGCTCCTTTTCTGTGGCCACTAAGAGAGATGATCACCGAGGTTTGCAGGCTTCCTGATACTAGCCTTCCTGAGCCAACAAGCTGATGGCTCCGCCCCGCTGGCGAGCTGGGCGCAGACCTCACCGTGCGGCCGCACCCAGCACAGCCCGTGCTCCACCCTGACCTTCTGCCTGACTTTAATGGGTCGCATTTGGGTGACTGTCCAGCATCTGGCAGGAGAGGGAGGCACCCCGCAGCCCGAGGGGATCAGCCTTGCATTTACTGGAGTGTGGGGTATCCTGTTTGTTAAACATATTTAGAATCTTAAAACTATTCTAGGATCTCTATAGAATCCAAAAAACATTCTTCTCAAAAGTACAATACTTTCGATTTGTTGTTAAGTGGCAATTATAGCAGAATAAGGTACTAAGACTGAGTATACTGTACAGCATTATGAATTAAGCTTAATACGTACTTTCATTATGCAATTTCGTATCAGGAAGAAGGGGCTCTAGAGCCAGTGAAAATAGTCTTTCCCCTGAAAAAGAACATAACTCTTCCTACAGCAAAGCTAAGAAGGAGCACACCGTGAAGCAGCTTGGTAAGACGATGCAGGCCCCAGTGGGGGCTGCGACTGTTGGGGAGTCGGCACCTTGCTTCCCTTTGACCACTGAGCAGGTGGAGCCCTGTGGGGGGTGCCCTGCTGGACGTGGGGCTTGGGCCCAGAGCGGAGCGGGGGAAGCAGAAGGGCCGTGAGCCTTGCCTGCTGAGGCGCGGGGCCACCCCAGCCACCAGCCTAGCACGTATCAGTCACGAGTGGGATTGTGTACTCAGGTCTGCCCTTCTTTGTTCCGCGGATATTGATGGAGGACCTGCCCTTTTGAGTGCACAGTGTGGAGGGACTGGACAGATAATCAGGAGACCACAGGGTGTGCCCTTCCACGTTAGCAACGAGTCTTCTGATGTCAAATGTAGGGGCGGGTGCACAGGCGGAGAGGCTCTGGGGAGGGGACGTCTGGACAGAGTTGACTGGGGGAAGGAGGACCTGTGAGTGTCCAGGCTGGGGCAGAGGCCCTGAGCTGGGGACACCCTTGCCTGTTGGAGGGCAGGAGGCCTGGCAGTGAGGCTGGGCGGGGAGGCAAAGCGATAGGGTCTGCAGGAATAGGCAGGCCCGAGGCGTTGGGCCACGCAGGCTGAGAGTTTTGTAGTGAGCGTGAGTAGACATCCTCGGAGGACAGTAAGCAGGACTGAGGCATGACTGGACAGGTGTTAGAAGCATCCCCTTTTCAGAGTGTGGAGGCATAGAGGCCGGACAGCAGTTCGTGTCCCAGTGAGACTGACGGCCGGGACCTGAGCGTCGCTGCTGAGGATGTGCTCAATGGAAGGGATATATGGAGTCGCTGTGACTAGGTGGCCCTTGTTAGAGGAGAGGGCATGGCGAGAAGACCCGTGGAGGGGTCTGGGCACCCAGGCGGTGCTGTTGCTGGAGTGCAAAGGCTTTGGGGGAAGCCTGTTGCTGGGCTGGGGGGCAGTGCCAGGAATTCTTACACGTGGAATATGAGGCACCCACCACCGCATGGCCCAGCAGTGTGTCCAGACAAGAGTGGAGCTGGAGGCCTGCTCTTCAGGGAGGGAGTTGGGGCGACTAAAGGTAAAATCAAAGAAGTTGGGGGGTTTTTCCATGATGGTGTTTCCTGCTGTCACATGAAGATCCATGTGAAGTTAGTGTAGGGGATCGTCAAGACAGTGAGCCCCAGAGCCAGCCAGGACCCATGGTGAGGGGTGGTCCAGCACGTGGTCCTGGTCAGAGAGCCCTGGAAGGGAGGAGCGGTGGTCAGGTGCGTGTCCTGGGACCCTGGAGGGGACCAGCTAGTGTAAGCCTGGTGTAAACCCATTTATCCTGACCAGAGCCTCCCATAGGCAAAAACCTCTGCAGTGTTTTAATCTGTCACCATTTTACATCAGGAAGAAAGGAAGATAATATTTCAGCTAAAATGTTAGATTCTGTAGTATCTGGATTAAATCATGAAGCAGATCAGGAAACTACGACTTCAGAAATTGGTAAGAAAAAGATACTCTTTCGTTTATATTTCTCAGCACCTTGATATGAAATATTTACCTCTCAATGTAATTGTATATATATTTTAAAATTTTATTTATTTGAGAGAGAGAGAGAGAGAGAGAGAGAGAGTGTGAGAGAGAATATGAGAGGGGAGAAGGTCAGAGGGAGAAGCAGACTCCCCATGAAGCTGGGAGCCCGATGCAGGACCTGATCTCCAGATTCTGGGATCATGACCTGAGCCGAAAGCAGTGGTGTAACCAACTGAGCCACCCAGGCGCCCCAATAAAAAAAAGGATATTTTTTTATTCTTCTAACCACAGGATAGTGAAGATCAGAAATGACTTGATACACCACTTGCTTTAATTTCCTAAATTATATGAGAAAGATTAACTCAGTTTTAGTTAACTCTTACGTGCCTTTCTAGGTGTGACTTACTTTCGCATCTAGATAAAGATGCTTGCTTTATCTTGCTGCTGGGATTCCGCACGGTGATGTAGATGGTCAGAGAGAGAAATGGTCGTTCAGCTTTCCCATTCTGCTCTGCTGTGTTGTATTAAGAAAATGCCCATAATAAAGATTTTAAGGTGGTTGCCAGGGCACGCTGGGGAGGTTGTTCCCCGTGGCAGGCGGTGCAAGGGGTATGCGTGCATCCCCACCCTGGAACAGTGAGACGTGTGGACTGGGGATTTCAGATGAGCTGATCCTTGATGAAGAGCAGAATTTGCCGTGATGTCAAACTAAATTCTTAAGAAATACTAAAAATCTTGAGTGACATATAGGGGAAAATAGAGTGTAAATCTTGACTCCAGGAAAAGATAAGAATTTGTCTAGGCTGAACTCGTATCTTTTTGACTTTCAAAAATTCTGTGCCTGTAGCTAGAATCATGGGAAGCACATCTTCTGGGCACACGCTTTCCCTTCAAGAGGTTGGGCCCTGGAGAGCAGCTGTGTTTTTGGGCAGACAGCTGCTCTGTCCTGTGTTCCCTGGGCTCAGCAGGGCCGCCGGGAAAGGTGGGCCTCTTGAGAGGTGGTCCCCACTGATCTTATTCTGAGCAGGTCAGCCTTTCATGGTTTATGTAGGTCCTCAGTGGTGTGTGGTGACCAGTGTGGGGTGACTGGGACTGGGGGTGCCGAATGGGAGCAGAGGATGAGTTCTCACTTGACCTCGGGCTTGCACTGTGCAGCGCTGTGCAGTCCTCCTCGGGGGGCCTTGTCTGGGCCGCAGGCTGGTCCAGCCCGGTCTGAGCAGGGGAAGTACCAGGTAGTCCTTGTGCAGCAGGAGGGGGCTTGGGTAGTGCTGCCCATGTGGGCAGATGTGCCCACATCCCAGACCAGTGGGAAGATCCTGTGCCTCCCGTTTGCCCACCTCTTGGCCTCGAGCTAGCTTCATGGCACGTCCTCTGAGCCCCAGTGACCTCGTGGTAAGTGGCTATTTAAACGTCTGCCATGAGACTCAGTGAGGTCTGTCCACAAAGTGGCTGGCATGTTGCATGTGTGCCTGGCAGATCTGCTTCGTGGATCCCAGTTTAGTGACTGCAAGCCCCACGTCAGGGTGAGGCATCGCATCCTGGGATGGTAACGTGGATCCAGAATAAAGTGCAGAGGCCACTCAGACTACAGTAGTACTAACTACTACTGTAGTACCCAGGACTACCAAAGTACCCTCGCTTTGTAGACACTACTGACCACTCAGTGTTCAGGGAGCGTGGTTCTGGGTGGAGAGTCGGATGGAGCCTGGTGCCATCTGGTGGTCAGAGTGGAGTCCTGCACCCTGTCCTGGTGGTCCTGTGACCCGCTGGTGCTTCCTCCCCTCTCCCTGCCACTGCCTGGGCCCTGGGTCCCTGTTGTCACTGTCAGTCACTGTCATGCCAGTGACAGAGGTCACCTGTGCTGCCAGTCATTTGACTTTGGGATTCGGGGTTTGTCGGCAATTGTCACAGCTGCGGAGTTTCTCACTGAGTGATTTCCAGGTGCAGTGCTGCTGGGCCTGGTCTGGGAGCCTTTCCCCCTGCTTGCCCTTCACCTTGAGCTGGTGCGTACCAGTCTCACCATGCCCCTGTTGTCCCTGGGCCTGACGGTGGCTGCAGGGCCATCACAGGAGCACTTGTGCGCTTCCTTTTTCAGGAACACTGAAGAGCTCAATAAGGAAATTACCCATTTCTTTCTCAAACATGAGCCACTTCTTCCCTGCTCCATCTTGGAATGCTTGTGGCGTGATGAGCCTCATTCTGTTTACAGTCGTTCGACGGTCCAGGTTCTCCTGGAGCGCTGTGCCGTCCGCGTGTCTTCACCTTGCTTGGTTTCTGTCACTTACGTCATTTTGTCCAGTTGTGTAAAGGTTTTTACTATGAAAATGCAGAGGAGTAGGAAGAACTTTGAACCCCCTCCGACCCCTCATACAGATTTAGCGGTTCTCATGTCTCATCATATGTGCGTTGTCTAGAGCCATTTTTATGAATGATTTCAAAGTCTATTAAACATCCCGACACTTTAAATACTTCAGCATCAGCTCGGAAAACAAGAGCGATGTGCTGGGACACGCCCCCACGTGGTTCTCTGTAGCAGGGTTACTGTTACTCCGGTAGTGTCAAAATCTTCATGTTTCCAAAGTGTTATTTAAAAAAAACCCAAAAAACAAAAAACAGGATTCCATTAAGATGAGCACACTGTATGTTTTTTATTCTTTTACTTTTTAAATGAGTCGAATCTCCACAGTCCCCTGACCCTGTACGCTCCCGCCTTACTTTTTTAGTCTAGTGCGCTGGCTGTGAAAGAGATGAGGTGGCCAACCTTGTAGAATGCTCCGCCCTCTGGACACTTGTCCATTTCCTTGTGATGTCACTTCATTTATGACATTCCTTTCCCCCTGCTTCTCCCCGTGTTTCTGTTTGATCTAAAGGCCTCATCTGGCTTCGCTCTGACCCTACGTAGGCTAGCTGTGCCTTTATCATGTGTTCTGTCTGGTTACACTAGTACTTCCGTGTCCCGTAACAGGATGCTCACACTGGTTGCTGGGCCAGGCGGAGCCCCTTGTTGTAGGGCCTGGGTATCTGTTCGCGTTTACACTTGGATGTCACCAGCAGCCCTGTGCTGTGAGCATTTGCACAGCATGCAGGCAGAGTGGGAAGTGGATTGCGGCGGTGTGGGGGGCTCTGCCTGGTGAGTTTCAGGGATGATGACTGACAGGCAGGCGCTTGGCCAGGCACAGTGCTCCCTGCTTTATAAAGCACATGGTCCCATTACCAGAGCGCCATAAACTGGGGGAAACCGAGGCTCTGAAGAGGGGAGGAGCCTGCTCAAACTAGGAAATTAGGACGCTGGGACCACACCCTTCCCGGATGGGTTCATTCATTCCTGGTGATTCAGACAACAGATTTTTTTGCCAGTTCATAATAATTTTTATTTTTTAAGGGTGTGTTATTTCTTTTCTTTAAAGCTGTTATTTTGCAGACTGGTTAATCTGTCCTCTGATTAGGAATTGATTGTGGTATTATCAGAACGTATAGTCTGTTTCTCTGTGTGTATTGGAGTTTTAGTAAAGCTTACTTAAGAATATTGGGAAAGACGTTAAAACGACTATCATAGGCCTCTCAAAAAAAAGTGCCAGTAGACCTTTGAAGAGAGGAATGGTGCAGAGTGTCATCAGTCCCCTTGGGCTTTGGACAGAAGATGTTGCATTTGGAATTTAGTTATAGTGCTGGTAGGCTTTGAACGGTGTAGGAAATTTTTGACACTTTCAAATAAAATGTCACAATCTAAAATTCTTGCATGTTTTCTTTTAAAATACAGTTGCCAAGCTTATGTTTATTTTTACATTTGTTTTAGAATTTAGTATTTCATATTGATTCTTTGGCTACCTTAGATTTCATAAATAATTACTTGAATCACTGTTTAAATGATCATTTTTATAGATTGAAAAAAATTTCCTTAGAAAATTATGTCATCTACTCTGTGAAGTTCTATTGATTCTGATATAAACTGTTTATTTGAATACTTTTAAGAAATTATAAGATTGCATTTTAGGAAAGGGAACATTTTTTGAATTTTATTTTTGTCTTCTCCTTGTTTAATTTTAGAGTGGGGGTCCTTTAGTGGTGGATTAGTTTTTACCCTGAGTCCTACCACATTAAAAATCTTTTCCTCCAGCACCTCCCTGCCCCCTCCTTTATTTTTAATATTAAAAAGGTATTATTTCTTGGGTATTTGATATTTTTTTGATTTTTATAGACATTGATACATTAGTTAGTAGTTCACGGGGGCTTGGGAGCTTTCAGTGTGTCTAGGACTGTGGACTGTAGCACAGGAATCTTTCTTTCCCTCCTGCTTTGCTACAGTTGTCACTTATCTGCAGCTTCTCATCTGGGCCTGGCTGTAGTGAGGAGGTGGTGGATGGAGACAGGTAGCATCAGGAAGTTTCTGGAAATGGGGGCAGAGGGACCAGTTTGCTTTGGCTTTGGGGATCCCAACCTCCTCCTGGGCTGAATGAGCCTGGGACCTTCTCCTGTTCCGGGCACCCCTTTCCTCTTCTGATCCCACAGCCGCAGCTGGGTGGAACATTCTTTGGTCAGGTGTGTGTAAGCTCGCAGTGCAGGAAGGCGTGGACAAGTAGGCGTGCTCTCTGCGGTCAAAGCCTAGAGGACCAGCCTGCCGTGGACATTGTCCTGATGCGTTTTACACTGTTTTCTGTCAGGAACAAAAGAAGCTAATACTAACTCAGCTAGTGTTTCAGATGATAACTCAGCGAGTGTGTGGCGGGAGAATGTTGAGCCTGAGCCAGCAGTGAAGCAGAAAGGTAAGAAGGATGCCCTGTCTTTGTCCCTTTCCCTGTGAGGGAGACCAAGCCACTGCACTTGCACGCTGGGGGCACCTCTCTGCCATGGGGTCCAGGCCCTGGTTCTTCACACCAGCAGGACCAGATGTGGCAAGTGACCCCCTTGTGCTGTCTTACGTCAGCCAGGGTAGGGCATGCAGTCCTGCTGTGGTGGCCCTGGCCCCTCCCAGGTCCCTGGTGCTCTCGTGGAGGTCACGTGTGAAGCCCGGCAGTGGTGAGAGGCCCCGGACACAAGCTTCGGGGTCTGTTCTGGGAAGGCCCATGGGCCGAGCCATGCACCCCCACATTTTTTGTTCAGGGAGGACTCTGAAGCAGCTGGAAACACTGTCCTGACCCAGTGTTTCTCTCTGTAACGTTCTCTGGGTTTCTTCAGCTGTGCCTAGGTGACATTCTGCTTTTGGCACCATCGTTCCCAGCACTTAACACTGTGGGGAAGGACACATTTGGGCCCCGGAGCTCCTGGCAGTCGTGGTGGGTGCTGGCACCTGGTGGCCCAGTGTGTGGCACCCCGGGGCCAGCGCCTGTCGGTGTGTTTGCCTTGGTGGGCAGAGCCGGCCTGGAGGATGCCCAGGCCTCAAGGGATGTCGCCCTGGCATGGGGGCAGGGAAAGCCCCCGCAGGAAGCTTTGTCCCATATGCATTACGTTAGTTTAGGAGCCTTAGCAGCCTGGGCTGGAGTGGGAGATGGGGGGACGGGCAGGTTCCGGGGTACTTCGGGCAAGGGTTGTGCCAGAGATGGCCCATGAGTGGCCTAGGGTGTGGTTTCCAGGGCGAGGGAAAGAGGGCCTGCATGCCTTGCTGGAAAGAGGCTGCACTGGTGAAGGGTCCAGAGAAGACCCCAGTGTCTGGGGGGCAGGAGCCCTTGCCAAAGGGTGGGAGACCCCATCTGTGACAGGGGGGTTCGCTGTGCACACTCTCCCTTTGGGTGTCGGCCCTGAGATCCAGCAGTTGCACCCCCAACACTGATGGTAGGAGCTTGGAAGAGAGCCCCAGGGTCTGGAATCCAGGGCCCCATGCCGCACATTGGCTGCCAGATGCTGGGCTCTGTCAAGCACACTCCAGATGGCGTGGCGTTGAGGAGAGACTCTGCTGCTAGCTGCTCTGGCCCTGGGGGAGTGCTGTCCCTGCGTCGAGCTCCAGTCCTTGCTGTCACCCCATCCTTATAGTAGCGCTGTCTGGAAACATGATTTCCAGGCCCCTCCTAACCCACAGTTTGTGAGGCTCTGTGGGTGCTGGGCCGTTCTCTGCTCTGTGCGGTGTGCCCTCTGGGAGGTTCCTGTGTCCCATACCCAGAGGTCCTGCAGGGCCTACCACTTCCCCTTGCCCCATAGGCCTGGCTCTTCTTTCCAGAGTCACCTTCTTTGGGGCACCATTTGTGTCAGTCTTTGACTAGTAAACAGAGATCTGAAGTTCACCTCAGCAGACAGACTGTGGTGTCTGAGGAGTGCCGTGTGCCCTCGGGAGCCCTGGACCTGGTCCTCATGTGTGGGATAGGTCCCTGTGTGGAGGTGGGCTTGTAGTTAATGGGGGATGCCTGGCAGCTCCCCGGGGTCCTTGGCTCTGACTTGGACCTGTGCCATCCTGGTGTGTCTGAGGGTTTGGTCCTGTGTCTCAAGTGTGTCATGCAGAGTATCCTCTTGGGACTTTAAATCCATCCCCCCACAGTGCTCTCCCGCCCATGTCCTTGTGGCCACGTACGTCCCATTTGTCCCCAAAACATAGCACTTGAAGAAGGAAGTAGGCCATGGGGAGCTGGAGAAATGTCCTCGTTCAGGAGCTGATGGAAGAACCCTTGCTGATGAGTTCGGGAGGGAGGGTCCAGCTCGCTGTCACCCCGTCATGGAAGGGGCGTCACACCTCCTCGTCCCTCACGCTCCCTGGCTTACCAGCTGTTGCCTCATCTCAAATCTCTCTCATTTGTGTCTGTGACCCACTCTCTTCATACTCCGGTTGCCTCTCTTCATTAATAGCATTTTAAAATTCATAGTTTGCTTTGTTCTCTGACTTTCGATTTTTGAAAATAAAGTCTTGGCAGTGGGACACTAGGAATGGCTCTGTGTTCCCTGACAGGTGTCCACTGTTACTTGGTCTGTGTTTTTCCATAGTCCTGCTATTTAATGCACTGAGCTTTACCAACATGGAAGTCGTTTTTCTGATGTACCTCATTATTATTATTTTTTTTTTTTGCAGGTGACTCTCCTAGTGATGCAGGTGAGGAACGGCCTGAACTGGGTGTTTGATACAGATTTTGCATGTGTGTGTAGATACTAACATGTACTCTCAGATTTGTTTTACACACTGAGTTAGTGAAGTAAATTAGGGAAACATAACTATATTACTTTAAGATTTAATTTATGTATCTTATGTTCCAAAAGAATGTATTTCACTTCTGAGAATAAAACGTGTATTTCTAAATTCAAAGTCTGATTTATCCTATTTTCTAAAATACAAAGCCCTTTTACTTAAAATGCAGGAGTAAATTTAAGTGCCTTAGTAGTTAGGGGTTGTTACTTAACTAATTTAATCTTTTTATTAAAATGAAGAAAGCTTTACTCAGATTATAAAAACCATTTGGCACATACCCAAAGTAGAGTTTTTTAAATGCAGAAAGATATCAAGAAGGAAGCGAAAAACACTGTTTCTAATCTAAATGAATGTCCATCTAGAACCCCCATTGTGTGTGTGTGAGTGTGTGTGTGTGAGTGTGTGTGTGATTAAATACGTTACTATCCTCAGTTACGTGTTAGGACGGTGACACTGTTTTATGCCGAGGGTCTGCTGACGTCACCCCCTGTTGACACTAACACGGGTGGTGGGTGGGGAACATCTGGACACACGGATCACACGCGTCCGTCCCTGTCAGGTTGTATTTTCTTTATGTAAAATTGCTTGACTGGATGAACCTACCTTTTGAATTCCATTTCTTAAGAAATTGAACCAGTTTGTATTTCCCCGTCTCCCCAGATCTTCACCGAATCTAGACATGAATCGTCTGTTTTATGTTGATGAAAATAAGAGATGAATATAGCTTATGTATATTTGCGATTATTGGATTGCTGTCTTTTCAAGTATTGATTACCTGTTTGTGTTTCTTCCTTCGTGAACTGCTCACTGGATTGTCACGCTTCAGAAGGAGAAGTTGGACCTTCTGGCCCAGAGAAGCCTGAGGTATCTGAGAGCTCCGAGCTGCCGGGCGAGCTTCCAGCCAATCTCAGGTCTGTGGGCCCCTGTCCAATGCCCAGGCCGCCGCCGCCTGCTTCTTTCTGCACCTCTCACAGTTCGTTTAGTGCTTGAGCTCAGTTATGAGGAAATACTTGTGCAAAGAAAGCAGAAACCATTTAATTTAATTTTCCTGTATTGGATAGAAGTTAGATAGGACATTATAAAGATTTAGGGAAATTCATAATTATGGTAAATTATGTTTTGATTACTGAGAGTTACATGATTCCTTTTGAGCCTTAAAATTAATGAAAACATAAGATTAAGAGACGGACACTTTTAAACCTGTCAGATTAACAGGATGTTCTTAACATTCTGCAGACTGTGTCCCGATGAGCATGTTGATGGTGGGAAATTAGTGGTGGTGTTGATCTTTGTTTCTTGTTGTCCACTTTGAAATGTCCAAGTGTGTCATGTCCCCTCTTTGGTTTTCCCGTGTTTGGGTTTAGAAGAATACCTCGGCCTGGGAGTGCGAGGCCAGCACCCCCCCGTGTGAAGCGCCAGGACAGCGTGGAGGCGCTGACACCAGACAGGTGAGACCTCTGTGAGGGGGCTGTGCTGGGTGGGGTGGGGGGCGGGGCCACTGCCACCTGACATGTGGGGAAGCCGGGTCAGGCCACATGCCCCCAGCCACACATTTCAGTTAGCTGAAGAGAAAATGTGCTTTATATTTATAGCATGGGGTGGGGGTGGGGGGAATTATTCTTTGAGAGAAGTTGGGGGCCGGGGGGAGTATTTTCTAAGCATAGAAGCAACAAGGGGGGAAATAGGAAAAAATAGATTTCAAGGCTTAATTGCACACAAATATAAGATAAAAGGTCAGAAAGTCATAAAGTATGTGAAAGCAAGCCACAGACAGGGTTCTCTAAGTGTTACAGCTATCCCTGTGGATGTAGTGTGATCTTTAGAGGAAAGTACAAGAAATCAAAACATAAAAATAGAAAAATAGAGCAGGCCAGACCGGCATGGTTTGAAATAGAGCAGGAGGCAGGAACTGGGGACAGGTGTGGCTGCATTGTAAGGGACATGAAGGATTGATGCAGGAGGTGGCAGGAGGGAGAGGTTGTGGGAACATTACTCTTTACTGTTTCTGAGATGAGGAGACTGGTGCATGTTTCTGGTGATGGGACCGATCTGAGGAGATGGGGAACTGGGGAGGTAGGAGCTACAGGGGTGGGAGGATTGTTGGAACATCGTCCCTGAAGGGTGGGGGGACACAGAGTGACTGGCTTTGGAGGGGATGGTGCATGTAGGTGAGTTCTAGAAGCTGACCTCCCTCTCCTCCACTCCAGAGCTCCACTTGTCTTGTGAACCCAGAGCAAGTCTAGGCAGGGAGGCCCAGAGCCCTGCTCCCAGAGATCGGGTGTCGAACTGAGCAGAGGGTCCTCATCTGGGGTCATATCCTCCCCCAACCCCCAGCCTTCTGTGGGGCTATATCTGGAGATCCCGAGTAGTGTCAGGACTGGGAGGGCCTAGAGGGAATGTTCTTGGCATCTAGCTGGGCAGTGGGGCAGGGGTGAGGTCGAAAGTCCCCCTCAGACTGGCAGCCCCATCTAAAGGACCGAAGGCCCAGAGGTCTGTGGCACAGCGTGCGAAGCAGGAAGCTGGGCTGCCTCCGGGTGCACGTGGTGTGAAGTGCTGCTGTGGACTTTGTTCTCCCGCCGTGGGCAGGTGCCCTGGTGCGGGCTCTGGGCGGGCACGGAGACAGAAATGTGGGCGATGGTGGTCCAAGAGTGGGGTGCTCAGATATGAGGTTGGGGGCTTGCTGCCAGTGGCGGTGCCCAAGGGTGACCCTGGATGTGTAGCAGGGTGATGGAAGCAGGATGGTGGCAGGAGGGCTTGGGGACCCTAGAGCCAGGCTTTGGGAAGGGCTGTTTCTCAGTAAAGACGAGGGCAGTGTTGGCAGGGAGCCAGGAGTGCAGGGGGGCTGCCTGGCAGCTGGCAGCGGTGACCAGGTGTTGAGGGCCAGAGAGGCTGTGGTGTGGAGTCAGAGTTGGCAGACTTGAGAGAGAGTGATCTGGAAGACATAGTAATAAGCACAAGAAAGCTGCTTTCCCTCTGGGCCTGGCCATAGGGAAAGCAGCTTTCTTGAGGCAGGGGAGAATGGAGAGGGCTTGCTGATGAGGGATGGTGTGTGGGAGGGGCTCGAGGGGTACAGGGCTTGGGGGAGATATGGGGTGTGGTGAGGCTGGCCCTGGTGGAGGCCACACGTTGCCTGTGAGGGTTGAAGGGCCCAGCGAAGAAGCTGAGGGTGTTTTGGGGGAAATGTGTACTGTTTTGAGAGCTCATACCCAAATGCACGGGTTTCCTGCTGACCTTGTGTGTTGCCCTGAAGCAAGGGAGAAGGTGTGTCTGTGTGTGAACCAGGGATCGTAGGGCAGGGGGGGTTAAGGGCACTCAGTAAAGCAGGGTGGTATTACGCTGCTACGTGAGAAGTGAAGGCAGGTGGGACTGATGGGGAGCTGGTGGTGAGTGTCTGGGTTTGGAGCCTTGTGACTTGGGCTCAGTGTGGTCGGTGTGAGGGCCTAAGCAGAGGGCAGCTGACGGTGGCCTCCAGTGGGGTGACAGTAGGTAGGGCTGTTTCAGCAGGTGGCTGTAGGAGGTCTAAGAGAGCCCTTGGACGGACATAGTCACCTGCGAGGACAGGTCCAGGCCTACGGGCCAGGCAGTTGGGTATTGGACTGGCCCAGAGTGATGGTAGGTCTTGGTGGAGAGGAGGTGCTGGGCAGGGAGTTGCAGCCAGGAGGCCTCTGTGTTGGGGCAGGGGTCTGGGGCTGCATCACCACCCCTGCCTTGATGTTTGTGACTTGGAAGACTAGGGCTCCCCGGGTGAGGGGCTACAGGTGGAGGGCTGGTGTCCAGAGAGTGCAGCCAGGGGAGGAGTGAGGCTCTGAGGGCCCTCGGGAGGTAGGGGTGTAGGGAGGGGGCAGGGGTGGAGGGAGCACAGAGGGCAACTCTCATAGGGACCCAGGCGTGGGTCTGCACTTGGCTTTCACACCTGGGTTTTGTGACATTCTAGAGGCAGGTAGGTAGGTAGTGGTTAAACTCCTCTCTCGGAGCCTGGGATGCAGGGGGTTGATGCAGACGTGCGATCAGTAGCCCTTCCGATATAACCTGATTCCTTTTTCTCTTTAGGACAGGAAGTGGGAAAATCGTTGCCAGTGTGATCGTAGACGCGCAGAACTCTGACAATGAGGACGACAGTCAGTTTGTGGTGGAGGCGGCCCCCCAGCTCCCTGAGATGGCGGAGCTGGAAGTGGTGAGTTAATGGGAGCACCGGTTTCTGGCATTGCCCCTGGACGGCCTTGGAACTCCTGATCCAGCATTGAGGTTTATGTAGACAAAACGAACCTCTGATTTTTCAGTCAGATTTCTGCCTTCTTTAACTGTGTCATTGCCTTGAGGAGATCCATGGAAGCAGCATTTCAAGAATCAGCTTTTTCCTTCTTGCTTTCCTGCCCAGGTACCTGCGGTAGACATGGAGGCCGAGGAGAAGCACGGTGAGTGGCAGGTGTGGCTACGGGAGGGTCTTGAACATGGGAGCTCCACGAGCCCCGCGTTGGTCCTGGTGGTATACCGGGGCATGGATGGGCTCCTCCTCGGTTGGTGGGTTTGGTCTCAGAGCCGATGGGCGCTGGGCCCTGGGACCTGGGGCTGTCTGTCAGTGGCTTCTGACGTGGCATGCACTTAGATTAAGGGTTAGACCTCTGGGGTCGTTCCCAAATCGACAGTATTTGTAATACTACTTTTCCTTTTCCCAAGTATCTTCCTTGATTCCAAACATTTGCAGAAGCAGAGAGAGTAGTCCAACGAACCCCCGGTACCCGTCACATGGTGTCCATGGTGATTGGCTTATGTTTTTTGTAAGCCTCTGGCTGCTGCAGACCCCTGCTCCCCTAGACTGTTCTCAAGGCCTAGAGAAGATCGTGTCTTTGGTTAACATGTTAGGTTTAGCTCTAAAAGATAAGGGTTCTCTTTCAAAAAACATAACCATAAAAATGAAATAATTTCCTGATATCATCACAGTTTTTCTAGTTATTTTGTATATTTTTTTCTAGTTTGAGTCAGAATCCAAATAAAGTCTTACTATTGGATTCGATTGAACTCTTGGGTCTCTCTTAACCTGTGCGTTCCCTCCCTCCCCTTTCCCTTGTAATGTATTTGCGGAGGAAACTGGTTGGTTGTCCTTTAGGGTTTCCCATAGTTGAGTGTTGCTTATTACATGCCCATGGTATGGTTCTTTACATATTCTTTTATTCTTGTAACTTGGTCCCAGAGACTTGGTCAGATGCAGGTTTTGAGCAAGAATACTGGTAGGTGGTGTTGGTTTTTCCTGATGTCTGCTTGTGAGGTTAGCCTGGATCATTTTTTTTTCTTTTTTTTTAAAGATTTTATTTATTTTATTTGACAGACAGAGATTACAAGTAGGCAGAGAGGCAGGCAGAGAGAGAGAGGGGGAAGCAGGCTCCCCGCTGAGCAGAGAGCCCGATGTGGGGCTCGATCCCAGGACCCTGAGATCATGACCCGAGCCGAAGGCAGAAGCTTTAACCCACTGAGCCACCCAGGCACCCTGTTAGCCTGGATCATTAAGGGCTGCAGGATGGTGATGTTCTCATCTACCCACCCTTCTTCAGGGTTTGGCTGGAGGACACCGTGGTGCAGGGCTCCCCACCCCGCCCAGCCTCTGACCCTAGTAGCACAGCCCCTAGGAGGAGGGTTTTCCTCAGAGTCAATCTGTGCCCTGGCACCATCATTGTGACTGAAGGGGTCATGTGGGGTGGTGGTTGCTGATAGCTCTGTGGTACCTGTGTGAAATCATGGGTTTACCTCTAACGCATTTGAGGGGCCTCATTTCACACCAAATCGGTTCTCACTGATGTTCAGATTGCCCAGCGTGTAATTGGTGGGTGCCTGTTGGAGCCGTTCTCTGGGGCCTGTTGACACAGCCTGGGAGACTTTGCAGCTTACTTATTTTCTGAGAGGACCAGATGTTCCAGGCTTATGTGGTGTATTTCCTGCCCCAAGGCTGGAGCCCTCTGTTTCTCCAAAACAGAGACTGTACTCCAGGGACAGTACGCCTGACTGTACTGTACTTCTGGGTTGTTGTTCCTAAGGGTATTCTTACCTTTTTTTAAAAACAATGAGAACGTGTATCCAAGCTCATACTGATATTTCCAGTGCAGCTTTACTATTCTAGACTCTCTTCTAAATTTTTGATTTTTACATGCATGTCTATCTCATGCCAAAAATCCTGGCTCCCAGTGTCGGGCATCTGTCTGCTTCACCCTGGGGCTGGCATGCACACGCAGCACCTTTGGAACACCACCAGCTATCAGCGGCATCAGTTTGCCGGAGACTGTGTAAGGTTTCTGTCAGGGTCTGTCTGTCCTCAGGTATGTCCCTTCAGGGATGGACACCCAGTTACTCTGTTGTAAGTTTCCAGAACAATTCTGTTAGGCTCTGCTTGCCAGCGTGATGCCTCAGGTATGTCCCTTCAGGGATGGACAGCCAGTTACTCTGTTGTAAGTTTCCAGAACAATTCTGTTAGGCTCTGCTTGCCAGCGTGATGTTCTTAGGTTTATGGGTTCCATTTTGGTTTCAGTTTTTAGGCATTGAAAAATCGGATATAATTTTGTTTTATTTCTGTAAAATAGTCCTATTTCCAAGGTCAAATGTACCAGAGGAGGCATATTCTGAGATTGGGGCCTCCACGCTGTCCTCTCACTCCCCCTGTAGGTGACAGTAAGGAATAGGGCTTACACTTTGATTTTAAAAATTACAGGTTAATACGTGTGTGTGGTGCGTGTGTGTGTGTGTGTATTTGGCAGGATCTCCGTGTGTCCCTCTTGCTCTTGTGACTGGGCAGCGCGTGCTGACATTTGTCCCTTGGCAGTGTGGACAAGCCCTCACCGCAGCTCCCAGGACGCCGTCCCGAGCGTCCACAGTCGCTTTCACGTGGCTGTGCGTTTGAGTGAGGCCATATGCTAAAGACAGTGTTTTGTGTGATATTTACCCTATAGGCAATTCTTTTCTTCCTTTTTCTTTCTTTCTTTTTTTTAAGGAAGTTGAAGACTCTTGACCTCATATTGAAGGAGTATTTGTGCTTAGAAACAGCTTAGGACTGCCACACCTGTTTGACAAAAGGTTATCATCTGGAGTGTTAATCTATATTTCCTCCTAATTGTTGTCTATTTCCAAAGTTTTTTTCTCTCTCTCTTTTTTAAACCTTTCAGCTGATTTCTTTGAAACACTCTAAAGTTTTTATGGTTAATTTCCATCACCCACTGTATCAGTCTGCAGTAGATCCTTTTATCAAAAAAAGATTATTTGAAGCTGTGTTCATTATAGAAAGAGGAAGAACACCCCTTCACCCATTTAGAGTAGAATAGCTCCCTAGAGAATAACATAAAACCACTGATTCTCAACAGGAGGACTTGTGAAAAAGATTCTGGAGACCAAGAAAGATTATGAGAAGTTTCAGCGGGCACCCAGACCTGGAGAGAAGGTAAGGAGTGATGTCTGCGCAGGTGCTGATGGACTTCAGGCTCCCTCCCACCTCCTCATTTGGAAGGATAGAAAATCCAGGGCTGCTCCTGAGTGTCCTGGAGTCAAGGTCACAGGACAGTTCTGCTCTGACCCCATGGCTGTCCCCTTCCTACCTTATCCAATCCCTTCTCCCTGCTTGCAGAGCCGGGAGGCGGGCCGCCTGGCCCTGGCTAATTGCAGAATAAGAGATGGGGGAGTTTTCACATCTGGCTTAAATCCAGGTGCTGTTGGAGCCTGGCCTCCCCGCCGCCTTCCTTGTAGTTGTGGTCTTGTTGGGACCCCCCAGCCTCCTGCCAGCCGCCACCCCTGGGCCTGTGACTCTGGGATAAATACCTGCAGGCCACGCAGCGAGCCTCAGAAGTCATGGCTAGGCTTGTTACAGCTACTTTCAAAAATAAGAATATGTCTTCACTTAACCGCTTCTGTAACAGAAAGACTGTTCTTTTGGCAGCTGACGTTTCCAGTATGTTTTACACACTCACACGCAGAGATGATTCCACCTAAAATGTCCTAGTTTTTCGTGAATCCATGGCCAGAAACAGTTGGTGAGGGGACCATGTAGTCGCGAGCGACATCGGAGGGGTCCGGGAACAGTCCCAGGAGAAGAGTGCTGTCCGGGGCTTTAGTTGGCGGCACCCCCCGTTCACTCGTCCGGAGGGAGAACTGCCTTTGTGCAGGCCGTGGCCTCTTGCTGTGGGGTTTTAGCAGGGCCTCGTCCTTTTCGTGGCCAGAGGGCTGCCATGTGGCCCTGGTGGTATTTCTGGGAGCTGCTCAGAAACCACGAGTGTGTAGCTTGGGGCTGTGATGTGGGCGAGGGCGAGGCTCGGGGGTCCCCATTTACTGCCTGTGCTTGCCCTGCACAGTGCTCTGGGTCCATGCCACAGGCTGCCCTCAGGGGTGCGCTTCAGGCTGGAGGCCTTCAGGCCCAGGCAGGAGAGGTGGGGAATCCGTGTCCTCAGTGGTGGACACAGGCTGCTCTCAGACAGCACAGCGAGTCGGGTCGGAGCCGGGGTCGCATGTCTGTCACGGCCCGGGGCATGAGCCAGCCTTATCATTGTCGGTGCACACAGGGGCATCAGGCTGCACTTCCACTCGGGGGCCCTCAAAAAACATCTTTGAGGTTTTGAAATAAAAAATTAAAACCTTCGGGGAGACTTGATGTCTTTTCTGCCTCGGCTGCAGCCCCGCTGTCCCCAGGGCCTCGGTCCCTGGGTCAGAGTTGGCAACAGCCTGACCTGAAAGGCCACCGCCTGCGCTCGGCAGTCGTGTGTCTTGCCTGGGGCAGACCTGTGAGGCCAGTGCTGGTCTCAGGTGGCGTGCTGTTCCCAGGCCCTCCCAGGGTGGGTGCCTGGCGTCTGGTTCTTTGGTCTTTGTTAGCTCTGGTTCTGGGGACTCCGGTGTACCTGCACTCTTGGGCTCCAGGGCGCGTTGGCTGGCCTTCAGGTGCCCACAGGTCTGCCAGGGGGAGGGGATGTGCACGTGTTCGCGGGGGGCCACATGGGCTGTCACGGCTTCTCGGCCCTACAGACAGAGCCTGGCAGTGGCTGCAGCGCCAGCAGCAGTGGGAGCTTGTGTGGCTGTGTGGCAGGAAGGCTTCGCAGCCTGGTGCTGGTGCGGGCCCAGAGTCAGGGACTGGGGCCGGCAGTGCCCGGGTGTGCTCCTGTGTCTGAGAGGCTATGCCGCCCACGCTGGGGATGGAGGACGTGGGCCTTGCCGCCCACAGGTCCCGGCGAGAGGGGACCCCCTTCCCGCCTGGTCCAGTGGCTGCTGCTCTGTTCCTGGTCCCTCTGGTTTGTTTCCCAGACGTGTGGCCGTGTGGGCTCGGTACCTGTGCTCCTGTCCTGGCTAGCCCCTCTCTGTCATCGTCCCCGTTGGGGTGATGCTGCTGGAATAGCTCCTTCCCTTTTGTTGTGGGTTGTGCCTGTTGTGGACGTGCCCTGGGTGTGTGTCCCTTGTCGGGTGAGGGTGTGGGGGTTGTTGGGGGTTCAGTCCTTTGGAGGAAAGTTGTGGAGAGCATCCTGCATGTCCTATGTGCACGGAGACCGCCGGTCCCTTGGGGCGGACCCGATGAGCAAGAGTGCGGCGCGCGTGGGTCTTTTTGAGAAGCGGCTGCGTCCTCCTTGCTCCCTCCACGGTGCCCGCAAGCGCAGTTCCCCCGCCCACGCCCCACTCACGGTGCTCAGTGTCTCTAATTTCTTGTGTTGTGATGTGAGTTCCCTTCACGGCTGACGTGATTCTGTCCGGCTGCCAGTTCCTGCTCTTTTCTTAGCCGGACGACTTGGGTTGCTGTAGCGGTTCTGTTCTTTTGGACTGACCCTTTGTTTGTCTCACCAAGGCAGTTTCTTGAGTGCGTGTATTCCGTTTTTCTGTTCCTTTGGGTTGGGTTGGGCTGTGAGTGAAGGAGAGACCCCAAGTGTCAGTGGCTTAGATGAGCGGGGAGCGCTTCAGCTCCCGAGCCAGAGGGTGGATGTAGCAGTGGCCCAGGCATCTTCTGCCCATCCCCCATGTGCGTGACCCCTGCGTCTTGGCCCCTCGTGGCCCATGGAGACTGTCCAGGTGCGGCTGGCAGGAAGGGAGGGGACGGAGGAGCAGCGGACAAGAGCACGCCCCTTTCCTTTGAGGCTTCTCAGAAGTTGTGCGTCCCACTCCCATGTCTGTGGTTCCGGCCAGATCTTCACCGCGAAGGCACATGAAGTGAAACCGTTATTCGGTGCATTGTTTTGCTCAGCCAGTGATCAGGATAGATCTGCCTAGTCGTCTCGCTGCCTGGCGCGCTCAGAAAATGACAGTATTTGCAAGGCACGTGGGTGGGTGGAGGAGACCAGCCGCCTGGCTGGGGGCTGAGGGTTTCTGGAAGCGGCCTGTCCCCCACGTGTGGGCTGTGCCCAGGGCAGGACGCTTGGCCGTGGGAGGGAGAGCAGAAGCCAGCGTCGCCAGGCCCTCCCCAGCCTCTCTGCAGCCAACTGTTCCTTCTCTTTTTACTAAGTCATGGCATCAGATGGTTCACCTGTGCTTTTATGATTTTATAAAAATATATCTACAGTTCACAGTGTTCCTGCTAAATCTTTTTTTTTTGTTGTGTTTTGTTTTCTTTGATGAGACTTTAAAGAAACTATTGAAAAAGTCACCCTCTAGCAAAGACCCAACTTCTGGTCTTGTAGATACTCGCTTTGGTTTTCATTTCACTGATTTCTATTCCTTATTTTTCCTTTTAATTTCTTTGGTTATTTATGTTTTTAGTCTCTTGTGGAAAATACTTGGCTCGTCCATTTTTAGTCTTTGTCACTTTAAATGAATGTTTAAGGCTATACTTTTTTTTTTTATTTTAAAATTTGTTTTAGAGCACACACGTGTGTGCATGTGAGGTGGGGAGGGGGAGTGGGGGGCGGGGGGAGAATCTCAGGCAGACTCTGTGTTGAGCACAGAGCTGGATGTGGGCTTGGTCTTAGGACCCTGAGATCATGACCTCAGCTGAAATCAGGAGTCGGATGCTCAACCGACTAAGCCACCCTGGTGCCCCAAGGCTCTACATTTCTCTTTAAGCATGATTTACTTGAATTTATTAAATATTAATATCAAAAATTCTTTGAATTTTGATTTGAAATACTTTATTTCTTTTTATCATGTGGGCTATTTAGGAGTCTGTTCTTTAGTTTTGAAACATAAAGGTTTTTAGAAAATCTTTTTATGGATAATTCCTAATATAATTTCGTGTTCGAAGAATACGGTCTGTGTTGTTATTGATTATTTGGACTGAAGCCTTTCTTTGGGGTCTGGTCTGAGGTCGGTTTTTACAGCTGTTTCTGAGAGCTCGCAGACCGTCTGTTTCCTGGGCTTTCGGTCCATTCTTCAGTGCTCCTGGTGGATTTTGCAAAGAGGTAGTGGTGAGACTCTGTGCTCAGGCCTCTTGTCATAATTGCTTGTCTTCGGTCTCACGTAAACATTCAGATGGTAGATGTTTTCTCTGCTTTTCATGTAAATTGTGCTTCTTGTCTTGGACTTCCTGTTGTTTTGGGGGAGCACTGTTTTTTCAGTGCTGAGGAGATAGGAGTTTGTAGTCGAGCCGTCCCTCAGGCCAGCCTTTGGCATTGCCTTGGAAGGAAAGCTACCTCTTATTATACCGACGGACTCGAATAATCCATTACAGAACCAACATGCATCAGATGGAGCATTGTCTTCATTAGCCTGGCCGACTCGCTGTCTTCTCAAGAGGAAATATAAACTTTGTTAATAGTAAGGTACTAGCTCATGCCAGCGTTTTTTTTTCCTTCATATTTATGAGGAAGTTTTTGAAAAACAACCAGAAAAGCAGTTTTATTAGTGTTTCTTCTGCTTTAAAAGTACTTGCTTTTTGAACTTTATAAATGAAGATGCTTTGGATGCTAGCTGGCCATTTCAGAGACGGTGCCCTCCCTCCTCACTCCTGATCCTGTACATTCTCTGGGTTGGGCTTCTCTGCTTTGGGTCAGTTCTAATCGAATGTCAGTTTTAGAGGCTTTTTCTTTTCACTGAAATTCTTTATTTTGAAATAGAGTATTTCTCTTAGTGGGTTCCTTTTTTAGTTCATTTAAAGCTTGTGTGATTTTACTCTCCCCCTTCTTGCTCACATAAGCCATGTCCTCTGGAGGTTGTACATCTCAGATGAGACCTTGGCGTGCGCTTAATTTGACGTGAATGTATGTATTTGATGCCCTTCTCGGTGAGTGTTGTGCCGTGGGCCCCATGGAGTTGTGCTTGCAGTCTCTGGACAGTGATCTGAAAGAAGCGTGTATTTGGAAATGTGCATCTTGAAATGACTCTAGGTGGATAAAGTGACTTTACCCTGAACATGTTCTGTTTCAATTACAGCAAGTTGTGTGAATGAACAGTCGTCCGCTCAATTCTGTGAAAGGCAGGCATTCAGATTTTCTCTTTGGTGATCCGAGTAGACCTTCCAGTTATTTCTTATTTTGGTCACGAGGTGGTGCAGTTTCATCACAAATACTTAAACCCTATTAGAAAAAGGCTCCTTAGAAATCACGCCTTAGCTCAAAGTCTGTACCTGATGAAAGTATTTTTAGTTTGCATGTTTGTGGTCCTAGTATTATTGGATGGGTGTTCTTTTGCTAGAAATACTGTTTCCATTTAAATTGCTTTGAAAGAAAGGGGACATATGCTACGACATTCTTCGCTGATAGACGTTAGTAGCAAAACCGGCTGCTGCTGACACTGACTTCAGCTGTAAAGAGTGAGTTATTTATTTTAGGAAACAAGGCGATAGTTTTCTGTTCCCAAGTAGTACAGTGTCTTCCAGTATGCTGGTGGGGGATTTTAGGTTTCTGATATAAAATTGTTGCTAGCAAATAACCAGCAATATCACCTAAAGATGCTTGGAGATGTGTGGCATGGAAACATTATAGACTGGGACAGTGGTTTGGGAAGCATCTGAATGTCATATGTGTGTGAACTTCATGGCAATATTTATGATGCGTAAATGGGCCATATTTGTATATACAAAGGCCATGATATGGGTAAACTATCAGAATACTTTATCTGCAGGGAAATGTGTACATGACTCAAGAAAACGGGATTCTTAGGATGTGATCAGCTCTGGCCTGACAAACATTTCCAGACTGAGTGGTCCTCCTCTGCTGGGTAGTATGCTTGCGCAGTGAGTGATCATACGGCGAATAATGATTTTATTCTTCGAGCTGGGCTCCACACTGAGCTTGGAGCCTGCAGGGGACTCTCACTCCCTCTCGCTCTGCCCTGCCCCCTGCTTGTGCGTGTGCGCGCACTCTCTCTCAAAAAAAGAAAAAAAGAAAATTTATTTTTACCCAAAATGCCAGCTTAACATTCACATCATTTTGTATTTATAACTCTTCTAGATTTAGTCGGTTGGGCCTGAGAAGCCATTCTGGCCTTATTTCCGTCAATGTCCTATTTGCTGTGCACAGACGCCAGCCTGAGTGTGTAGCTGGAACTCAGGTCCCCGGTGGTGCAGGTGTGGGTGTGGGCACTGTCCCTGTGGCACATCCCTGAGGTGGGAGGGTTGATGCTCTGGTGGCTTCAGGATGAAAAGGATTAGAATTCAGATCCAAGTCAATCAGGGACTGTGAAAGATGCATGAAGCTCAGTGGAAACCAATGCAGGTTGTGCAGAGAGCAGTAAGCAAGCAGAAGGGACTCTGTCCCATGGGTCCTGGAATCTGCAGCCTCCTGGGAAGTGCGGGCCCCCAGCAGGGGGACACTGAGGATGGCCTGGCCCTGCCGAACCTTTCTCGATGGTCTGGAGAAGCATGAAGACTTTCGAACGCAGCTGGTGAGACATGAGGAGGGTGTGTAAGGGAAAAAGGACCTTGGAAAGCCCTGCACTGTGGCTGAGCTCAGGCGAGCTGTTGGTGTGATCTGGCTTCTTTCTCTTCTGCTGGGAGTGGCGCCCCAGGCCGGGCCTCCCACATCTCTGCTCACCCAGGTGGTTCGCAGGTAACAGCGGTACGGGGAGCCACAGTGGCTTTCCTCTCTCAGCTGTGTGCCCGCATGTGACCTCATGCTCTAGGCCTGCGTCCCTCTGCTTATCCGGCTTCCAGGCACATGGGCTCCTTGGGGACAGCAGGTGCATGTTGGGACACAGGCCCTGTCCTGTGTGGAGCGGGCACATAGGGATTTTGTCAGCGTTTGGTAGAGCAGCTGCTTCCAGAATTATTTCGGTCCTGAAATTCCATGTTTCTTTGGCTTCTCTTTGAACAAAGGAATTTATTTCCTGGTAACTTTTTCCCTTATTTCTTAGTTATTTTTATTCTTTCTAAAACACACCCATTTGTGCTCACTGTTTGAAATGAGAAATGCCTTTATTTTCCTAGTTCCTGCCTGTCCACTTCTCAACTTGAGGAGTGGCTTCCAGAGAAGCGAGCTGCTGCTGGAGGGACGGGCTCTGCTGCTGAGTCAGGCTTTCTTGGCTTCAGCTGAACCTGAGGAAGCAGGCTCAGAAGGGGCTGACGTGGGCAAACCGGGGCCACAGCTTTGTCCTGTTTCTCCAGGAGATGGGTTTCCGGGTCTTTTTACAGTAGTGGGAAACTGAAGCTCTGGACATTAAAATACTTTGATTTCCTGCTTGTAGCAGTGATGCATGTATGATTTTTCATATTGGAGCATTATCAAGGTTTCTGGGTGGAATTCTCTGAACCTTTCTTTCTGGCCGAAGAGCCCTCCCCACCAGCTGGGACCCCTTTACTAATTAACAGAGACCTTGAAAAGCCATGTCCCTGAGGCCATGACTGACAGCCACTTGGCCAGGAGCTTGCATTATGTCAGGGGTTTGCCAAATTTCACAGAATATTCTTCAATCCCTTACAGGAAAAAAAAAGATATTAAAATAAAACAAATGTGTTTATTTTAGATATGAAGTTATTTAGACATTGTAAATAAAGCACACTGTGTGTGGACACGTCTGAATTACGCTGTGACGTGCACACTCCGTGTTACCCACAAGATGCATTCTGAAAGCTCGGTTAGATTTTGAAACTCAGGAGTAATTTTTAAATACTCGTATTTTTGGTACTGATTAAGTTTCCAGGTAGCTTATGAAAGCTTTATGGTACTATAGAGAGTTCATTTGCAGGGGAAAATGATAGAAAATCATGCTGTAAAAGGAAAAACTAAACAGACTGAATAAAGTAAATGGTTTTATACAACGTTAAAAACAACTTCTGAAGGCAAGCAGGTCAGACATTTAAAATTATGAAGGTTGAGAACTCTCAACTACTTCAGAGATGCCTGACCACGACATTCAGGGTCTAGAGGGAGCGTATTGCGCCATCCTCCTCATGGGGTCTGTGTTGCCAGGGTCCTGTTGGCTCAGTCGGGGTTCAGCCGGCCGTGCCCGCCACAGCTCTGGTTTTGGGAAGGCCAGCCCTCCCCACAGCCCATACTGTGGGTGGCAGCCAGAGTCCTCCTGCCCCAGCGCAGGGTGAGCTGCTGCCACGTGGGCCTGGGGTGGTGGCACGTGCCAGAGAGGTTGTGGGTCTGGTACGGAGAAGCACCCCCCGCCACTCCCCACCGTGCACTACTTGACTACAGATTGCTGACCTCACTGCTGAGCACTTGAATGAGGGATTTCTGCAAACCGGGTCATTCTGTGTCAGACGAGGATGGGGACGTGATCCATGGCCGCTGTCCAGGCGCCCGGTGCTCACCGCACTGTAGGCTCTCCCAGGCCAGAGCCATCGTCTGTCCTTCCCTCTCCTGACCCTGCCAGCTTTGGAGACCACAGGCTGTTTTGGAGAGGGTCCCTCAGAGAGGCACTTGGGCTGCAGTCACCCTCAGGGGAGGCCGGCTCTTCCACCTGCACCCCGTCACCAGGCGCACATTTTCATTTGTCCCGTGACAGGTGGGGTTGGGGGTGGATTCTGCCGGCTTCTCCACCACCTCCAGCCTCCGCTTCCCTTCGTAATTACTAGCATGTTCTGGGACGCATAAGTCTCCTGCTCTTCACTCGCTGTCCGTTTTGTCACCTCTTTCTGTCATCGTGGGCTCACTTTCCAGTCTTACTCAGGGGCTGACACACTGACTCCTGTATTGGTGCTCAGATTGCCCCAGATTTGTCCCACGGGGGCTCCTTCAGATTGGCGTCTGTGTCCTCACAGTCTGCCCTGTTGTTCTTCGAGTTCTTCCTTCCTTTTTGGCTCAAGGAGATTTTCTAGGCTCATCTTGCCTTGCCCTGCCCCAGGCCAGAAACCAGCCATTTCTTCTGATTCCTTTTAGTGGAGGTTGGTGTCTCAAAAGCAGGATCTGCTGTTGGGCACACTCGTCCCTCTGTGGTATTCAGCTCTTGGGCCCTCTCGGTGGTCAGAGCTGCAGGAAGCGTGTGTGTCGCGCGCATGCCCACGTGCTCGCACACACCACGGGATCATCTTCGTTTCCTCCTGTTCTGTATTGACAGTTCCCTTCTCCACTCATGAGGAGCGTGACGGTCATTGTCCTGGGAGATCGCCTTAGTGAACGAACCCCGTCTCCCATTGCTGCTGACCCCCCGGCCCGCATGCCTGCCCTCTTCACCCACCTCACCCACCTCAGGCTCCAACAAATCCTGTCGCGCGCGTGGGCTCCTGCTCACCCCTGGGGTAGCCATTTGCCTGTCTAGGACTTCTTCTGCCCTGTGCTGGCTGCTGCTCCCCTTGCCCACATGGATGTCCTTACTCCAGGCCCCGTGGCTCTCCCCGTCCCCACCCTGGTGCAGGGGCTTCTGTGCTTGGCCTGTGTACAGGCTTTAGGACTGAGTGGTTCAGGAGGAAAAGACCAGCCGCTGACTCTTCTGGAATGGAAGCTCGTCGGGGAGACCCATGACTCTCCCGTGGCTAGCACAGTGCTAGACGTAAGTTCTCTTTAACTTGTTGCTAGATGAGTTCAGCTCCTGGAACAAAAGTTAGAAGAGACAGAGGGAGACAGAAAGGAACAAATGATCAAATATGAGGCAGCACTTGGCAGAATGAAATAAACAGACCTGCATTTGGAAGGTCGGCGGATGTTCTCACGGTGCTTCTGGAGGAGGAGAGGACGTGGCGGGGGTGCTGTAGCCTCAGTGAGCCCCTCGCTGACCAGCAGGTGCTGCCTTCAGCTGCTCACACGCGACTCCTGACCGCAGGCCCTGGGAGCAGGCACAGCCCTCTTGCCGCGTGGCTCTCTGCCCCAGTGGGGGTGTTGGAGTTCGGACAGCAAGACAGATTGCAGAGTGAGGTGTGATACGAGTGGTAAGCTTCCTGACCCAGATTAATGGGATGTTAAACGAAGTCTGAATTTTTTTTAAGAGGCACTTTAGTACTTTAACAGAGAGCAAGAATGGAACCTGCTGTGGGTCTACCCTTAAAGGGGCTTTCATGTTCCAGGAAAGAACCTATTGCAAGAAACCGTGGGTTCTTTTCAAAAGAACAGAAGTCGGATTTGCTTGTACCTGTGCTCTGCAGCCGTAAACACTCAAGGAAGAGGGGACAATAGCCACAGCCTTTGTGGAGGAACAGGTTGACTCAGGGTACCTGCTGTTTAGTCCAGTTGGCATTACACATGTAGAAATAAGGAACAATGCATCGCGGTAATTCCAGGGCTCAAAATGTGCTGCTCTTGGCCTCTTGGGGGAGGATGGCCTACGACAGAGCCTACCTGGATAACTAGGAAAAGCAAGCGTGACACTGCTTGTGCCCTGAGGGTTGAGCCTGTGGAAAGCAGCCAGGGCAGGCTGAACACAGGGTGAGGATAAAATATGCAGTGGATTCCAAAGACTTAGGGAAAAAAAAAGCATATAAGATGTCTCATTAGTGATTTTTATGTTGAGTGCATATTGAAACAGTATTTTATATGTATTGAGTTAAATGTCTCAAAATTAATTTCACCTCTTAGTTTTTAACGAAGCTAGTAGAAACTTGTAGTAAATAAAACTGGTTAAGCAAAAAGAGTTGAACGTACCATCACTACGGAACTGAGCGCAAAAGCCCTAAAGCAGTTTCTGAAAAATCGGTTTTATGGAAAAAAATAACCTCATAAGACTCAGTGGGCGGGGCAGAGGGTTAAGGGAGGTAAAATCACATTAAAACCATTGTCCAAAACTTTTCCCGTTTGCTTTCTTTATTTTTTTATTTTTTATTTTTTTAAGATTTTATTTATTTATTTGACAGACAGAGATTACAAGTAAGCAGAGAGGCAGGCAGAGAGAGAGAGAGGAGGAAGCAGGCTCCCTGCCGAGCAGAGGGCCGGATCCCAGGACCCTGGGATCATGACCTGAGCCGAAGGCAGAGGCTTTAACCCACTGAGCCACCCACGCGCCCCTCGTTTGCTTTCTTTAAAGTGTCTTTTGAGGACTGAGGTCTTAACTTTAATGTAACTAAAATTTCTCAGTCTTAACTCTCAGGATCAGGGTTTTTTTTGTGTCTTAGTTAAAAAAATCCTTCTCCTAAGGCCAGAAAGATATTTTTTCTTTTTAAATATTTAAAGCTTTGTTTGGACCTTTCCGTCCTTAGTCCACCTAGAGCTGATTTTCCTGTGTTCTGTGAGATCGAGGTGCAGTTTTTCCTCTAACATGAATAACCAGTTCTTCCTCCTCTCCACGTTGCTCCGCTGTGTGTGGAGGTTTCGTGTGCTTTCTGGACTCTCTATGCCGGAGGTGAGCAGACTTTTCTAGCAAGGGTCCAAAAGCACGTGTTTTTAGCTCCAAGCCATGTGCGCTCCCTCACCTTTGTTCAGCTTTCCAGAGCGGCCCTAGACAACCCGCAGGTGAACCAGTGTGGCCAGGTGCCGATCATTTGTTTTTTTTATGGATACCAAAATGCAGATTTTATAGAACTTTCATGGACCAGAAAACACTACCTTTTAAATATTGTTTTCAGCTATTTGTTTAGTAAAAGCTGGTCTGCACTCATGGGCTACACAGACAGCTAGGCCACGGGTCCGCCTGTGGTATGTGTCTGTCCCACTGGCCCTGCCTGATTCCACGCAGCTCCGATCGGTTTATAAACAGGCCTTGTCTTGGGCGATTTGACATTTATTCTTGGTCCTTTCCGCTTCTGTAGAAACACTGTCGGCCGCTGATGGAGCGCCAGGGGGCACTCTCTGGGGAGCTGAAGAGTGTGGGCGAGCCGGGATCTCTCCGTGTGTTCGCTCTTAATGCCTCTCAGTGAGCGTTTGTGGCTTGTTTCTATAGTGATTGTGTCTGCTGTTTGTTAGATTTGTATGTGGGCACTCGAGAGGCTATTCTGGTACTGGAAATACTCTGTTTTAAATTTCTTTTCTAATTGTTGGTGGGGAGGAATGCTGTTGACTTATAACCACTTCCTTGACAAACCATTGTTTTAAAAACTATGTGTTGGTTCTTTTGTGTTTTCTGTGTTGTAGTAGCCGCTGGATACGAACACGGAACATAGCGAGATACAGGTACTGTTGTCACCCCCATCTGGGGGATCAGGACGGGAAGGGACTTGTCTAGGGCCTCGGGACTGGTGAGCACCAGAGCTGGGATGTGAACGCAGGCACCTGGCCTGAGTCTGTGTTCTTCTCCCTGAGCTGCACCCTCATTCCTGTCACCTCCAGTCTCCATGGCCCTGTACCTCCTCTCCAGGCCTCATGCCTTCTGTACTGTTGCCTGATCACTCCCATGGGGCCTCCAGGACCCCTCTCCCGGAGGGGTAGTAACGATCATAGTGTACCACTTTCTGCCTTTCTGGTTTTTAATGACAGTTCTTCTAGAATTTACTCTTTTCTGATGATACTTATTGTAGTACTTAATAAAGTAGATTGAGAAAGTTTGATTTTTTTTCCCCACTGTGGGACTTTATCATGAATGTTGAATTTTATGAAATGCTTTTTCTCCATTGAGATGATTCCATTATACTTCTTTAATTCACTAAATGACACTTACAGCTTTTAAGTGATCGTTTCTGAGGTGAAACCAACGTTGTTACACTCTATTATCTTTTTCATCCACTGGTAGATTCTGTTTGCTAATTAGAATTTTTCCATTTATATTCATGGATGAATTGGACCCACGATTTTCTTTTCCTCATATGATCCTTGTCTTGTATTAGTGTCAAGGTTGGGAGTAAACTGGGGAGAGTTCCTTCTTTTCTTTTCTTTTTCTTTTTTTTTTAAAGAAGCTTTTTAAAAAAATTTTATTTATTTATTTGACATATAGATCACAAGTAGGCAGAGAGGCCGGCAGAGAGAGAGGGGAAGCAGGCTCCCTGCTAAGCAGAGAGCCAGATGCAGGGCTTGATCCCAGGGCCCTGAGATCATGACCTGAGCCAAAGGCAGAGGCCTAACCCACTGAGCCACACAGGTGCCCCTCTTTCTGTCTTTTCTAGAAGAGATGGTAGATGATGGAATGGTGTGTTTCTCCATAGTTTGTGGACTTGTGTGTAGACCCATCTGAGCTTGATGGGAACTTTTTAGGGCATGGCTGTTATTTTTACATTAGGGGAAGATTCAGGCTTTCTCTTTCCTCTTGAGTCAGTTTTGGTCATCAGTGTCTTTTAAATTTTCAAGTTTCTGGCAAAAGCTCTTGATAGAATTCTTTAACCATGTGCTTTATTTGTCATTTTGTTTTGTTCTGTTCTTATTAATAGTACTGCTAATTTGTACTATTTCTTCCCTTTTTTTGAAGCAGTGTTTTCAGAAGTTTTTCAGTCTTTTTAAACCACCCGCTTTTGGCGTCATTGGCATTCTCTTTTGTATTTTTATTCTTTTCACCGATTTATCCTGTTTTCTTCATTTCCCTTTGTGTTGATTCTGTTGTCCTTTTGATTTCTTAATTGAACTCTTACATTCCTGGTGTTTATTTGGCCTTTTTTTTTTTTTTTAGCCTTATATAAACTTATTTTGTGATTACAAGTTACTGTGTGGTTTAAGTCAGGATTTATCCATCACCTCCATATGCGGGCACTGTTGCAGGACGATAATCAGAAATGGCTGTGCAGGGGGCGCCTGGGGGACTCCGTTATGCCTCTGCCTTTGGCTCGGGTTGCGATCCCAGTGCCACATCTCTCCCTATCCCTCTGCCACTGCCCCCTGCTTGCACTTTCTCTGTCAAATAAATGAAATCTTTAAAAAGAAGAGAAAAGAAACGGATGTGCACGTTATCAAACACCATTTTCTTGGCAACCATTGGGATGGTTGCGTATTAATAGAATTCCTGATGTCGAGCGGTTCTTGTGCTCCCGAAGTAACCGGTGCTTGGTCACGGTCTGTCATTTGTCTGATGCAAAATCATATTCAGTTCACTAGTATATTTATTTATTTATTTATTTATTCATTCATTCCTAGGTTTTATTTATTTTTCAATAATACGCACATCCATTGTGGGGCTCGAACTTACAACCCCAAGATCAAGAGTTACGTGCTCTTCAAACTGAACCAGCCAGGCACCCCAATTTACTAATCTTTTAAAACAGAAGTCCATGATCAACGGACATTAGCCTGTTTTGTGTGTGTGCTGTTGTTGTTAGGTGTTAGAATCAAGATTATGTTAGTTTTATGTAGTTAATTCTTATAAAAATACTTCCTGTGCCCTAGAACAGTTGAGGTCTGAGGAGTGACCTGGTTCACAGAAGTTGAGGAGCCTTGGGGCTCCCTCTTGGAAGAAGTTGTTCCTCTCTGGGGGCTTGTCTCCCCAGGGCCACTGGTCAGAAGCAGGAGCTCACATCCCATTCCATGCCTTGAGATCCTGGGAGCTCGGAGCCCACGTGCTTCCCTGGTTAGCTGTTCCTGACTTGTCGCAGGTTCCTTGACTCTTGCCTGCAGGGTACATGGGTCTGAGGCCTGGAGCCCTGGAAGGGTCCTTCTCTGGCATGCTCTCATGTGACTCCTTGTGCAGTCCCCATCCCATCCTCACCCCAGAAGCCATGAGATGAACAGTGGGTCCAGCTATCCTTACCCCATGGCAGGGGCTCAGCAGGATCCCAGACTTGTGCAGTTTGTTTCTTCCCCGATTACTCTTTGGTTGTCTGTGGGCAGTAGGGAAGAGTAGGTGTTTGTACAGAATTACAGGCCTGTTTTCCTGTGGGCCACGTCTCTTCTTGCCCTTGTTTGTGCTGGCAGTCCAAAGTTACCTGGAGGCAGGCTGCTGGTCCCTTGGGCCTGGTGGACCGTAGTAGGACCCATCAGAGAAAACTCTGATTTTGCTTAGTCAGAGACTTCCTGTCACCACGCATGTCCCTGCTCACATGCCACCTCTCCAGAGAGCCACCATCCCCGGCCAGCTTCTTTAGTCCTCCACCCCATTGCCCACCAGGCTCCAACCCTACTTCCTTTTCTTCCTGACCTCAACCGCTCACTGAAATTTTGTGGTTTTGGATTAACCGAGGCATGGTGAGCACAAATTGAGTGAAAGCTCAGCCCCGTATCTGCCTCAGGTCAGAACACCGTCTGCAATGCATCGTTGCCATCTTGGCCCCGCTGCTTGCAAGGTATTGGGATCTGACTGTCCTAGTTTTGAATTTTCCTCTGCTCTTCCAGTCTTTGGAGTCATGCCTTCTAGTCATCATTCTGTGGAATGTATTTTTGCTGGAAGGCTCTGACATCCTGACTTTTACGACGGGTTTGAGCATCTCTTTTTCAGTTCACATGCCAACCAGAAGGTGGGTTTCATGTTGCCCAGAAACTGCCTTGTAGGATTGATGGTTAATTTGGGTGTGATTATTTTGTCTGGTATTTTTAGAGAATTTAGGAGGCTAAATATGTAAAAATAAAATGAACCAGAATTAGAAGAAAGATTGTAGTTATAGCTTCGGTAAAAAATGATGAATATTTTAGCAGGACATTTAAAGTAGTAAATCCAATTAGTTCATAAAGGGATGGAAATAAAAAGCAAAATAATTTAATAATCCTAATGTTTCCAGAGATGATAGTGAAAAGGGAAATAAAGTGTATTTTTTTTTTTTAATTTTATTTGTTTGGGGCGCCTGGGTGGCTCAGTCGTTAAGCGTCTTCCTTCGGCTCAGGTCATGATCCTGGGGTCCTGGGATTGAGCCCCACATTGGGCTCCCTGCTAAGCGGGGAGCCTGCTTCTTCCTCCACTCTTCCTGCTTGTGTTCCCTCTCTCACTGTGTCTGTCTCTGTCAAGTAAATAAAATCTTAGAAAAAAATATTTTATTTGAGAGAAAACATTAGTGGCAGGGCTGGGAGAGGGGGCACAGAGTAAAGTATATTTTAAAACTTAGATTCTTTTGCTGTCACTGCCCGTAGCAGGGAAATGGTTATAAAATGTAAAGCGAGGGGCGCCTGGGTGTCTCAGTGGGTTAAAGCCTCTGCCTAAGTCTCAGGTCATGATCCAAGGGTCCTGGGATCGAGCACCGCATCGGGCTCTTTGCTCAGTGTGGAGCCTGCTTCCCCCCACCCTCTCTCTCTGCCTGCCTCTCTGCCTACTTGTGATCTCTGTCTGTCAAATAAATAAATAAAATCTTTAAAAAAAAATGTAAAGCGAGTGAACTTTAGAATCTTTTGTCCCTTGAAAGCTACTTGAAAGGCGTACCTGCTTAGAGCTGCTGGTATGTTAGAACCGTCCAGAGTTTTTATGAAACACTGGAGCCAGGGCCCCTTCTCAGACCCAGGACATCCATCTTTGGGCAAGGTCCTGCCTTGGTATTTTAGAAAGTTCCCTGGGTGATTCTGATGCACAGCCGGGAACCAGAACTTCTGGTCCAGATGGTTGCTGACCCTGGAGGAGTAAGGTGGGAGGCTTCCTACCTTGTCCTTTGGTTCCTGTGCACAAAGGCTGATCCTTTGAACCTCTTGGAAGACCGGGGGAGGAAAGAGCCTGTCCCCACCTGGGTCCCTGGGTGGTGGCAGTGCTGGTGGCAGTGCCCCGTGGACCTGGCTCATTTGAGGGGGAAGCTGGGCAGTTGAGGCAGATCTTGGGGTGTATTCCCGACCAGTAGGAAGTGTGCACTGCTGCCCTGCCCAGTGACCCCAGCACGGGCCAGTTACAGCAGCTTCTGCTTGCTCCCATAAATGGGACAGGGGACCTGGATGGATCCCTCTCTGAGCCGTCTGTCCTCCCGGCACTCCGCTCTGCTCCCCAGGCAGCAGCGCTGTGGAAGGGATGCCTGCACACGCCTGCTGGTCTTTGGGCCTCTGAAACCTGCGTGACAAATACACAGTTTTAGAGAGACGAGGGCAGTGCACAGTGGGATGGAAGCTCGAGAAGGACACAACCAGGACTCAGGCTTGGGCTGCATGTGGACGTGCGGTGGGTGCTTCCATGGGAATGCAGCAGCCGGCGTGAGATTTCAGCTCCAGCCAGGGGTTGATTCCAGTCTTCCCGGTCTTCTGGTCTTCCGAGGGCAGCCCCAGAGTCAGCTGTCCTGTTTGCAAAATGCCGCTGGGTTTCTCGCCACACGTGAGTACTCAGGAGGGTGCGCGGTGTCTCTGGGGCTTCTGAGTACACAGAGCTTTGGGTCAGGGTGGCGGGAGTCCGGACACATTCTTCTTCCTCTGTCGGTGTTTGCGTGGTGTGTGCAGGTGCGCAGGGCTGGCCCTGACTGCTACCAGCGCTCCTGTCCTCTTGATGAGGGGAACCCCATCCACAGGTAATGACATGACCTTCCCTGCCTCTCATCACAGTTTTCGGCTGAAAGACTGTTCTGGCCAGTGTAATGTGTGGAGCCCCTGCTGCTCTCCCTCGGTTTCCATGTGCACTGATTATCTTTTTCCATCTCTTTGAGCCAGTTTGTGTGTCTGTAAAGCGAGAAGGAGTCTTGTCTGAAGCATACGGCTGGGTCTTGCTTTTTTTAGGTGTCCAGCAACTCTGCCTTTTGATTGGAGATTTGAATCCACTTGTATTTCGAGTGATTAATGATAGGTAAGAACTTGCTAATTCCATTTTACCATTTTCTTCTCTTGCTCCGCCCTTTGTGATCAGATTTTCCACAGGGGGACGCTTTGCTTCCCTTCTCTGTCTCTTGGGCATCGACTGCGGGTGTTTGCTTGGTTGTTACCATGAAGCTCACATGAAACATCTGATAGGTTAAGGGCTGGTTCATGCTGACGTGCTGATAACAAGCTAATTTCAGAAGCTCTGCCCTTTTAGTCCGTCTTTCATGTTTTTGGAGTTGGAGTTTACCTCTTTAGGTTGTGGTCGTTAACAAACTGTCATAATGGAGGTTATTTTCAGGACTCTGTCCTTTTGCCTTTGTACAGAGTGGCTGACGGCCCTTCCTCCTCATCCCCCAGTTCTGACAGGTGCTCCCCTCTGCCCCCATGTTCCCTGGCCGTGCCTGTGCTCCTCCTCCCATCTGTGCCCTTCACTGCAGCCTGGGGACTCCTCTCGGGCTTTCCTGTGGGGGTAGGTCCTCTGCTGGCCACCTCCTCCTCAGCTCTGTCTGGGAGCGGCTTTCCCTCACCTTCATTTTTAAAGGACAGCTTTGCTGGGTCGTGTTCTCATGAGCACTTGGTTTTCCTCAGCTTTCAAGTGCATCGTCCCACTCCCTCCTGGCCAGGAGTCCACTATGGTCCCGCGGGGTTCCTTGGGACATACAAACTCTTCTCCCACTGCCTTGAAGAGTCTCCCATTGCCTGTTTTTTTTTTTTTCTTTTCTTTTTTTAATACATTATTTGTTTACTTAAGAGAGAGCAAGTCTAAGAGAAAGAGAGAGATAGAAAGCACTGAGGCAGAGGGAGAAGCAGACTCCCTGCTGAGCGGGGAGCCCAATGTGGGACTCAATCCCAGGACCCTGGGATCATGACCTGAGCTGAAGGCAGAGGCTTAACCGACTGAGTCCCCCAGGCGCCCCTCTTTGCCTGTGATTTTCCAGTTCTGTTCTCATGTGTCTGGAGAGGGTCGCCCGAAGTTGAGTTTGTTTGGTGAACTTGGTGAGCTTCATGAACTTGGATACCCAGACTCTCACCAGACTCTCCCCAGACTTGGGATGTGTTCAGCTGTTATTTCTTCAAATAAGCTCTCTGCCCCTCCTGCCCCTCTCCTCCTTCTGGTTCCAGTAATTCACCAATTGCTTCATTTGAGGGTATCCCTCAGATCGCCTGGGCTTTCTTTCCCCCCTTCACTCCTGTTTAGTTTGGTTTTCCTGGGGCTGGATAACCCAAAGGTCTGTCCCGGAACTCGCATGTTCTTTCTTCCCCATCTGTCATACCGTTGGTGCTCTCCGTTGTGGTGTTTGTTTTGTTCATAGTATTTTCAGCTCCAGAATTTGTGTGGTACTTTCATATGATTTTTTTTTTTAAGATTTTATTTATTTATTTGACAGACAGAGATCACAAGTAGGCAGAGGCCGGCAGAGAGAGAGGAAGGGAAGCAGGCTCCCTGCTGAGCAGAGAGCCGCATGCGGGGCTCTATCCCAGGACCCTGGGATCATGACCTGAGCCGAAGGCAGAGGCTTTAACCCACTGAGCCACCCGGGCGCCCCTCATATGATTTTTGTCTCTCTGTTAAACTGCTTATCCTTTTCACGTATGATTTCCCTGATTTGTTGGGTTGTCTTTCTGCATTTTCTTGTAGCTCATTGAGCTTCCTTAAAATGCCTGTTCTGAATTCTTCACCGGATAAACTGCAGATCTCCGTGGTGCGGGGTCAGTTGCTGGAAAGTTACTGCGATATTTGGTGGTGCCAGTGTTTCCCTGATTGTCACGTTCCGTGGAGTCTTGCGTTGCTCTGTTCGCCTTGAAGTAGCAGTGACTTCATCCATCTGTACTCGCTGACTCTGGGAGACACATTACCTTCCTTCCGCCCTGCTGGGGACTCTAAAGCTTTTCAGACCTTCGGTGGACATCCCTGCCCCGAGTTTCTTGCTCCCTTTTGGGGCAGAATGTTTAAGGTCGTGTGCTTTCTCTCCATCCTGCAGCCCGCCAGGGTGGGTGCTGACAGCTCCCCCTTTTGCTTCCCAAAGGGCCAAGCTAAAGCTCTTGTTTGTGGCCTCTCCCTGCCCGCAGATTCAGGCTGGTTTTGTGTGTACTCTCTGGCTGCCCGTCAAAGCTTACTCTCGCCGCCCTCAGGGGCACACACAGGGGGCCAGCCACAGGGTGGGGGTGCGTGCTGGGCACCAGCAGGGGGTACGGATCCATGGGCAAAATGTCCTTAGGAGCCCATGGGCGGATTTCTTGATGGGGTCTTCAGTGCAAAAGGACCTTTGTCTCTTTATTGTCCTCTGAGAGTCCTGTCTGCCTCTCTCCCAACTGCTCCTGCCCCCGAGTCCTGTGGCCTGAGACACAGTCGTCTGGAGAGGGTGAAAGAGATGTGGGGTCTCGTGGGCAGCGTCCTGCATAGCTGGGAAGGCCAGGGGCTCCCCACACACTGTCACTCACTCTCTCAGGAGAAATCAGGAGCTGAGGTCACTCCTGGCCCTGCGCGGTGCCCCCTAGGAGAGGTGATGGAGGTACAGTCACACTGTTCTTTCGCCCTCATCAGTGCCTCCAAACTGTGGGGTGCTAGAGCTCCCCCTCTGGACGCCAGGGCCTGTGCACAGGCTCTCTCCACCCTGGGTGATTATCTCAGACTGTTTTCCAGGACCTCCTGGAATCTAGCCTGCCCTGTCCGCAGGTTCCAGCCTGTCAGCAGGCCCAGGAGGGTCCCCGCCTCCTGACACCCTGAGCAGAGCCAGAAGGTCATCCACCCACAGCCAGCAAGGTCCAGGGTGGGCTTGCCTCTCCCTGCCCATTCTCAGGCCCTCAGGTTGGTTGGTTCCACTTTATGTTTCCTAGTTGGTTCCCGTTTTCTTATTCTGCCCAGAATCTACTCGCTCTATTTTCAAAGAAGTATAGAACCTTAAAAATCTGTAGCTAGAATGGGTTAGAAGAACCAAAAGTTCATGGTTAGGAATTGGAAAAAAACCTGATTCCCCCCCCCCAAAGCATGTATTTTATTATATAATTAATAGTAAACTAGAACGTGTCCTAGGAGCGAAGATGTGCATCTGTTAGCCAAGTATGGTTCTGTTTCCATCAATGGTCAGCACTGCCTGTCACCCTGCTGCCGCGGCCTTCTCAGCTAAAAACAGAGCTCAGTGGCTGCTGCACCCTTCAGGCATGGCTTACTTCTCCTCTGCTTGACCGAGAAGCTGTTCTTGAACCACGTCGGGTCACTGGGAGCTGCGTTTTCTCTCAAGAATAAACGGCACATGTAGGATTCAGCTTCTCGTATCACTGGACGCGTGCAGTGAACGAGGATGGAGGAGCACGTGCCCTGGGTAGTCAGCATCCTGCGCAGCAGTGAGTGGCTGTATATGTTCCCCCTGAGTGCGGGATGGAGGCTGTGGAACGGTCCTGCCAGCTCTGCTGGGGGCTCCAGCCAGCGCGGGACCACGCGAGGCATGTAGGTCTTCATGGGGGACACGGGGATCACTGTCATTCCACGATGACCGCGTTGATCTCCGAAAGGTTAATAGTTCGAAACAAATGTGTATGCTGCCCAGTGTCAAAACAGACACTCCGAAGTCCGTACTTCTGCACGTCAGCGATAGCCCGTTGAAAATACCGTGCATGAAGTCCCCCTCGGAACTGAAAACAAAAACGTGACTTACAGAGCCACACGTTTAATAGGAGATTTATAGCAACTATTTTGAGAAGCCACAGAATTTTACCAAGAAATATAAAAGGCCTGGAAAAAGTCGAGAGAATGTTTCTGGATGGGACACTCGATATGATATGTGATTTTCCTCAACTTAGTTTATAAATTTAATGGAATAAATATTCAGGGGATGTTTTGGACCTTGGCAAATAATATTCTAAAGTTCCTCTGAGAGAATAAATATGTGAGAATAGGCTTTCATAAAAATGTTTGAAGGGACCAGTTTTAGGCCAGTCTGGTCGTATTCTTCACTTTCGTGACTTTAAATAGAGAAGGGGCTATTGGGGCTGAAAATTTGAGTCCTGTGTTTCCTTGCTGCCTGCCGGCTCTGTTAGTGGCCATCTGGCCCGTTGTCCATGTTATCAAAGATGGATTTTAAACTACTTCAGATTTTTGGGGTAGTCAGGAGGCCGGTCTGAAGAGGCATCTTCTCTGGCCTGCACGGAGCTTCAGCTGTGGCCCCAGTGACCCCAGTGGGTGCCGGCTAAGCCACCTTTCTCGCACTTCCCACCCCTTCCTCTCTAGAGACCCTCCTGTCTGTGCAGGGAGCGAGCATGGGGCCACCTTCCACCCTGTGCCACATTCTTGGAGGTGCCTGGCATACGTTTTTCCTCCTGTGGAGGCTTGCCAGCCAATTCTTAGCTGTGGACAGTTGTCCCAGCAGCTGCCATTTCTGTAGACTCCTTAGGATGAAGGAGAGGTAAACATCACTCTGCCCACGGTGATTGTTTAGCTGAGCCCCATCCCCGTCTCCAAGGCTCGGAGTTCCTTTGTCTGATGCAGACCGTCAGTGGCAGAGGTGGGACATTCCCCAGGTCCGGGCGACCCTCACACCGCGTTCCCTCCCTAGGCATGCATGCTGACCGTGTCCTGCTTACACCTGTTCGCTGGTCTGGAGGCACTTAGGTGATCCGTGTCTCTCCTGTGGAAGGTTCTGTGTTGCAGCTGGTCCCCCTCTGCTGCCCGTGAACTGATCCTGCGGCTCCTCTGCCAGCCACTGTCAGATTGTGGTGATGCCACAAGAGTCGCTCTTCTTGTATTTTATGCACAGAAACTAAATACTGGTGCATGAAAACTATTTGACGTCACTGGTGCAACCGTTTTGGAAAACCGTTTGATACCGTGTTACAGAGTTGGAGATGTAGCCTTTGGCCCACAGTGCCACTGCTCACACGTGTCCCCAGAGTCCTGCACTCGTGTATGCTGGGACAGAGGGAAGCTTATTCACGGTTGTGCCTGCTGACCACTGTCGTAGCTGGGATTTTTTTGTTTGTTTTTTTGTTTTGTTTTGTTTTTATTGTCACTGACAACTTCACTGCTCAGAATACTCACTTTCTCTGGGCAGCTGTTGCAGTAGCCCCAGACCCTGAATCACCCGGACGTCCCGTTGCGGAGTAGGTAAACAAGTCACGGTGTGTTCTTGTCACGAAATACCAACGGCGTACACATGCTTGAGCAGAAGAGGCAGATGCGTGTGGCTGTGTGCTTTGTGGTTCTGTCCATGCCGTACGGGTGAGCCAGGCACACGGGCGAGCCCAGCAGACCAGCTGCTCGAGCACACGGCAGGCAGTGTGGCGGTGGCCTTGGGCTTTCAGGACCCTGGCCAAGTTGGCTTTCTTGATCGAGGCAAAGGTTGCCAGGGTCACTTTTACCATCTTGTCCCACACATTTACATTTTACGTGCTTTTCTGTGTGGGCGCAGAGGGGTTGGAGTACTCGAGGGCAGACTGTTTTATTTTACCATGCGCTTAAGGGATCCGGTCTGACCCACATGAGAGATGCGTGTTTGGTTGACATAGTTGGGTCAGCGAATATTTCTGGATGAGCGAGACAGTCAGAATGGTTACGCTGTCAGTCTCTCCGTTTCTCTTGTAACTTGGATGCAGGCATTCCTCAGTTTGTAAGGAAAATGAACTTTTGGCAGGTTGTATATAAATCAGTTCCTGAGGTCATGGGAGCGTATGTTATTTAAAGCAAATACTCACGCTCTGTGATTTATGATTCCCTCCCTGCCCCTGCATTAATCAAGCCTTTGTTTATTGGGTTGCTGAGTGTGGGGTAGAGTGCTGCTCAGGGGTGTGACCTCTCGGATCCATGGCCCTCTGCTTGTACCCAGAGCCTGCTTCCGGGAGACTCCTGGCAGGGTCAGAGGGCTGGGCTTTAAGGCGTGATCTTAAAAATAGTACTTTCTTCTCATGAAGCACTGTGACTGAACTTGAAAGAAACAAGTTTTTTAACTCATAGTTTTTATTTAAATGACTTAGAGTAAATCAGTGTAAACTTAAAACTCACCATAAACACAAATGCTCACATTCCTGGGGACTTGTGTGTGTGTTAAATGCAAATCCTATTAAGTCCCAGAAGTAAGGAACTGGTCCCCTGAAAAGTCTTGGAAAGTCACTTTGTCTGAAGCACAGGTGTGAGCGGCCAGCCAGCCTCTGGAATACACTTTGTCAGAGGTTGTCTGGCCAGAGAGCAGCTGAGTCCCTAGTCCGCAGCCTGCGCCAGACAAGGGGTCAGGCAGGTCGGGGGCAGGCAGCCCTAGGAGACATGCTCTGCTGCCTCCCCTATGTGCGTCCCCCGTGGGAAGGGGGGCCATGGCAGGGGCGCAGTGGGTCGTGCCCGGCTCAGAGCCGAGGTCCAGGTCTTCCAGAAAGGGGTTTTGAGGTTGAGTTTCACGGGAGTGGGTTATCTGTGTTTGTGAAGTGCCGCTGGGGAAGGGGGCGTGGCAGTGAGCAGGGGGTATTTTCCGTGGCAGAGCTCTCTGAAGCAGGACATAACAGCTTCTGGTTCGTGCTGACACGGTACGAGCTTGTTCTCTGAATGTGCCCAACCTGGAGCGCTTTGTCGCCGATGAGATAGCTCGCGGGAAGGGAGCCATGTCCTGGCACCGAGGGATGAGCACGCCTGCGTCCCCCTGCGGGGCTTGTGCTCCGGTTCCTGTGTTGGGTGAATTTACAATAACAGTTGACATTTACTGAGGGTTTACTATGTGCGAGACACTGAGCTGCTTGTTTTATATTATCCCATTTAATCTCAACCTGCAGGATAAATATTATGATTTCCATTTTATTGGGACGAACCCGAGGTACAGAGAGGTCAGGTCAGGCTCCCAGGGCCGTAAAGTCAGGAGATGGTGAAGCCAGCTCAGCACCAGCTTCGCACCTGCTGAGCACGTGTCCCGGAGCCCGCACCCCTTTTCCCCAGAGTCGTCCTGTGCTGCAGGCTGTTGTAGGTCCCACTTTGTGGAATGATATAGTTTCATTATTTTTTTCCTTTTCTGTTTCCAGAAATTAAGCATATTTCATATGACTCATTCCTGGGTGGTGAATATGGTAGTAGATTCTCATATTTTACTATACGTATTGAAAGTCTATAAACCAAGGGTTTATAATGGTTATGTTGGCCTGGAAATTTGCTGATAGAGCTGTACGAGCTACATATAAATCAGCCTATCGTCAGAGAGGTGTGCTCTTAAAGCAAACAGTCGTTGACTTATCCACTCCACCCTGCCACGTTCATTTAAGTGAAAGTATTTTTTTAAACACCAGAGTTTTGGTGTTCTGCAGCTGTTTGCAGCATAATAAAAGTCTCTCCTGACTGCCATAACCCTAGCCCAAATGCATTTTGTTTTGAATTCTTAATCCCTTAAAAATAAAGTTATAAATTTAAGGCTAGTATTCCCAAGTCTGCTTGGTGCTGTGACACAGAACTCTGAGGGGGTTTGACCAGGTGACCTGGGATAGGAGGGAGCTATGTTGCTTAACCCCTCCGTGTCATGGTCTGCCTTATAACTCACCAGTTTTGCTGGACTTGTTCGTGATTTTTTCTCCCATCCTAAGTTCCGTGCCCCGATCTGTTCTGTATCAGACTCAACACAAAAGGCCAAACGCATAGGAACTACTTAATAAGCATTGTGAACAGCTTTTAGTAGAACTGCATGTATTTATTTTTTAAAGGTTTATTTATTTATTAGAGAGAGAGTGTGAGGGCCGGGGTAGGGGGTGCAGAGGGAGAGAGAGAACCTCAAGCAGGCTCTGCACTGAGCATGGAGCCTGATGCAGGACTCGATCCCATGATTTGGAGCTGAAATCCAGAGTCAGAAGCTCAAATCGATGGAGCCGCCCAGGGCCCTTGAATGGGTTTTAGAATTTTAAAGTGTTCAACTAAATTAATGAAGAGATTTACTAATCTGTATAAAGACAACACTTTTTTCCTTGAGAAATCGTTTTTTATTGTCTGGAATTCATGTTAGTCATCTAGCATTTTAATGTAAAGGCATTTCAATGGCCACTAACTCTTCTCCAGCTGAACGTATCTTGAGGTAACTGTAGGTTCATGTGCAGTTGCAAGACATGATGGGGATTTCCCACGTACTCTGTTTTCCCCACCAGCGGCATCTTGTAAAGCCACAGTACAGCGTCAGCCCCAGGATACCGACCTTGACACAGTCGGGATACACAACAGCTCCATCACCACAAGCGTCTCCCTTCTTGCCCTCTATGACCACACCTCCTCCCTCCCTCCCACCTCATCCCTCTTTAACCCTTGGCAACCAGTAACTGTTCCCTGTTTTTGTAATACCATCATTTCAGGAAGGTTCTGCAGATGCATCACAGAGCACGTCTTTGGAGATTGGCTACTTTCGTTCAGTGTAGCTGTCTGGAGAGCCGACCAGGAGGTTGCATGACTCAGCAGCTCGTCCCTTTTTATTGCCGAGCAGATTCCGGGGTGTGAGTGGAGCACAGATCATTTAACTGTTCACCTGCTGAAGGGCATCTGGGTTGTTTCCAGTTTGGGGCTGCTCTGAATACAGCTTCATAAACGTTCGTGCACAGGCAGTGTGTGAACGTGACTTCTCATTCCTCTGGGCTAAGTGTCCAGGAGGAGGGTTGTGAGGTCAGATGCTAATTGCATATTAGTTTTTAAAGAAACGGCCGAACTCTTTTCCATAGGAGCCGTTCCACCTTACACTCGTACCAGCTAGGTATGAGTAATCGTGTCTCTCTGCGTCCTCACCAGCATGTGACGTTGTCACTATTTTTTTTTTTTAAGATTTTATTTATTTATTTGACAGAGATCACAAGTAGGCAGAGAGGCAGGCAGAGGGAGAGGAGGAAGCAGGCTCCCTGCTGAGCAGAGAGCCCGATGCGGGGCTCGATCCCAGGACCCTGGGATCATGACCTGAGCCAAAGGCAGAGGCTTTAACCCACTGAGCCACCCACGCGCCCCTTTTTTGTTTTTTAAGCCATCCTGGCAGTGATATCTCATTGTGGCTTTATTTTGAATTGCCCTGATAAGTAATGACTTTGACCCTCTTTTCATGTGTTTATTGGCCATCATGTATCCCCTTTGATGCAGGGTCTGTGTCTTTTGTTCATGTCTAATTGGAGTGTTTGCTTTTTGCTGATGAGTTTTCAGAGTTTACATATTTAGATACTAGTCCTCTGTCAGATACTTGGTTTGAAAATATGTACTTTCACTCTCTAATTTGTCTTTCAACCTCTCAGTAGGATCTTCTGCACAACAAATGTTTTTAGTTGTGATAGAGTGTACTTTATCAGTTTTTCCTTTAATGAATCATGCTTTTTGGGGACAGTGTGAGAACTCTTTGTTTGGCCCTAAATTCCAAAGATTTTCCTCTAGTTTTTTTCCTAAAAGTTTTGTAGTTTTACATTTTATATTTAAGTCAGTGATCCATTTTGAGTTAATTTTTGTGTAAGATGGGAGACTGAGGTCAAGGTTCCTTTTTCCCTGTGTATATCCGGTTGTTCTAGTACCACATATTTAAAGACTCTGTTTCCTTCATTGAATTTCTTTTTATACCTTTTTCAAAAATCAGCTGGGCAGGGGGCACCTGGGAGGCTCACCCCGTTAAGTGGCTGACTTCGGCTCAGGTCATGATCTTGGGGTCCTAGACCGAGCCCCACATTGGGCTCCCTGCTCAGGGTGGACTCTCCTTGTCCCTCTCCTTCTCCCTCTGTCCCATGCTCTGCTCATGCTGTGTGTCTCTTTCAAATAAATACCAATAAAAGAAAACAAAAAACAAACCTGTTGGGTATGTTTGGGAGGGTCTTTTTCTAGATTCTTCATTCCGTTCCATTGATCTGTCTGTCTTGCCAGTACCACACAGTTTTGATTGCTCTAACTATAAAATCCCAAAATTGGATGGACCGATTCCTCCCTCTTTATTCTTTTCTAAAACAAATGTTCTAGCTATTCTAGTTCTTTTGCCTTCCCATATAAATTTTAGGATAATCTTATCTATATTTCCAAAAAATTTGGTTAGGATTTTGATAGGAATTTTGTTAAACTTGTATATCAACTGGGGGAGAATTGACATCTTTACAATACTTGAATCGTTCAGTTGAGGAACATGGTATGTCTTTCCATTTATTTAGGTCTGCTTTGATTTCTTTCATCCACATTATGTAATTTTCAGTACACAAGTTCTGTACATACTTTGTTAGATTTACACCTAGGCATTTCTCTCTTTTGTTTACATATACAGCTGTGAATGACACTATTTTTAATTTCAGTGTCCATGTGTTGATAGTATGTAGGAATATAACTGATATTTGTATGTTTTATCTTGTCTCCTACCACCTTGCTGAACTGACGGGTTTATGAATTTTACCATTCGTTGCTCCCCATGTTTATTGAACAGTTTGTGTGTGCCAGGCATCACATGAGGGCTTTCTCTGTGCTTGCGGAAGCCTGGGAGGCAGGGGAGCTGGCCTCTTGGCGGGTGGGTTAGTCAGTCACTCCATTTGTTCATCTGACAAATATCTAAGGAGAACCTCTTGTGGGGGGATGCAGGCAGGGGGTCCTACCTGCCCGGAGCCTGCAGCCTGAGGCTGGCATTACCAGTAACGCAGATGGTTGTGTCACTTAATAAAACCAGTTCATTAGTTATACTTGAATTAAAAGCGGCCGACTCAAACTGTGAGTGGGTGAGGCAGTGACACCTTAGCCAGCGTGATGGAGTGGGAGCATCCAGGGAGGGCTTCCTAGACGGTGTCCCTCTCCTAGGAAAGGTTTTCCAAGAAGCCAAACTATTCATTGCTTCTCACCAACTTGCATCAGCTTCTGAAATTCGGAGAGGCCTGTGATAAAAGCTCACATGAAGAGAATTCCTGGCCAGAACTGAATAAAGCTCTCAGTTGCTGCTGTCTCTTTTGCTGCACCCCTCTGGCCCCCATACCTGTGGTTCCCACCAAGGGCACCAGGCCGCCTGGGCCCCCTGACCAGCCCTTCTTATTCAGTGGGCCTGCTGCCCGGCTTGGTGCTGTCCACCATGTCCTCCTTTGCAAACCTCCCATCCCTTCACTCCCACACCAGTACTTTTCCTCCTCTCTGAAGGGTTCCTTTCCCCCTTTCTTGGGGAGATGGGTTGCAGAGTCCTTTGAGATGGAAAGGAGGCCCATGCAAGGACTGAGACGCAGGGGGTCAGGGCCGCTTTCTGCCAGTCTCTCTGGGAAAATCATCAGCGTCCCTCAGTTCTGGTAACAGTAACTACAGTAAGCTTCTGGCCAGTTGGGAAAGAAATCTTACTACATAGAAGTGTGCCCCCCTGACAGCCTTCCAGGTGAAGACCCCTGTACCTCTGAGAAGAAAAGGGATGGACCGTCACTGGGCACAGTGTCGGTCCCCGCACCACGCTTGGTACCTTGGGGCTGCTGCTGGCTCGAGCCAGTGCGGTCCCAGCTCCCATGGCTCTCTACCCTCAGCAGGTCCCCGTCCTGCCTCAGGAGTGAGGATGCTTCCTTCTCTGCCCATTTTCCCCACTGACTGTAGGAGAAGTCGCTTATCTTTGAGGCCACCTGGAAGAAGGAGAAGGACATAGTTTCTAAGGAGATCGAGAAGCTGCGCGTGTCCATCCAGACCCTGTGCAAGAGCGCGCTCCCCCTGGGAAAGATCATGGACTACATCCAGGAGGATGTGGACGCCATGCAGAATGAGCTACAGCTGTGGCATAGTGAGAACAAGCAGCACGCCGAGGCCCTGCAAAAGGAGCAGAGGTGGGCGGGGGCTGGGGGCGGGGTGCGTGCTGCAGAAGGAGCAGAGGTGGGGGCATTGGGGGCAGGGTGGATGCTGGAGAAGGAGCAGAGGTCGGTGGGGGCCCCGGGGGGACGGTGTTGCAGAAGGAGCAGGGTGGAGGGGCTGGGGGCGGGGGGTGCTGCAGGAGGAGCAGAGTTGGGACCCATGGTTGGGGGCCTGCAGAAGGAACAGAGGTTGGTGGGGGGCCAGGGGCAAGGCTGTGCAGAAGAAGCAGAGGTGGGCGGGGGTGGAGGCTCAGGGAGCCCAGGGGGATGCCTCCCAAGGAATCCCCCTCCCCCTCCCCCCCACCCCCCCACCCCAAGGAAGTATTTTCCTTCTGCATTTGTATGGCACAGGGCACGCCTTTGCAGCCTTGAGGAAAGTTATGGCGTTAACGTTCACACTCAAGTGGTACAGGCAGTAAACAATACGGGGAACTTTGCAGTATGGGAATTATTGTTTTATGTGTCTTACCAAAATCCCCAAAGTTTGGTAACTGTTTGTACTTCGAAAGTATTTTAATTTTTTACTCTGAAAAGAAATAAATGCTGGTGAGCCCATTTTGAAGTTGCTACTATAAAGGAAATATAATGGCTACTAAAAAGAGATTTATTTTAGGGGAATGTTTGATGTTCTGTGTTTATAATCAGGGAATCTGGAATGCATGACACTTTATTACTTGTTGTTGTCCAGAAACGACCTGAGTGGACCCAGTGCTCGTCTCCAAGCCCGGCGATAAAATGCTGTGTGATAAGAAAGCTGCTGTCTTTATTATCAGCTTGCTTACTCCTAAAAAGCCCTTAAAAGTTTAAATGTCCAGCATTAGAAGAGTTAGGAAATCTCCGAGAACTTTTTGGTGCCGAGCCCAGCATGTTGATTTGTCGGCCCTTCCTACAGTTGATTTTAGGTCTAAGAAGTAGCACGCAGATGCTTCTTCCTGAAAGAACCTGAGTTCGCTTTGTGGTAGGATAGTTGGAAATCGTCACTCTTCGTTCGTTTTGTTTGTTTTTTATATAGAGTCTTTTTAAAGATTTTTATTAATTAGAGAGAGAGAGAGAGAGCATGCACATGAGCAGGGGGAAGGACAGAGGGAAAGTGAGATGCAGACTTCTCTCCGAGCAGGGAGCCTGACTCGGGGCTTGATCCCAGGACCCTGAGACCATGACCTGAGCCGAAGGCAGATGTTCCACTGACTGAGCCATCCAAGTGTCCCCATCACTCATTTTTGTACTTATTTTGTATTTGCCAGTTTGATCTTTGCTTTCCCAAATATGTTCTAGATCTTTCCTGGCAGGTAACCCAGCACTGAAAGGCCTCATGCCTGGAACTTGTGAGTGGGAGGGGCCTGGGTAGGGAAGCCCTGGTGGTTGGATGAACCTGCTTGGGGGACGGTGGGGTTCATATCGGGCTGCCGGGACCATGGCCCTTGTTGGTAGCCGCGCTGGTCCCCTCCCTGCTGTCCCAGGGCTCTGCTCTATGTGATGTGAGGCTTTAGAAAGAGTAGGCCGCTTAGTAGATTGACATGTTTGACTTTACTTTTGGCTGGGGGAGGGTAAAATAATGTTTTTCCCAGGTGTGAGGATCTCGTCCCTTTATATCCTTATCTGAGTGTGTTTATATTTTTACCCTTTTCCTTTGGATGCTGCGAATAACTTAACTTTTGTCATCTTTGATTGTTTCAATCAGGAAGGTGCTCTAGGGCGCCTGGGTAGCTCAGTTGGTTGAGCGTCTGCCTTCAGCTCAGGTCATGATCCTGGAGTCCTAGGATTGAGTCCCACATCAGGCTTCCGGCTCCGTGGGGAGTCTGCTTCTCCCTCTGACCTTCTCCCCTTTTATTCTCTCTCTCTCTCTCTCACTGGATAAATAAAATCTTAAAAAAAATAAAAATAAAAAACAGCTCTAAGCTGAGCCCGGCGCTCACGAGCCCCTGTGTTGTGTCCCACCAGCATCACAGATGGTGCAGTCGAGCCCCTGAAGGCCGAGCTGGCCGAGCTGGAGCAGCTGATCAAAGACCAGCAGGACAAGATCTGTGCCGTGAAGGCCAACATCCTGAAGAACGAGGAGAAGATTCAGAAAATGGTCTACAGCATCAACCTGAGCTCGAGAAGGTGAAGCTCACGTGTTTCCAAAGCTGGAAGTCCTCTTCAGTCTGAAAATAAAAAGGAAGATAGAACGTCACCACTCTCTCAGTTCAGTTTCCTGAGAAAATGAAGCTTTCCATGTCCTCCCTCCAAGGTTCAGAGCTCTGAAAACGCAGGCATATCCGTGTGTTGAGGGCCGTGTTCTGTCCCCTTCCTCCAGTGGGGGTGTTGCCTGCCATGCGGACGTGTTCTCTGCGTCTCCGCGCGGCCCGATGTGCTCAGGGCCGTGCCAGAAGTCGCTAGCAGGTGAGTGGGGGTGGCACGCGAGGAAGCCATGTCCGCGGTTTCGGGTTTTAGGGCTGGTGACAGGACCCTGAAGGGAGTACAGTGAAGGGTGGCTGCCTTCTGACGGCACTTACAAACAGAAATGGGGCCTGACCACGAGTCCGCTCTGTTTTGAGTTCATTTCCCCTTGGAAAGGGTTCATATCAGTCTGTATCTTTATAAGGTACACCTGAGTTTTTTTTTCTTAAAGCTCTTTGCAACTGTGTATACCTCTTTGTCATTTTCTCATCCATCCCTACGGCCTCTTGCTTGTGTTTGCAGCCTTAAAGTTCATATATTTAGGAGATTTCAGTATGTCCTTCACGGACATTCAGCCCCAGGGTTTTCCCCACATAGGTAGCAGTGAGCTGCTCTGGGCCTGTACTCGCCTGGGCCTGTGGCCTCGGTGTCTTTCCTGGTCCTTCCTATAGATGTGCGTTCTAGAGAGGCCCGTAGCTCGAGGCAAACAGCTGAAGGAATACTTCAGGGGACACACCAATTTGCAACATTTTTTTGATGTTACCATTTTTTTTTGGAAATTATTTTGTAAAACAAGTTTTTTTTAGAATGTGGTTTATATTAAGTTTTTCACTCACATTTGATAATTGTAAATACTAAAAAAAGTCCAAAGTTTGTATATAAAGGATTCCAGTGTTTGGAGGCATACGGTTCATATGGTCTGGGTCCTGATGCTGTTATTTCTAGACATTTACGGTGTGAACCATGCAGTGCCGTTTAAATGTTAGAATTGCCTGAGAAAGTTCTGCGTCTTTAAGTCTTAGCACAAACGCACAGATTAGGTTTCCTTACTGTCATTTCCAAAAGAAATCCTTTTCTGAGGTGGTTATGTGATTTTACCAAGCTGAATCAGTTTAAGGTCAGATTATGAAACTCTGCTGTTTTGACACATTGGTGACTTGGCCATTCCTATGCTGCACTGTAAAATTGATCAGATTGTACTAAATGCATTATTGGAGGCGGGAGGGTGTCCGTTAACAAGTCCCCCTCATGTACTTGTCTCTCTTCTGATTTGAATGACTTAGACATAACCCTAAATGGACTGTTTTGCTTCAAGATGTGTTTGCCTTTTATGAATTTGTACATACGAATAGGATTTTTGCATTGCAAAAAAAAATTGCATACATTTTATGTGAGTAAAATTTTGTATGAAGTAGTTTATTGAATTGTATCATAAAATTTATTTTTATTTTATACATAAATCATTAAAAACAGTCACATATTTTTTCTATAAGTGTATGGGTTGCACAATTCACTTCACAGCTAGAGAAAATATAAGCATTTGGGGTTTTGTGCTTTCACATGTATATTTTATTTTTCTTGTGAAGAAAGTTCAGGGAAATTTATCTTTTCATTCCTATCATGACACTTATCCATGTTCTGTATGAATTAAAGGTTTATAAGACTGATAAGCATTTGTCAGAAATTTCAAGGTCCCTCATGAAGTTTTAGACAGTCTCTGTGATGATTATGGTATCTTATCAGAGACACATTAAGTCCTGATATTATCTGTTACTTTGAGAAAGTATGCAAGGGGGTTATTAAACCTTTAGCTCTGCTTTGGCTTGGACCTTTCCAGGAAATATGCGATCTCACTGCGGAATTTTAATCTAAAAGTAGAGCTGACATTAATTTATATTCAAAGAAAATGTGTAAACCTTTGGGGAAAAAATTCAGGACTAAAATGTGAACTTTCTGCTTTGATAGTCATGCTTATTTTTCTTTTCAGTAAGCAATTTAAACAAATACTGGTGACAGGTTGGTGACGAGAGATGATGTCACTCAGTGACATGGAGTGTGTTTGGGATGTTGGGTGGTCTGGAGTCCCACCCTGCGTCCCGACCGGCGCCCCAGAGCATGCTTGCCCTCCTTGTCTGCGCTGTGCCGAGCTGACTGTGTCTATCTGCTCTTGGCGCGCAGGGTCAGGACACACGAGTGGGTCAAGGGCAGCGGGGCTAGACCAACCTGTGTGCGAACACGCAGATGTCCATGGTCACAGGCTTGGCATGACCAGCTGCGGGAGCTTCCGCGAGCATTGGCTTCAGTGGAGGCCATGCACAACAAGACCATGGGTCGGCGTGCCCGCTGCGAGGGTGCCCCCAGCTCCAGGATCTTCCAATGCCTACCCAGCGATGCCTCCCCAGGAGCCAGCCACAGCCTCGAGGGCAGGCTTCCTGCCATGCAGCAGGGGACTGGCCGGAGGGAGCTGGGCAGTCACGTGATCCGCTGAGGAGGGAGGTGGGAGACGGAAGCGCCCCCTCAGGACCAGAGGAGACTTGTGTCCTACCCTCAGGCTCTGAGTTGAACCATCTCACGATGCACTTTATATAAACCTTTTCTATTTACCCAAAAGGTGTCTTGGTAAGTGTAGTTTTACCAGCCTTGCAGTGGAGCAGAAGTGAGGCCCTGTTTGCTTGTTTTGGGGGTTTTCATAAAGGAAGATTGGGAAGGACTTTTTTTTAAATTTGGCTAGTGAAAGGAAATGTAAATGGTTTTTAAACTGTAAGCTTTTTAAGCCGTATTTAGAGCTGAGTTCCAAATTGACAATCAGCTTCTTAAACCAGGCAAGTGGTCTTCCTGGTAAGAAAACGGGGTTCAGACAGTGCAGTCCATGAACCATTAGGAAGCTGGGCCCAGTGAGGTGGGCAGGGGGGGTGGTCGGGCTGCATAAGCACCTGTGGTCCCAGCGCCTGCTGCTCTTCCCCGAGACCCCAGTGCCTCCTGCCAGCCTGTCGGGAGGGGTGGAACAGCGGAGCCGGCACACTGGACCTCCCAGTGCCTGTGCTGGCCTTTGCGGTTTTCTCACGTCTCTGTGCAGGTCTCAGGAACAGCTCTGTGATGCTGCTGTCACCACGATAGAGCAGTTAGGTTTCCCCACCAAAACCTCCATCAAGGCCAGTATTCTACTGGATGACACCAGCTGATGTGTGCAGGACTCCATGCCAGGTCATTGGTGTGGACACTTGCTGTGCTTACAGTCCCCGCCCGGGCTCCGGGGGTGCTGGCAGGCCCCTGGAGGGTGGTCGCCATCCTGATCTGCTCAGGGCACGTGCATCTCTGGCTTCTCTCGAAGTGAGAATTTAACAGCATCCCCCTGCCACCTGCAGCCACATTCTGGTTTGGACAGCAGATGACGTGCCCCTCTTCCTATTGGAAACCTGCCATGCCTTGTGGCGTGTGGCTGCCAAGAGGCAGCAAGGGCTCTCGGGTGCCCACGGAGCGCTGTGTGGCCCACAGCGGGGTCCACTGCTGAAGTTAGTAAGCTGGATTGGGGGGATGTGCTCTCAAGACCTCGGACACCTGGCGAGGTTTCTGCTTCTCTGTGGGCAGACGTGGGAGTGTGTTTGCCTTCATCGCTGGTGGAAGGACCTTGCCATAAAGGCTCCTGTCTGTGAACCGATGTTGCCCTGAAGCGAATTCCTGGTGGGTCTGTTCTCTCTGACGTCTTTACTGGTGATCTGGACAAAGCTGGGGGAAGTGGCTCTGTAATGCACAACTGGTGTGAACAAGTGGGCGGGCCCCATGCAATGAAGCATTGACTCAGGACATGGGAACATGAAGCTGGGCCAGCCCTGACTCGGTGAACGATGACGGGAAGAACCGTGAGGACAGGGTGTCCAGGCGGTACCACACTTGGGATATGATGGGCGGGAACATCGGTGGGAACCTCTCCACCCCACCACGGCCGCCTCTGTTCTCTGAAGAAGCCAGCTGCTTCCATCTTGGGAGGCGCTGGAGGACGTGAGGACTGGCTGGCCCTATGCCACCGCCTGCTAGTCCAGGGTCCCTTAGAGCCCAACAGGACACCCTGGTGACAAAGTTATGTGTAAGAATGATTTTTTTTTTTTTTTCTTTAAGAAACTTACCCTTTCTGGGGCACCTGAGTGGCTCAATAAGTTAAGTGTCTGCTTTCAGCTCAGGTCATGATCCCAGAGTCCCAGGATTGAACCCTGTGTGGGGCTCCCTGCTGAGCGGGGAGCCTGCTTTTCCCTCTGCCCTTCTGCCTGCTTGTGCTCACTGTCTCTCAAATAAATAAATAAAATCCTAAGAAGAAAAATGCAAGTTAATGAAACAGCATTAATCAACTTCTGACTAGATATATAAATTGGGAATTTAGTGTTGGATAAACATGGCATTTCAAAGGAGAAGCGTTTCAGATTGTTGTCCAAATATATGGTATTGGAGCATATGGTCATCCATATGGCAAAAATGAAGTTATATTCTTGCCTTATACCACATACAAAAACAAGTTCCCCCAAAATTAAAGAACTTAAAAAATATGAGAATACTAGAATGATTGAAGAACATTTTGTATTTATCATATTTGTAGAAATATTTATTGACATGCTAATACATTTATGTTATTATTTATTATAGTTTTATTTTGTGAGAGGTAATATATAGGAACAAAGCACCTAGGAGAGAGCAGAGTAAGTGCTAAATGTGTTTTGGAGTGAAGAAGAACTTTCTAAAATAGACATAGTTTTCAGAAGCCATAGGTGAAAAAAAATCAACCATAGGCTCATAAGAATTAAGCGTTTCTAGCCAAGCAAAGGTTAAAAAAGAAAAAAAAAAATGATGTCACACTGGGAGAAGTATTTGCAACATCTCTAGCGGAGGTAATAGTCATAGTAGACAGACTTCTAATAATAAGAAAAATACTTAGGCGCAGTTGGATGACGGAAGAAGGATAGAGTTCTCAGAAGTGCATGAGACCTGTGTTTAACCTTACGGTGGGGAAACAACAGGGCCGGGAGTTTGGAATCCAGACAGGCAGGAGTTACCTGGGTGGGAATCCCTGCAGGTCAGGGCGCCCTGCCCTCGGCCTGTGGACGCCGCAGGTACTAGCTTGTGACTGGGCAAGTGGCTGAAACCTCTTGCCTCACTTTCCTGTGTTTGGGTCAGTCCACAGGGCGCCTGCTTTATGGTGTGTTGTTGGAGGGTAGTTGCATTACCGGTTATAGAGCACAAAGACAGTCGGCCCACAGTACGCTCCGCACAGATACTGCCTGCTGTTTTGATCTCTGTTCATACCACGCCTGCAGTTTTCAGCTGGTGAAAGTTAGAAGATTATATTAATACACGGTGTGGTTGAGGATGTAGTGGTGGGAATTGTCCAGTTCTTTTAAAGGGTATCTTGGAAGTCCTTCTCAAAATTAAAGACGGGGATATTTTCCTGATCCAGTAGAAAGCTGAAACAGACAGGACCGTGGTCTTCAAATACAAGGTCTGGAGAGGGGGAGGAGGAAGCTATCCTCTGTGGCTGTCGGACTGACTCATGGGTGAGAAATTTGGAGTGATAGACCTTGGGTCTGAATAAGGAGTCTCCTCTCATACAGGATGGTTCCAAGATGATGTGGATGGTCCAGGTAGATAGTGAGCTCCCCATTAGAGGAGGTGTGCAAGCAGAACTAGTCAACCAGTTCTCAGGGATGCTGCTGAGGATTCCACTGGATGCCCCCATGGCTACTACCTGGCCTTGCCTACCCCAATAAGGAATAAACCACCCCACCATCCCAGGTCCGCCCAGCCCCTTACTGGCCTAGCGGCTGACCCAGCATGTTCACCGGCTTGAGCTTCAGGAGCCCCCCAGCCTAGCCTGGCTGTCGTCGCTGCCTCTGTGAGGCCCCTCGCACTGCATACAGTGTGCCCTCCTCCAGCTGGAGGAGGTTCCTGTCCCTGTTCGCCCCTGAACAGACTCTACCTTCGGGGGCCTTCTTCTCAGCCCTGGGAAGCCAGGGGGACGTTGCACGCAGTTTTGGGACCAGATATGCCTCTCCTGGAGCAGGTACTGATCCGGACAAATGCATTTGCTGGTTTTCCTGCCCCTCTCGCAAGCAGCCTGTTGGAGAGCCTTCCAGGATCGTCGTTTAAACTCCAGGGCAGCAGCAGCCTTTGCGGTCACATGCCCGGCACTGGCTGGGGGCCTGGGTTGGCTGCAGCTGCCCTGTAGGTTTTCAGCGCTTTGAACCTCAGTCAGGGCTAGAAATGCCCCAGATGCCCCTCTGCTGTTTTGGGGGGCTGCAGGAAAAAAAGACCCCTCCTGGTGGGGAACTGTGTACAAAGATCCTTCGCTCCCACTTTGCCACGTGAGCCTCTCCAGGGCTGGGAGACAGCCCTTCTACCCACTTTACAGATGGGAAACCGAAGCTGTAGGAGCAAGTTACCGGCCTCTGCCGGCTCTGAATCCCTGGCACCTTTGGAGTAAATGGGCCAGGGGTGAGCTGCAGTGAGCGTGGCTGCCGCAGGGCCCCGGGGAGCCTTCGGGAAAGGGCTGCTGCGTGATGCCCTGCTCCAGACCCCATCCCCAGGGTGACCCTTGGCACTCGGCCCAGCCACTCGAGGGCCCTGGCTGCTACATCTGGGCGAGCCCGCGGTGCCTCCAGTACTGTAGGGACCCAAAAACGTGTTTTCACTTCTATAATCAGAAAATAGAGCGAACTTCTAGGTCAGAGTAGATGTTTTAATAGATGCTATTAATATATCAACACAGTTGTATAATACAATTTTTAGTAATTTCTGTGGAGGAAGGACCCACAAAGGCCCAAGTTGTAATGTGGGCACCGGGACTCGCACCGGGCCCCCGTGTGGCTGGACCCACCCCAGAGCTGGCCTCACTCCCCTCCCCACCCAGTACGCAACCCCGGAGCCCAGCAGAGCTGCCTGCTTCTGACGGGTTTTCCCTTTCCAGGGATTATGGCTCTGAAGGCAAGTGTCTTTGGGGCAGTTTCAATACAAACACGGGGATGCATTTAAAAATAGAACGTTCAAAGAGAAACTCCCAAACCACAGATTTTAAGTGTGCAGCTCGTTCAGATAGTTGTGAAATCAGAGCCTTGGCCATGGACTTGGCTGGGGCAGCCTGAGGCGCTGTGCACGCCCCTCCCCTGTGTCCCCAGCTGCCCTGGCCCCATTGCCCCTGCCGCCCCATGGGGCCTGTGTACCAGGCCTGGCTCGTCTCCTGCAAAACCGTTTCTGTGTGTCCCTGTCTTTACAGCTGCCCCGACAGCCATGTGGGGCTAAAAGGCCTGGGTCCCTCTGCGGCGGGATGAGGAAGGTCACAGTTTGTAAGGGGCAAAGTGGTCTCTCGGGTGAGGTGGACCATGCGTGTTGGGGTTCCCCTCACTATCCCCTCAGCCACGGGGTGCCTCCTGCCCCTCCGGAGTCTGCCCACAGACCCCCAGATGGTGACACCCCAGGTCACTTGCACAGGTGTGGCTGGAGCTTTTCGTTCCTGCGAGGGTTACCCTTCGGGAATTTTGGGGAGACCTTACAGTAAAAACAAAGGCAGTCGATCCTGAAAATGCGTCACTTAGTGACCTTCCACATTTTCCGCTTGTCAGAGCCCCTGAGGCTCTTTGTAGCCCGATGGCTCATCTCTCTCCTGCGGCTGGTCCAGTCCCGTCCCCTTTAGCCCTGGCGGGAGTCTGGTCCCACGGACGGTGACGGTGCGTGCTGGCTTGGGATGCTCTCCCTCTCTACCACCCCGTGGACAGCACAGACGCACGCAGGGATGCCTTCCCGGATTCAAAACTACCTTTCAGCCCAGCAAGGAGCCTGCCTGTGTCACCACAGGGCACGCAGTCCCCATCCGCGGGTCTTCCCGGCCTCACTCTGCTCTTGCTTAGGAAAGAAATGAATGAAAGCACCAGCCTACATTCACAGCACAACCACACTTGGGAATCGCAGCCTCTGGCTATGGGACAGGCGTTCAGCAAAATCAACAAGAGCCTTTTCTGGGGCTGATTGTATGGAACTGATGGTAAACAGTACCGTGTGTGATTTCTGAATTGTGTGCTACACATCTTTATGTCGGTCATGTTTTTAAAAAACATCCGTATTATATCACCATTAATCTTTATAACGAACCTCCCCTGAACTAGGGGAGAGGACAGTCTCCGGTTTGGGTCTCCTCACCCTTCAGGACAGCCCCCCAAAATCTCCCTTTGTGAGTGGGATTTTCCTCCCCTCCCAGACCAGCTTCCGCCATGACTGGTCCTTCAGGTGGCATTTCCCCTGAGCCCAGCAAAACACCGCTTGAGGTCACAGCTCCTTCAGGCTCCGTTTTCCGGAACAGGTGCACTGGGGGGCTCCAGATGTGGCCACCTTCCCCTAGACTGAGCGGGCACCAGGCTGCTGAGGTTCTCCTAGGGGTGTATCCAGAATCGGAAAGAGCCCGAGGACTGAGGTTAGGGGAGATATGGGATGGGGTGGGGGGCACTGCAGACTGAGCCGAACATGCCTCATCAACTCCAGGGAAGATCCAGGCTGCTCCCACCCGTGGTACTGCCACCTGGGTAGGCAGGGCAGGGGCAGTGATGCCAGTGTCCTTCCCTGACCACCAATACCTTCGTTGACCGTGTGTGATGGGCATCGGGCCAGTGGCAGCACTGAGTGGATTAAAAGTTGGGTGGGCACCGGTTTCCAGTCCGACCCCCTGACAGCAACTGCTGCTTCCATCTCAGAGACTTTTGTGGTTCTAGCTTTCTGCTTGCTTAATACTTGTTCAGTTAGAAAGCCGCGCCAAGGAGATAGACGTGGCTCATCATCTCACCTTCTGAAGCCAACCACCACCCACATGCCGCTTGCTGCTGTCTCCTCATCTTTAAAACATGTGTTTTGCAATCTTGTCTATTTTTTTTTAAGATTTTATTTATTTATCAGAGAGAGAGTGAGCACATGAGCAGGCAGAGGGGCAGAGGCAGAGATAAGCAGGCTCCCTACTGAACAAGGAGCCTGATGCAGGACTCGATCCCAGGACCTGAATCATGACCTGAGCCAAAGGCAGCAGCTTAACCAACTGAGCCACCCAGGCGCCCTGAATCTCATCTATTTTTTATGCATATACAACACATACACAAAAGCACACATGCATGCTCTTGGGATCATACAGTTTCTATTGCAATGTCACTTTGACATCTTACTGTGAGTAAACAATTTGTTCCATTTCCCCCTTTTTCCCAGGTCTTCTCTTCGCCACAGTTTGAATGGCTGCATACTATTTCATTGAATGGAGACCTTATTGTGATTCCATTGCAAATATTTTCTCAGCCCATCGTAATTTATCCTTTGGCCCTTTGACAGATTACCCTCCCACCACCCGGGTCCTCCTATTCTTGACTTGACTTCTGGTTTGGCTGCGTCACGATGAGAGAAGATTCCCTGCCTGGTCCCCACCCTCTGAGCCTCACATGTACTCCAGTTCATAAAAGCTCCAAGTAGTTTTTTTCAACAATTTTTCACTTTCTAGGGTGTAACAAACAACACCAGACATGTCATTATCCCCCTTTTTTATTGTGGCCAAATACACATAAAATGCACATTTTCATCATTTTTATGTGTCTAGTGCAGGGGCATTAACTATGTTTGTGCTGTACAATCCTCATCACAGTCTGTCTCCAGAATGTTTTCATGTCCCCATGAAACCCTGACTCCCCAGCCCACCCTCAGCCCCCGGTGCCTGCCCTTCTGCTCTCTGTCTCTGTGAGTGTGACGGCTCTAGGTTCCTCGTGTAACTGCAGACATGCAATCTTTATCCTTCCGTGGCTGGCCTGTTTCAGGGGACATGTTGTCTTCAGCTTCATGTCTTCCCGTGAGTCAGGATCTCACTTCCTAAGGCTCACAAATATTTCTTCATGCCGATGGACTGCATTTCATTTAACTCTTCATCCGTCCATGAACACCCAGGCTGCTCTCACCTTTGGCTCTTGAAATACAGCTGCTGTGTATGTGGGTGTGCAAAATCTGCTTGTGTCTATTCTTTTGGAGACGCGCACGGCATTGGAGTTGCTGAATCATATGGGGAGTCTGTTTGCAGAAACTCTGCTCTGTTTTCCACAGCAGCCGCACCTTTTTGTGGTCCCACCAACAGGGCACAGGGTCCAATCTCCCCATGTCCTTGCCCACACTGCTTATTGTTATGTTCTGTATACTTTGGGAAGGAATCCCGGGCACCGTGTTGTAAGTAATGTGCCTGTTCCGTCAAGCCCATTGGTTGTCTTATCCGAAGTCAGGTTCTTGGAGATGCTTTTCCTGGTTGATTGTTCACTTCCTGAGAGATGTATTTTAAAGTCTTCCACCCACTGTGATAGTTAATGGAGTTCTCCTTGGGATGTGTTTTCATCCTTTGCCTTTAAATCTCTCTGAATTTTCATATTTTAATTGTGTCTCTCGTAAGCATTCTGTCGGGCATTCTGTTTTCACCTGCAGAGTGTGTTCCATTTGGATGTACCATACGGTCTTACTACGTGGGCTCTATTTTTCCCACTTTTCGTGTTTTCTCAGCTTCACTTTTTTTTTTTTTTGCCTTGTTTTGGAAAAAGAAAGGTTTTTATCCTATTTTTTGTATTCCATTTTCCTAGATATATCTAGTTTGAAAGCGTGACTTTCAAATTATGGTTGTTATTTTTTTTAAAGATTTTATTTATTTGACAGACAGAGATCACAAGTAGGCAGAGAGGCAGGCAGAGAGAGAGGGGAGGAAGCAGGCTCCCTGCGGAGTAGAGAGCCCAACACGGGGCTCGATCCCAGGACCCTGGGACCATGACCTGAGCCGAAGGCAGAGGCTTTAACCCACTGAACCACCCAGGCGCCCCTATGGTTGTTATTTTTTAAAAAGATTTTATTTATTTGAGAGAGTGAGAGAGCATGTGCATGCATGGGGGGAGGGCAGACGGAGAGGGAGAAGCAGACTCCCCGCTCAGCGGGGAGCCTGATGCAGGACTCGACCCTAGCACCCCAGGATCATGACCTGAGCTGAAGGCAGATGCTCACCTAACTGAGCCACTCAGGTGCCCAACATACAGTTGTTATTTTAATGGTTACCTTAGCTGCTTTGAACTCCTTACAGCTTACAAAGCCTATGATTAACCCGTATCTTTAGCTTTCTTCCCACAATACAAGCACAACCTCAGCTGATAGGCTGTAGTAGCTGGTCTTTTAATCTTACCTTGCTTTTTTCAGCTCACGATTTGCTTTGTTGTTGCTTAGGCAGCCACGTTTTGTCCAAATTTATTCACATATTCACCGATATCTGCTCATCATTCTGTCCTGCATCTCAGACCTTCCATCTGGGGTCCGATTGTTCCTTGTAAAATTGATCCCTTAGAATTGTCTCTAAGGAACACATGAAGCAGCGAGCACAGTTCGGTGGGCATAGGTCCCAAGGGCTCCTGAGGGCTGCTGGAGTCCATGGAGGCCGTCCCGCCCTCAGCCAGACTGCCTGCCTTCAGGGGCACCCGCCTCTGCCCCCTGCCCTGTGCCCAGGCCACGACATCTGACATCCCCATCCACCCAGGCTGTGGGCGGCCTTCACCATCCCCCTCCCTCCCTAAGACGTGGTACTAAAGCTGGGCCTTAAACTCAACAGACTTCCTACAGGAAACGCACACACACGATCACACAGCCGCGAAGGTTGCTTTTATGGACATTTCCCCAAGAACTATTTCTCTCTGGAAAAATAAATGCGCAGGATGTAATGAAAACCACTCTGTGTGTATGTTGGCCTGGGCGCTTCTTAATTGCTTCACCAAATGGGCCACCAAATAAAGAAATGAAGGCCGGCTTTGTTCACGTCCAGGAACAATGATCCTTATTAATTGTAACCCAGGGCATTCTTCTGTTACTTTATGGTTACAGAAGCAGCCAGCACATGCCCTGGGCCATGACCCCAGCGTTGCCACTGCTGTGGGGAGATGTCCAGGGGTGGCCCTGGGTCCCCTGGATCAAGACTGCTGAAGGTTGAGGAGACTGTTTTTTGGCTGTGACCTTTGAGAAAATAAAATAAATTCATCTTATCTTCAAACAGCAGAAAAATTGATTTCTGAGAAAAAGTTACCAAAGCAATGCACTGTGAGCAACATGGCAGAGAGGAGCTCTGTGGGCGTGTTGGCTTCTCTGGCCCTCTTCCTGTTCCCCTTGGTCCAGTTCTTTGAGGGGGGGAACCACCAGGCTCTGGTGGGAGCCCCCATGGTGGGTCGAGGCCCACAGCAGGGCACTCACAGCTCTCCCGGGCATGGATACGGCATGTGAGCCAAGAGGTGGTCTCTCCCGCAGCTGCTGAGCTAGGTGTCCGATGGTGTGTGATGTTGCCACGTGCAGGAAAGTGTCACCATGGAGGCTGCACATGGAGGAAAGCAATCCTGAAGGTGGATGAGACCAAGGGCAAAACTTAGAGTTCCAGCAGCCAGCTATGCCCAAACACCAGCCCACCCTGGACATCCCTGTTCTACAGATGTCTTCATGGGTGTGATGGTTCCATTTTATGTCGACTCAGCTAGGTTGTGGTCCCCAAGTTATGTGGTGCGTTGCCAGTCCAGAGTTGCAGGGAAGATATTTTGTAAATGGGATTAACATCTACAATCAGTGGACTTTACGTGAAGATTACCCTTAATAATTGGGGTGGGCTTCATCTCATCAGTTGAAGGCCTCACTGGCAAAAATCGGTTTCTCTGAGAAAAAGCAGTTCTCCCTCAAGACTGCGGCATACAAACTCTGTCTGAGTCTCTAGGCTGCCAGACTGCCCTGTGAATTTTGGACTCAAGACTACAACATCAGCTCCTGTCTTAGTTTCCAGCCTGCCAGCCCGGATTTCAGACTTGCCAGCCTTTGCTGTCATCTGAGCCAATTCCTCAAAATAAATCTCTTTGCATATGTGTATATGTGTATAGTGTATAAATGTGTGTGTGTTATGTGTATGTCTTGATATATCACGTACATACACATAGAGATACACACACAGACACAGGCGCGCACACACACACACATCCTGTTGGTTCCATGTCCCTGGGGAACCCTAAATGACTATGTGAATCCTGCCTCAGGTGAGGGATGGAATGCCCAGGTACTTCTTCCTCTCTTGCCTCCTTGCGTGGTGGTTCTAAAGCCTGAGGACACCAGCAGCATCTGCTTCGCAGGTGATGATGCTTTTTGTCTGCAGCTTTAAGTTGAGACTCTCCTTTGCAGTGGCAAGTCCTGACAAATCACGCACCCACTGTGTGAGGGAGGGAAACCTCCTCCTCCACGGACCACGGCCGAGGCTCTTAATTATCCAAGTGGTCAGGCTTTGCCAGTCAATACAGGCCTGGAGCAGGGGCCCCTGGGCCAGAGAAACCTGATCCTGGCCAACTGGCCGGCCAGGATTCTGTCACAAGAACGTGAACTGAGAGCCCTGTGGTGGAGGTGGCTGCCCGAGCTGATGGCCACGTGGGGTCAGGCTGGACTTTCTGACTCCGTGAGACCAAGGGTCTCACTCTCAGAGGGGCTGACGCTCAGAGAAGGCCAAGGGGTGTGGGCAGAGGAGAGACTGGTGAGCTGCGAGAGGGAGAGCAGGACGGTCTGGGTGCCAAAGAGAGAGTGAGCCATCGGGACAGGGCCAGACCGAGGCTCAGGGAGATGGTGAGAGGCAGAGATGGACAGACAGAGTGACAGGGAGGGGTCAGTGGAAAGGCAGAGACTGAATCGTCCAAAGTTAGCTGCAGCCATGTGTGTCCATCGCCCACTGCAATCCTGGAGGTGACACTGACGATCCTGACTGAGAGGTGGGCAAGCTCCGTGCACCCCTTGAGCCGCAGAACTGGGGGACTTCTCTAGCCACTGGAGCGCAGTGGCTCCCACCTGGCCCTCTCCCTCTCTCAGACACTCGCCGGGAAGCCAGCTGCCACGTTGTGAGGAACCCCAGCTTGCAGGGAGGCCGCATGTGGTGCCCTGACTGACCGCCCCAGCCTGTGGGCCAGCCCCCGAACTCAGCTGTCCTGAGGCACAGACAAGCCTTTCCTGCTGGGCCCCGTCCATAGTCCCTGGGAGAGGACACGTGATCACTGTCCTTGGAAGCTGCTGAGTTCTTGTTCACCAGTCATCGATGAGGAGAGACAGGGAGTGGGAGACACAGAGAAAAAGACACGGTGCCTCAGAGGCAGGCGGAGGCAGAGACAGAGAGACACATGTACCGGAGCAGGGTGAAAGAGACAGCGCAAGAGTCAAGAGAAGCTTCCGGGTCCAGGGCGGCCTGTCTTTCTGTCCCTGAACCAAACTGAAGACTTTTTATTTAAAGATTTTTAAAAAATTTATTTTCAGAGAGAGGGAGCAAGAGAGAGAACAAGCAGGGGGAACCTCAGAGGCAGAGGGAGAGGGAGAACCAGGCTCCCCCCTGAGCAGGGAGCCCAATGAGGGGCTCCATCCCAGGACCCTGAGATCATGACCCGAGCCGAAGGCAGACACTTCACCAACTGAGCCCCCCAGGTGCCCCTGAAGACTCTTTTTGACTGAAACCAGCTTCTGTGGGTCTGGCCCCACAGGAACAAATGTAACCTTCACGTGCCTGATGCCGCTGGGAGGTGGGTGTTTCTTGTCCTCTGGGCCCCCCCTCGGCTGGTGTGGGGGGCAGGGGGTCACCCTGGGTCTCCTCGGAGTCAGCATCCTTTCCTTCTCTTCTCCCCGCACACAGCAGACAGCGTGCCCCTTTCCAAACCGGATACCATCATTGTGCCCTGACGACTTCCCTGCGACATGGGGACGGGTTCTGTCAGTCTCTCCTCCGTGGTCCGGGGAGTGGCCTTTGCTGACCATCCAACTGTCTGTCCCCTGGGCTCCGACGCTTCCTGTCTCTTTGTGGTGAACTTCACACCCTTCTCTGACTCCATGCCCCCCACCCCCGTTCCCAGCCCTGGCTCAGCTGGTGCTCTGTGATTCTGGCTCCATGCCTGGGTGAATGCGTTTCTTGTGGCTGCCCCCAAAGTTACCGTGCACTTGGCTTAAACACAGAAATGTATTCTCGCACGCTTTAGGGGGCAGAGGTCTGGGACTGATCGAAGTGTGTGCCCTGCTGGGTTCTGCACGTCCTTCCAGTCTCTTCCTGGTCCCGATGGCCCCTGACTCCCCTAGCTGGGGCCTCATCCTCCAGTCTCTGCCTCACGTGGCTTCTCCTTAGGTGTCTCAGTCTCAAATCATGCCTTTCTCTTATCAGCACACCTGTCTTTGGATTTAGGGCCTGAGTCCAGGGTGCCTGAAATCATTACATTATAATCACATCTGCAAGACCCCTTTCCCAGGGGCACCTGGGTGGCTCAGTCATTGGGTGTCTGCCTTCAGCTCGGATCATGGTCCCGGGGTCCCAGGATCAAGCCCCCCTCCTGAACAGGGAGCCTGCTTCTCCCTCTCCCTCTCCCAATGCTTGTGTTCCCTCTCTTGCTGTGTCTCTCTCTGTCAAATATATAAAATCTTAAAAAAAAAAAAAAAAAAGACCCCTTGGGCGCCTGGGTGGCTCAGCGGGTTAAAGCCTCTGCCTTTGGTTCAGGTCATGATCCTAGGGTCCTGGGATCGAGCCCCACATCAGGCTCTCTGCTCAGCGGGGAGCCTGCTTCCTCCTCTCTCTCTCGGCCTACTTGTGATCTCTGTCAAATAAATAAATACAATCTTAAAAAAAAAGACCCCTTTCCCAACAAGATCACGATCACATGTTTCAGGGGTTAAGGGGTGGACTTGTCCTCCTGGGGAGCCACCATGCCCCCTGCTGCCTTGGGCCATGGGTTCTGTGGACAGGGTTCGGGTGGGCTCACGCCTGCCCGAGGGTCCAGGCACAGCACCTCGACAAGGCACCCTGTCAGTTCTGGCTGATAAATGGCTTTATCCATCTTTTCAATAACAAGTCCTGAGAGAGAGTCAAAGTACCCATCTGACCAGAGGCAGCTTTCTAGGAACGCACGGGTCTGCTGGCAGAGATAGTGTCAGCTGTGCGGGGCTGTAAGCTCAGGTGGGGAGAGATAGACGTGGCCATGTGCGGGCGGAGGCTGGCAGAGAGCCCAGGTGTCAGCTGCCTAGTGGGTGGGACGGGGAGGCATCTGGGGAGCCGGAGGGACATGGCCCCCTGGGCTGCTTATGTGGGGACAGGAGGACCTGCTGTGGGCAGACCCCAGGTTCTGGATGTGTCTTGGGAGCTGCAGGAGGAAGGACGTTGGAGCGTGTGTATGAAGGGTTCCACGTGTCCAGCTAAGGAACATGTGGGACTTCCGAGGATTGCTTAGGAATTGTCAGCCCCAGGGGACAGAGGCTGATCTCAGCGAGTGGCTCAGCAGGAAATATTAACTTGGTGGGGAGGGAGGGAAGCAGTGGGAGGCAGGCTGGTTGGGAACAATCTGAGGGGTGGGGGGAAGGTTCTCAACCCACTCTGGTTTTAAAACTGGGAGTCCTATGTTCGGGAACCCGCTGAGTCTGGGGCAAAGCCGTAAGGTTGGTCTCCTGGGAGCAGGTGAGTCGTTCCCTAAGAGTCTGCCGCTTCTGCTGTGAGTCACTACCTGCCCCCACGACTCAGGCATAAGGGCTGAGATTTCCACGCCAGGGACTCTCCCCCTCCCTGTGGTGAGGGCACAGCAGATCCCTGCTGTGAGATCTTTAACATGGGTGTTAAAAGGAGAGACTAGGGGGTGTCTGTGTGTTTCGGGCACAGCACCAGCCTCTTAACCTCAGGCTCGTGGAGGAGGGTTAGTGCCACATCCAGTATAGACAGCATTGGTCCCCATTGGCAGGCATTTTGGAGGAGGGTGGGAGGCTATGCATACAAGTGGGGCCTCTGATCTTTCTTACGAAGAAACAGCATTCTGAGGGCAACCTCAGGGCCAGGCTTCAGCACAGAGTGATCCTCTGCTCAGGCCATGTACCCCTCAGTGCAAAGGCACTGATGCCAGCACAGCAGAAGCCCATGGGACAGGGCTCCCAGGCCACACCCCAGACCAGCTGTGTCAGGACCTCCGCAGTGGGTGTGGGGCGGGGCCAAGCTTGCTAGCTTGCTTCCTTCCTTCATTTATTTATTTTTCAATTGTTGTAAGATACACATAATAAACTTTACTCCTTTAACCTTTTTATTTTATTATTTATAATTTTAACCTTTTAAAAGTGTACAATTAAGTGTTAAGTACCTTCACATTGTTGTACATTGGTCAATCTCCTGAACTTTATCATCTTCTCTGACTGAAACTCTGCGTCCTTTAAACAGCTCCCCGTTCTCCCCTTCCCCAGCCCAGGCACCCACACTATCTTCTGTCTCTATGAATTTGACTCCTCCAGGTGCCGCATATAAGTCACATCATACAGTATTTGTCCTGTTGTGACGGGCTTATTTCACTTAACATGATGTCCTCAAGGTTCATCCATGTTGTAGAAGGTGTCAGAATATTCTTCCTCTTTTTTTTTTTTTTAAAGATTTTATTTATTAGAGAGAGAGCGAGCATGAGAGCATAAGCAGGCGGAGGGCAGAGTGAGAGGCACAAGCAGACTCCCCACTGAGCAGGGAGGCCAATGAGGGGCTCCATCCCAGGACCCTGAGGTCACGACCCTAACTGAAGTCAGACACTTAAGGAACTGAGCCACCCGATGCCCGTTCCTTTTGAAGGCTGAGTATCATTCCACGATGGCCAGACCACACTCTGTTTACCAGACCACACTCTGTTTACCGATTGCACCGCTGACGGACACTTGGCTTGTTTTCATGCTGGGGTGTTTTGGAAGCTCCCGGGTGTTCCCCGTGGCAGCTGTGGTGGAGGGCCGGTGGGCTGGGCACGCCCCTGGCTCCCTGCCCTGTGGCACAGAGGGCGTCACCCCCAAGCCTCTGACAGGGGTGCTCTCTGCCCTTATCGAGTGCGAACGCATTGCAGGAAGCCCTCTTCCCGCATCAAACACCCTCGCAGGGCCGGCTAGCTCTGCAGCCAAGGGAATCGCGCTCAAGAATGCAAACTCTATACACACCGTTTGACAACGTTTAAGCGCGAGAGTGCAGGAAGGTGCATTGCTTTGTTCCTCAATTTATTCAATAAATGCTTAGTGTGAGGCACTGGGTAGTATTTCATAGACGAGGCCCCCCTCATGGAAGGGATTCCGGGAACGCACTCCTCTCTCAAGTACGTAGATATACGCTCACCGCAGCGGCGCCCAGCCCGTACAACCTGCTGCGGTGACTAGGGCTGGACGTCCGGCACCTTCGCATCCACGCGCTCGCGGGGCTGCTCCAACCCAAAGAGGAGCGCAGGGATCACCTGAACCGCGAACTACGCCCGGCGCGGGACCGGGTACGGTCCCAAACCACCGCGCGACTCGCCCGCAGCCCCGCCCACAACCGCGAGGTACAAGGCCACGCCTCCCTCGCGGGGGCTGGGACGGGTTCGGCCACCCAGAGCTCCCGGGGATGAGTTAGGCTCCGCCTCCCAGGTGAGCGTGTTTTCCCAGACTCCTCCACTCCCGCAGAGAAATCACCGCGCTGCCGGCGCGCGCCCCCGAGACGGCGCGCCTCCCGGCAGCGCGCGCCCCCCCTCTCTGGGTCTCACGTTCCGACTGGAGCCCGGAGGCGGAGGCGCTGGCTCCCTTCGCAGAGCCCCGTAAGCCCTTGAGGGAGGGGCGCGCCCGTCGGAAGCCGCGCCCCTGACGCGGCCCACCTGCCCTCGGCGCCGGAAGTGGTCGCTGCCGCTCTGCTTCCGGTCGGCGGGGTGCGCTCGGGCCAGGGCCAGGGCCACGGCCACGGACCGGGCGAGTCCGGGGCACCCATGGCGGAGGGCGGCGGCCCCCATGGGCGGGCCGGGCCGGGGCCCGCAGGTAACGTGCGTGTAGCCGCCGGGCCGCGGGGGGGCGGGGCGGCAGAGGACAGGGGCCAGCGCCCTGGCCGAGGGGCTCCGGTGGCTGCGTGTGGGCCGGGGCTGTGCCTTCCCGTCCCCGGAGGGCCAGGCCCACGGAGCCGCACCCTGCCGCCGGGGTCGGGTCAGCGCAGCACGCGGGACGGGGCGGCCCGGCTGCTGCGTGTGCCCGCTCCTCGGCCTCGCGGGCACATCGTCGCGCTGGGAACTTGCTTTCTAACTGCCGGTCTGTGAGCCGGTGGGGATGTGATAGGACCCTAAGAACAGGACACGGGTTGTCATCCAGCTCTGAGTGCAGGGGTCTGGGAAGCCCCCAGAGGCCGGTCTCTCGGGACGGCAGGTGTCTTTTCTCCGCGCCGCCACCCACGGCTTGACTGGGCTGCTACCGCACACGCACAGGCAAGGGACAGCGATAACAGCACCCTCAGCGAGCTGTCCGTGACACAGCATGTCCAGGGGCCCGTGGCCCACCTGCAGAGCCGGCAGCTGGAAATGCTCACGCTCACCACTCAGAAGAGCCATCAGACGCAGGGTGTTCACCCCGAGACCCAACTACTAAGCAGATGTGAAGTTGCAGGCCAAGTGTGTTCTTTGCTGTGTTCAGGGGAGGTTCCTCCTTAACCTGTGGTGGGATTTCCTCTGTGCTCTCTGCTCAATTGGCCCTGTGTACCCAGTGCTTTTCTGTGCTCTGGACCTCACACGTTCCTCTGGGTGTTTGCACAGCTACCCCTCCAAGGAGTTGACACTTGGGGACTTGGCTTTTCATCCCTCCATCCGTGCTTTCAGCAGACCTTCCTTGAGGAACTGCTATGGACCAGACCTTTCCCGGGGTGGGGACACCCCAATGAACAAGGGCAGTTCAGACAAAGGCCCTTCTCTCCTAGAATTTGGTTGATACTTTGAATCAGGACTTTAGTGTCTGGGATGTCATTTGAACGTGAGAGAGAGATGGAATGAGAGGAGGATGGATGGCGGCTTCCCAGTACAGAGGGGAGTCGTGTGGAACACAGGCTGCTCTGGCCAGTATGCAGCACCTCTCCTGTCTGGGCAGTACTGTTTCGTTATTTACAGTGTTGCAGGCCTGGGAGTGGAGGGGCACAGATTTCCAGGTAAGGTCTGAGTCCTGTGTGGAGTAATTGCGTTGACAGTGGAGATGCTGATCAGAGAAACGCTAACTTGAAGTGTCCTTGGATCTGGAGCTGGGTGTAGAGGAAACTGCCTAGCTGGGCCAGGGAGTGGGTTGAAAAGAGGCCGGCAGAGGGAGGCCCAGAGAAAAACTTAACAAATGTCTGTGGCTCCCACTTACCTGTCCATCTGGCGCTACACTTCCTCAATCTTATTCGCCCCTGCTTTGAGCCTTTTCACTCAGGCGGGTGAAACTGCGGGATAACTGCTGTGGAGGAGAACAACTGAAGGAAGATCAGGGTGGAGGCTGCCCTGAGGGTTCCTTGAGGCTGCCTGTTGATTGGCTGCAGGCGTGGATGTGGGATCAGCTCAAGTAACCCGTGTGTGTGTGTGTGTGTGTGTGTGTGTGTGTGTGTGTATGTGAACACCTGCCAGTGTTCTGTTGAGTCCTGAAGGGCAACGGTCAGGCCTTGTCTGCAATAGGTATTTAAGAGATTTGATGTGAATATAAAAGCAACTTCATCATCGGGAGGAGTCCCAGTGGAGGGGTGTGCTTTCCACCGGTGCCTGGTCACAGGCTGGGTGTCCATGGTCATGCTCTTTCCTTAGGCCCCTGTCTGTGACGATGTCCGCAGAACTCTTGATTTCTGGGCTCCAGTGTGAGGGGAAGAACTTGATAATTTGTAAACAGGGGTCTGATTTTACAGATCTGTTGACCACTTATTTTCATAGCTCTGGAGGCTGGGAAGTCCCAAGACCAAGGCCCAGCATGTTCTTTGTCTGCCAGGGGCCTGCTTCCTGGTTCGAGGGGGCAGTGTTCTTACTTTGTCCTACCCTGTGGAGGGTGTGTGGAGCTCTCTGGGTTCTCTCTTATATGGACGCTAATCCCATTCACGAAGGCTCTTCTCTCATGATCTGTGCAATCACTTACCACAGTCACTACCTCTTAATACCATCACTTTGGGGAGTTTAAGATTCCAGTACATTTTGGGGGAGACAAACATTCAGTCTATAGCAACTACTCTTTCTATTCCTCAGATTTTGATATCCATTTATCTTTTTTTTTTTAAAAGATTTTATTTATTTATTTGACACAGAGAGAGAGAGAGAGAGATCACAAGTAGGCAGAGAGGTAGCCAGAGAGAGAGGAGGAAGCAGGCTCCCCGCTGAGCAGAGAGCCCAATGAGGGGCTCTATCCCAGGATCCTGGGATCATGACCTGAGCTGAAGGCAGAGGCTTAACCCACTGAGCCACCCAAGCACCCCTTATACCCATTTATCTTTATACTAAGGTCTTTTTTGGGCAACTGATTCTGTTTTATTTTTTATTCTGATAAGAGATAATACATTCTGTTAATGGGTTGGGTCTTTTTTTCTCATATGTACTAAAAAACGTGATTTTTTTTCAGTCATGTTTCCACATAAACTTTTTTTTTCAAGTAAGCTCCACACGCAGCATGGAGCCCAAAGTGGGGCTTGGGCTCAGGACTCTGACATCAAGACCTGAGCTGAGATCAAGAGTCAGATGCTTAACTGACTGAGCCACCCAGGTGCCCTTCCAGATAGACTTTTGTCATATTTCTGTCACATCTCACATAAAAACCCCGAAGAGATTTGTTAAACCACTTAATTTATTTCTTATCATTTAAAATTTTTCTAGCATTGACTCACCCTGTCCAAGCACATGGTACGGTTGACTCTAGTTAACTTTACTGTTTTCCAGTTGTATAGTCTTCATTATGTGAAGCTGGCTTTCTGTTCATATGCATATATTTTAACATTTTCCTTCTTACTGAGGTGTAACTTACATTCAGTACAGTACACCCATCTTAGGTTACTGTCTCATGGGTTGTGCATGGCCACTCCTGTGGGGTCATGGCCCAGGTCGGGTCACTATAGTCATTCATGTTACAAGCAGCAGCATTTGTGTGCCTGTTGAATTTTGCCAGATGCAAGTGGCTTCTTGTCATACAGGCGATGATTATTTGTTTCCCCCCAATGTCAAGACACTGTTACATCCTTGGGATAAACAGAGTAATATTGTGGTGGGTTTTTGGTATGTATTTTAAGTTGCACCTTGCTATTTTATGTAGGATCTTCCGTATTCTTCAGTAGGATTGACTCCTTGCCTCCTGTCCCACCAGCGTTTTAAAAATTAGCGCCCTTGTCAGGTTTGGTGTCAGGAATGTGCTTGTTTCACTAAGGGAGACATTCTGTATTTTTCTCAGCTCTGGGCATTTCTGGAGGATGGGAATGGTTTATTCTGGAACGTTTGAGCTTAGTTAGTTAGACCTGCAGCCTGAAGACAAAGGGCTCGAGGCAGAGGGACCCCCCCGCCCCCCGCCCCTGCCCCGTTTGGCGTCAGCATGGTTTCCCTTAGCTGACAGGAGCCCCTCTCTTCAGTGCAGGTCCTAATTTGAAGGAGTGGCTGAGGGAGCAGTTTTGTGACCATCCGCTGGAGCACTGTGAGGACACGAGACTCCATGATGCAGCCTACGTGGGGGACCTGCAGACCCTCAGGAGCCTGCTGCAGGAGGAGAGCTACCGGAGGTGAGCATCGCTGTCCTGGGGCAGGCTCGCTGCTGCTGGAAGCTGAGGGGTGTGATCTGTGAGGGCGCTGTGTCTCCCTGGTGAGCAGGTGAAGATGGGTGGAGGAGGAGACGGAGGGAGAATGGTCAGACTGGTAGGAGATAGCCAGTGGTGAGGATAGGGAGACCTGAATTCGCGTCCAGCTCGGTCATTGACCTTGGTATTTTCTGGAAACTTCTGGCCCTCTCTGATGTCAGCTTTCTTGCTATTAGTCCTGATGGCAGCACTGTTACTCTCTTCAAGAGTGGTCCTGCCTCCTTCCAAGTCTCCTGTGGCTCTTTACCCTAAGCTGTATACGTGAGTTCCCCTAACTTTGTTGTTTTCATGTGCTTACCCCGCTGTGGGTGCAGACTTCCTGATGTACCCTCCTCTGGTGTCTCTGGTCCCCAGGTGTCTGCCCTCCCCGGGCCTGGTGCTCAGCCTCAGACCAGCTGTCTCGTCACCCAGGGATATGCAGTGTCTGTAGTGTCTTCCCCGTGTCTGTGGTGCCCGGCCTGCTGCCTGCCAGAGTCACCTGCTCCTCCCTGCTCCTCCACACTGGCTCCGGCTCTTCCTTCACAGCAGCGGGTGTTGATACTCCTTTTTTCCCGCCAGGGACCCCTGGCAGAGCACAGAGTCTGCCTTCCCTCTGGGTGTTCTCTGATTGCTTTGTGGATTGGAGATTGGAGCCCTAGCTAGATTAGCAGCTGACTGCCACCCAAAACTCCTTCCTGCTTTGTGTTTCTTTTCCCTTCGGGGTTAAGACGGTAGTGAATTGATGGAAGAAATGTCTGCGTGTCAATATTGAAATTAATGCTGCTTTTTGTGAATAGCTCTCAAGGGAGGTATTCCTAACAATTCAAGAATAGGTTTTTCTTTCTTTCTTTCTTTATTTTTAACTTCTGATGCCCTAGCATTATTTCATTAGAATAGATATCAGTATTTTTTTTTTTAAAAGCTCTAAATATCCAGAAAGGAATTGTCGTACAAAGACGGCAGATGGATTCCTCATGAATAATTAATGCAGGTGACTCACGCCCAAAGGAAGCCTTAAGTTTGCAGATGCAACAGTACAATAAAAACAATAGAATAAAATAGAGTGCAACTAGGTATTTTCCATATTGCTTTTCCAAGTACTTTTTTTACCTTTCTTCGTATATTTGGCTTTAGTAAATCCGTTTCTTGCTGATGGATTTTTGTTGCTCTGTACTGTGACCATGAGTACTTCGGTCTTCTGGGCTAGTGGGAGCCAGGGCTCAGCTGGAGGAGGAGCCCCTGACCCACTGCGTCCTTTTGTGTCACTCTGTTGTGAGCTGGATGGCCAGGCTTGTTCACAGCTGCCCTGGGAGCTTGAGGTGAACTGTGTCTCAGTTGGTGACAGCGTGGGTCAGTGGGCTGCATGGCCGTGGCATTCCTTGACAGGGAGTCCCAGTCTGATGGTCACTTTTGATGAGGGCTGAGCATAGCCCATTTTCTTCAGCTGATATTGGCTGGGAGTGGAGCGCTGCATGACCTCAGCAGTTCCCACAGGCTGGCATTTGTGCTATGCCACAGGTAGGGGGACCACAGGGGTCACCTGGTCCCAGTGAGGGTGCCAAGGCCAACCTTAGGCCACCACAGTGAGTGGTTGGTGAGAAGGGGTCTCGGGACCCTGGCAGATTGCCAGCGACTGTCTGCCGTTCATCCTGCGCTGCCTCCCTGGGCAGACCCTTCCATCCTTTGTGGAGCTGGAGTCGAGAGCTCTGGGCCCATCAGTCTGCCTATGCCTCAGGGCCCTCCGCTGTGGAATGGGCTCTGCAGTTCTGCTCTGCCCCACGCGTGGAGCCAGCGTTTCATAAAACAGCACATGCGGAGGCATTCTTGAAGTACCGCGGTGTCTCTCTGAAGAGGTTGCCCTCCTGCGCTCTGTTCCTGGCATGGACCAGTCTGCAAGGAAGCAGAGCGGTGTGTGGGGTTCCCAGCTGCCCCCACAGCCTGGCTTCCCTGTGCTCTTTCTCAGCCGCATCAACGAAAAGTCTGTCTGGTGCTGTGGCTGGCTCCCCTGCACGCCGCTGAGAATCGCGGCCACCGCAGGCCATGGCAACTGTGTGGACTTCCTGATCCGGAAAGGGGCCGAGGTGGATCTCGTGGACGTGAAAGGACAGACCGCCCTGTACGTGGCTGTGGTGAATGGACACCTGGAGAGCGCTCAGATCCTCCTGGAAGCTGGCGCTGACCCCAACGGCAGCCGGCACCACCGCAGCACCCCTGTGTACCATGCCTCGCGTGTGGGCCGGGCCGACCTCCTGCAGGCCCTCATCAGGTCAGTGCTGTGGACACCCGGCCACCATTGCTTGGCTCGGGCCCTTGTGGGGGATGTGGCGCCGTGGACACTACCTCCCATGGCGGCCGTCTCTTTCCCTGTTGTCTGTATTTACCCCCCTCTCTCTGGAAAGTTAGATGTGTTGGAAGAATTGTCTATTAGTCTTTTTAAAAATTAATTAATTAATTAATTAATTAGACAGAGATCACAAGTAGGCAGAGAGTGAGAGGGAAGCAGGTTCCCTGCTGAGCAGAGAGCCCGATGCGGGGCTCAATCCCAGGACTGTGAGATCATGACCTGAGCCCAAGGCAGAGGCTTTAACCCACTGAGCCATCCAGGTGCCCCGTCTGTTAGTCCTTTTAAAGAGCTACTTCTTCGCTCTTGTCAGTTCTCTTCTTTTTCTGTTTACTAATTTCTAGTTTATTTTTTTCCCATTTTCCTTAATTTTACTTTATTTTTCTCCTTTTTCAGTTGAATGATGGATGGATTATTCATTACTCTTCTCAGAGTGTCCACTTTCAAGGTTATTATTTCTTTCACCTGTAGCTTTGTTCTTACCTGCGAAGCTTTTCCCCCATATTTAAGTTAGGTATTATTGAAGTTGATTTCCTCTTTGTTCTTGTGGTTATGGAGGAGAAAAATTTAATGCACATTTTTATGAACTACTTTTATCTTGTCGTGCTCAGGTAATGTGGAACAAATAATTTGCATTATGGGGCTTCTTTTGAGTTTTTATTTTTTTTTTTTTTTACTGTCACACGATGTGGATGCTTTGTAACAAAGCATGTGACCACGGGTATTTATTTGCAGCAGGCAGTGTGGTAGCCTCAGTCGCCTTACTCATGGTCCCTCTCTTTTTTTCCATTTTTAGCCATCAGCTCTGCCCCAAGTTCAGAGAAGTCTGTTAGTCTCTAATTGCTGTTGTGATTTGTCATTTCCCCCTTTTATTTCTAGTGTTTTTTGCTTCCTATGTTTTGATGCTAAAAGTTGTTTCCTGTCGGTTATGCTCACTATCAAACCAAAAGGGAACTGTAGGTCTCATTGAAGGCTCGTTTCCATGTTCTGTCACATTCAGTTTTTAATCTTCGTGGGCTTAAGTAGTTCTTTGGGTGCTCACCTTTCTTATTTGACGGTATAGGATTCTTTGTTTTTTAAGTACAGTTAACCTAATTGCCACAGCTGATGTTAGGTCTATGTCTCTCTCTTGGTTTCTTTTTTTTTTTTTTTTTAAACATTTTATTTATTTATTTGAGAGAGAGAGAGACAGTGAGAGAGAGCATGAGCAAGGAGAAGGTCAGAGGGAGAAGCAGACTCCCTGTGGAGCTGGGAGCCCGATGCGGGACTCGATCCCAGGACTCCAGGATCATGACCTGAGCCGAAGGCAGTCGCTTAACCAACTGAGCCACCCAGGCGCCCTCTCTCTTGGTTTCTTAACTGTTCTTTATTTTGTATCTTTGTTCCATGATCTGTATTTGTTTGCTTTCCCTTTCTGTTATTTTAGATGGTTTATGGCCTTATGTTAGTTGTACCAGTTGTTACATTTTTAAAGAATTTGAACCAGATTATATTTTCATTTTCCGTGTCTCCAATGACTTCTTTCTACCTAAGATGCTTTTTTCCCAGCTTTGCTCTGGAGGCATTTCTTGTGGTTGGACAGAGTACAGTTTAGGTAGACAATTTTCAGTGTGGAAAGGATTGGGTGAGGGTCCCGTTGTTACAGGTGGCAGTGGGCATGGTTCTGAGGAGCAAGAGACCTGGCGTCCCCTTGCCTAGGGCTGTGCATGGTTTTTGAATTAGGTACTGAGGATATACTTTGATTAAAAGTTTTTTTATTTTTATTTTTTAAATGACTGTGGGATTGGCTTTTGGCAAGACAGATGAGGGTATTATGATATTTCCCTTCTCTTTAAAAATTTTTAGCCTGATCATCTAAGCCATCTTAGTCCCATATCTTTGCATCTTAGAGAATATAAGTCATTAATTTGGAACTATTTTTGAATAGGATCAATCAGTGAAATTTCATCTTGGCTCCAGAAATCCCTTTAAGGCCTTTCAGTTCATGATGCACAACTGCTTTGGATTAACTGCAGGCTTGACTTTGAGAAGTGCATGTACAGATGCCCTATTTGAGAAAGTGTTACCGTTACGAAGACATTGCATTCCCTCATGGAGCTAGGACGTTACTATTATAATGAGGTAGCGAGAACACATGTCAGAAAGGTTTCTTTTTTTTAAATTACCAGGTAACTGACTTAGTGACTGTTGGAAAATGAGAGAGATATGGTTGAGTTACTGAGCAAATACTACAATCTTAAATCTGATGTCAGCAGCTGCCTTCCTAGGTCATTGTTCTTACACGCAGGGTTCTCTGCTGTCATGCCGTGATTTGCTGTTTCTCTGCAAGTGAATTCCATTTTGTTACTTGTAAATTCCCTTGATAAATGTTGCTGGTATTTTTTTAAAAAAGGTAAAGGAGTGATGTTTCTGTATGTGCAAAATTTATATTGATTCACTGAGTTGTCCCAGTGGTTCCTTGCCAAAGATATTAAAAACAGGAGGGGAATTTTGGAAAATAGTCAGGATTAAAATTAACTGGATTCTATCCAGCGTATTTTTATGAGTGGATGAAGGGCTGTCTTTCCCATAGCCCAGCTAATACCAGATTGTCATATTGCCCAAAATTACAAACATTTTGGAAGACCTATCCCTAACAAGAGAAGGAAAAAAAAAATCACTGCTTAAAATTTAGTTCTCTCTTTCTTTATTGGTTGAGTGTATGAAGTGAAATGGCAGTTCTGCTTGGTTTGGTGTGTGGTGTGGAGCGTTTCTCCTGTCCCTGCTGGAGTGTCTAGGAGGCTGGGTGAGGTTTACGTTTGTGGTGTCTGATGGCGGCTTCAGTGGGGAAAGGACTGTCTGGGAACACATTGGTCTGTGTGCCCCTCCCTTCTCCTCCTCAGGCCTGCAAGCAGGAGTGTAGGTTTCAAGGAGAGGTTCCTTCGTACACTCCAAATGTGTTGAAGAGACAGGCCAGAGAATAGGACTGCTGGCTGGCCATTTAAAGCATGGCCTGGAAAATGGGGCTGTTTCCTGTGCCCTAGGCGTCTGCCTGCCTGCCCGTCTTCTCTGCTTCTCCATGCTGGCATTTCCTAATTCCATGAAACATGTGCCAATGAAACCTGGGTAGCATTGGAGGGCTGTGTGGCATGATGGAAGCTCAGGGAAGCCGGTGCCGTCTGTCTAGTGGTGACTCAGAGGGGAGCCCATAATGCGTGCCTGGCCGGGCTCTCCCAGGAGCAAGGCTGCGCTCTTTACGTCCTCTCCGGTTGCACAGGGTTGTCCTTGGGCCCATCACTGCTGATGTCAGTGTGATCTTTTGATTAAGGTGGTGTCTGTTGGGTTTCTCCACTGTAAAGCTACTCTTTTTCCCCTCTGTAATTATTTAATTCGTATTTTGTGGCAAGGGACCATGCAACACATATATATCGTATTTCTCATCAGATTTTTAATTTATTTGTGTTAGACTTACAGTTTTGTTATTATCCAGGGAATTATAATCGCATAGTAGTATTACTTATTTTGATGCTCAGATTGTCTCCGATTTGGCTGGACAGGGTCTTTAAACTGGAGCCTAGCTCTGTTCTTAGGACATGTCCCCTGCAGCCTTTGACCAGTTTCTTACTTTCTCTTTTAACAACATAGTCTAGGCTCATCTAGTACTATGCCTGTCAGGCCTGGAATGAGTCATTTCTTCAAAGCATCCTGGTTTCTTTTAGTGGAGAGTGGTGCTTAGAGGCCAAGACGTGGGTACCGATAGTGTTTTTTGGTTATGGGCTGTTGCTGTTTTCAGGGCCTCCAATTGGACAGAGCTAAGGTTACATGTACGTTTCTGTCTATATTTCTGTATCTATGTACGTTGACAGTTGAGTTCACTCTGATACTTCTAATCTAGTCTGGTACATCCTACTTCTCCGTTTCTGACTTTATTATTTGCTTTTCCCGCAGAGACCTGGTTCCCCTTCTCCTTAACACATTTATTTATTTTGCCAATCCTGATCTGTAACCAGTCTGATGTTGCTGCCGCCTCACACATGACTCCTCACCCAGTGTGGGCTCTCACGCCCCACGCCAGGCAGCATTTTTAACAAGCACACTCTCGGCTTTGCAAGGACTCTGATACCCTGAGCCAGGCCACCCTCCGTGCTTGAGTCCATGGCCTCTGCTTAGATGAAAGGGACTGAGATTGGTAGTTTGCACTTGGGCTGGAGGAACTCCAAACTCCTGATAGTAAGTCATACATTTAGACTCCCTTGAGGTCAGGGACAAGGGCAGGTCCCTTGTGGGGACCCGAAGCCCCTGCCTTTTTAGAATCATTTAGAGATTGGCTCTGCTGAAGAATGCGGCTGGCAGGTCAGGCAGCTCCCGAACCTGTCCCCTAAGAGATGATTTCCTCACGTCTGGGCAGGGATCATTGCGGGGACAGCTGTGAGCATGAGGCCGGCGAGCTGTGCCTCCTGTCTCAGGGCCTTCCAGGGGACTCTGCCGCTGGGTCTGGCGGTTTAGTACACCCAGAAAGAGGAGGCCCCCAGCAGTCAGGACTGCATGGCACCATCTGGATACACAGTTGGGCTAAAGTGGTTTTCTTTTTGCTTTTAGTTTTTGGGGATTGCCTTTTATTTAATTTGTTTTATGACTTATTTGTGTGGTTCCAAAGTCAAGTCTGTAAAACAATATCTATTAAAAGAGGTCTAGCTTCTGTGTCAATCTCCTTCAGCTTCCCTGTAGATGACCATTTTTAAGCTTTCATAGTTGATCCTTCCATTGTTGAAAAAATAAGCATAACATGCATATGTCTAGGTGTGTATCAGATAACACAAATGTATTGTAACCACTTTCTCTCCGATAAACAGTAGCATAGTACACACTTTGTCCTGCCTGAGTGTGTTCTGAGGTCATTCTGGAGCAGTGGTGACACTCCTCACACCTTTTCACGGCGGTTCAGTGCTGCTTTATGTGGGTGGGCCACGGTTTGTTCACCCAGTCTCCTCTTGAGGGACCTGTGGGTTGTTTCTTGCCTTCAGCTGTTACATATAACATTTTAATGAATTGCTGCGTGCGTGCATCTTTCTGGAATTTTGCAGATGCAACTTGGGAAGAGATTCCAAGGGTGTGATTGGTGGATCAGAGGGTAAATGGATATGTAGTTTTCCCAGTTCTTGCCAAATTTAGTGGGTGCTAGTGGGATTGTTCCAGTGCTAGTGGGATTGTTCCATTTTGCATTGCCCCCAGAACTGAATGAGACTTCTTGTTTCTTTAAAGCTTGGTTAATACAATTTTGATTTTCCCCAGTGTGATAGGTGAGAAGTAGTATCTCAGGGTAGTTTTTTTAAAATTTTAATTAAAAAAGTAAAATGTTACATTAGTTTCAGGTGTAAAGGTGGTTTTAATATGCATTTGTGTTATGATGAGGTTGAGTATCTTTTCAGGTGACTGAGAGATGCTTGCGGCTGTCAGCGTCTCTAGCTCATTTTCCTGTAGAGCAGTTGAGCTTTTTTTTTTTTTAGATTTACTTATTTATATGAGAGAGAGAGAGAGAGCACGTGAGCAAGCAGAGGGGAGGCGCAGAAGAAGAGGAGAGTCTCAGGCAGACTGGGTGCAGAGCATAGAGCCCAGCTTGGGGCTCGATCGCAGGATCACGACCCTTGGATCACAACCCTGAGGTCACAACCGGAGCTGAAACCAGGAGTCAGATGCTTAACTGACTGTGCCACCCCGGCCTGCCCCCACCCCCATCATTCCCTTTTGTTGGCTCTCTCTGTGATAAGGCTATTAATCCCTTGTAACAGCCCCCCAACTTTTCTACTTACTGCTTTACTTTGCTTATGCTGCTGTTTGCCATGCACAGGTTTTTCTTTGTTTAATTTTCATGTTAAAAAGCTTTGCTTTTACATCTTTTCTTCTTCAATCTTCCAAATGAACTTTATCATCAGCTTCTGGAATTGCAGAGATGTTACTTTTGCTTATATTTATAATCAAGTTATTTAGCTCCAAGAATGGGATTTTCACTTATACAGTAGACTTCAGGAAAATTGAGCTCTTACTAGTTTTGAGCCCTCCTCTCCAAGGCAGCGGTGGGGCTCCCCATTTCTGAGTTCCACTTGTTTGACTTTAGGAGTATTTTTTAACTTCCCTTATGCAAATTTTGGATATGTACTGTTAAGTTTATGCTTAGATCTCTCATTCTAAAATTTATTTTGCTTTCATAAGTAAGGTGTTTTCCATTTTGTATTTGAACTTATTTTTGTATGGATGAAGTCTGTTGGTTTTGTAACTTTGCTAAAGTATTTAATAAATTCATTGCTTATTGTATTCTCATTAATTACTCAGGGCTTTCCAGACATAGTCATATCCTCTGAAAATAGGGAAAGCTTTTTTTTTTTCCTTTATGATCTTCATCAGCTAATTGCTTTCTCTTGTTGGATTGCACTAATACCCTTATTTAAAATGCCTGAATTAGGGGTGCCTGAGTGGCTCGGTTGGTTGGTTGTCTGACTCTTGATTTCGGCTCAGGTCATGATCCTCAGGGTCTTGAGATCAAGCTGTGCACTCTCTCTCTCTCTCTCTCTCAAGTAAATAAATAAATCTTTAAAATGCCTGAATAAGAATGGGCTGGAGAGTGGGTGTAGATGGCTCGCCCCAGCCTCCATAGGAGAGCCACCCCTTCCTCTCTTAGGTGAGACACCAACATCTGGGTTTTATCTTGTGAAGGAAATGTCTATCACTTCTTATTTTATTGAGTACTTATAAACCTGCATTAGTGTTGGGTTTTGTCCCATGCCGCGTTTTTTTCCATCTATAAGGGTAATCATGATTTTCCCCTTAGTTCTGTGAATATGATGGACAGGGGTCTTAGAATTTCTAATATTGGAACCACCCTTGCATTCTTGGAATAACCTGCATGAAATAGTGGTTTATACTTTGGATTTGCTTTGCCAACAGGTTATCGAAGGTGGTTAAGTTGATACTCACAAGTGAAATTAGTTGGTGGGTATTTTCGTTTTTGTTTTTTTTAATGGTGTGGCTTTTGTCAGGTTTTGGGATTGTTCTGCTAATTTCATAAGATGAATTTGGAAATTTTCCTTTTTCATTGTTTTGAAGTAGTTTGACTAGCCATAAGATTGTCTGTTCTTGAGAGGCTCTGAAGAGTTCCCTGATGAGTGTTTGTGAGTGGGTTCCGAGTCGTTCGGAATGGTCTCAGCTCTGTAAGTCAGGAGGCCGCTGTGATTGGTGGTGCCTCCTCAGTGGCGTCCCAGTGCTCACAGAGGTCAGGCCTGTCTCCAGTGCTGTGGGGGTCTGATGGCTTCGGTAGTTCCACCGCGAGGTCTCACTGTCCCTGTGTCTCCCCTGTAGGTATGGGGCTGACGTCGACGTCAACCACCACCTGACTCCTGACATCCGGCCCCCTTTCTCCCGGCGCCTCACCTCCCTGGTGGTCTGCCCCTTGTATATCAGCGCGGCCTACCACAACCTCCAGTGCTTCAAGCTGCTTCTCCAGGCGGGGGCGAACCCTGACTTCAACTGCAATGGTCCCGTCAACACGCAGGGCTTCTACCGGGGCTCCCCCGGGTGTGTCATGGATGCTGTCCTGCGTCATGGCTGTGAGGCAGCCTTCGTGAGTCTGCTTGTTGAGTTTGGAGCCAACCTGAACCTGGTGAAGTGGGAATCCTTGGGCCCAGAGTCAAGAGGCAGAAGGAAGGTGGACCCCGAGGCGCTGCAGGTCTTTAAAGAGGCCAGAAGTAAGTGGCCTAAGTTCCCTTCTGGCTTGTGTGGGTCAGTTGAATGTATCGAGCTGTAGTGATTAAAAAAAAAACCTCTTCCAACGAAGCACTTAGAATGTGCAGTTAGGGCTAGGCCATTTCCAGAATACTTCCAGAGTGGTCTTTTCAAATTCCTAGACACCAAGAATCGATACAAAGAAATATATAAAAGTACACCTTGGAAGTTCCTGGAATTATAGTCTCTTTACCAAAGCCCTTCACTTATGCATGGTTTTTAAATGGTTGCCTGACAACAGGTGGCAGGCCCTTCCTCCTCTAGGGGTCCTCATTCCCTTTCTTCAGTTCCACTCAAATTACTGTTATGTTTATTGTGTGATACCTCTGGTTTTTGTTAGAATAAACTCCATAGCTTGCTTATTTATGAAGGAAGATTTTGGTAATGAATTAATCAATCGATGGCCAGGTTGTTTGCAGTTGATCTGGGCTGGGTCTTCTTGTCCGAGGCCCTCTCTGGGGCTCAGAGGTGGACCTTGTGTGCCTCCTGCTGGCTGCTGTGGGCCGTCTGTGACCTGCCTGCACCCGGCCTCCTCCTCGTCTGGGTCTCGAGGGCATCTGAGTTGAAAACCTTTCCCTAACCCTTGTCTCTCACAGAACTTGAGTTTATTGTGTTTTTGTTGTTGGAGTTTCCTAAGCCAGTCATTAAGACATGTTCCCATTGAGCCTCCCCCAAAGGGGCTGGTTAATGGTCACTTGGAGTCCTGCTGAGAGAAGCTGCCTGTGTCATGCCTGCTTCACAAGGCAGAGGCCCGGCCGGGCTGTTCTGACCCAGAGCAGAATTGTCAGCCTGCTCTCCTCATAGACAGCTCGGTGTGTCTCTTCTGGATCCCCCTGGAGTTTCTGGGACTGACAAGAGCAGAGGCTGACAGGAGGTGAGGGTCCGTCATTCACACCTGCCAGGGCCTTCAGCGGTCAGCTCTTGTTTCTGTCTAGGAAATTAAACCCGGTCAAGGTGGTGCCGTCCTGGTGAGCAGGTGCCGCAGGTGAAGATCGAACTCCTTCTGCAGACGGGAGGAGCAGACGACAAGACCTTCCTCCCCAGGCACCGCTCTCTCCACTGTGAAATTGGGAAATTGGCCTCGGGCATTCAGTGTGGTTCTGTCTGTCCATCTCAGTGAGCCTTTGGTTAACCTCCCTCCCTCTGTCTCCTTTTCTTCCCATGGCATTCCAGGTGTCCCCAGGACCTTGCTGAGTCTGTGCCGTGTGGCCGTGAGAAGAGCTCTTGGCAAATACCGACTCCATCTGATTCCCTTGCTGCCTCTGCCAGACCCCATAAAAAAGTTTCTGCTTTATGAGTAGAATTCAAGCGTGGCGGTTGCTTGCAGTGAGGAGGAAGGTGATCTGCAGTGAAAGTTGACACCTCTTCTTGCCCTTGTGAACCACATCCTGTCTGTGCTGCTGACAGAATCCCATTTGGCTGTTGGTGAAGCAGAAGTGGCCTTTTTCTCATGGATTGTAATTCCATCTCAGGTGCTCGGGGCATTGGACAGTCCTGGGGTCGTTGTCAGCTGAAAAGTCCATACAAAACTTCATTTTGTCCTTCCTCAGTATCTCTGTTTTGGATTCTCATGGTAGCATGTTCACGAAGTGGGCCTTGTGGTGTGTGTACGTATGGTCTGAGTTGGCCTGCTCATAGCTCCAGCGGGGAGGACACCTAGCACTTTCCAGAACTGTGCTTCTGTTTATATTTTTACTTCTCAAGTTCATTGTTTGATTAAAGCCTTCTAATACCTAAATGAAAAGAGAGTTTTGGTAGAAAAGAAAAAAAAAAAAAAAAAAAAAAAAAGAAAAAAAAAAGGTAGAGTACAGAAATGCAGTTCACGAACTTGCTAGTCTGTTTTCCCTGCTCCTGGGGGTGACCTGTGGCATTTGTCTACACTCACTCTTCCCTACCACTCCCATGTTCTCTCGTGGCAGTGTCATCTCTTAACTGCCTTCCTCCCAGGATGGTTTCTTGGCTGCATGGACCAGCTGTGGTAGCTCAGTCAGTGCCTGCATCTGGCCGGAGTCTAAGTGGAGGACCTCCCGCAGCGCTGCACCTGTTCTCGTACCTACCTGTGCCTGTACCTACCTGCATCACGCCAGCAGGTCTTGTGAACTCTCTGCCCTTTCCCTTGGAAGAGCTTCCAGACACGAATTGATTTTAGGAGGCCCACACCGAGGAACTAGCCAGTCAGATGACTGCCTGCATTAGGACCAAGGACGCTCCCACAGCATTCACTGCCAGTTCTAACCGAAGGAGACACCTGCGGCGCTGCATTCTGGTCCTTGCACGCTCCCGGACGGGGGACTCGCATGTCCTCGGGATGGCTCCAGGCTTTCTGTTGCTTGGTGTCCAGTGGACAAAACATCTAGCGTGCGGTTGATTGCTCTTTGCCTTACTGGACCTCATGTCTTGGTAGTTGCTCCTAGAACCTGAGCATGGGGGCAGCAGCCAGGTCAGAATTCTTCCCCTGGCCTGCTGGGGTGCTGGGGGTGAGACGAGCTGAGTTCTCATCCCCGAGTCTGTGGCCGTGGGCAGGGCTCACCCACGCCCACGCTGTGCGGCTCAGTACGTGGCTGTGTCCGCAGAGGTGGGCCATTGGCTGCCTCTTCAGAGCTCCCCAGGTGATGCTGTTTCCTAGGAAACCACTCCTGGTGACCACTGGATGGAATCGTGATTCTAACCTTCAGAAGTGTTTAGGAATGGGCAGATTTCAAATCTGTGCCTAGGTTTTCTGTCATAAGAGCTATCTAATTTGTAATGATTGAATTAAGGATACAGGTTTACTTAATTACTAACAGCTTTGTAGGTTTTAGCCAAGGAGACAAGCAGTGTCTGTCATTGTCTAATGCAGCTTGAGGATAGGATTCTAAACCCTACCTTGTGTGTCTTGGATGGCTTGGCCGGAAGGCCAGGCTGTGACCTGCAGGTGCGTGCATGAGGTCTGAGGGGAGAAGAGGCCCTGGATGATTCAGAGGGAGGATGCAGTCACCGGAGGTGCCGTGGGGCTACAGTGACCCTGTCACAAGCTGTGGCCGTACCGGAAGTGCGGCATGGCTGGCTGAGCCTGAGGTTGGGCGTGTGTGCTGCTGCTGAAGGCCTGGGCCCCTGGCCGCTGGGGCTTGCGCGGAGCGGGGGCTGGTCAGAGTGAGGCCGTGAGCTGCGGGTTGTGGGTGCTGATGAGGGTCCTCAGGGTCAGAAGCAAGTGCTGCCAGCGCTTCAGCTGAGAAGGGACTCGGGTGTTCTTTGTGGCGGTCTGGGTGGGGCCGAGACCACGCTTAGGCTGTGGCAGGAGCTGTGGGGAGGTAGGGCTCACTGGATATAGGGAAGTTGGAGCTGCCCACGGGTGGACTGGGCCACCTCCAGGGCCACTGGCGGGGGCTTCCTGTCCCTGGAGGTGGGAAAGCAGTGGCTGGTCACCTTTTCGGTAGGGCTGAGAGAGGAGTTTTAGAGTGGGTGGTAAGTTGACCTTCCCGTTCAGCTCTTCTAACTCTGGGCCTCCCTGCTTCGGCCCCTTTGGCTCAGGTTCTCTCCAGATGGGCCGTGTTACAGATGCGTGGCACACCCTGAGTCTGCCCCACTGGGTGCTTTCTGCAGAGGTGTGTTAGGGTGGGGCCTCCCCACTCCTGCCCCGGGTGGGAGGGTGCCTCTGTCCCTGGACCTTCTGGAAAGCCACGTCCGGGAATGGTGCCGGTGCAGAAGTCACACACTTGTGGGCACGACCTCTGGGCTGTGGGAGGTGAGGGCCTGGCGCAGGGTGGTACGGGGTCTGCTGCTGGGTGAAGCGGTTGCTGGGCTTTGTTCTGGGGATTGAACCATTTTCCTGGGGTCTTTTGAAAGGAATGGACTGAGTTGATTCTCGTAGTTGGGTCTCCCCACGACCTGGCCAGGAGGTAGTATGAGGCAGGAGAGGGTGCCAGGGAGTAGGGGCGCTCCTGCTCGGCCCCTTGAATGTGCTGTGCTCTGGGCCAGTCTGCGTGGGCCCGGGGCCTCCACCCTTCCCGTGCAGAGTCCAGGTCTGGTTGTTGGTTCAGCCAGACTTGGCTGATGCTTTCGGAGTCCAGAGAACCGTGAGGTTCAGCCTGTAGTGTGAAACTTCATAGCTGCCAAACATGAATCTGAAATCAGTGTAGATAGCTGCTTAAGGCCATTCCTAATGTTCGAGTGATACTTTACTAAAGCCCCCTTTCCTTTCCTTGGCCAGGATTGGATACTAAAGAGGAAAGAGTAACTCTGTCAGAACACTTTAGGAAATTGTGTTTCTGAGGCATGGGGCCCGAACGTCCACTGTAGCAGGGAAACGTGGTGGTACTTGAGGAGGCCTCTGCCCACCGGGCCCCAGAGCTCTCCCTGAGGAGGGCACGACGGACCCCTGGGAGTGAGCTGGAGTGTCCCCCCAGCCTGGGCCAGGAGTGTCCTGACTGTTCCCACTCGGGGGAGACCTCCTGGGCATTGAACCGCTAGCGTCCTGTGGTGGGCCTGGCCTGCTGTGGACATGTGGCAGGGACTGCGGTCAGGGCCAGTGTCGATGGCCTCTGAGAATTCCGCTTTGGCATCCTGGGTGCCGGTATTGACTCTGTTTCCCAGACCCATCCAGGCCTTTTTGTATTACTTATGTTACTTATATATTTATTTATGTCCTGCCTTGTTCCCAAAAAGGGTTTAAGGCAGTGATGCTGGGTTTTTGATGTTCTGTTTTGATATTTGGTAACTTGCTTCTGGCATGTACTTGTTAGGTGAGTTTAAAAAGAGGATAATTAGCAGTTTTTTGTTGTTGACTCTGTTTCTGTTTTCAGGCTTAAGGGCCATCCTTTCTTCTTTTCTTTTTCTCTGAATCAAGTTTTTAAATCAGGCGTTCATGCAGAAGTAGAAGGGGAAGAACATGCAGCGAGTGAGGTCAGAGCTGAGGAAACTCAGTCTTAAAGAGAAGGGCTTTCCCATGCTTTTCCGCAGCCCTCTGGCTGCGCGTGCCCACAGGATCTGTGCGAAGGCGCTCTGTTCCCAGCGGTCCTTGTGGCTGTAAACTGCTGGTGTGACTCTGGTCCTTCCTCCCAGTGGGGATGCATTGGAGGTGGTGATGGTGCTGGGAGAGCCTGTGACCTTGGGGACCTCACGGGACAGTGACGGTCATGGGGGCCGACAGCATCGGCCCCTGGCACAGAGGGCTCCTTGCAGGTCCATAAGGATAAGGACACGTATTAAGTAACTGACAAAGTCAAGTTTATTCAACCTGAAGATTTATATTTTATTCTGAGATAATGTCCTTCCTAATTTGGGTGATAAAATTACTTTTATGTAACGAAGGTGCTAATAGAGGGCAGTATTTTTATTTTTTTAAAATGCTCTTGGTTGGAAGATAAAATGTTGGCTGTTCTCTGTCAAGCCCCAGAAGTTCTTAAGGTCGCCTGTCACTGGAGTCGCCACGTCAGGGAACCCCAGTCTAGCTGCAGAGTGCACTGTGTGTGGTGTCGGCAGGTGCGAGCTTACCTTCTGGCGACAACAGAGCCTCCCCACAGTTCCTGGGGCGACGGGCCTCTAGCTGTTCCAGAATCCAGGAGAAGCACAGCCCAGAAGTGTTGTGTGGCCTTCTCAGTGAGGGCTGCCCTCACCTCAGGCTTTGGGGGGCGGCGGGCCTCTGAGCGCCCATGGCTCCCTGGCAGGTCGGGGATGGCACTTGCAGTGGGTCTTCTGGAACTGAGGCTTCCGCCCCTTCAGCCGCCCGCCAGGCACTTGGTGAATAGTCTTGAGTACTCTGGATTCCGCCCCAACTTGGAAGTGCCTCATTTGGCCATGTGACCTCTTTATCCCTGGCTTACCTGTTAACTCCCCACCCCGCCCAGCCCCTCAGAACCTGACCCCTCAGTGTGGAATAAAATAACCATTGTCACTCATGAGTGGTTAGTGGGACTGTGTCCCAAGAGAATTCCACAGGAAGGACATGCAGATTTTGGAGTGTGGTGGTGTAAAGAGCACATACTATACATTCTAGGCAGACAGTCAGATGCAGAGCTGAGGCAGGGAGAAGGGCTGACTTCTGTGGCCTTGATACAGGATTGCACAGTGTCTGGAATGCATGGGCATCCTTTTTTTTTCAGTTGCTTTGATTTCAGATCTCTAGCAGGTAATGTACGAATGTACATCAGTGCAGTGTGAGTGTGCCGTTTGTGAATGTGCGGGGTCCTGGCTTGCTGCTCTGCCCTGCGGCATTTGCACAGCTCCCGGGCCTTGTTTGGTTGTGGGCACAAGAGTGTGACCTGCAGTGGGCCTGTGCCCCTGCCGAGAGGCTGGCGGGAATGTTCCTGGTGGCTCCTGTTTGTCCTTCCTGCTCCGGGAATGAAGGTGTGTTTGCCCTCAGCAGCCGGGGCCACGACTATTCTCACACTTGTGCCTGGTTAAGCATTTCCAGAAGTGTGACGGGTCTCTTTGAGATGTTATTGTAACTTTAATAAGTGCTTTATTACCCTTTCGTTCAATGCCCCCTCCCCCCACGCCTTAATTTTTTGGACTGCTTATCTCAATGGGTAGAAATTGGACTTGTGAAATCTTTGAATACACGTTTCAGCCAAGTGACTGGCTGTCTGGAAAGATATGGAGAGAGGAACTTTTTTGAACTGCTTGGAGGGATCTTAGCGTTCTAGAGAGGCACCCAGAATGTGGCACAGATAGAAACTTCCAGCCAAGCCTGTTTTACTTGGTGGGGTTTCCAGTTTGAAGAGGATGTGCCTGTAAAGTGTGTGAAATCCATGGCTTTCAAACAAGGTGAATTGTCCCTACAGTGCTCTGCAGGGGGGAGGAGGTGGAAAAGTGTGGGCAGAACCATTGTTTCTGGGCCTCTGTTACATGTGATGTGTTCTGACAGCAGGAGGGGGAGGTGTGAAGCTTTGCGATGAACCCAGGAGGGAAGGAACTAAATAAAGACATTTACTCCTATTTCAGCGACACTAGCATGTTCTCTCTATCTGCTGTTTCAGATATCTTCTTCATTGTTCACACCCTGATCCTCCCACCCCCACCCTGCCCCGGACGCACACACACATCTCCTGCTCTGCTGGAAAGGTGACCTTACTTTGTCTCAAATTTGTGTGGTAGAGATGGGTGGCTTTCCTTCACTGTCCAGAGTTCCATCTGTGATAACAGCCCCCAGTTTTAGCTGGACATTTAAAGTCCCAGAATATTCTTTATTTCCCAGGCTTCTGTGCAGTAGGTGTGGCTATTTGCCATAACTCCTTTCTAAAATCCCATTGAAACGGGAGCGGGATTTTACTTTTCAAAAAATGTACAAATATACTGAGATGACGGAATAGCAACAAAATTTAGGAACAAACCTCTCAAGAAAACAGATGAATGAATGATAACTGACATAGATGCATCTGAGAAAGCCACCTTGTCAAAAGAAGTGAGTATCTGAGAATCTGATTTCACTGCAAAGCTCCTGAAGGCTCTGGAATGGGCAGCTCAGGTACCTTTGAAGTGGGTGTGGGTGAAAGTGGAAGGATGGGCTGAGAGCCAGTTAAGACGTAGTCCTGACCCAGCTGGGCAGCTGTAGCTGTCCCAACCAGTGAAAGATGAAGGAGGCTCATAACAGTCAGTCTTCCGTATGTCTCTTCTTGTCCTCTTCAGGTGGGAATCAGGCTTGTATCCTGCCGCAGGAATAGAGCAGAAAGAAGCTTCCTGGGGAATATCACTAGCCTAAGGTGCAGAACCAGAAGAAAACGGAGCCCCTTATGTGGGATGAAAGATAGACCATCGGTGCTGGTGTTGAAGGCCTTTCTCAGTCAGCAGAGGACACCGGCTAGTTCCCAAATGCTGGGTCTGTCACTCTACCTCTGGACTTCTTGTTCCTTGACTCAGCTACCCTTATCCAAATAAGAACACTGCTAGGCAACCAATCAGCTGAAAAAGCAAAGTAATTTTCATATTTGTCCCATTAAAGCTGCTTAGTCTGTGAGCAACTCGGAGCTCATTGCTTTTGTAGCCTTGAGTTACCTGGTTTTCAGGCTTAAAGCCTTGCAAGAGACTCATCTCGGTTTTGTTTTATTCAGTATATGCAGTTTGGTTTTTGACAAAGGAACACCTAGATGCCAGTACTGAATGTGGCCACATGCTCACACGTTGTACAGTAGATGCCTACAAATCAAGAGAATTCTGAGAACAAAGGCCAGGGTTTCCAGATCACAAGAGCCAGTGTAGTGCTGATAACAACAGAAGATATAACAGGAGACGACTTACTCTCACCTATCACTGGAGAGAAAAGGTCCTACAACTTGTGGCGAGAATGAACAGGACGTGTACAAAGTACCGGGGACCAGAGTAGCCCTGGAGTCCTCAGATGCCACACTGGGCCATAAATGAGGGTGAGCCTTCACTTTCATTAACTCTGGCAAGAATATTTGCAGCTAGATTAAAAGCCAAGCTAAAGACTTGTAGTGTCTTTAAAAATGTGTGTTCCACCTACACTTAGGAAACCACGAGAGGACGTACTCCTCCAAAGTGAGGGGAAGTGGAGATTTAACCGAGGAAGGGGAAATCATGTTACCCAGGAGGTGGGGGACCCGACCCCAGGAGGCGAGGGGAAGCTCGCACAGTGAAAGGTTCCCGGATGGCGGCTGTGCAATGGGCATAGACAGCACCAGTCTGGAGCAGATGTGAGGAAAACCCCAAGAGGTCTTCGTTCTTAGACCGCCCCAGCCTCTGGACGTACCTGGAGAGGAACTGAGATTCAGTTACTGACACGTTCCCTGGAAACCACCGGACCCAAGTCCAAGAAGGAAACCACGGGCAAGAAAGTTATCCCAGTAACAGTAGCAGGCGCAGCGGTGGTTAATGTTGACCTGGTTCTAGTAGGATCGACCCTGAGGTTGAACCCTACGGACCCGGCAGCCTTAAAGCTCTGCTGAGAGGACGGAGCGTGGGGAAGCGGGTGGGTGAGAGCTGTCTAGTCCTCCAGTTCCTAAGGGAGAGGTCAGAGGCGGAGCGGAGGGCCCGAGGTCAGGAAGGGAGCAGAAGGAGCTGGAACTCGTTAGAGAACAAAGCAATGGGGCAGCCCCAAAGCCGCAGCTGCCGCTTCCTAGGTGCATACACCCGCGGAGAGACCAGTGCAGCCCAGGCAGCAGATCACTGTGGGAAGGGCAGCGCTACACAGTTGATACCCAGTGCTAAGGGTACCATCAACAAGTGTGTGGAAGGAATCCAGTTTCCAGAGAAACAGTTTCCCTAAGGAGGCGCTCGGACAGTAACCACACCCACGGCTCCGCGGGAAGTGGGGAGCAGCACCCGCCTGGTAAAGCTTGGCGCGTCTCCTTTAAGATGGGGCGAAGCTCCCCCCCTCCTATCAAATCCCGGCACCCATTTTGATGATGTCTCACGGTGCTGGGCCAATAGGAACCCGGGAGGGGGAGTTCCCTTGCGCGTGGTCCGGCCGGGGGCGGGGCTTGTGGCGCCGAACTCTCGGCGGCGGCGTGGTCTCTCGCGTTGCTTGCGGGAGGACTCCCGAGGGTGTGGCCGGGAGTTGCTACGCCGCGGAGGCTCCCGCGGGCAGGGTGTTTTGTACTAGCGCCGTGGATCAGGCGGTCCCGGCGGGTCGGTGCGGCGCGCGGAGTTCCCGGGAGAGTTCCGGCTGGAGCCGCGGAGCCCGCACGCCCGAGAGGCCCTCCGTGTGCCTTTCTCTAGCGCCGGGCCGCTCCGTGGCGGGAGGCCTGCGGTCCACAGCCGCCGGGGACGCCTTTCCCACCGGGCAGCACAGCGAGCCGGGGAGCTTCCCGCAGCCACCACGCTGGAGGCCGGCCTGAGCGCAGCGAGTGCCGCAGCTCCGGCCTCACGGAGCTACGCAGTTCTCGCCGGAGAGCAGCCTCGAGAGCGCGGCCGGGGGGGCAGGACGCGGTCAGAGCGGATGCGTGCCGCGGGCGCCAGAAGTTCCCGGCAGGAAGGGCTAGGGGAGGCGGTGGTGCTGGGGTCTTCGCCGCACCTCCAAGCTCATTCCTCAGCAGAACGTTCCCATCTGAGAAAATCTATTAAGCGCTCGGAATGAAGCATCGCTCGGATTTAGCACGGAGCATTCGCAGCTGGAAAGACGTTAGGAGTAGGATGTGGGAAACCCTGCCCCAACTTCAGATTTGTGCGGCGGGAGAGCCTTTTAAATAGGACTAGTGTGGGGCCGTATTCAGCTGCCGATCCCGCCTCTTTCACCCCTAGCAAGTTCACACTCGGAAGACATGAAGGCGGAGATGGGCCCAGTGCCTTGCGCCAGAGAGGCTTCCATCGGCACCAGCGAACTCGCCACTGAGAAGCGCCTTGCGAGCACAGCCCGTGTGGGAAAACCTTCAGCCAAGGGCTGCATCGCACTCAGCATCACACTGCAGAAAGCCTTAAGTCGTGCAGGGGATGTGTTCCCTCCTTCACTGTAAGGGGAGGAGCGTGGAGAGAATCTCTGAGAACAGCCTCTGAGAGGCTGCCGTGGGCCACAAGTCCAACACCCACCCTGGGGATATTCCTCGTGGTGTGTGGGAGGCTGCTGGGGGCCATGCTGCCCTGTCCCACCCACCCAGGACCCTGGCCACAGTTCCCTCTTGTCAGTGCCTGTGGTGAAGGCCGTCTCGTGGACTCTGCCTGCTGGGAGGGATGCCCTGGTGGACTTCATTCTGTTGTTGCCAGTTATGGCATGGGTGTGACTCAGCTTTGGTCACGAGGACTCAGTTGGGGTCTTTCTGTGGCTGACAGAGATGGTCTACCTTTTTTCATAGATACTATTGACCTCATATGACTTCTGTTGGATTTGTCCAGCTTCCAAGTCAGACTTCCAAAGGAACTGCCTCCCTCTCATTATTCTGCTGGGTATGGGAATAAAAGCCTTATTGTTCAAGCCACCTTTTATCTGGCGGTTTCTGCTTACTATGTGTGTGGGCTGAGAGCAGAATTGGGGTCTGCAGCATTGAGGGAATGGGTGGTGGTGGGGAGCAATGATGACAGTAAAGAACTCTCAGTCCACTTTTGGCTTGATTTGTTCTGTCGCCCAAGACCTTTAGGTAATAACTGAAGGGCTTCAAGATGGTCCCCTCCCCCTACCTCCTGCCAGTGCATCTCCAGGCTGTATGAGCTGGTCTGTTGTATCCAGGGTCTGTCCCACATTTCCCAGCACTGCTGAGGGGAAGCGTTCTTCCCAGGACCCATGCAGAAGCTATGTCCTCTGAAGTCCAGAACCTAATAGGCAGGTACCATTGACTGTAAGACCTACAGGGGCTGCATAGGAGCCATAATTAGTGCAGAAACTAATAGGGCGGAGTGGGGGCGACTGTGGGAAAGTTCGGGGGGGATGTGCCCCTTGTAAGTAAGCATTCACAAATGTTGTAGTAACTAGCTTTGCGAAATGAGAGTGCACAGAAGTTCTCAGCATCTTCAGACCTGCGTCTTTCCTGTGGCTGTGCTCAGTCAGTAAATACAGGTGTTGTCTGCTTTCTGAAAGTTTGCATCACACCACTTTGCTTTTACTAAAGACCTGTATTAGTCCCCACTGTTGCTAACTGAAAGAACTCTGAAGAGGATTTTCACTTTTATGAAAAAGGTGAAAAGTGAAAATAGTGTTCCATGTTCATTTTGCAGTGAGCCGTTGTAGAGGTGGGTGTACTCTCAGCAGAGAGTGGTCGTGCAAACTCCTTCCCCAGGAACGACACTCGGCATCTCAGCATCAAGCAGTCAGGGATTTGAACTGTGTGAACATCTGTGTTTTGTCTTGATATATTTTGTGTATCTGTTAGCAAGATGTGTCCTAAGGTAATTAGAAAAGCCTAAGGTGATTTTGGGGTCTGGGAACCCTCAAAAAATTTCCATATAACTGAACAGTGATTGCTTCTTTGCTTTATGCCATTTTGGTTTACCAAAGGTTTCGTGGGACTGCTCATCTTTTGGGTACCGGGGGAAACCGATGCATGTTCTGTAGTGGTTGTACCCTACTCTAGGGCAGAAGTCCCCTGGGTTGTCCACCTGCTGGAGTGTGGAGGGAATTTGCTGGGCAGCTGTTTGCAGGGGCGAGGTTGAACTTGGTGGGAAGCTAGCTGGAGCAGGCTGGACTCCCGTGGGAATGCGGTGAAGTTGCCTGCTGGGTGCTGCTGAAACTTGCTGGAGGGGAGCTCCACTGCTGTCTCCTGTAGCAGTCACCTGCGGAGGGGGTAAGAAGGAAAAAGTCCAATGGAACTCTGAAGAGCAGCGCCCCCTTCCCAGTGCCCCTCTAGCGCCCTCTCCTGACAAGCCTAGCATGCCACGCGGCAATGAAGAAAGGTTCTAGCCTTGCAGGGTTCTTTTGCCAGGGACCCAGCCTCCCCTCCAGTCCAGGGGTCTGGGACTGTAAACTGGGTTAGATCTAGGGACTGGCTGAGAGGGAGTCATCCCCAGTTGTGACTCAAGGCAGGTTTTTGGCTCCTAGATCTAAAGATTGTCCCCTGTGTTGTATCACCAGCACTCTTGTATTTCTACGGTGCTATATTCAGTGAACCACTGTTAGAGGTGCCCGTGGACCGTGTGGTATTTTGATTCCCGGCATATACCTGCTGTTCTTCCCAACAGAGGCAGCCCCTTGCCTCTGGTGGTCACGTCCTGCCACCTGGCCTCTGGCCTCTAGAATCCCGGCATCCCCAGGGAAATAAGGCCATCTGCCCATCTCTACGGCAGTGTCCCCCCACCCCCCCACTACACCCACCTGCCAGGGAGAGGAATCACAGAGGTTTTCAACAGTGTGGATACTCCTCTTCCTAAGGTGTTTCTTAGTGCCTTCGAAAGGAGTCTCTCCTGGGCCTTCTTGAAGCATGTACTTAAGAGATAAATGTGTGGTTCACAACATAAGTCCATCTGACATTCCTATCACCTTGTTAATTATAGGCCATTTTTTGAGTTTAGGTTTCAATCAAGTGATCAAATATGCTGCTAGAGTCACCCCCAGCTGCCCAAGTGAGCAGCTTAAATCTGGATCTTTGGTTCCTTTACCATCATCAGTGAATTTGGTCTGACTTGGTGTTATATTCCATCTGATTTGGTCTAACACCCTCAGGATCCACATATGTTCTCCATGTTTCTACTGATAGATATTAGCAAAATCTCACTTATTTCCTAGATGGGCAGGCTGCTCTTCCAGGGGCACAGCGTGTAGCCGTTCCTCTGAAGCACTCTGTAGTCTGACCCTAGCTATACGTCTGGCGGCCATAGAGAGTGTGGTGGTGTTGAGTGTCCCGTCTCAAGGCACCTACCTGCCACTGGCAAGGCTGTCACAGGAATGATCTTCTAAGACACCGCAGGGCAGACTTACTACTGGTAAGAAAGGTTCGGAGTGACTCAGGGTTTAGGATGGTCAGTTACCTCTGGGTCTGACCAGATGTCCCCACTCTGCATTTCCTGATCCTTTCCCAGTCAGTGCCCTGCCTTTCCCTTGAGAAAGGTGAGGTTGTGAATCCAACTGTTATTCTCAACAAATGCAATTAATTTTTCCGTGTGATTTTTAGAAATTGCCCCATGGCTATGAGTAGAAAGTTTCCTTTAGAGTGGTTATCATCGTTCTCTGGTTCTCACCCTACCTAGTTGTTTTCTTTCTGTGAGCCACTCTCGTGCACTGGAGAGACTCCAGCCCATGTCGGAGTTTCTGTCGTCATCATAACCACCCCGGAAAGACAAGCTCAGCCACTACTGGGGCTCCAAGGCCCTTGCTTTGGTCAGAATCACCATCAACCAAAGATGATAGCTTGATTAAGTCTTACGCCAGTGCACGCCACAGATTACTAGGGTCCAGTTTCCCACTGGTAATGAACGCAACACTGCCTAAGATTAGGAGTACAATCACTTCCCAAATCCCATCTGTGCAAGCCTGTCCCTTGTAATTACTCCTGGTACCAGGTACCTCTGGGTCTAGGCCAGCAGAGAGTAACCATATCACATTCGGAGCAAAGCAGGTTTCATATAAAAAAAATTAACTCTTTCCAGTGATTTCTCTACTATGTGGGGATGAAAGAGGATTCTAAGGAACAGTGAAGGAGAGTACCACAGAAGGAACAAATCTGGAAGAGAGGAATCCCTGCCGCAGGGTGTGGGGATTGAGACCTTGTTGGAGACGGTGTCATTTCAGCTCAGCAGATGGCAGAGGAATTTGTGGGGTCGATCTGGACTGGAGATGGTCCATGTCTACTGGGGCAAGACTGCTGGGCAAGAACTACCAGCTAGCAGAAGGCAGAACTCCCCCTCCCCAGGTACCATCCCCCACCCCCTAACACACTGTGGGATGTCTACACGATTCACCTGGAAACTGGCCATGGGGAAGGGAGGTGCCATTGGCTTGCTAAGAAGCCCACTGGGGACATGGCTGGACTTGCTGGTGAGCCACTCACAAGCCCTCCAGGGGAGTGTTCTTGAACTCTCCAGAAGCGGGGTGGCGGGGGCACCTGCAGAACCTACAGGAAACTGCTCGCGGGGGTGCCACTGAACTGTCCACGAGGAACCCGCCTCCGGTGCCCTGGCACAACATCCCTGGGTGCGCAGCGTTCCACCAAGGGCCTTGGGACAGGGAGCAAGGATAGCCAGCCGCGCGGTGGCAGGAAGGGAAACGTCCTCCTCCAGCGGCCCCTGCTCCCTCTACTGGCACAGCCTGGTACTGCAGGAGAGGGCTAGGGTGCGGAAGGCGCGCTCCCGCTGCAGGGCTGCGCTTTTGCAACTGGTAAAGTCATTCATCCTAGGAGGTCGGAGTACCTTGGACGACACAACCCACCTTGGACGACGCAACCCAACCAGTACGGCAGGACAAAAAGTACTGGCCTATCTCACGTAGGATAGGTGCGAAATCCTAAAGAAAACCCAGAACATTTGCTTTAGCGATCTATCAACTACCATGCGTGAAGCCCTCCTTGGGTTCATGCCAGCGGGCGCTGGCTGGACCCCGGCCTCCAGACGACCCTCTTCCATGGTCGGGGCTGCTCCCGGGAAGCGCAGGGCCCAGACTCTTCCCCAGGGGAACGCCTGGCCAGGTTGAGGCTACTCCAGGTCTGTTCCCTTTTGGGCTTGCTCCCTGGGTGTGGGTGAGGACAGGTTCTGCGGGGTAGTGGGGTCCGAATGGGAGAGCTGGAGGGCACAGAGGAGCTTCTTCCTGTCCGGAACCTCCATCTTGGGCTATCACACTGGCGATCAACTTCCAGTTCTCTGAGCTCGTACACACTGTGAGGTCTGTGTGTGGGTTTTTGGCCTTCCTTAATAATGTTTATGTTATACAGTAAATTATATATTTCACAATGTTTACAGATTAAGGGATAAAAATTATACGATCATACTAGTGGATGCAGAAAACCTGATTAATAAAAGAAAAACCTCAACAACTGGGAATGGAAGCAGGTATCTCTGCTCTGACACAGGTTACTTGTAAAAAAAACCCAATTCCCATGGCAAGCATTATAACAATGGCGAAAAATTCCAAGCCTTGCTTTTGAGTTGGGGGGCACTTAGGCAATTAACAAAAAATAAATAGATGGTCTAAGAATTGGGATGGTGAAAAGAAAACTTGTTATCTGATAATATAAATATAGAAAATCCCAAAGTATATAAAATATATACTTCGGGATTTTATATATATATAATAATATATACAAGTATAGTTAGGGTCTGTGATCAAAGGAACGAGACTGACACAAAGCGAAGGTCAAGCAAAGCTTTATTTCGCGCCAAGCATCAAGAATCAAATTGACCGGTCAGGGCTGTCTCTTACGAAAAGGTGAGGACGACCATCCCGGCAAGTCCACTCCCAACGTGGCTGCTCTGGACAAGGCTGCTCCGCAGATGAGGCCACTCCGGACGATGCCGCTCCCGACGACGAAGAGGCGATGACAACAGTGACGATGACAAGGAGGACAACAACCCTGATGACACAGACTCTGCTCCCCATGATGCCACTCTTGACAAGGCTGCTCCCCAGAGGAGGCCACCGCTCCGGACGAGGCGCTTACCGACGAGGCTGCACCCCAGACTAGGCCACTTCGGATGAGGCTGCTCCGGACGCTTGCCGACGAGGTTGCTTCCAGGAATGACGTCGCTCAGGTGAGGCCCCTCGGGGCAAGGGCCGCGGTTCTGGGCGTTGGGGCCGCTGGCGTCTCGGTGGTGGCGAGGCTGCTCCCCACAGCACCGCTGCCGAGGGCCACAGCTCCGGGCCCTCCGCGTCTGCAGCGAACGGCTGAGCTGCTCCACAACGTGGCCGGTCCCGCGAGGGATAGCCCATAGTGTCCTTGCCTCTGGCTGCCCGGCCCTGCGCCTTGCCGCCCGCCAGCCCCTCGCAGCGCGCCAGCTTGCCCGAGAGCTCGCGGATGGCCTCGCGCTCCGCGCCCAGCGTCTCCTTCTGCTGCACGACGGTCTCTGCAGCACCGCGCGGCCCGCAGCTCCTCCTCGGGGCTCAGCGCGCCACCCTGCATGGGCATCGCGGGCAACAGGCAGCTGGCGCGTGCCGCCTCCGGGGGCAGCGCCGTGCACACGAAGCGGCTGCCGGGTGGGGGGCTGTCTTGGGCGCCCGCAGCCACGACGAGTGCCAAGCCGGCGGCCAGCAGCGCTAGCATCCCGTCGCCGCAGCGCTCACTCCAGCATTAGCTGGCGGGTGGGCGCTGCTGGGGCGCGTGGTGGAGGCGCCTCCGCTGCCGGCTGAGGCCCGGCGCGCCGCTCGAGGGCAGCTTGAGCGCGGGAGCTAACAGAACCGCCTGCCTCCCGCAGCTCGCTGTCTCCGCTCCACGTACAGCTCTGAGAAGAGCTCTTACAGCTCTCCTTCTGCTCCCGCCGACTCTCCTTCTTCTTCCTTCTTCTGCCTTCTTCTTCCTCCGACAGCTCTCCTTCTTCTCCTCCTGACAACCTCGCAGACCAACCTTTATGGGGGTGGTTGAGCCCCGCCCACACACAGGTGGCCAACTGAATTTCAATTCACCCTAATGGTATATGGGCACCCCACTGATTGGATGTCTTCATCCGGCCTGCCCCGCACCTACATCCGGGGTTTACAAGTAAGTTCCTCAGGGAGGGGCAGGCCCTTACAGTATATATATTATTAGAATTAGTAAGAAAGTTTATAAGGTTGTTGAGTGCATAATCAGCTATAAAATCAGTCTGGGATGCCTGGGGGGCGGGGATCTGTCAGTGAAGCATCCGACTCTTTGATTTCGGCTCAGCTTATGATGTCAGGGTTGGGAGATTGAGCCCCTGGTCGGGCTCTGTGCTCAGCATGGAGCCTGCTTAAGATTCTCTCTCTACCCCCTCCTCTCCCCTTCCACCCTCCCCCAACTAAAAAAATTCAGTCTCGTCCTGTGCATCAAGACCAGGAAATTAGAAATTAAAGAAGGTGTGGTTTATAGTGATGGAAGGCAAGTAGCCAGGACTGTGTGCAGCAGAAGGCATGCAGGATAGCTTTGAAGGACATCACTGTTCAAAGACACTATACAAAACTGTCAAATTTCTCCATGTTGGGACTTAATGCAATTCCAGTTAAAATGTTTACTGGCTTCCTTTTTGAACTGGAAAGGCAGTTCTAACGATTATGCAGTAACGTAAAGGGATGAAGCTAGCTGGCCAGCGCTGGAGAAAAAGATGCTGGGAGTCTTGCTCCTCCTGACCTGAGGACTTAGCCTGAGGCTGTGATACAGATGGCGAGTGCAGGCATGCACAGTGACAGATGGACCCGGCCAGTAAGACCAGTAGACTAGCAGCATAAGGAGCCGAGAAACAGATGGACAGATCCATTTGTGCTTGATGCATGAGGACACCCTGGGGGTCTGTATGTGGCTGAGGCAGTGAGCATGGACGCTGGCTCTGACCCTCCTGGTTTCAGAGAAGGCCTTGGGTGGCCAGTGGGGTCCCATGCAGCCTGACTTTGGGCAGGGATGCTGACGCTCAGGGAGGTGAGGAGGTGTGGCTGGCCACTATCACCCCTCCTCCCACGTGGTGCAAGCCTCCCAGCTGGATCTGCACCACAGCCTCTGCTAAAACTTTGCATGCCTTCCAGGCCTAAGCTGAGCCTGTTCTCTGGGGAAACAGAGTGGGAGCTGCTGTCTCCTAGGGAAACCCATGCTCTTTGATTGGAAGGAGCTTCCTGTTTCATTTGCTGTATATCCTGGGCCTGGGTTATCGCAGATGCTCCATGAAGCTGTTGAGTGAATGAATGAAAGAACGAAAGACATGTTTTGACAAAAATGAATTCATTTTCTGGACTGAAAGAGCCTCCAGAGAATTCCTTGTTGACAGCCTGATGTGCAGGCTGCCCAGCCCAGGGTAACGGTGCACCAGCAGCTCCCCCCAGCCTCCTTCTCTCCCCAGGTCTGTGTCGGTGGTGTCTGGCTTCATGTCCAGGAGCCTAGGGGAAGGGGTTTGGGAAATGCGCACTGATGGTTTTGAAATCCGCCTCACCTCCGCCCGGCTCTCCATATTGTTTCAGAAGAAGCGTGAGCCGAGCATGGTGAGCTGGATGGGGGGTTGTGCTCAGGAGGTCTGCCTTAGAGACACCCCACCAGTGTTTTCCTGACAGTAGCTTAAAGACTTTCATTTCTTCTCTAAGGTCCCTAAGACCGGATAATCATTACCCTGATGAATTAAAACTTTGAAGAACCCAGAACTTCCTGATGTGTGGAAATGGGACATTTCTGAACAAGGACCTTATTTATTGTCCCAAGACTGGTGGTACTGAGATGACAGGTCCCTTGCTTCTTGCTGGGAGAGGATGAGGTTCTAGAAGGGCTTCTACTCAGGAGAGCACCCATTCTATGGACCCCAATGATTGAAATCCTATAGGGTTGCCAGACTGAATATAGGAAGCCCAGTTACATTTTTAATTTCAGGTAATTTTTAGTATTACTGTGTCCCAGATAATATTTACATTTAACTGGACAGCCTGTCTTTTTATTTGCTAAATTGAGCAATTCTATTTGGAATAAACTTGGCACTAAAATGAAAGATTTTATGAATATGTAATTCTGTCAGTGGGGAATCTCCCTTATAAATGAGGATGGTGAATATTTTGAAGAGCAAACAAAGTAACCAGACATTGTTTTTTATTTGTGAAATCTGAATGAAACTCTTCCAAATTAGCTTTAAAAAAACATCTAGGGGTGCCTGGGTGGCTCAATGGGTTAAGCCTCTGCCTTTGGCTCAGGTCATGATCTCAGGGTCCTGGGATTGAGCCCCGCATCGGGCTCTCTGCTCAGCGGGGAGCCTGCTTCCCCCTCTCTCTGCCTGCCTCTCTGCCTACTTGTGATCTCTGTCAAATAAATAAATAAAATCTTAAAAAAAAAACCATCTAGAAGGTATCAGTGATTTCCTAGGTGCCCACCATCTGTGCATCTCATACTACTGTTTTAAGATCTGAAAAACATGTGTGTTTTGCAAAATAGTTTCATAAAGCCCAATTTATTGTATTTATCTGTATTTTTACTTTTTCTGTTGTTGTTTTCCATCCTGATGTCCCAAGATCCTTTGTTTCTCGTTTTCTTTCTATTTCTTTTTTTTTTTTTTAAGATTTTATTTATTTATTTGACAGACAGAAATCACAAGTAGGCAGAGAGGCAGGCAGAGAGAAAGGGGAAGCATGCTTCCTGCTGAGCAGAGAGCCTGATGGGGGGCTCGATCCCTGGACCTTGGGATCATGACCTGAGCCGAAGGCAGAGGCTTTTTAACCCACTGAGCCACCCAGGCGCCCCTCCTTTCCATTTCAAGAGCTTCCTTTAGCCATCCTTTACTCCAGGTTGGCTGCTGACAGACTCTCTGAGTTCCCCTCCATGTGAGGCTACTCGGGGTCCCCCTTAAGTTTGGAAGGTGTTTTCGTCGATGGTTCTTTCCTTTCAGCACTTGCTGGATATTGTGCTGCTTCCATCTGGTCTCCATGGGTTTGGATGACAAATCATGTCGTTCAAATTGTTTTTCTTATATAGGGGAGATGTTTCTGGGGGCGCCTGGCTGGCTTGGTAGGGCATATGATTCTTGATCCCAGGGTCATGAGCTCCATGTTGGGTGTGGAGATTACTTAAATAAATAAACAGATTTAAAAAAAAGAGATGTTTCTTTCTTGCTGCTTTCAAGGTGTTTTCTTTGTCCTTAGCTTTGAGGAGTCTCATGGCATGTTCTGGTGCAGGTTTTGTTGAGTTTATCCTTTTCGGAGTTTGCTTAACTTCTTGAATCTGTAGGAGTGTTTGTGTGTTCCCCTCCTTGTTCCCATTACTTGGATGACATGAGTGTTGCATCTTTCCTTATCATCCCACAGGTCCCTGAGACCGTTAATTTTTGGGGCTAGTCTATTTTTTCCTCTGATGTTCAGATTGGAGATTTCTACTGCCCTCTCTTCCAGTTCACCAGTTCTCCCCTCTGCCTTTTCTATCCTGCTGTGGAGCCATCCAGTGAATTTTTAAAAAGCTTTGGTTATGGCATTTTTCAGTTATAAATTCTCCTTTAGGTTCTTCACATCTTCTGTTTCTTTGCTGAGGCTTCTACTTTTTCATTTATTTCAAGCATGTTCATAATTCCTTATTGAAACATACTTGTGGTGGCTGCTTCAAAATCCTTGTCAGATCATTCCAGCATATGTGTCATCTTGGTGTTGAGATCTTTTGGCTGTCTTTTCTCATTCAAGTTGAGATTTTTCTGTTTCTTGGTATGATGAGTCATTTTTGGTTGTATCCTGAACATTTTGGGTATTTGGGATTTTGTTTAAATCTGTTTTAGCTGGTGACCTCTGATGCCTTGTCACTGAGAGAAGGGGGTGTGGCCTTGTTACTGTCATGTGGGGTGGAAGTCCAGGTTCACTTCTTGGCCTCTGTTGACACCCTGAGGTATGGAGAAGATGACTTTCCAGAACCTGTAGGGGGTGTAGGGTGGCAGGGTGGCCACCTCATTACCACTGGGCAGTGTTGGGAAGTCCTGACTCTCCACCAGGCCTCCTCTGACACCAGCATGGTGTGTGTGTGTGTGTGTGTGTGTGTGTGTGCATGCTGATTTCCTTGGGACTAAGTTTATATTTTAACATATCAGCCATCTCAGGGGAAGCCCTGAACCCAGTGCTACCTTGTCACTGATACTTAGAAGGACCTTAGATTTCAAGCATTATCTTAATCTATATGGAAAATAGGGTGAAAACCAAAAAGCAGTAGGTTTCCAGAGCCAGGATGGACAAGCAGAAGGCCCCGGGGGCTGGTGATAGTGTTGAGTCCTGTAGGGTCTTCCTGTTGAAAGAGAAAAACATGCCCTAGCGTGAGTCTTCCTGTGGACTGAGAACTACTTGGAGGGTTGGAGGACTCTGGGTCTGATGCCAGCTGGGTCTCTAGACTTGGGCAGGATATCTATGTTTTGGGTCCTATTTTCCTTATTTACAAATCAAGGGGAAGGACTGACAGTCTCTGGTGAGTAACTAAGCATCTTTGGCATTTCCCCTTCTTGTCTGTGATGGCAAAGTCAAAATTAAGGAGGCCTCAGAGGGGTGGGGATATTGGATTGACCTGCTGATTAAGCATGGGGAGTGTGTGTAAGTTCAGATCCAGTGTAATGAGAACAGTGGGACCGAGTGCCACCTTGGGGGTCAGCATATCAGAATGTCACCATCCACGTCTGGTTTGACTCTAGAAACAATAAACATTTCCCTCCCCAAGCCCTTCAAATCAAAATCAACTTTACAAGTCATCCAGCTCAGATGCTGGCCTGTTGTGGGTCATTTTGGGGATGGGGACTCTGGGGAGGGCTTGCACCTCATTCTTTGGGCTGGGCCCTGACCTTTTCCTGGACAGGTCAGAGGAGACAGTGTTCCAGAGGCATTTCCAGAGACCCAGAGCTGGTGCCCAGTGTTTTGAGCTTCTCGGGGGACCCTGCACTGACTTCTGATAGGTCCAAGATAGAAAGTGCTGGTCACTCATAGAACAACAAGGTGCAAATTGGTATTTGGACAGAGCAAGATTTTCAGCTACTCTGGGGGCAGGAGTCTTTGAGTCCTTTCACCTAGATAAGAAAGTTTAAAAAGGTTAAAAAAAAAAAGCTGGGAAGCATGAATGGGCTGCCTGATGAAAGAGACAGTGCTGAGAAAGGCCTTGTCCCTTCTCTGCCCAGACAGTGAGACATCTGGACGCATCATCTCCATTGGTGCAGGAATGGGCCTGGCCCCTCCCAGCTCCAAGTGCGGCCATGCTGTCAGCCTGGCCGAACTAGTCCATTCGGGTCGTGTATGGTCACAGTCATGCATTTAGCCAAGCAGGTGCATTGGACCCAGTGCAGAGGTAGGGAAGGGACGGCTTTCAGAGCCCTAGGGACATTGGGCCCCCAGGGCTTCCAGTGGAGGGAACCCAAGCAGGCATAATGCAAATTTTTACTTCTAGCAAGAAGGACATTTTTGTCAGCAGTAACCATTGTGGGAATTGATCAGAGTCTCTCCAGGGTTTGTATCTGCCCTGGCTGGGCAGGAGCCTGGGGAGGGCAAGGAGGGGCTGAGCAGATTGCCCCCCATGTACAAAAGCATTGGAGAATGACGACTTCAGCTGTCCCTCCCACTCCATTTAATACAGACCTCAGCTGGGGTTCCAGCAAGTTAAATGTGGTCCTCATCCTGAGTTCTTTTGTTCAGTCGTTGGTCCTTTATTGTGTAATTTGGCCTGATGTAGGGCCGAAAAAATGCAGTCTTATTTCACCCTTGACGTTTTTATTGCAGGGAATTTTCAAATCTGTGGGAAAGGCTGTTCAGGCAGCTTCCTTGGGAATTATTAAAAGAGAGACAGGTTAGCTACCGAATGCAGGGAAGGAGGAAACAAGCGAGGGAGAAGAGAGAAAGAGAATATGTGGGAGGGAAGGAGTTTACAAGTAAGGAAGCCCTAATCACAGCATTTTATTCTCTACCTGTTCTTAGTATCATCATTTTCTTTTTCTTTTTTTTTTTTTTAAAGATTTTATTTATTTATTTGACAGAGAGAGATCACAAGTAGATGGAGAGGAAGGCAGAGAGAGAGAGAGAGAGAGAGAGAGAGAGGGAAGCAGGCTCCCTGCTGAGCAGAGAGCCCGATGCGGGACTCGATCCCAGGACCCTGAGATCATGACCTGAGCCGAAGGCAGCGGCTTAACCCACTGAGCCACCCAGGCGCCCCAGTATCATCATTTTCTAAGTGAGAAGTACTTTACTGATAGTTTTTTTCCCCCGTTCTGTTCATCACATATATCCTGAGCCTCCCATTCCTGGGACACTTCCCCAGCTCTGTGACCTTGGCATTTCTCTTCACTCCTCTGGGCCCATGTCTCTTCATGTATAAGGGGAGACCGAGAATGTCCTCTACTGCTTAGGCTTATTTCAAAGGTTAAATGAGCCCAAGCAGGGGATGCCGAGGAATGGAGTACTGTTTAGTGGGGCATGTATTAAGGGGGTGGGGAGGGCTTCTAGGGGGAAACCCCCAGCCAAAATCTAGGAGTTTCCTAGGAGAAAGGCTGGGTTTGAGGGTGGAGGGAGGGGGGATCTTGTGCAGAGGCCCACAGTGGTAGGGTGCCCAGTAACCCCAGGGACTGAGAGGAGGCAGGCCAGCGAGGCTGGAGGGAGAGAGGAGCAAGGGAGTTGGTGGGGGCAGCAGGTGGGACTGTGGAGTGTCTACTGGGCCAGGTAAGCACTCTGGTCCTCATTCCAGGAGCCTTGGAAAGCAACCTAATGGTTTAATTAGGGAAAGTTACAAAAGCACTTGTATTTTGAAAAGAGTGTATTGGCCACAAGAGCCAGTCTTGATGTCTAGGGGTGGGGTCAACAATTTTCCCATTTCCTGAGGCCAGTGTGGATTCTGCAACTTGGATTGTGGTGGTGGTTGGCGGCGCAGGAGAGGGGAATGGAGAAAAGTGGGCTGATACTAGAATTGCTTAGGGAGTCAAATCTTCTGGTCTTGGTGACTGATCAGATGGTGAGTGGTAAGAGGGGGAAGGGATCAAAGTCTGGGCCTTGATTTCTACCTCATGCAACTGGACGGAGTCTTGTCATTCACTCATGTGGAAGCTACTAGACCAGATTTGGTCTTGGTGATGTTCAATTTGAGGTATCTTGGAGACATCCTTGTGAAAAATGTGGAACAGGTCTAGTTGGATGTACAATTTTAGATTCAGGGTTGAGATCTGGCCCCATTTTCACCTTTTCCTGTGTCTACACTGACCCCACGTGGCTTTCCAGTTCCGCCATTGAGCGTGAGAGTAAACTTCCCTTACCCTTCACTGGGGGTTTATGACCCCCATGCCTGCCAACTCTTCTCAACCTCTCATTTCCTCGCAGCTGTACCCACCAGATCCTTTTCTTTCTCCGCATGGGTCAGACTCCTCCAAGCGTGCCGTGCTCACCATAATGCTCTGTAGATTCCAAGTTCTGGAAGGACAGCTCCTCGGGTATCGTTCCTCTCCATCTTCAGATCCACAAAACTAGAGCTGAGTTATCTGTTCCCGACACCTAACACACGGTGGTGTGACCAGCATGTCAAAAAGTCACTACAGATATCCCTCTTTAAAGAGGGGGAAATAGAAGGTGCAAACAAGTTGCTGGTCCATAGCAGTTCTCTCATCCAACTGGGCCAGTGTTGGAGGTTCCTTGATTAGGTCTCCAGACCCAGAAATGATTCTCCAGAGTGCTTGGCTCTGTCCTTTGGCCTCTTGGCTCCACCCTCTGAGTCATCCTTTTTGTAAGAAAGATGATGCATATCTGCAGTGGAGTCGTTTTCACAGTCTTATTCTTGTTAGTGGAATTTGGGGATCAAATCAGCTCCTTTAATTTAGTTCTGTCTCTATCCCCTTTAGTCTATGTCTTCACTGGTGGAATTCTTTCTATAGTGTGGCTCATGTGTGAATCTCACTGGGGTTCACTTTATTAGACAGCCACATTCACAAGTTGCTTCTAGATAAGACTTTAAGCTTTGTTGCTTTCTTCTTTGGGTTTAATTTATTGTTATTTTTAAATTTCTTGAAATGTTGACTTTTTTGATCGATTTTTAGCCTCTTTTCTTTTTCTTTTATGTGCATATAAACTTAAAAAATTTTCCTTTGAGCATGCCTTTGACTTTAATCTCTTAAATTTTGATATTTCTACTTTCATTTTCATTCATTTCAAAATATCTCTAATTTCATTATTTTTTAAAGTGTTTTAATTTTTTCCCCACAATTGTAGGTTAATTCTGCTATAGGGGGAAAATAGAGAATACAATGTGTTTATTTAAAATTATTGAGATTTCAATATGTTCCTCAAGTCTTCTGTGTATTTACTGATATTTTTGTCTGCTTATTTTGTCCACTTTGAATAGATATTTATTAAAGTATTTAATTTTGGTTGTGGATTCATCTATTTGTGTAATTATTTGCTTTATATATGGGTTATATATATTTTAATTAATTTATTTTTAGAGAATGAGAGTGTGAACAGGGGGAGAGGCCGAGTGAGGGAGGAGAGAGAGACAAAGAGAGTAAGAGAGAGGAGTAGATTCTCTGCTGAGCACAGAGCCTGACTCGGAGCTGGATCTCACAACCCTGAGATCACATTGAGCCAAAACCAAGAGTTGGATGTATAACTGACTGAACCACTGAGGCATCCCAATTTGCTTTATATATTTAAAGCCTGTATTTTTAGGTGCATATATATTTGGAATTGTCAATACTTCCTGACCCTTTTGTTATGAAAGATCTCTATTTATGCTTCTTGCTTTTGAGTTTAATTTGATATTAGTAAACTTCACTGGCTTTCCTTTCATTAGTGTTCTTTTTGAACACTCCTTTTACTTTCACAATCTCTGAATCCTTATATTTAAGATATGTCTCTTGTAAGTTTCAAACTTCATCAAGTTGAACTTTGTATTTTTATCTAATCTTATAGTTTGTCTTTTAATTGGTATATTTAACAAAATTACATTTATTATAATTGCTGATATATTTGGGCTCAAATCTACCTACCACATTGTAATTTTTTCTTTGTTCACATATTAAGTGTTCCTTGTCTCAGATTTCCCTAAAAATGATTTCCTGTATTTTCATCTGTATTTTTCTTTTCTGTATTTAATTTTCTACTGACTTATCTTCTAGTTCTTTAATTCTCTCTTCAGCAATGTATAATCTGCTTATAAAGTCATGTGTTGAGTTCTATTTTTTTTTAATAGTATTTCTCTCTTTTCTTTTTTCAGTGAGTTATAAATTAGGGGCAGCTGGGTGGCTCAGTCAGTTAGGCAGCTGCCTTTGACTCAGGTCATGATCCCAGGGTCCTGGGATCAAGCCCCATGTTGAGCTCTCTGCTCAGTGGGGAACCTGCCTCTCCCTTTCCCTCTGCCTGCCACTCCATCTGCTTATGCTCTCTCTCTCTCTCAAACAAATAAATAAATAAATAAATAAATAAATAAATAAAATCAATCTTCAATGAGGTATAATTTGTACATGATAAAGTGCACAAATCCTGTGATTAGCCTGATGAATTGTTACACACACATGCACACACTCATCTCTATCTGTCTCAACCTCGATCTCTATATCATCATTTACCAATATTCATATCTGAATAATCACCTCTCTTAGGATATTTTATCTTCCTAGTACCCCAGCACTCATGTTCCTTACATATGATTTTTTACTTAAAGACTACCTTTTTTTTTTTTTACCTCTATCACTATGGATTAGTTTTGTCTATTTTTGAATTGCCCATAAATGGATTCCTTAGTATGTATTCCTTTATCCCTGAGTTGTTTATTCACTATTATGTCTGAATTCACCCATGTTTTCTTGTTTAGCAGTAGTTTTTTATTATCATGTAGAAATCTATGACTATACTACATCTTATTTGTTTATTCTACTGTTAATGGATATTTGAATTGTTTCTACACTATTATTCTCTTGTGACTTTTTCTCTTGATCCTAAGTCCAATGTGTCTGGTAATTTTTGATTGAATGTTGGGCATTGTATTGTAAACTGATGCAGTTCTGAATGATATTGTCTTCCTTTAGAGAATGATTACTTTTGCTTATGATAGGCAGTTAGATTAGGGGCAGACTGATTGAATTTAATCAGGTAGTGAACTGATTTGAGGTGGTTTTTGGTCTTTGTCAGGCCAATTCAATTCCTGGATCATCTTTGCTCATGGGTATGCTTCTTGATGTACCCTGAACTCCAATTACTCAATAGTGACAGTGCCTGAAGTTCTGCGTGGCTTTTCAGACTCTTGACTTTTGTTTTCTCCAGGGCCTGTCAGCCCATGGGCTGCTGTTTGTACAAAAGCAATCACTCCGAGGAGACAAGTGGTGAAGAGTGTTAGGCTCCCTTCTATGTGTTCTCTTCTATGCATGTCTCTTAAGGTCCTCCCATTTTGACTGAATTGGTACCTTGGACTATAGTTGTTTTTCTTTTTCTTTTTTTTTTCCCCCTTGTAGACTGTGAAATTGTTGAGAATCTGCTTCTGCGGATAGGAACTCTGCTTCTCTTACTCAGAGCCACTTTCTGCTTGGCTTCTAATCCTCTCACATCCATGCTGCTTAGGAATTTCCAAATACCCAGAGAGTGGGAGCAGCACTCAGTGTCAGACTCACATCAGTCAGTTTTCTTCTCCCTGGGATCTTTGTGTTTTATCCAGCTTTTCTTGTTCTTTCTGGCAGGGAGTTTGGTCTGGTACAAGCCATTCTGTCACACTAGAGCAGATTGATGGAATAATTCCAGACTACTTATATCAGGAGCAGTTTGAATTTTGTCATATGATTTTTAAATTTGATTTTCATAATTGTCCCATGAAGTAGTTAGCAGAGTTATTGTTGCAACTTTACAGATGGGGGACACTGAGGCTCAGAGGGCTAAAGTGGTTGCGGGAGTTTGTATAGTTACTGTGTGGTAGGCCATCTCTAACCCTTACTCAACACTTAAGGCCCTCTTGCACTGTACCTGACACCATTTAATAGAACCCAAACTGCTCAGGGAACAGGAAACAGCAGTAATCGAAGAAGGGGAACCTGGTGGGTGGTGGTTCAGTCACCGAGTTAAAAGGAAGGTACTCAGTGAAACATGAGTGAAATTCTCTATAAACAAATGCCATGTGGATGCAATTATTTTCACTCTAAGTGACTGGAAAGTCCCAGCAGCAAATTAGCCTGCTCCATGTGCAGTGAATGGGGCCATCACCACCTCCTTTGAGCAGGTGCTGAGAAGCATAGCTGGAGACACCAGCCCCAGTTGAACAGAGAATTGGGGCCTGAAGGGGTGCCCTCTGCTGGTTGGCTATTTCGGGATCCCCTCTTCAAATACAAAGGGCAGCACTGTGGGGTGAATCATGGGTTTTTCTTGGCCAGTATTAGTGGTTGGCACAATGATTTCATGAGCTGAGTACCGTTTGCCCATCTTTTCTGAGAGAAGTACCAACCCACAGGTGAGGAGGTGGGGGCTCAGCGAGGTTGTGGTGCCCCTGAGACACAGAGCCTGGTCTGAGCCACACAGAGCATCTTCTAGGGAAAGGCAGCAAAGGGGAAGGACCCCCTGTTATTGTCTTTGTACATCCATGAGGGAAAGTAAGCCACCCCCCACCTTCAGGTGGCTTCCTGGGAGTCCTCTGAACTTGGCATATTCCAGGGTGGCTTGAAGAACAGTCTGGAGGCTGCTACGGATCTGGTCCCCAGGGAATGTTTGAGGAAAGCCCAAGAAAATGGGTGAACAGCTCATATCTGGTATGACTTCCTGCTAGAACCCATGCCCTTCTGACCATCTCTCACATGTGCTGCATGAGTGCATTTGCTGACTATGGGATCATCATAATTAGTTCCCCTAATCACCATGCCTTGCCTGGAGTCCCCTTGGCTCTGGGCTTCTGTGAATCTGTGTGTGGTCTCCTGGGAACCCCTCCTTCAGTCCCCTCAGCACATGGTACCAAAGTCACCAGGAATCCTGTGACAGAGACTGGGGTGCTGCTTTCCTCTCAGACACTCACTCTTCACATCCCTCACAGGAGCATCGGGTCCCCTTTAGGGAGCCAGGAAACTCCCTGTGTTTCTAGCAGGTGTGGATCCAGGGGTCCCACTTCTGTGGCCTCACTAGGTATTCCTAGAGCCCCTCCCAAGCCAGTCACACTTCCTGCCTCATGCCTCAGCTTCCTAGGTGAGGATGCACCTTGTCCCACATTCTTTCAGCACTGTTCAGGTGTCCTTTCTCCTCGGTGCTTTATGATCTTCCAAAGAGAAGTGTTGGCACTCATATCTCCTCAAATTACGGCTTATTATGGACTGAATCGTGTTCCTCAGAATTCGTATGTTGAAACCCTAAACCCCCAATATTTGGAGCTAGTGCTTCTAAGGAGGTCACTGAGGCTAAAAGAGGTCATAAGGATGGCACGCTGATATAATCTCACTGATATCCTTATGACAAGAGGAGGAGGCAGGAGAGATCTCCCACTCTCTATGAATGCACAGGGGACAGGTCGTGTGAGCCCACAGCAAGAAGGTGGCTGTCTACAAGCCAGGAAGAGACCTCACCAGCAGCTAACCCTAATAACACTTGATCTTGGACTTCTGGTGGCTAGGACTATGAGGAAGTAAGTTTCTCTTGTTGAAGCTCCCTGCCCCTGTGGTCCTTTGTTATAGCATCCTGAGCTGACTAATACAACTACCATTTACTACTGACTGCAGCCGGAAAAATATCATTTCTCCCACCTCCCTGCCCCACTGGGGAAACTTTCCTGGCTTCTTGGAAACATTTTTTTTTTATCTAATGAAGCACATCAAGTCCATGAAATCTCTCAAGGTAAGCAGAATGAGGCAGACCTTCAGCTGTCCACACACACCCACACCCGTATCACATATGGCCCTCATGTCTCATACACGCACATACACACCACACTCACACATTTACCCCCATGCCTGTGTTCCCACAACTGTGGTGTGATGTGTGTGTTTGGGATATGGTTATGATTAGTGACTGAGGACTCACTTCCAGTTTGGGATTTCAGGTGTGGGGACTGGACTGTTCCCTTACTGGGCAGCACTGCTGGTCACCTGGTGTCCTACACTCACCTTTCCAAGGGCAGGAAGTGCTCACCACCGAAGGCCTAGGAAAGTAGAGGGAGATGGGATGCTTAAGGTTACTGCTTCTGGGGCTGGGACTGACCTTCCCTCAGGCATTGCCTCAGTGCAGTGAATTGTGTCCTGTCCTAACCCCTACTACCCGTGGATGTTGGCCTTCATTGGACGTGAGGTCTTTGCAGATATAAACAAGTCAAGATGAGATCATACTGGAAGAGTGGCCCTAAATCCAATGACCGGTATCCTTAAGAGAGGAAGGAGAGGGAGGTTTGGACATGGAGACTTGGAGGAAACCCAGAGAGAATGAGGCCACGTGAAGAGGGAGGCAGAAATTGGCCTCATGCAGCCTCAAGGAGTGCCAAGGGTTGCTGGAGCCCTCGTGGCCAGAGGGAGGCCTGCCAGAGAGTCTCCCTCACAGGCTCCAGAAGGAACCAACTCCGCCTGTGCCTCCATCTTGGACTTTGGGCCTCCTGAGCTGTGAGAGAGTACATCTCTGCTGTGTTCAGCTCCCAAGTCTGTGGTTCTTTGTGTCAGCAGCCCCAGGACACAGACTCAATTCCACAAGCATTTCTGGAGGTCCAGTCAAGGGGCAGCCACTGCCCTTGGTGCCCGGCCAATAGGATGACCTGGCCCTGCCCTCCTGGGACCTTAAGCCCAGTGACCCAAGGGAAAAAAATGGGAAAAGTGGCTTGCTGGCTGTCATGTGGGCCCCAGAGGAGGCATTCTGGCTTACGTGGTGATGTCCTAGGGTCTGGGGAATCTTGCAAGGAGGGGATTTTTCCAGAACAATCTAGTAGATTAAAGATGGGGGTGGGTGGACAAATGGCGGCCTGTGCAAAGGCCCAGTGGGATGAAAGGGCATGGTTTAAGGTTCAAGTTTAATGAGAGCATCCTGGCCCTGGTCTGAATCAGGTTTCACAGGGCCCTGGATCCCCAGGTGCTGCTTGGGATACGGGGCTGGCTTAGGTGCCTTCCTCCTCCAGCTGCAACTCCACCTCTTGCCTCCATCCTCACGTTCCATAAGTTGTTTTAATTAGCCTCACCTTTGGCCTATGTGGCCCGAGGCCCGAGGTGGAATCCATGGTCTTACAGAGTGTTAAGAATTATTCCAAAGCAGGAGAGGCCGCCCTTTGATCACAGTTTGAGCACTTCACTGTGTTCTGGTAATCATCAGTCTTGACAAACTTCCCCTCCTTCCCGCGTGCTCCCTCCCTCCCCCAGAAAGTTCCCGAGTGGAGGGTGAGTGACCTCAGCCCACGTGGCTCCTGCCGCAGCCTCACTGAAGTGGGCCCTCACCCTGGCGCCCTAGCACCATTCCTAACCGCTTGCAGGAGAATCCTAATTTCTACTTGCGCTGACGCTCCCCCCCCCTCCGCCCTGCCTTGGCAGAGCCTGTCCCCCAGGGGCGAAGTTTAGAACTGTTCTGGTTCCTCTCAAAGGAAAAACGCACCAGCTGCCAGCAGCATTTCACAGAAGGACTTTGAAATGAGGAATTCCTCTGTCCCAGGGTTGCCGCCCCTCTGAATGGCGTGACCCCCTTACGGGGGCTGATCCGGCCGTGGGGTTGTGTCGGTGCTGGGGCCCTGGAATGTTCCCTCTGATTCCGATGACTCGTTTTTGTTTCTGTGCCTCTGCTCTCTGTGGAGCCAGGAGGGGTGTGAATCACGAAGGAATGAAACCTTTCTTCAAAGACGTTGACCACGAGCTTTGGCGAGGACTTTGGTTGGGCGGCTCGGAGGGGTTTTTAGGACCCTCCACTGCGTCCCCACTGCCCGATACCTTGCCTTGAGTGAAGTTCTCCATATTCTCAACCCCCTTCTGCGGTCACTGGAGATCTGAAGAGCCTGCTGTCTCATGGGACCCAGATGACAGCGACATCATGTGGTCAGGCTCTCCAAGCTGCTGTCTCTGGGCAGAGGCTGGCGGGCTCCCTGTAGCCTGCGTTGCTCCCGGAAAGCAGAGACGATCTGCTGAGACCAGCCTGGAATCCGTCTTGAGCCCTGTCCTCACAACACGTGGCTGGAAAGGTGGAAGGCCATGGCCTTGTGGCTGTCACATGGGTTCTTGGCCTCCCGACTTGTGTGGCCCCTGTTCCGAGGTATCTATTCATTTGTACCTCCTGGCTGGTGGCTTTCTGTGGGATGCGTGTGTGTGTGTGTGTGCACATGCTTGTATGATTGTGTGTTTTATAAAGAAAACAGAAGTGGTTTGGAAGAAAGTAGCTGCACACCAAATCCTGAACGTGACTGAAGTGGCTTCCAGAGCAGTGGTCCTGCCCCCTTGGGACAAGTGGCCATGGCTGGATGCATTGCTAGGTACCACAGCCGGCGGACTGGCCACCAGAGCATAGGGAGAAGAGAGGCTGCTCCACAGCCTGCCAGGCACAGGGAAGCCCCTCGACGCCGAGTGGCAGGGCCTGGAATATCCGCCACTGTCGCTGTGGACAGAGCCCTACCTGCGGCTGGCTGCCCCGGGCACAGGCAGCCAGGTCTTGGGGAGGACATCCTCGTGCTTCTCCATTTCTCTCTAAAGGGCAGGCAGGTGCTGCTGGAGAACTTGGCCAGAGGGTATCCCCACGCTAGGAAGGGCACAAAAAGCTCAAGGCCCTTCCATCCTGACCCTCCTGGCATCCCTCCCCACCCAACTCAAGGTGCTCAGAAAGCCTTTGGATCCCGGAGTTCTGCACCTTCTTCAGGCCCCGTGGAGCTTGTCTTCATGATGCTGGGGGAACAGGTGCCCGGGGGGCAGTCCAGGAGAAAGCAGGCACAGGCTTCCTGTGGCTTTGCCGGTGGTCACATAGACACACGTAGTCTCAGCAAGGACGCATGATAGCACGCATAGAGCGCTGCCAACAGAGGAAACTTGCTGAGGCTTTTATTGGGGTCGCTCACGGAGGCATGCAGTGTCTGTGTGACCCCAGCCTGCAGAACAAAGACAGGGGCTCACCCCTAAGCACACTGTTGGCATGAACGAGCCGCTGACCCTGGGACAGTCTGAGTCTTTCCGCTTTGCACTTGCCTTCTGGCTCTCTGTCTCTGAAACCGTGTCTTCAGAGCCTGTCATCAGTCTCGTCTGGATGCTTCAAGACTTAGCCCTCTCGCCCCTTACCTCTACAAGTGCAGGTGTGTTTTGTTCCCCTGGTCCCTATTTGCTACCTGAATCCCAAAGTTTTTGAAGCTGGTCCCACGGGGAAGAGTGGGGGTTTGGAAATTGCCTCTCTGAGGGCAAGCCAGTGCTCTTGTTTTGCACACAAGTCGGCTGGTGGTTGGGGGACCTGTACCTTCTCTCTTCCCCACAAGGGGGAGCCCCATGCTCTCTAGCTACCCATGCTCTGGGACCTCCTCTCCCATGATTACTTTGGAATCCCTTTAAGACACCTGTGCCCCACATATCATCCTTCCTCCTCTTGACGGTGGGACATTCTCCCATTCTTGTTCATCCTCCCATTCTTGTTCTTCCTTTGGATTACCTGTCCACGTTGGCAGCACCTGCATAGGCTAGACTCCATCTGGCTATGCCCTGTTCCTCTACGGTGGCCTCAGCTTAGGGGTCTGCGAATGTACAGTGCTGGGACAGCTCCGATGAGTCCAGATGGCAGTTGCTAGTAGTGGTAGGTTAATATAAGACTCATACAGGTAGTGTTGATGATGGGAGCCCAAACCTCCTTTGCATGGTTCCCTAGTCATTCCCTAACAGGCCTAGCCCTTCAGAGCAGAGAGCAGTTTCAAGTCACAGCCAATCTTTTCAGGTGACTTTCAGCAAGAGGCATATGGCTTCCCTTCTGTTTGCAAGAGGTGGTGGAAAGGATAGCCCTCTGCCAGGAAAGGGGAGTCAGCCCAGCAGCCTCCCCTGGTGGACAGGGGCCAAGGAACCCCTCAGGTGCAGATGTTCACCCTTAGTTCAGTCTGGTGGGGGGCACTGGCACCCTAGAGGCAATGTTTCAGATGGGGTTAATGGGGTCCCTTTCTGCTGAATGAAGTTAAGTATAGAAATCTTACCTCTCTTTATGTCCCTTTACTGTACCCCATCGATGATATCATCCTTTTAAATATTTACTCTAAATCTATTTAGAACCACCTCACACAGCGTTATAATTATAAACATCAAACATAATCTCAAAATCTCAGGAGGATAAGGAAAGCCTATGGTCATTCTCTGTGTCTTTTTCTTATGTGTGTTTTTCTTCCTTACTGATGTCCCAGTTTCTTCTTCTACTGTTTGCTTTCTGCTCTGAAAACCTCCACGAGGCATTCTTTAGGACACGTCTGCTGGTGACAGATTCTCTTAGTAGTCTTCCTTCATCTGAGGATATCTCATTTTTCCCCCTCATTCCTACCCAGGGCAGTGATTCTGGGCAGACGGTTCTCTCTTCAGCATGTGAACAATCGTGCTGCGTCCTTCTGGACTCTGGTTTCTCAGGAGAAATCCATAGCCATTTGCATTGTTCTTTTCTCTTGGAGTACGATGTTGTTTTTCTCCAGCTGCTTTAGGGTCTTTTCCTTGTCTTACTTTTAGACCTTAGTTATGATGTGTCCACAGATTTCTTTGGGTTTGTCCTGTTTGGAGCCTGCTCGGCTTCTTGAATCTGTAGGTTTGTGTCTTGTCAAATCGGTGAAGTTACCAGCCACTATATTTCTGAATGTTTTTCAGAAAAGCCCCTCCTTCTTTCTCCTATCCTTCCAGGACTCTGATGACATGGACATTTGATCTTTTGTTGTAGTGCAACAGGTTCCGGAGACTCTGTAGTGCCTCTTCCCAGAACATTTTCTCTTTGTGCTCAGTTTGGGCAATGCCTGCTGCTTTGTCTCCTAGTTAACCATGTCTTTCCTCTGTCCCGTCCATTCTGCTGCTGAGCTTATCCACTGAGCCTTCTATCAAACTTTTTAGTTCTTAGATTTCCATTTAGAATATATTTGATTTCTTTGCTGAGGCTTTCAATTTTTTCATTTGTTGCAATCATGTTTGTAATTGCTTGCGGAAGCGTTTTTGTTATGGCTGCTTTAGAATCTCTGCCAGATAATTCTAACGCCTCTGCCACTTTGCTGTCAACATCTCTTGGTTGTCTTTTTTCACTCAGTTTGAGATCTGCCTGGTTCTTGGTGTGATGAGTGGTTTTGGCCTGAAGCCTGCAATACTCTGCTGGCAGGGGAAGGTGGAAGTAGAGGTCTGGGCTCCACTTGCCCTTGCTCTTATGCGTGAGGAGGGGCCACGGCTTTCTCCATCGTGTTTGGCTGAAGTAAAAGTGATTGTCTAATAACTTTCTGCCCAGCCAGGTGACTTCTTTCCTGATCTTCTGCCTAGAGGGAGTAGGCTTTTGTTAGGGCTTTTTGGGCCTTTGCCCATTTACCTTTCTGGATTGCAGCTTCCTTGATCTCTGAGTCTGGAATATACTAGACAAGAGCAAAGCCAGGAAACCTCCCCCACAGTGTGTCTTCCTAGGGTCCCTGGGACCCTACCTGGTCTACCACCTTTCAGGGGGTTTTGTGTTTGTTTTGCATACAATGTCCAGAGTTTTCAGCTATTCTTAGTGCGGAAAAGAGGGAAAAAGCAGGTCTACTTCATCTTCCCAGAAACAGAAAGAAGATGAGTTTCTTTTACAATCAGAAAAAATAAAATGCAAGAGTGTTTGAGCAACTGTTACATGTTAATTGGGTTGAAGGCATTAGAGAATGAACAGAAGACTGCCTTTAAGCTGAAATAAATCTGAGCAAAAACTCAAGGGGCTGGTTGCAACAGAACTGAATAATAAAATCACTCTTTTGCTCATAAATTTTTCTATTTAAATATTTTGACCAGAATTGCCAATGAAATTTTGTATGTTTACATTCATCCATGACAAAGGAAGTTTGCTGCAAAGAGAGATGGCAACCCCATGTAGTTCATAAAATTAATAACTGAGACCTTGGACTTTGCTTCCCTGTTCTTTTTTCTCTCCAGCTTTTAGCTGCACCAGTGATTACTTTTTGTACCAGAAGTCCTTCCCAAAAGGTCTGCTTAAGTGTTCCAGCAGATCAGGAAAGCAACAGACGGGGAGCGTGCGGGCGGTCTCTGCTAGCCCCAACTGTTTCCTCCTTCAGAAAGGAGAGCACGGATGGGGTTTCCAGATTTGAAAGGAGGCTGAAAACGACTGTAGTCCTTTCTCTGGTTCTTCCTTTTCTGGCCAGATCCTGAGGGAGAGTCCATGGGTCTGAAGATGGAAGGGGGAGGCAGCAAACCCCTGTTGTGCTCCCTGAGTCCCCTGCCTCCTCTGTGCTCCAGCAACATCACCTCCAGTGTCTCAGACCTGAGCTGCACCTTATGGATTCCAGTGAAGAGAAGGATTTCTGTCTTCCTCTTGTTGTCTCCGCGGTCACAAGGGCAGTTGGTGCCATTTGGTCCTAGTGGTCAACAATATAGTTTGGGTCCTTGGATGCCTGTCCTCCCTCCTTTCCTCCCTCCCTCCCTCCCTCAAATGTGCTCAGAGTGCTGACTCTCAGATTGTGTGTCTCATCACACGCTCTGGTGATATCTTGCTTGGAAAACACATACTTGCTCCCTTATTGTGCACACATGGGGCTGTTCATAGCTTGGTGGCCAAAGGGAAGCTGAGACTAGATGTGTTATGTAAATGGCCCAGGCGAGCACCTGCTGGGACTGGGCTGTTCCAGTGAACACTGGTCTCATTCCTGCACTGCACCCATCCTTTGCCTCCCCATTTCTTGTCGTACCACTTCTTTCAAAATTGGCAAATTGTGTGGCTGGATGTGCACCCCCAGGCCCCCACATCTGTATACACTGAAGATCTAGGTTTTATTTTGCACCAAAGGATGTCTTCTACCTTCCCGTTCTCTGTCTCCTTCTCCAAGAGGAACAAAAGCAGGTTAGGATTATATCCCATTTTCTTCCATCTTTCTTTGCCCCCACATAGCTTAAAAAACCTAATAAACTAGGGGAAAAAGGTGAGGCACCCTGAACCTCAGCTGTGTCACTTGGGGAATGTCAGTCACCTTTCCAGAACTTCAGTTCCTGATCGTCCTAACTGAAGGGCTGGGTCCTGTGGCAACACCTCAAAAGGGCACCTGCTTTGGGCATCAGCTTAGACCTTGTTCTTTTCACTGGGACTCACACTGAAAGTCGAGGAGAACCCTTTTCTTGGGCACAGAATGTCTTTGGATTGCTTAGATTCACTTCAGATACGTTTTAAGAATTGTCTTCTGCTGCTCCTAAGGGAGGGGGCGGAATTCACAGGGCCAGAACTGTCTGTTCTGTGTGGGAGGTGGCCGCTGTCTAGATGGAAGGTGCCGGAACCTCCTGGCTGGTGACTTGAAACAGCCTCCTCCACTTACGAATCTCATTCCTGGGGTGGCCTGAGCTTACCAGGGAGGACTGTCAAATGAGACAAGTCTTCTTGATCTAGTCAGTTCCCCGACCCTGAGATAGGAAGAGGCTTGTTTCTTATTCCTTTTTAACATGTGGCTACAGAATTGAACACCGTGTCTATGCCATGTTAAAATAGGAAGAAGAAACAGGTGACAGTCATTTTAATATATTTTTAAATTTACTCTCTTTAAAATATTATTTCAACCCGTAAACTATATAAAAATCATCAGTGAGACAGTGCGTGTCCTTGTTTCGTACAGAGTCTTTGATACCAGTGTGTATTTGACACGAACCACACACCTCAGTGGCCTCCTGTGTCCAGTGGCCACTGTCTGGGGGGCACAGGTCTAGGAGGTGAAATGGGGATGGGCAGGGAGCTTGGTGCTTGGCTGGCTCCGTGGGAGGGTCAGGTCTCCACGAAGGGAGAGAGGGTCTCCCTTGGGCAGATTCTCTATGGAGAGGAAGGTGAGTGCTGGGGTTGGGGGGGATTGCCCCTGATTGGGAGCACCCGACCCCGCTTCCCGGGCTGTTCAACGACCGAATCATATTTCCTCAGACATGCCCTCAGTCTCTGGGGAGGTGGGCTGAACACAAGAGGGAGCCACCTCAGCGACTTGAGCCCACAGCTCCTTGGGGAGCCCTTTCCCATCAGGCCGGGGCTCTTGGATGAGGGCTCTGGGGCCTCCTCTGGGGCTCTGGTCAGCATGTGACAGGAAGAGAATGGCTGTCCCTTCCCTCCTGCGGGGAGGAGAGGAAGGCTGGTTAGAAGTCAGGAAGGCGGGTTGGGCTGATGACTGCATGTCAGGGAGTCTGCTTCCCCCAGCGAGGACACCGTGAGGACACCTGGACTCTTCCTGGACATCCCCGACTCCCAACTCCACCCACTCCTGCGATGCTGGCGCGTTTCCCAGCATCTGCTGTGACCGTTCATCCACACAGATCACATCACAAGGTGCTGCTTTCCGACCAAACCCAGGAAGAAACTCATTGCAAACTCGGGAGCTTTGGTAACATCCCGTTCTGTCTCCATTCCAGTGGTGTCTGTGTTGGTGAGCCCGTTCTGGAAAGCCTGCCTCCCTTGCAGACCTTACCGGCATGTTCGGTTTCTTTTCTCACTGCTTTGTCTCCGTCTTCCTTCGGCATAATGAAGGTAAGAGCGAGGACAGAACGTACCCGCCCGATGGAGCAGCCAGCATGGCCAGGACACAGACGAGTCCTGGGAACCAGGAATGGCGGTGGCCTTACTTTCCTTCCCTGGATGTGGACGGCTCCCAAGCCCAGGCCCCCAGGGACCTCAGGAGGGCAGCTCACCTGGGGCAGGCGGCAGGATAGAAGCCATGGCTAGAGCCCCGAGGGCAGGCTGAATGGGCCGTCTGTGCTCTGACCCGCCTGGTCCCCCCGCAGGGGCAGGAACCAAACCGAGAGCTGAGAAATCATAATAAAACAGCACTCCCGGGAAACCGCTTAAATGAATCACTGCTAAGGTAATAATAACCCTTTTGGCAAATGCATTTTCTCTGCCCCAAGCCAAAATATATTCAGTCCTACAAAGGGCCCTGTGACAGGCGGTGGGGCCGGCCCCGCCAAGTGGACATTCTCGCGGCTCTTAAATTCTGTTCTTTTTGCAGGGCCGGGCCTGACGAGGAATTTAGAGGGCTCCGATGCTTAATGAAACATTCTGGGGCTGTATGCATTTAACAGATAGATGTATTCACTGGGGTCCCCATTGGAGCAAAATAAGCTTTAAAAATATCTTTATATTGATTTCATTTATAGCTTCATACTAAGCAAATTTTTTTCAGGGGGCCAGGTGAATTGAAAATACTCAGAAGAGTGATACGTGGGCCGCCCAAGTAGGTTGAGGCTATCGGAAGTTATTGATCGTTTCTTTCTCGCTGGTAAACTCAACCCACACTGGCTGGCGGAAAGGCCAAAGGCTAAGAAAAATCAATTCCCCTCTTATGCACGTGCCAAGCTCAGACTGGAGGTGCACAGAGCAGCCTGGGGCTGGGATGGGGGTGCTCCCCCCCCCACAGCTGCCACCTCTGGCAAAGTGACAGGCCCTGGTGTCACGGCTCTGTTGCAGGGAGACCTGTCGGGTGGCGGTCCCAACTCAGGGTCACACCACACCCTCTCCGTCTTCTCTGATTCAAACCCACCTGGGGCGGAGGGGAGTGTGGTGTGGTGTCACCTTGACGACCTCACTGTGCTCTCTGGCCTCCTTCCCTTATCTTTAAAATCAAGGGACCAGCCCCCGCCCCCACCAATCGCCTTGCTTTCCCAGAGCTTTGGCAGGCAACAGGCCCTTTTCTGGCCCCCAGTGTCACCACCCCAACAGGGCGCATTCCCTCCGCCTCCAGGGAGGACCCCGGGCACCAGCTTGGGTGGCTGTATAATTTGCAGGCTTTGGTGCCAAATGAAAACACAGGAACCCTTGTTTGAAAAGCAGGAACAAAGCTTTTCCTATGGTTTCTCTTTTGACCTATCGTGGTGTTTTTTTATTTGCTATTTAATGTTGTGCAAGTGCAGACTCTCCCAGGAGCCAGGGTCCACCCTGTGACTTGGCGCATGCCCCCAGCCTTCAGGCACAGGTCCCTGGGTTGGGGAGGTAGCACATACCATTGTGCCATCACCTTCGTTTACCAAACACAAATTTATGAAGAACCTCAAGAAAGTGACCACCAGGACGCCCCCCCCACCCCCGGCCCTGAGCGTGGGGGACTGTGGGCCTCTGTGGGCTGCGTGCCCAGGGAGCCAGCCCAGTGGCTGAGGGGGGGCACACTGCCCCTAGGAACTCAGGCCATTGGGCTGACCCCTGTGTGGGCCTCTTGCTGGTGTGGGCTCAGGCCTCTGACCTGAAGGGAGGGTCACGGAGGTCCCTAAAGTCGAGCTTCTCTCATCTAGCCTGAGGGGAGGTTCCATTGTAATATGGTGCCCAAGAAAAAGCAAGTTCTCCCAAAACATGTTGGGTTCCCTGCCTATCATTTTATTCAGCTAGTCTGTCCCTTTATTATTACTTTTTAAAATCACGTTTGCAAAACTAGAGTACAATTCTAGAAGGAAGGGGGGGTGAAGTGTGGTATAAATCTCTCACTTTGTCCACAGATAGTCATCTGCAGTGGGAGTTAGAAATACCGGATGGTTGCACATAGTTGACCCCGGCGTTCCGTCGACTGATGTGACAGATGAGCCTTCCTGCTGACTCTGCTCTATTTAAAAGACCCAAGAGAGCGCGGTCCCAAGGGGAGGTCCAGCTGGGCCCCGGTCCGAATGTTTATCACAAAGCTGTTCAAAAGAGAACGCCTCGGGGCACACCTAGCTCCCAGGACGGAGAATAGCCAGCCAGGAGATGCAGAGCCAGGGAGATGCAGATAGGAAACACCTGTTCTCTTGGTGTTGCGAGTGGCCAGGCATTGTTTTATATTTGTATGTTTTCCTTCCAGTTCATTCAGACTCAGCCTAGTGGTGAAATTAAGTACATCAGCAACATAAAGCTACCAAACCCAATGCATAAATGGTAGGATTTAAAAAATATGTCATAACGGGGGTGAGTCTGGCCCCTGGCCAGCTGGGGGCTTGCGTACAATGGGGGTAGTGTGTGCTCTGGCCCCGCGGTGCTGGCGAGACCACAGGCAGGAGTTTCCTCCCCGGGTGGCCCGGCCAAAGGATCAGGTCCGAGGAAGGCTCCGGGTGGGCCCCGGGGGAGCAGGAGGGCTGTGGAGGGCTCTAACCTGCAGACGTGAGCCCCTGAAGCCTGCTGTCATCAGGGGGGAGCGGGCTGAGCAATGCGGTGTGGGGAGCAGGGGCGCAGGGACCTGGAGAGGGAAGGTGTGGAAATCTGACACAAACGCAAATGTTTTACCTTCTAAATCACCTTGGTCTTCACAGTTGAAATTCATCCTGAACTTCCCACCCCAGTGTCTCAGGCGGGGGGAACCCGGGCTGGGGCTGCTTCTCGCTTTCCTCATTCACAAGCCGTAATTCTTTCTCCTTGCTGCAGCCGAGTTCCGCACCGCACCGCTGAGACTTGTGAAAACCTCGAGAACGTCCTGGGGCCTTCCACCCCCTCCGTCTCCCTGGCTCTGCTCTCCACAGCAGGGTGGCTGAGCCTCAGGCAGACTTTCCAAGGCAGTTCTGTTTGGGGTTTTGCTCTCCTCTGGCCACAAGAGCTCAAAGCTCTCGTCACCCCAGGTGTGATTCCCGACCACTGTCAACCTAACAGACTGTCCTGTTGAGCGAGGCCGCATTGAGTCGTCCTCACCGCGGCCCTCCTGGGGGCTGCCCTGTCCATGCTGAGCGACCTGTCTTGAGCGTGGGCTCAGGTGTCCAACACGCCTGGATAGCCCCTGCTTGACTGTGGTGACTTCTAGTCTCCCTGGTCTCAGGAGAGGGAAATGGCCTCAGGCACTGGCCGCTCCAGCCTGTCTCCTGATTCCTTCTGTGCTCCCAGTCCTCTGCTGGCATCCACTCCAACTGTCCAACTATCGAGAGCCTGCTTCCCAGGAGCGTTGCGTTAGCTTCCTAGGGCTGCTGAAACAATGGATCAATTACAAGTCAGTCACTGCTAATCCTGTATTGGCTTTTTGACATCTGTTACTCCGACCTCCCCATATGGCTGTGAATCACAGGGCCAGACTGTGACCCAAGCCATGGGTCTTCACGGCAAACTAGCTGTTGTGGGCCCGCGGTTGTCCTGACCACTGATTCACAGGGGATGCCTTCTGCGGCTCCCTCCTGCCACCGTGATCACAAAGGCGCTGCCCAGGGACTCCGTCTGCTTCCTGACCCCAGCGTGTGGCCGGCTCTCTCGTGGTGCGCCGCATCTCTGTCTCCAGGGCATGGGGAGTGCTGAACCTTCTTCCAAGAGTAGGAGCCTTTCCCTGTCATCACTTGGTCTCTGTTATGAATGGGGACTGGGCACAGTGCACAAGCGGCCACCAGTCTGGTGGCTTACAAGCCCAGTCTGTTCCCAGATGGCTCTGGGGACCCTTCTCCGGCTTGGAGGGAGGACATGTTTCCCTGTGTTTTCAGCTTCTAGAAACTGCCTGCATCCCTCTGAACTCCTCTGTTGTGTCTGTTACCACCGGACTGGGGCGGGCTGCGGATGGACCCCGACCATCCACATCTTCGTGCCCAGAGCCTTTGCGCCTCCGCCCCCCAAGGCACAAGGTCTTCGTGGGTGTGATTCATTCGAAGGTCTTGGGGTGCGCGTCGGCCCCCCCATGGCACAGGGTCTCGCGGGTGTGATTCAGTTGAGGACTGGGGTGGGAGGATGTCCTGAATGCGGGCAGCCTCCAGAAGGAGCACAGCCCTGCGGACTTGGGCTTTAGTGCAGAGAGACTGAACTTGGAGTTCTGAGCTCCACCGTGTAAGATAATCAACGTGTGTTATTTTAAGCCACTAAAGTTGAGCTAATTTGTTACAGCAGAAGCAGGAAACTAATTGGGCGGCCCCAGAATTCAGGGGAGACAGCTTGGTGAAAAGGATAAGAGGCGAGGGGACTTGGCTTGAAGCTGCCTGACCGAACGCTGCAGCCGCTTTTTCTTTTTCAGGACAGACAGCCATTCTGAGCCCTGGGCCGCTGCAGACACCAGGATGCAGTCTCTGGGCTGCTGCCTCGGCTCTCTGGGCCGGTGAACAGCGCTGATGGGAACTCCCAGTCTTTACCCTGGCTCTAGCTTGATGCTCGCCTAGATTGAAAACAAAACAAAACTCTATTTAAAAAAAAAAAAAAAAAAGTTTAGGGACACCTGGGTGGCTTAGTCAGTTAAGTGTCTCCCTTCAGCTCAGATCTAGATCCTGGGTCCTAGGATCAAGCACCGCATCGGGCTCCCTGCTCGGCGGGAAGCCTGCTTCTCCCTCTCCTACTCCCGCTGCTTGTGTTCTCTCTCTTGCTGTCTCTGTCAAACAAATAAATAAAATCTTTAAAAAAAAAAAAGAAAGTTTAGTTGTTCTTTCTATCAGCTGTACACTCACAGCATTTAGAGTGAAGACACAGAATGGTGGCCCTGCTCTGGCCGCCCATCGGGGCAAACACTGTTACTCCTCCAGCCAGTCCCACTGGTGTCCACACAGGTTGTGGAACCACTCGGTTATATGGCTACTTTCCAATTTTCAGATAGGCTGCCTTTCTGCCACATGGGGCCCCTCCAGCGCATGCACACATGCACACGTGTGCACGTGCGGGCACACGCCCACATGCGCGCACACACATGAGCTCCCTGCCTTTCCACTTTGGTGGTCATAATCTCCCTGAGATGAACGGTCTGTGTTTGCTGCTCGCAGCTAAGCCGTGTAGAACAGAGATGACTTCTCCTTGCCTGACAAGGTGTTGTGTTGTCTGGGGCCAGTGATGACTCTGATTGTTTGCTTTGACATCCATGCCTTTGCCGTGACTACAATGCCATGCTCTCCACCACCCACAAAAACACCACGTCTCCATCCATCTTCTGGGGGCAGGCTCCCCTGGAACCGTGGGCGCTGCTCTGGGTGGAGTTTCCCCAAACCCCCGCCCGACCTCCCCATGTCCTATCTTGGTCGGAGACCTCTGTCCTGCTCCCCAGTCTCCTTGAGGTGGGTTGACTCCTGGGCCTCTGGTGGATCACAGGCTCCAGGCGTTCTTGAGGAAGGGGCAGAGGTGGTCAGTTGGGAGGCTCTTGCGATTCTGAAAATGTCCGTATTTGACCCAGTTTGAGCTTAGAGTCCTGGGTTGCTCAGAGTCTCCACGATGCTGCTGTGTCTCTTCCAGCTTCTGGGACTGTGCTGGGGAGGCCTGTGCCATGGTAATGCTTGGCCCGGCATGGAAAACCTTCCTGTTTTCTCCCTGGACACTTCTAGGACCTTCTCTTTGCCCCAAGAGTTCTGAGCTGTCACATGACGTCTCTCTCACTCTCTCTCTTTTTTAAAAGATTTTATTTTTATTTATTTGACAGGCAGAGATCACAAGTAGGCAGAGAGGCAGGCAGAGAGAGAGGTGGAAGCAGGCTCCCTGCTGAACAGAGAGCCCGATGCGGGGCTTGATCCCAGGACCCTGGGATCATGACCTGAGCTGAAGGCAGAAGCTTTAATCCACTGAGCCACCCAGGTGCCCCACGATGTGTCTCTTTACAGTTCTCCTCTCACTGAGCACACTTCTTCCAAAGGTTCAGATTTCCTCAGCTCCGTCTTCCAGCTTTCTCTTTCTTCCTAGATGCTTTGTCCTCTCCTGCACCCCTCTCCCCACCACCAGTCCCTGGCACAGGGCTTCCCCCAAAGTGTCATGATCTTTGACAGCTCGTATCTAAGATGAGATTGTGAAAATATTTGTGAGCTGTGCACGCACATGCGTGAGAGTGTAAGCACGTGTGTGTGTGTGAGCATGTGCACACACTTCAAAGGGGGCATGAAGTTGACAGATTTAACAAATAAAAATACAGGAAGCCCAGTTAAATGTGGGTTTCAGACAAACAATGAATACATTTTGTGTATAAGTATGTCCCAAATATTGTGTGGAATAATCTTAGGCTAAAAATTATTTAACTCCTGAAATCTACATGGGCTTCCTGTGTTTTGTTGGGCAGCCGAAGCAGGAGGTGCTTTTCGCCTGCTGCAGGGGTGGCCCTGTGCCAGGAGATGTAGGTCTTTGCTTTCAGGCTGTGATTTTCTGGCTTCAGGCTGGAGGGTGAGTGGGGCACCAGCCCTGGGGCGCCTGCTGGGGAGAAGGCTGCAAGTCTCCGAGCAGACAGCTCTGTTTCCTCCACAGTGCTCTCTCTGGAGCACCTTCCGCTCTGTACTTGAACCTGAGGTCCTCGGTCCTGCCCTCTCCAGGGAAGGAAACCTCTGGGGCAGCTAGGGCAATGGAGTGGAGCGGGCAGCTCAGTGCTTCTTTCAAGACTTGGCAACTGCTCCTCCGATCTGGGCCCCTTCCCCCTTCCAGAGACAGAGCATCCCTGATTGGGAACTCTTGGGGCGCTCCACGGGGGTTGACTGGTTTGCCTCTTGTCTGGCCCAACTCCTTGCGGAGGAGCTGGCTTTCCTGGATCTGCACCGTCAGTGCCACTTACTGATCTCTTGTTCTTGTCACCTCTTCTGCTTCTCTCTGTCCTTGTGGATTCAGGACATTAGAATCACTTGGCTGCTGTCTGTGTTGCGTTTCTGTTTGTCACGTCGTCTTTGACAGGACCTCACCCCATTCTCATTTCCAAGGCGATCTGCCCCTTCCAGGGCGTGTGCGTCCATCCCCACCAAACAACAGTTAATAGTGGTCACTCGTAATTTAAAAATTGCCATTTGGCGCCAGGCTCTGTCGTGGGCACTTGGAACATGCTCCAATGACTTTGCTTTTACTCAGCCACTCTGGGCGGTGCGGCTGGGTCCCTAGTTCTTAGCTAAGAAGAGTGGCCTATGTGAGTGAGTGGCTTAAGTCACACCCTGGGTCCCACAGTGAATGGGCAGAGCTGGGGGCTCGCAGTGCCCTTGGCCCCTGACAGAACACCTCTCTGGAGTCTTTCCTCTTAGTAACTCCTGCTGCGGCACTGGGTCTGTGCGTGTGGGGGGCACGGTGGGGGACTTGGAGGACCTCCTCAGGGACTGAGGCCCCTCCTGGTCTCTTGCTCCTGTAGAGGGGGGGTCAGCTCACGGGATCCTGGAAGCTGCCCCCACCTGCCTGCCGGCCTTTGTGCATTTCTTTATTTAATTTTTAAATGGGAGTCTAGATACTTTTTTTTTTTTTTTAATAAGATTTGTATCTTCTCACTGTTTGGATACCACCAAATGGGTTGGAGTTATTAAAAAAAACACACCTCTCAACTATAGCTTTCATGTACATGATGGAGAAGACTGATTTTCAAGATTGAGTAGGTGATTTTTATATTGTGTGCACTTAGTATAAACAAACGGAACAGTTTGAACAAACCCGAGTGCCCTTTTGTTCTCTATTTATGTCTAATACTGACGGTTTTGTGGAAAAGCTACATTTTTATGATTCTGAAGTACCTACTTTCTTTTCCCCTGGGGAAAATTTAACTGCATCTTATTTATTGCCCTGGGTATTAACACTCGTGGTTTATTAAGGAATTTTCTCCAGAGCTTGTTGAACACAAGGCGTGGGGAACGGATGCCCTGGTGTGTGGAAGGAGGTTATAGTAAAGTCCAGCCGTGCACAGTGGGGAACAAACTAGGACCCCCAGATTTCCAGGGAATGCATTGACTCTCAGGCCCCACAGATCCCATCCAGACAGGTCCCACCTTCCCAAGCCTACCCATTTTTTTTTTTAAATAAACATATATTTTTATCTCCAGGGGTACAGGTCGGTGAATCGCCAGGTTTACACACTTCACAGCACTCACCATAGCACATACCCTCCCCAATGTCCATAACCCCACCCCCCTCTCCCTCCCCCCCTCCCCCCAGCAACCCTCAGTTTGTTTTGTGAGATTAAGAGTCACTTATGGTTTGTCTCCTTCCCAATCCCATCTTGTTTCATTTATTCTTCTCCTACCCCTTAACCCCCCATGTTGCATCTCCACTTCCTCATATCAGGGAGATCATATGATAGTTGTCTTTCTCCGATTGCCTTATTTCGCTAAGCATGATACCCTCTAGTTCCATCCACGTCGTCACAAATGGCAAGATTTCATTTCTTTTGATGGCTGCATAGTATTCCATTGTGTATATATACCACATCTTCTTTATCCATTCATCTGTTGATGGACATCTAGGTTCTTTCCATAGTTTGGCTATTGTAGACATTGCTGCTGTAAACATTCGCGTGCACGTGCCCCTTCGGATCACTACGTTTGTATCTTTAGGGTAAATACCCAGCAGTGCAATTGCGGGGTCATAGGGTAGTTCTATTTTCAACATTTTGAGGAACCTCCATGCTGTTTTCCAGAGTGGTTGCACCAGCTTGAATTCCCACCAACAGTGTAGGAGGGTTCCCCTTTCTCCACATCCTCGCCGGCATCTGTCATTTCCTGACTTGTTAATTTTAGCCATTCTGACTGGTGTGAGGTGGTATCTCATTGTGGTTTTGATTTGTATTTCCCTGATGCCGAGTGATATGGAGCACTTTTTCATGTGTCTGTTGGCCATCTGGATGTCTTCTTTGCAGAAATGTCTGTTCATATCTTCTGCCCATTTCTTGATTGGATTATTTGTTCTTTGGGTGTTGAGTTTGCTAAGTTCTTTATAGATTTTGGACACTAGCCCTTTATCTGATATATCGTTTGCAAATATCTTCTCCCATTCTGTCAGTTGTCTTTTGGTTTTGTTAACTGTTTCCTTTGCTGTGCAAAAGCTTTTGATTTTGATGAATTCCCAATAGTTCATTTTTGCCCTTGCTTCCCTTGCCTTTGGCGATGTTCCTAGGAAGATGTTGCTGCGGCTGAGGTCGAAGAGGTTGCTGCCTGTGTTCTCCTTAAGGATTTTGATGGATTCCTTTCTCACATTGAGGTCCTTCATCCATTTTGAGTCTATTTTCGTGTGTGGTGTAAGGAAATGGTTCAATTTCATTTTTCTGCATGTGGATGTCCAATTTTCCCAACACATTTATTGAAGAGGCTGTCTTTTTTCCATTGTACATTCTTTCCTGCTTTGTCGAAGATTAGTTGACCATAGAGTTGAGGGTCTATTTCTGGGCTCTCTATTCTGTTCCATTGATCTATGTGTCTGTTTTTGTGCCAGTACCATGCTGTCTTGATGATGACAGTTTTGTAATAGAGCTTGAAGTCCGGAATTGTGATGCCACCAACTCTGACTTTCTTTTTCAATATTCCTTTGGCTATCCGAGGTCTTTTCTGGTTCCATATAAATTTTAGGATTATTTGTTCCATTTCTTTGAAAAAAATGGATGGTACTTTGATAGGAATTGCATTATATGTGTAGATTGCTTTAGGTAGCATAGACATTTTCACAATATTTATTCTTCCAATCCAGGACCATGGAACATTTTTCCATTTCTTTGTGTCTTCCTCAATTTCTTTCATGAGTACTTTATAGTTTTCTGAGTATAGATTCTTAGAATCTTTGGTTAGGTTTATTCCTAGGTATCTTATAGTTTTGGGTGCAATTGTAAATGGGATTGACTCCTTAATTTCTCTTTCTTCTGTCTTGTTGTTGGTGTAGAGAAATGCAACTGATTTCTGTGCATTGATTTTATATCCTGACACTTTACTGAATTTCTGTACAAGTTCTAGCAGTTTTGGAGTGGAGTCTTTTGGGTTTTCCACATATAGTATCATATCATCTGTGAAGAGTGATAGTTTGACTTCTTCTTTGCCGATTTGGATGCCTTTAATTTCCTTTTGTTGTCTGATTGCTGAGGCTAGGACTTCTAGTACTATGTTGAATAGCAGTGGTGATAATGGACATCCCTGCCGTGTTCCTGACCTTAGTGGAAAAGCTTTCAGTTTTCCTCCATTGAGAATGATATTTGCGGTGGGTTTTTCATAGATGGCTTTGATAATATTGAGGTATGTGCCCTCTATCCCTACACTTTGAAGAGTTTTGATCAGGAAGGAATGCTGTACTTTGTCAAATGCTTTTTCAGCATCTATTGAGAGTATCATATGGTTCTTGTTCTTTCTTTTATTAATGTGTTGTATCACACTGATTGATTTGCGGGTGTTGAACCAACCTTGCAGCCCTGGAATAAATCCCACTTGGTCATGGTGAGTGATCCTTTTAATGTACTATTGAATCCTATTGGCTAGTATTTTGGTGAGAATTTTCGCATCTGTGTTCATCAAGGATATTGGCCCATAGTTCTCTTTTTTTGATGGGATCCTTGTCTGGTTCTGGGATCAAGGTGATGCTGGCCTCATAAAATGAGTTTGGAAGTTTTCCTTCCATTTCTATTTTTTGGAACAGTTTCAGGAGAATAGGAATTAGTTCTTCTTTAAATGTTTGGTAGAATTCCCCCAGGAAGCCGTCTGGCCCTGGGCTTTTGTTTGTTTGGAGATTTTTGATGACTATTTCAATCTCCTTACTGGTTATGGGTCTGTTCAGGTTTTCTATTTCTTCCTGGTTCAGTTGTGGTAGTTTATATGTCTCTAGGAATGCATCCATTTCTTCCAGATTGTCAAATTTGTTGGTGTAGAGTTGCTTATAGTATGTTCTTATAATTGTCTGTATTTCTTTGGTGTTAGTTGTGATCTCTCCTCTTTCATTCATGATTTATTTATTTGGGTCCTTTCTCTTTTCTTTTTGATAAGTCTGGCTAGGGGTTTATCAATCTTATTCTTTCAAAGAACCAGCTCCTAGTTTCGTTGATTTGTTCTATTGTTTTTTTTGGTTTCTATTTCATTGATTTCTGCTCTGATCTTTATGATTTTTCTTCTCCTGCTGGGTTTAGGGTTTCTTTCTTGTTCTTTCTCCAGCTCCTTTAGGTGTAGGGTTAGGTTGTGTACCTGAGACCTTTCTTGTTTCTTGAGAAAGGCTTGTACCGCTATATATTTTCCTCTCAGGACTGCCTTTGTTGTGTCCCACAGATTTTGAACTGTTGTGTTTTCATTATCATTTGTTTCCATGAATTTTTTCAATTCTTCTTTAATTTCCTGGTTGACCCATTCATTCTTTAGAAGGATGCTGTTTAGTCTCCATGTATTTGGGTTCTTTCCAAATTTCCTCTTGTGATTGAGTTCTAGCTTCAGAGCATTGTGGTCTGAAAATATGCAGGGAATGATCCCAATCTTTTGATACCAGTTGAGACCTGATTTAGGACCTAGGATGTGATCTATTCTGGAGAATGTTCCATGTGCACTAGAGAAGAATGTGTATTCTGTTCCTTTGGGATGAAATGTTCTGAATATATCTATGATGTCCATCTGGTCCAGTGTGTCATTTAAGACCTTTATTTCCCTGTTGATCTTTTGCTTGGATGATCTGTCCATTTCAGTGAGGGGAGTGTTAAAGTCCCCTGCGATTATTATATTATTGTTGATGTGTTTCTTTGATTTTGTTATTTATTGGTTTATATAGTTGGCTGTTCCCACGTTAGGGCATAGATATTTAAAATTGTTAGATCTTCTTGTTGGACAGATCCTTTGAGTATGATATAGTGTCCTTCCTCATCTCTTATTATAGTCGTTGGCTTAAAACATGGGCCATGTGCAGGCAGATTGGTGCCTCTGCAGTGGTCTTGGATTCAAAGGCCTTGACTGGCTGCCGATGAGCTGTCTGGGGCAGGCCATGGGCCACAGCTCACAACCCGCCTGAGCTTCTTATGGCCGTGGTGCCCATCGAGGCTTCCTTAAACCTCTGGAGTCCTCAGCCATGACTCCTGGCCATGGGATCCCAGAGGAGGCCACACAGGATCCTCTTCCACCTGGTTTCATTTGAGGCTGGGCGGAGTTAGGATTCTTTCATCCTGTGTGGTTTGCATGCAGGGTGGTTTTGCATTATGTTAGGGATATGGAGGCAGGGGTCTCAGTTGTGGGCAAATCTGGAGAGGAGACATCCTCTTTGCATAAAGCCTGACATGGGTATCCCATATTCAGTCTTTGAGGAGGGGACCCTCATGTGGGAAGTGGGAGCAAGGGAGAAACAGCACTGCTCGAGGGGCTCAAGTCACCCAACAGACACCAAAGGAACAAAGGGAAGGAAGGCAGTTCTGCCCAGCTGAGGCCTGCCCCATGCCCAGGAGCTTGTGGCAAGGCCCATAGGTGCTCTCCATGATGATGAAGCTTGCAGCTGCCTCCGCGGCCACTCAGCTTTCCCTGCCATAGTCCACTGTTCAGATGTCTAGGACCAAACCCAGCACAGCTGACATTGAGGGAGACCGATAGCATGGAAGACTCAGTATGGAGATCACAGACAGAGCAGTCAGCTCTGAGAAAAGTAGACACAACTCAGGGAACATCAAAAATGTTTAAATTAAATTACAATGAAATATTCTAATTATTTAAGTTATATTCAATTAAAAAATTGAAATTAAAAGAATTATATTAGTGGGGCGCCTGGGTGGCTCATTGGGTTAAAGCCTCTGCCTTCGGCTCCAGTCATGATCCCAGGGTTCTGGGATCGAGCCCTGCATTGGGCTCTCTTCTCAGTGGGGAGTCTGCTTCTTCCCCTCTCTGCCTACCTGTGATCTCTGTCTGTCAAATAAATAAAATCTTTAAAAAAAGAATTATATTATTATTCTCAGAGAGAATGAAAAAGATTATATCCATAGAACGGGAAGTTACGAAGAAAAAACAATCTTAAAGCAAGAACAAGCTGAAAAAAAAAATGACCCAAATAAACTGCTCCTGGATATTCCAAAGTCCTTCAGCTTCTGGGGTCACTCCTTTGAAACCCAAATAAACTGTCTTGAACTTCTGAGCCCCTTGTAGTCTCCTGGGAATCTTCACCTGTCTCAGTTGACTTTGGATAGCTTGCTTGCTGGTTTATTTCCTGCACTGTTGTGCCTTTAAGGCAGGGATTGAAATGGACAGCATTCCTCTACTTACTCTCCTCAAAACATTTAAAGTTGTTGTATGCCCCAAAGTTCCAGAAGGTTTGGATGAAACAAAGCAACAGAAGCATAGGGAGGAAATACCCTCCAGGTGAGTGATCGGGGGTCCACTGGGGTCCACTTTATCATGTGGATTACCTTCTTGCTTTTTTGTCTTCACTCTTCTCTTCCATTCTTTGTCCTGGAGCCACACAGGCCCATAAAAGGTGTTTTCCTAAAGAAGCAGGAATGTCATACCTGAGGCCTACATGAGCTTTTCTTTCCCCTACTTTGATGCAGCACGCAGGGTCTTGGAGGAGATCATCAGTAGTCATAGGGGGAGAGTGTGTATTAGTTATCTGTTGCTGTTGTAGCAAATCATCACAGCCTTAGCTTAACGGCTTCTGGCTGTGAGCTCACAGTTCTCTAGGTTGGAGATCTGACTTGGCTTAGTTGGGTTCTCTGCTCAGCATCCACAGATAAGATGTAGACCTGCCTGGGCTCTTCTGGGAACAATCTGCTTCCAAGCATTTAGGTTGGTGTCCTGCTTCAGTGCCTGTGGTTATAAGACTGAGGTCTTTGTTTCTTGGTAGATCTTGTGCTTTTTCCAAGAAGTCAGAGAGCTGTAAGGACTGGACCCATCATTGCTGGAGGGGGCCAAAAGGAAAGTGTAAAGAGGAATGCAGGCCCTTGGCTGACAGCCAGTCAGGAAATCAGTAAATAAAAGGCATCCAGGTTGGAGAGGAATAAGTAAAACTATCTCTATTTATAGATGACTTGGTGGAAGGAATGTCAAAGAATTTGTGCCCATCTTTAATCTGTCAAGGTGGCATGGGCTAGAATTTCTAGTACAATGTTGAAAAGAAATGGTGAGGGGTGCCCAGGTGGCTCAGTTGGTTAAGGATCTGCTTTTGGCTCAGGTCATGATCCCAGGGCTCTGGGATCGAGCCCCACATTGGGCTCTCTGCTCGGCAGGGAGCCTGCTTCCCCACCCCCCTGCTTGCCTCTCTGCCTACTTATGATCTCTCTCTCTCTCTCTGTGTCAAATAAATAAAATCTTAAAAAAAAAAAAAGGTCTACTCTCTTAGTAACTTTCAAATATGCAATGCAGAATTATTTACTATAGTCCTCATGCTGTCCATTACATCCCTAGGACTTAGATATCTTATAACTGGAAGTTTATATCATTTGACCACCTTCATCCATTTTACTCACCCCTCACAGACCCCACCTATGACTGAAGATCTTTCCTCTTAATATAGGCATTTATAGCTATAAATTTCCCTCTAACCACTGCTTTAGCTGCATCCTTTAAGTTTTGGTATGTTGTGTTCTCATTTTCATTCATCTCAAAGTATTTACTAATTTCCCTTTGATTCCTTCTTTGACACATTGGTAATTTTGGAATGTGTTTATTTTCTTCAGCTGAACAAAAATATGCAGTCTTTCCTGATTTTTGAGTTATTCTTTTGCCCTAAAAGGTTAACATGGTGAACTAAAGATAGCCACAAATTGTTTGACACCCCTCCTATCAAGAGATAAGGTTTATAGTCCTCCTTCTGTTGAATTTTGTTGAATCTGGATAGGCCCTGTGACTATTTTGGGTAACAGAATACAGGAAAATTGGTGCTACATGATGTCTAAAGTCAGGTTGGAAGAAACTTGTCTGCTTTTGCTTTGGTATCTTAGAATGCTTGTTTGGGGGGAGGTCAGAGGGGACAGCCACTTTGTAAGCAATCCAACTCCTCTGAGACCACTATACTGTAAGGAAGTCCAAACTAGCCAAGTGGAGAAGTCACCTGAAGAGAGAGAAGTGCTGACAAGCCCCATATGAGTATAGTTGGGCTGCCATAACAAAATTTCACAGACTGGATGGCTTAAGCAACAGAGATGTATTTTCTCACAGTTCCAGAGACTGAAAGTCTGAGGTCAGGGTGTCAGCATGGTCAGTTTCTGGTGAGAACTCTCTTCCTGGCTTGCAGACAGCTGCCCTTGTCCTTACATGGGAAAGAGAGAGGGAGGGGGGTTGCAAGCTCTCTGGTGTCTCATTTTATAAGGACACTAATCCTATTGTATCAGGGCCTCACCTTCCTCATTCAACCTTTTATTACTTCCTTAGATGCCCCATCTCCAGATACAGCCATGCTGGGGGTTAGGGCTTCAGCACAGGAGTTTTAGGGTGGGACACAGACATTCAGTCCATAATTAGCTCCCAATAGTTCCAGTCTTCTCATCCCATGTACTGGTTAGGTAAGTCATTTCAGTAACCCTTGCCTGTTCTGGGGCCACATCAAGACTAACTGAGGCTCCAGTTGGGCTGTCGCTGCCATCTCCCGCTTTTTGAGCCACAGTGGCTGAGGCTGCAGATGTTGTAGAACCTGAATGAGCTATCCCCTCTGTTCCTGCCCTGATTCCTGAGCTACAGAATAAAATGGCTTTTATTTAAAGTTTGAGGTGATTTGTTATACAGCAAATAGAAACAAGAGCAGTGAATTTGTCCCATTTACGTTTATTGTTTTTATAATTATCAGTTAACTTCTTTGGGCCTCAGTTTCCTAATCTGTAAAATGGAAATAATACTTAAGGATTAAGTAAGATAATATAAGCACAGTGTTTATGAAGCCCAATGACTATATATATGTATATATAGGACTTGAAAAAAGGTACTAGAGATACATATTTTTTTCTGATGTACATATTTTTTGCACGTTTTCTTTCATTTACTCAAGAATATGAGGCAGTAAGTGTTTTGAAGTCTCTTCGTCTGCTTTCTTGCTATATTTTGATTTTTTGATTTTGAATTTTTTCATAGGTTAAGATGATGGCTTTCTTGTATTTGCTCATCTTGGAGTGAGCAGTTTCATGTGGGTTTCCCGTTTGTCCCAAATCAGTGAGAGCAAAAATTACTGTCCTGTATGCCTGAGCCCTGTGGTGCCTCCCATGGCCCAGGCCCGGGGGTTTTGCCAGGAGCCTTCTTTCCACACCCTCAGCTGGTTTCCTCCAGAGCGTCCATCATGGGGCTGTGGCTTTTCCTGATTTCAGATTCTTTGATATTTATCTTCATTTTTTTTCTGTAAGTGAATAAGAGAGAAGGTGTTTTGGGGTGTGATTTGTATAAGAACTTATGGTATTTTGATAAATGTGCGTTATTGTGCCATTTTTCTTTGGCTCTCCAGGATGCGGCAAAACCCTGCCTCAGCCCCTGGAATTTGTCGAGGCTAATCAATGGAAAATCTCCTTGGTCCATTCATGCGGCAGGCACGTCTGTTAGTCCAAATGATGGCAATTCTCTCACATCAAAGCTCTTGCTTCGTCAAAACATCCATCCAGCTTTGGAGCTGGAGACTCATTGGGAAAGAATTCTCATCTTGTCAGAGGTTCAGGAAGGACTGACATGAATCAATAGGCTGTTTCCTCATAATTCTGCATGATTTCAATGGTTTTTCATGGAATGAAATACCCTCTTAGACTCAGGAGGTTTAAATGGAAACATACTGTTCATGGTTCGTACTTGACGGGATAATGGTTAGCTCCTCCTAAACACACGAGGGCTGCAGAAGCTGCTTCGAATCTGTGGGGGTCACCTAAGTCCCCAGTGAGGAGAGGCAGGAGGCTTGCTTTAATCAGACTTGGACTCTCCATCGTGCCTGGACCTGCATCTGATTTTCACTGTGAGAGCTTCCACCTCCCAAGGAAAATGGAGGATCCAAGTTCTTAATGTTAAAACACATTTCACATACACATCGATGTATTTACTTACACAGACACGCACTCGCACAGACACGCAGACGCACATACATTCCTGGCCTCACCATGTGTGGGGCAGATTTCAACTCCTTCCTGACCCCCTCTGTGGTATGGGGCTGAGCTGGGTCATCTCTCTATTTATTTTTACTTGGAGGGATTCATTAATTAAATGTCCAACTTTGAGATCTGACCTATCAGGAGCTGTTCCTACAGCGCTAACCCATGGCTTTAATCTTCACCCTGGGCCTCTGTCAGCTATTCCTCAATCAGCAGCATTTGGGCAACATCCTGCAGCCTCTTTTATGCAGAGGGAGCAAAGGAGAAGTCAGGGTGTTCCCACCGTCCTGCAGGGGTCCCTCCTGGCTCTGGGATTGCATCTGCTCTCTGAGGACCCCTGCCCCGCCCAGAGAGGGGAGGCTGCACCCGCCACAGTGGCTGGGCCATTGAATCTGATGTTCCTGTTCAGTTTCCAGTGCTGGGTCCTGTGGGGATCTTCCCAGGGGTGTGTACATACCCTCCCCACTCTCCTTGCATACAGGCATGTGCGTACAACTTCTGGCCTATGGGACCATGCCCAGCCTGGCCTGATGTCAAAGATCAGAAGGCAAGGCCCAGGTGGGCAAATGGACCCATGTGACTAGTGGTGGGGATGGACTGAAAGCCAGCTCTCCAGCCCCTGCCTTCCCTTCCCTTCCCATGCTGGAGCCTGCCCTCCCTCACCCAGGTTTTCCTCCCTCTCCTGGGTGAGTCTGTTCCCATTTTAAGAGGCTGACTTGATAGGTAATGGGGGCTGGCTGGGTCCCTGGAGAAGGGTCACAGGAAGGCTCTGCCCAGGCCAGTTTTGGCTTGTCCTGCTCACCTGTCCTCTAGGGCCCCAGCTAAGGACAGCCCCAGTCCTCCAAGGTGACCCCAGCAGCAGCGACCGCTTTCTCCATGGTCCCCCTTCATCAGAGCCTGCCCTTTCACTGCAGAGCCCACAGGGACAAGCACATTTGCAAGGCCCTTCTGGGGGCAAGCTCTGCACCAGGCAGTCCTAGCATCTCTTCTGATTCTCATGATAACCATTTGGGGAAACTCAGGCTGGGAACAGTTAACTGGTATGGTCAGTTGGTTCAAACGTAGGTGATACAGCTGGATGGGGGCTCCATGACCTTCTCTCTTCTCTTCTTTCTCCTCTGCAGGGACATGTTTGAAAAGTCCTAAGACAGGGACTTTGTATGTTAGTATGTACCCAACTCCCCCCAGCTCACAAAGAGAGCCAGGTGGAGATGGGGTGGCAGAGAGGGTATGAGGTCGGCCACCCCTGCCTTTCTTGCTCATTTCCCCTCACCTTGGCTTAGATTCAAATGCTGGCACTGTTCTGGGTTGCTGTTCCTCATCCTCATAGTGAGTAGTGTAAGATAAAAGCCAGGAATTATTAATAATTATTAATCATTCACAAATCCAGTGACTTGTTAACAGCTAATCTGGTGATGTTGATAAGAGCTGTCTGGGTGTGTGGAGGGGTTGAAGTCTGATTGTAGTGATGGACAGTCTGGAGACATTGAGTACTGACAGCCATCCACAGCATTTGCTATAAAGAGGCGTGATGCCGTGGGTTGAGGGTGCTGGTGGAGGAAGAGGGTTGGAGAGGGGAAACCACCTCGTGCTTTCATGCTGCAGGGAGTGACAGCAATGGGAAGGACTGAAAAAGAGAAAGGGGACCTATCAGGAGACCGACCCTGGAGAGGTATGCTGAGGGCTCTTAGGCCCGGGCTGGGGGTGATCAGGGGGAAGAGCATGGACAGGTGGGAAGGCCCAAGGTATGGATGCAGACACCGGTGAGGGGTACATATTGGGAGTGGAGGGTCTGGCGGTTCTCTTCCAATGACTTCTCAGAAACCACGGAGAATAAGGAGCAGGGGAGACTGTCAGACATTTTGGAAAGAGGAGAAGGATATTATTTTAGAGGGACATTTCGTGAACATGTGGCTGGTACATTCCATGAAAAGGACAAGTCATAAGATGAATCTTATGGCTTAACTGGTAAATATATATGTATTATATAATAACAGAAGAAACACATGACAAAAGCACTAGGAATAATTATCTCAAAATGGTGGGATTGGGATTTACAAGTTGAAATGGAATGGTTGAAGAAACTATTTGGTTTGGGATAAAAAAGGCAATGATTGTCTTAAAATATTTTAAAAATGTCACCTGAAGGAGGGATGTTGATTTTTATTGTTGTTTCTTTTGTTAATGGGAATGTGAGACTGATTACAACGGAAACAAACAAATAAAAAGGCAAAGAACTTTCTGTTAGCAAAATTGTCCATAAATGGGGTGGGCTGACTCAGATGGTTGTATGTGTTTTCTGCCACAAGAAGACCACTTGGCAGGATGAGATGGTGGCAGGACTTCATGTGCAGGATTGATGATGGTGTTGGTGATGATGATAGTGATGGTGGTGGTGAAGTTCATGATGATGGTGGTAGTGGTAGTGGTGATGGTCATGATGCATATGATGATGATGATGGTGATGGTTATGGTGGTGATGATGATAGTGATGATGGCAGTGATGGTGGTGATGATGATGATGGTGATGGTTATGGTGGTGATGATGATAGTGATGGCAGTGATGGTGGTGATGGTGGTGGTGGTGATGGTAAAAATGGTGGTGATGATGGTGATGGTGATAGTGATGATGGCAGTGATGGTGGTGATGATGGTGATGGTGGTGATGGTAAAAATGGTGGTGATGATGGTGATGGTGATAGTGATGATRGCAGTGATGGTGGTGATGGTGATGATGGTGGTGGTGGTGATGGTGATAGTGGTGATGACGGTGCTGGTGGTRCTGGTAGAAATGGTGATGATGATGATAGTGGTGATGATGGTGATGGTGGTGGTGGTGTGATGACAGTGGTGTGATGATGTGGATAACAATGATATAATCTTTTATGCTCACCTTATGCTGACCATGAATAAAACATTCCTCTTCATACCCAACTGGTACTTGTCTGACCCTCTGTGGAGGCACACAGTCATTCTGTCAATCACCCAGAAGAGAATGAGGCCAAGAGAAGATGTCACTGCCGACCTAGAAGCAGAGCTGAAACTTGGCCCAGACCTTTCACTCTCCAGCCTGGTGCTCTGTCCTTTTATGATCCAAGAGTAATGGCATCTTGTGGAAAACAAAGACATCTAGGAAGAAAGATATTTTTTTCTGTAGCTCTCACTGCACAGGCTCATGTTTCTATGGGATCAGGAAGATTTGGCCATGGCCTGAGGCCCCAGGACCAGGAGAATGTGGGATGAGGAGCAGGTTTGCAGGGACCAAAGTGGGGAAGAGTGTTTGTGGGGACCAGTCTATGATGAGGGTGGGACCTTTGTCCCTTTGTCTTGGGACCTTCCCCTCCTACAGGAGCAGGGGTCCTAGAGGTGACTGTATTTCCCTAGGGCAGGAGAAGCCGGTCCCAAGACCCCCACCTGACATTCTGCCTACTTTCCATTTCTTAGCCCTCCCCTCCACCCACCCCAGATATGGATGCTTCTCTGGACTCCCTCCATCTCCAGCCTCTACTGCCCCACATTCATGTGGCTTCAGGTCCCAGACTCCAGCCCAGACCACCTTCCTGATCTCCAGACACCACCTGCCCTCTGCCTGATACCCTACCACCTGTTCCTGTCACTTCCTGAACCAACCACACTGAGCCCTTCCCCCACCTGCTCTGTAACTTGGTGTGGACGGAGCTGAGGGTGTGGCTGTCACTTGTCCCCGGTAACCTGGATCCTGTTTATTCCTCCCTATTGGTTCTCAGAGCTGCCTCCACCTGCCATCTGCTGCAGGCCCCTCATGGTAGTTTCAGGCAGTGGCCTCTGCACTGGCTGTCCAGCCGGAGGCTCCCAACTAGTGTGTGCCTCACACTTTCCAGGTGGGTTGCCCCAGTAAGCAGGACAGGCTCTGAGTGTGCTTGCCGAGAGCGTGAATAAATGAGCAAGGGAATGGATGAGATGTTCAGGCATGCGTGGGCTCCCCATGGCAGACCTGGAATTTCCATCACTCAGCAAGTGTCTGCTGGGTCCCCTTCAGGGCCCAGCTCTGTTTCAGAGCCAGGGTCCAGGCAGCCAACAAGACAAACACAGGCCCTGCTCACCTAGAGTCAGAGTGAAGATCTGCGGACTCGTCACTGAGTGCTCTTCCTAAAATGCTGAGGAAAGGTCACAAGCTAACACAGTGCTGCAGGGCATCCTGCACCTTCGACTGGACTAGTAAAGCAGGGTTAAGGATGCAGGAGCCCAGACATTCTGGGCTTTTGTTGACGTCAGAAGCTTCATCCTTTACCTCTTGTCTTCCAGCAGCCACTGCAAGAAGGGAGACAACAGGGCGGACCTGCTCCCTCTGGTGAGTGCAGGCCTGCAGGCTGCAGGGGAGAGATGCTGAGTGCTCTTGGAAGCACATCGGAGCTCATGCTCCTGCCACATCCCCCTGCCTCTGCCCTGAAGCAATGGCTCAGTGGTCGGCACCTTGAGTATGAACACTGGCCCCAAGCTGGAAAGCCCGCCTTGCTATTAAGCAACGGCACCAGACCTCTTTGTTTCTCTGCTTCTTCCAAAGTGGCAAAAGATCAAGGCCCCCGAGCTTGAAATAACAAAAGGGAAATAGCTTGCAGGCGTGCATCTGGAGGCCAGAAGGGGTTTTAATAGCCCTGCTTAGGAGAGAGTTGGGGAGGGGCGCGGGTCCGGGTGCTGATTCCCAAACTCTTGCCTGTGGCTTCCCACAGCCAAGGCAAGGGGCGGCGTCTGTCCCAGTGTCAGCAGCACTGGCCTGGCAGCGGGCCCCCTTCTCTGTTGCCTGGGAGGGTGGTGGCCTTCACAGCACCCACTGAGGTGCCCACCGCCTTGTTGTTCTCACATTTCTCTGTCTCTGATGCCGTCACAGGGAACCTCAGGGGCAGCTCCGGGCTGGCTGGGTCCCCCGGGCCCCAGGGCTAATGAGGGTCTCTGGCAGGGTCGTGGCAGTCTGGCCAGGGTCCTGGGCTGACCTGTGTCTGTAATGATCCAGGCTAAGGAAAGCCAGCTCCAGAGCACTGCGGACTCCCCTTGTGGGTAGATGAGACGGGCCTGCTCACGGGGTACCCCCACATGGCCACACTCAGCATGTTGGGGACACAGTGGGGGTCTTACTGTGGACAAGAGAGGCTTCTCTTTCTCTTGTTCGGCCCTAGATCGACAGTTTCTGGAGGGCTTTGCAGTGATGAGTTTGCACAGCACATGATTCTTCACGCTGAGGTCTTAAAATCAAAGAGAAGGGACCTCCCATTCTCGGGAAGCTGGGGTAAGTGGAGAGGGCCTCCTTGTTTATAACACTTGACACTGATTGCTCCCACAATGGACCCCTCTAACCAGGAGTGGGAGGAAACCCCCATGATGGGCCACAGCTTCTGCCCACACATACAGGGCCACTGACTGAGCACCTGCCATGTATCAGGCTTGGCCCACCCACTCAGGGGCACAGCCCTGTACCACTCGGCTCACATGGGTGTTCGCCACTATTATTCAGGAGAAACAGCTAGTGGTGGGAGAAGGTTGGCTAGTTGTTGGAGGTCATGCAGCTCAGAGACAGAGCTGAGGTTGAAATCCAAACCTTCCTGACAACCAATGCTTGGACTTTCCAGAACCCTTTGTTTTCTGAAATCTCAAGCAAATGAATTACTCAGCTTGGTCCAGATCCTTTCTTGCAGAGCATATTTCCCTGAAATACAGTTTGGATCTCATCACTTCCCACCTCCAATGCTGGCAAGAGCTTCCCTTTCTTGGCTGTTCTTTTGGCTGGCTCGAGTGACAGATGACGCTAAGGCTGTTCACGGACCCAGCCCTCCGTGGGAAGGCTGTGTGGCAGAGGGAGGCAGACGGATGGCAGTTATGTATTCTCTGGCTTGATTGGACGGGTGAACCCAAGGAGCTAGCTGCCCAAGTTCCTGGGTATATGATGGGCTTGATGGCTTAGGTGAAAATGATCACTGTGTCCTGTCCTAGAAGCCCAACCAGTAGAAGGTGCTGCAGCTGGGGAGACAAGAAGTGGGGCCTGAAACCACATCTTATCAATGGCACTCAAGCCTGTCTGGGCTGGGGCTTGCCCTGGGTTTAGCAGAGCAAGATGCCTTCCAGGAGGGTGTGAGCTGGAATGAAGACACGCCATCCCAGCAGGAAACTCCCAGGAACTCAGAGAGAGGTAGAAACCCCAGTGCACTATCTGCATTTCCTGCTGCCTCTTCCATCAGGGGCTCTTCCAGCTCTTTTGTCAGAAGGAGTTGTAGTCTAACGGAGAGAAGACAGAACCAGGAGGAGCCGGGTTGTCCGTCCTTGATGTTGTGAGCTGCTCGACTGGATTGTTCCTTTGATACAGGAGGACTGTGGCTGCAGTTGCTGGTGTTCCTCCTGTGCCCAGGCCTGTAAGCTGGACCAGGGGCCAGGTCCCAGTTAGCATCCCGGATGTGCCTGAGAGCAGAGTGGGTCTTATCTGGCATTTTCTACCTCACTGGTCTCAAGGGCTGTCCTGGCATCAAGAACACTGCCTCTAAGATTCTATCTCCATCCCAGAGCTGGGTATGAGGTGGATGGTCTCCTGAGGAGCTTGTGTCCTTGCCCTCTTTTGCACTCTTCATCAGAAAGCTCTCACTTTTTGTTCTTCAAGTGGATTTGGCAAATCCCTTTGACCTTCCTTAGGAAGACTTTTGGTTCACATGCATCCCGATCTCTAGTTTGCTCGCTGCAAGCTTTCTGATAACTTCATTCTTCTTAGACACGTTCACCTAGAATAAGGCTCCTGGCCCTTTCATCCTGTGTGTCCAGAGTAGACACTGACCCAAGTGTGATTGGATGACAAGCAACTTCACTAAACATATCCAACAACCTGCTAATTCTAGGTAGTTCATAGTCACCAATGCAGTTAGCCGGAGATGGAATCCTTGATACAGAGGAATTTAGCATTTGACAAGGGTGGCATTTCAAATGAGTAGGGAAAATGGAATACAAGATTTTGGATAACTGGTTATCCGCAGGGGAAATAATGTTATCTAAAAAGTAATACCCCCTCTATTCCATACGTAAAAGAAATTCCAGCTGGATTAAAGATTTGGTGTAAGCGAGGAAGACTGAATATTTTCAGAAGGAGGTAAAGGAGAATATTTTTGTGTTCTTTTTTTTTTTAAGATTTTATTTATTTATTTGACAGACAGAGATCACAAGTAGAGAGGCACGCGGGTTGGGGGGGAGCAGGCTCCCCGCTGAGCAGAGAGCCTGATGCGGGCCTCAATCCCAGGACCCTGAGATCATGACCTGAGCCCAAGGCAGAGGCATAACCCACTGAGCCACCCAGGTGCCCCTATTTTTGTGTTCTTCAGGAGGAGAGGATATTTTTAGGCAGGATATACAAATAATTGATATTAGGAACAAGCTAGAACCAACAGTAGTGTCTCAGAGGTTTAACACCATACAGATACATTTCTTCTTCAGGCTGCATGTCTCTGTAGGTCAGCAGGGACTCTGCTCCACCCAGAAAGCCAGAGACCCAAGCTGACTGAGATTCTACCCTCTGGGATAGGATAGCAGGGAAGAGACTCTTGGAGAATGACACATGGGCTCTTCTATATGTTGGCCCATAGCACATGTGCTCAAAGGCCATTGGTCAGACCAGTCATGTGACCCTGCGAGAGTGTGGGGCAGGGTGGGGAGCAGGCTGAATATTTATGGGCACTACTGTCCCTGCCCCAAACTCTATGCTAATACAATAAAACCTCAGATGAGATGGATGATTTTCTTGGGAATTGTAAATTAGCATTGACCTAAGAAGAAAGAATTCAAAAGAGATGTGTAGGAATAAATGGAAAACAACTCTTGAGAATTACCTTCAAGGACTGGGCTCCATCCCAAGTGGTTTTATTGGAAGAATATTGAATGTGTCTGTTGGGGGGAGAGGTGAGATGCTCTCGGAATCCACTGAGGACTGGGTGCCAGGTGTGGAATGAATAGAAGTCAAGGGGGCTCTAGAGGCTGGGAAGCAGGAGGCAGGAAGTGCTACATCATGGTGTTAGGGGAGGGTGTGGACCCCCACACCCGCCCTTCAGCTCCTGCAGCTCGAGTGAGGGTATGTGCCACACTGTGCTACTTCTGTAATGGAAGCTGGTTGCCTGGGGTTATCCTGTCATGGTTAATTATGTATGTCAACTAGACTGGGCCATGGTTGTTCAAGTCTTAATCTAGATACTTCCACGAAGGTGTTTTTGGATGAGATTAACATTTAAATCTGTGGATTCTGAGTGAAGCAGCTTGCGTTCCATAGTGTGGGTGGGCCTCATCCAATTGGCTGAACCCCTGAACTGAACAGAGACTGACCTCCCCTGAGCAAAGAGGAATTCTGCCAGCAGACAGCCTTTGGGACTCAGCTGTGCCCTTCTCTGGTCTCCAGCCTGCTGGTCTACCCTGTGGATTTTGGACTCGCACCTCCGCAATTACATGAGCCAATTCCTTAAAATAAATCTCTCTGTATATATACATCCTGTTGGGTCTCTGGAGAACCCTGACCAATACACCTCCCGACAGACCACAGGCAACAGGGGAGAGGCTGATTCCATACCAGAAAAGTGGGGCCATGTTACAGGCAGGGAGAATGCACACTCAGCAGCCAAAGAGTCTCCAAAGAGAGCAAAGAGAGAGACATACACCCCTGGGGTGTCAGGCTGTAGCAACTTTGCCAGAAGCATGGCAAGCTCTCAGTTCATCATGTGAAGCTAATGCAATCACGAGAAAAACATGATTAGGATGTTATTTATAACTGCACATATTTAAAGTTAAGGGGTCTTTCTGTTCACCAAGAATGGATATTCTTCAGAGCCTTTAACTATCGGGTACCTACTGCGTCAGCAGCTTTCATCATCTTGGTGCAATGAAGCGTCACCTCTGTGCTGGGGCTGATGACCTTGAGGCCATCCCAGCAGCCCCCAGCAGTTGGGGGTGGGCCAGAGCTGATGTGTGAGTTTCCATGAGGCAGAAATGGACAAGATGGCTCCCTGGAGGTTAGGTGAGGACTCCAAGGCCAGACAACTGTTAATTGATGACTGCTAGAAGGAGTGAGGTTTGCAGAGAAAGGTGTTAAAAGATAAGAGATTCACTTCAGGGCCTCCCTGACAGGTGCCCCGAGGCATTAGTCTCTTTAACTAGAGTAGCAGCGAGCAAGTTGTCAGTAGACGGGTCTCTCCTGACTGCTGAGCCAAACTGGAGCGGCCAGGCTGGTACTCGTTCCCTTTTTTGATCAGATGTTCTAGGCTCACTTCTCTCGTCCCCACCTCTCTGCTCTCAGGACACTGTGACATCTGGACGGGCCCACTAAAGACAGGGAGAAGGAGGGGCGATGAATCTAGGGAAGGAAGGAATGCAGAGAAGGGAAGACAGATGTGTGATAACACAGACTGATTTGTGTGCAAATTCAGTCGGCTGCGATCTATGAGTCAGGGGCTCTTACCATGCCCCAAATCAAAGCTGGGTAAATACTGCCACTTTTGTTTGCCTTGAAACTTAGCTGTCTGCAGGCATGTTAGGAAACCATGGCAAAGGGCATTCCAAATGCATGTGGTGCTTTTGAGTTTATTTATTTGCCTCAATCTGTTCCAGTTACATTTGAGCATGGTGTGATTATCCATCTCACACTGACGGAAGACCACAGCCTGTGCGCAGGGAAGGGGTGGGGCTGGGGAAGGGTATTTCCTAGCTCCATCTAATTTAAAGCACCTTGAGCTGAGTGGTGCAGTGAAAAGGATGTGGCTAAAACAAATAAAAATCAGAGCAGGATCAAAGCACATGCACAAATCTATTCCTTCTGGAAGCAGCTTCTCTTTCCTGTTCCCTCTCTCCCCGGCCCCGGTTTTTCCCTTACTGGAGTCTCAGGGATTCTTTTGTGGCCAAGCTCCAGGATGTCCTGTCTCCTCAGAGTGCCCCCTTGGTGGTTTCATCTCTGATGGATGGGGCAAAGGCGCTGGCACAGCAGCTTGAGGGAGATCTAAGGGCCCCCCTAATCCCCTGTGGGCATGGGAAATGTGGCTCCAAGCAGGTCAGAGACAGAGGTGTCTGGAAGGTGCTTGTTTGAAGTCCAGAGCCTGAGGACTCCAGAATGTGACTATAACTTGCAGCTCCCGCCTGCCTCCCCTGGCACTTCGGGCCCTGGTGGCCACTGGGTGCTGTTCCCCACGAGAGACACATGGAGCCAGGGGCCCCTGAGCCACTGCCCTGCTCTGCCCCACACTCTCTGTCCTCGCCCCCGGAGTGTGGGGAAGCACGGCTCTGCTCAGGGCTGGACGGAGCGCATCTGGCCAGGCCTCGGGTTCTTGGGCTTCCCACTGGCCTGGGACCTGCACAGGTGATCCCAGGCAGCAGGTGCCTTAGCTCCCCCCACACACGTGTCTCACCGCATGCCCATCCCCTTACACAAACCCCACACACCTCCCCCACATTACCCCAGAAACCCCACACACCGCTCCCACATTACCCCACAAACACCACCCCCACCCCTTCTCCGAAATCACACTACAACCCCCACCTGCACCGTACCCACACTCCGCATACCCCCACATACTGCCCCCCCCCACCCGCATGACACACATGTTCCTGTGTGTGTGAAGTCAAGGTGGGGGAACTGGGTTCGAGCAAAAGGATGCTTTACCCTTACTGTCCCTTTCCCTCAGCCTCCCGGTTGGACTGTCCTTGAAGGCTCTCTGGTCACGGGGAGGCCACGAGTAGCTCAAGCCGCGCACAATCCTGGAGAGAGACCATCTCCTGCGTCTCATGTGTGATGTGTGTGTGTGTGTATGTGCATGTGGCATGTGTGTGGTGTGGGTGTGTGTGTGGTGTGGGCTTGTGTGTGGCACGTGTGTATGGTGTGTGTGTGTGGCATGTGGCATGAGCATGCGTCCCTCCAATGTGGGGAGAGGCATGAGGGGGCGCACAGTGCAGCGAGCTGTTGTCGGGTTGTTTCCTCAACAGCACCAGCAGCTGGACGTGAGCGCCGACTAAGGCTACCCTGACACGGGCCTAATGAAGGTGGCCTGGTAGCTCATGCCGTGGAAGGTCTGAATTGAGCTGAGGGAAGTGGCCATCTTGTCACGCTAACATGTGTTTGAAGACAGGACTGTGTGTGCCTCCCGCACTAACAGGACCAACCAACCCTCTCTTTCCTGTGGAGCCCTGGGAAGGAAAAGAGGTTTGAAGATAAAAAAATGGAAACTGAATTAAGTCTCAGAAACCATATAGTCAAGCCCCTCCATCTCACGGATCAGAAACAGTCTAGTAACCTGGCTGGGAGGCCCCATATTTGCCCTGCCCAGCGGTTCTGACTGACCACGGCCGCTGCTCCTAAGTGGGGCTCTACCCCTTGCTGGGACCCTGTGCTCTCGTCCCCTTTGCCTGGAAAGCCCATCTCCCCAGCCCCACCGACCATTCATCTGGGAAAACTCTGGCCTTGAACTGTGGTGACCTAACCTACCGTTCCCACTACACTGGGCGGGGCCCATGCTGTGTACCGGTGCGTCCCGGTACCAGTTGGAGCAGTGTCCTGCACGCTCAGGCGCCACTGTATATGGCACCCTGGTGCTCAGGGCCAGGTGGTGCCCGTCCACTTGTTTGCCTCCGCCAGACAGAGACACCCGCTCACCCCTTACTTCCGTACCCCGTCCACACAAGCCCCCACTAAACGGCAGCAGATAAAGGTGTGATTGAAAGGCTCGCGGAGGGATGTCTGCAGGGACCTGGGACAGTCTCTAATAGCTCAGAGAGGACGCGCCTGCCAGGGCTCTGAACCCACTGCCGGGCTGCGTCTTACTGTGCTGTTTACCATTCGGGCTTTGGACTTACTTCCCGTGCGTGTATGTTCTCAGTCCGACAACAGCTACTAGCGATCTGTTCTCACAACTGGAAGGGGGACCGCAATAGTAAGCTGAAGATGTGCATCACTCAAGAAGGAAAGGCCGGCGGGGAGCAGAGCCTGATGAAACATAAAGTTCCGTCTGAATAACGGTGGTGAGTGTGGTTGCTCACCGGGACCTAAGCTTTGCCCTGATCCCTGATCTAGTGTGTGCTCACACCAGGAAAACTGAGTTCAAAGCAAGAATATTAAACTGCTTCAGGAGGGTTCCTTTATACTGATGAAAGGTCAACACACAATAAAGTTATACATTTTCCTAAAATCATGGATAGTACAATAACCGTATTTATTTGAAAAAGGATCGAAGCTACAAGAAGAAACGTTCACAAATGCATTTGTGAGAAGCTTGACCAGTCATCTCTTAGTCCTTGATTGATGGTGTGGACCAAAGGGAAGTGGGCTCGGTGGGTTATTAATTACTCTGTGCTATACAGAGAGAAGGTCATGTCCAGTTAAAGTCATCTGAGATGTCCACTGGCCAAGACTGGTGGCATGTCTGAGATCCAATTTTGTTTCCCCCTGGTCCTTTGCTGCCTGCCATACCAGTGCCCCTGCTCAGGCTAGGTCTGTCTGCTCTAAGTCTGGCAGCCCCAGATGTGAGTCAGCGGCCTCTGCTGAGTGTGGCCCCACAGCCCCCTTGCTGTCCCTCTATTTCAGGTGTGCCGGTGAGGACCCAGGGGTGGGGTGGGGTGTGGCCAGTCCTGCTTTTCCTGCTGACACAAACCCTTTGGTTTCCCTTCCCTGCTCAGTGGGGCTGATGGCTCCATGGGCAGTTTGTGGTCCTGATGGCCAGGCTCCAGAACCCAGACCACCCCTCCACCCAGAAATTCTGTGCAGGGGATTCAGTATTTAGAAAGGCAGTGTCTGGCCTTCCCTTCCCCATGGACGGGCAAATGCCCCTGCTCCTGAGAGAGGTGCTCCTCCTTGCCCCACCCCCAGCCCTGCCCACTGGTCTCTGTACTCAGTGCCCGACAAGTCAGCCACTGCAGAAGGGTATCAGGGAAGTGAATAATAGATGAATCCAAAAGTCAGTCTCCTAACTGTACGCAGCAGACGAGGGCCCCTGTAAATACTAAATGGCTGAGATACTACTACAGATGTTGTGAAAATACAAATGAAAGAACAAATTAGAAACAGAGCAGGGACTTCTTGTGAATTAAAACAATCATCTCCTGGATAAAAGAGAAAAATCAAGTCAGCAATGACAAAATATTTAGAAAAGAATGAAAGAGGAAGGTTACATGTGCGGGCTCATTGGCTGTAGCTTGCACTATCCTGAGAAGATAAGTCTACAGTTTTGAAATTGTCAAAAGACATTAATTAAAGAAATTATTCAAAAGGAAAAAACCCCAACAAACCCAAGGAAACAGGATGAAGGGATAATAGCAGCAGTAACTACTTAGAAAACAGAACATAATAGAATTGATCAATGAAACCACAGTCTGACTTTTTAGGAAAATAGAATAAATTACTAGCCAGCTGATCAAGGAAAACACAAGAAAACACGGATGTGCCCCATGAAAACAGGCTCAGAGAAACCAGCATGGGACGGGAATAATTCCTACAGCTCTACACCAAGTGTTTGAAAGTGGGGCTGGAGAAAGAATTTTCTAGAAAAGTGTATGTTATGAAAATTAATTGAAGAAGGGGTAGAATACTTAAGGGCGCCAACACCTACAGATACTGCAGAAAGCTGGAAAAGCATCGCAGCAACAAAGTGCGTATGGCTTGTGCACGGGTGCGTGAATGTGGTGTGTATGTGTGTTGTGTGTATATGTGTGTGTGTGCACGTGTGAATTGAGAATGTGGTATGTTGTGTGTCTATATGTGTGTGAGGGTGAGTGTGAGCTCCTCTCTGCTTCGGCCTCCTGTAATGTCCTTCAGGCTCCCCAAGCTCCTCCAAGTGCCAACGGCAGTAATAAGGGAGGGAAGCTGCAGGTGTGCACAGGACGGGCCCCAGGTGTGCACAGGACGGGCCCCGCCCTGTGGGCCGTGGCACCCACCACCCACCCACCACCGCAGGTGCCCTACACTGGACTCCATCCTTCCCTGGCCGCTCAGTGTTGTGCAGCCCCCAGGGCTTCCTGCTTTCTGCCATCCGAGGGAGAGTGGGAGAAGGGGGCAGCAGGTGGGGGACTCCATGCCCTCCTCCCCTCCCCTTCCCTCCAGGGAGGATGGCTGCCTGGCAGCGGGGCGTGGTCAGCACGTGGTTCCCACCTGTCCACCCGCAGGGTTGCACGTGGCCGACACCCTCAAGACATCTTGCCAGGGTCAAGCTCCCAGTATGCAGGGCCCGCCCTGGGAACTGCGAGGTGGGTGGGGAGGCCTGGCCCTTGGACACCCCCTGTTCCAAGCTCCCCGCAGGGCTGGACAGATGGCCTTTGTCAGGTCTGTGACTCAGGGCCACTTCACCTTCTGCCTGCTCACAGAGTTGTTCCCCAATAAACACCTCTGCTGAGCTTTGCCTCAGCTTCTGCTTGGGAAGAACCCCTGCTGGGATGCGTGGCCCTCTCTCCAGGTCCCCCTAGCTACCCGGGCCGACAGCAGCATCCCCCCAGCTGTTGCCAGCTCCAGAGCTATCGTAACCAGTTTCTTTAAACTTCCTGCTTATATTTTTGTAAATAGTTCCTTAAAAGAATGCTTCTCCAGTTACTCAGGCTGAGATGGCCTCCGTCACCTGCCAGGCCCCTGCCTGCTAGAAGGTCTAGATATGATAGGGCCTGCTTGCTAGGCAAGAGTGGCATAAGGGCAGGCCCCCTCGGCAACCTCTGTCCCCACCATTGGAACTGCTGGCCCTCAGACCCTTTGAGAGAAATTCTGGAGCTGTCACCGTTGACAAAGGACTTCCTGTAAATGGGAAGGACTTCCAGCTTCAGATGCAGGACTGGACATGGGGGTTCATGCTGCCTCTTCTGAATTCCACTGAACTGGGGAATGATGGAGGACAAGACAAAAGAAAAGGGACATCAGCTGCGAGAGATGTTGGTGACATCGTGAAGCTGGAAGGTGGAGGGACGAGTGTGAGTGGTGAGGGCGGGACAAGCAGCAGGCTGCGTCCGCAGGGTGGGAGCAAGTCCATCAGCAGCTGAGCCTTGGGGTCCTGGGCCGGGACGGCTTGTGGCCCTGATGCAGGGTGGGTCAGAAAGGACAAGGACAGGGAGGAGGGGTTCCTCCTAGCTCCTCGTCTCCAGCCTCTTGCCAGGGACAGGGGCATTAGGGGAAGTTTGCAAAGTGGGTGGTGACAACTCCAGCCCCTGGTTCTGCTCAGCCTCTAGCCAGGATGTCCTGGAATGGTCAGCATCTCTCGTTGTGTCCCAGGGTCCCCACTGTCAGGCACATCCCAGGGGGACGCTTTGCTCGTGATTCTCTCTCAGAGGACTGACCCCCAGCAGAAGGCAGGTGTGGGTTGGAACTTTCTGCTTCTCTCTTTCCTTCCCTGCTGCCCTCTTTTTTAAAAAAAGGTGCACGTGGGGAGGGGAAGGGGAGAAAGGAAGATGTTCAGCCCAGAATGTCCCTGTAGAAAGGACACGGGGCACAGGACAGCTGGCAGCTGGTCCCACAGGAGGTGTCTCCCTGCCGTCCCACATAGCCGGGTCAGGGGCAGAGAAGGGTGCACGGCCGTCCCTATAGCTGTGTCCTGGGGACAGGGGTGGGGGTGTTTGAGCTAGTCCCAACAAAGGCTTCCCCCGCCCCCAGAGTTCCTTCCTGTGCCTGGGGCTGAATGCTGGCTTGTCGGGTGCTGTCGCAGGAGGAGAGCCCCTTGCAATGCCGGCCTCGGGATTCGTAAGTCAACTCCTAAAAGCTGCTCTTTGGGGGCGGACGCTGGGGAATGCCAGGTGGGAAGAGGCCTCAAATGCATGTGTGCTTAACAAAATATGTCTCTATCATGTTCCGTTTCCTGCTTTTGGGAAGGCTGCGAGGCAAGTGGGGCCATGTCAAGGCCCTGCAGAAAGACAAGACCCTTGCTTGATGCCCCCCAGCCTCACGGAAGAGCTTTGGTCTGTACATTGGTGGTTCTGGGTTGAGGAGGAAGGTGGTCAGAAACAGGAGGCACAGGGAGAACATTCTGTGGGTACATGGAGTAGGCTTCCCAAAGGGCCCCTGGGAACAGGGCAGTGTCACCAGCTCGCCCTGGTGTGTCTGGGACTTTATTGGTTTTAAAACTGGAAGTCTCATGTTTGGGGGACACCCTCTGCCCAGTCGGTCACCATGGTTGCCCTGGGACTGGTTGGGGGCGCTCTCTGAGGAGGGGTCCTCCTGGGCTGGGTGTGTGGGGTGGGTTGGGGGTGGGCTGTACTTCCAGAAGGGGAAGAACAGGCTGAGGGACAGGGCGGATAGGGTCCTGGAGGGCTTCTGGCTTGAACTTGACTTCATTAAACCTTAGATAAATGAGGTTTAGAGTTCCCTCTTTGGCTTGGGGTAGAGTGAGCCCTTGGCTACTTACATGGGTTTCAATGTGTGTTTTATGGAATTCGCTTCTTGGGTAACCTGTCTGGCCTCATGCAGCTTGGCTTGGTGGAGTGGGCTCTCCCGGGTGCAGAGCTGGGAGTATGCCACCAGAATCTGGACCTCGGTTTCCTCCAGTGTGGGATGGGGCCTGGATTCTGTGCTCCCAGGCACTGTCCAATCCAGCCCTTTCCGACTGTTGTGCTGGGTGCCCTCACAGCTGGGGTCACCCGGGCTCCACTGCCTGGGCGGAACCAGGGCTCCGATTAGCATTGGGCCTGGAACACGGCAGCCGGGCAGGCATCTGGCCTTCCTCCCACTTGCCTCCCATTTTATGTTCAAGGTGCTGCCTGGACTCTCAGTCCGGGAACTGGCTGCCTTCTTGTCCTCTTGTCCTGGCCAGCCTTGGTTCCCTGTGTGTCCCCTCACTTCACTGGCTAGTGGGAGTCTTCCTGGGACGCTGGGTGCCCCCAGGCCCTGGGGGGGTCCTGCCCCTACATCCCACTCCGGAAGCCTGCCTCCTGCACCAGGCTGTGGGCTCCCCTCCCATGACCCGTCCTTCTGGGGAGCCTGGCCCTGCTCCAGGTGAGCTGAGCAGGCTTTCCTCAAGGGCTATTAACCGACAGAGGAAAAAAATGTGGAGGATGGCGGAAATAAGGTGAGGTTAACTTAGGGTTTAGCTGTGCTTTTAGAGATTATCTCAACTGTTTTTCTCATCTGCTTTTCAAATTAGGAACAGGAGGTACTGAAATCATGTCAGATGTTACCCACAGGGCGAGGATTAGGCAAGCTGGTTGGGACTAGGCGCGGGTTTACCGCACGCTGCGGAAACGCATCCTTGCATTTCGTTTCTGGCTGCAGGGAGAGGCAGCGAGGGGAACCGAGCGCCCAGCCATCATCCCTGAGCACCCCGGGCCGCTGAGAGAGAAAGCAGAGCAGAAACCCCCAGGGAGCGTGCCTGTGTCAGCATGGCCATCGGGAGAGTCACACGAGGAACATGCTTTAAATCCATTACGCTAAGTGCTTTGGGCTTTATGTGCTATGGGACTCTCAGTCTGGGAAAAAACCTTTTAATAAGTCATTATTAAAACCATTTGCCTTTCGACTGTTTGCATATATGATTCTTGAAATATCTCCCTCCTAATTGTCCAGGATATTGACATTCGGCAGAGCTCCATCTCCATCGAGGCCGCTGCCCTGTTGTAAAGCTGCCACGGCGAGTTGGCGGGGCTCAGGCCGCATGGAGGACTACAGTGCTGGGGCTTCGGGGGGGCCCCACTTCTGCTGCTCAGGGCCTGCCTGGGAGGGGAGAGGTGGTTCCAGCCCCCCTTCCAGACCCGGAGGGTCAGGAGCTGCAAAGCACCCACGCGAGGCTGCAGGGAAAGTTCCCGGAAAGTCCTAGTGTGTCTCATTCCAGCAGGGGGTCTCCACAGAAGACAGGAAGTAGGGGGAGCTAAAGAAGGCAGGCTGCACCTTTGCCATGTTGTCCCGTAGCTGTGGACCCCAGTCCTCCTGGGGCTGCTGGGAGACAGTGCTTTCAGGCTACACAGAGTCAGGTTGGCAGTCCGCACCCCTGATGGCAAAGGCCACCTGCTGGGGCCTCTGGCGCCTCTGGTGCATGGAGGCGCTCGGCCACATCGTTACAGTGGGAGAGGTGTGGTCCCCCTTCCAAGGAGCCACGGCCTCAGCCTCAGAGGGAGCCGGACGTTTCTACATGGGGTTACATGATTTACTGGTGAATGAGAAAGGACCAGGAATGGTCACAGGGGTGAGGAAGGGAAACAGGGGTGCTCTCTCTGGGGACTGGCCAGAGGGAGAAGGGGCGTCCAGGGAAGTGAAGGAAGAATGCTGGAGGTTGAGTGAACCAAGGGACCAAGAGCTTGGTGGAGTCCAATAAGTGAAGAAAGGCCAGAGGGGTGGGGGGCAGTGGAGGACAGGCTCAGGGTGGTGAGAGATGAGACCCAAGTGCTTGGCAGGGGACAGAGTGTGAAGGCCCCTCTAGGAATGTCGCACTTAAGAACACCCAAGAGAGGATGGCTCGGTCATATTCATGTTCGATGGGCTCCTGCTGACTCCAGCGTGCTGCATCCAGTCAGCTGAGCAGACCAGACAGAAGGCTACTGCACTGGTCCAAACCTCCTGTGGATCTTGAGAGGGGCACAGAACATCCCTGGAGGGCAGAGGAGCAAACACCCATCTTGGTCAGTCCCTTCTTCGAGGATGAATTAACAGGTGGAGAATCCAACAGGGGACCTGTCGTGTGAACGCTTAGCTCACAGAACCTTGAAGATAAGGAGGAGAAAGCAGGTGTCTCTGAAAATACCAACACTTTGTCTCATGGAGTTTCCCTCATCTTGGATTCTACCTGGAGAGTATTCCATTTTCATTTTAAGAGCAGTTACCACTGTGCTTCCTCAAAGGCCAGAAAACGTCACATTTCCCCCAGCAGTATAGCAGAGAACATTTTCACCACATCTCTACCTGTAAAGTGTTTTTAAGTTTTTTCTATTTTTGTGATCTGAAGGGTAGAGTGGTACCTCTTTGTGGTTCTGATTTGCACTTCCCTGACTTCTGGTGACTTTGAGCCTCTTCTCATGTTGCTGGGCATTCATTCATTTGCTCCAACTCCCTTCTTTTGCCCATTTATATCTTCTGTCTACTTTTCTATTGGGTATTTGGCTTTTTCTTATGAGTTGATGCTTATTGTATATTTTAGGCATTTCTCTGTTATCAGTCATCTCTGTTAAAATATATTTTGGGGCGCCTGGGTGGCTCAGTTGGTTAAGCGAGTGGCTTTGGTTCAGGTCATGATCCTGGAGTCCCAGGATCAAGTCCCACATTGGGCTCCCAGCTCCACAGGGAGTCTGCTTCTCCCTCTGACCTTCTCCCCTCTCATGCTTTCTCTCTCTCAAATAAATAAATAAAATCTTTAAAAAAATAAAAATATATTTTGCACATTTCTTATTTCTATTTTTTTGTGATATCTTTGGCCATATATATATATATATATATATATATATATATACACACATATTTTTTTTTTAAAGTGAGCTTAAACTTTCAAGAGAAAGTTTAATAGTCCACATATCATAAATGCTTGGCTTGGTGAATTTTGACAAGGTACATAAGTGTGTAATCCAGACTATGTCTAGACTATCCGATTGAGACATCAAATGCTCCTAGGAGGTCAGACACCTTCCTCTGCGCATCCAGGTCCACCCCTCACTCCCGGGTGCCCACAGCCATTCTGCCGGCTTTGGGTAAGCAAGTCCTCACACTCGTGCTCTCCTCGGACGAGGAAAGTAGCACGGCCGCTTACAGAATTGAGAAAGTAGAGTGAACTCCAGAGAAGAAAATGCTGGTTACTGTCTGGGATTTGATGCCCTTTTGACAGTCATTGGCCATTTTGATGTTTTTCTTCGGTGAATTCCAGTGAGGACTCTAATGCATTTTCTCTTGGAAACTTGCCTTTTACAAAAACAACTGCATCAGAACACACTTTCCAGGGTAAGGATATGAACCCTCGGTCATCCTCGTTGCCCATAGTTTTCTTGATTCATTGTTTGCTCAGTTTTATCGTTTGAGGTACAGATACTCATACATTTTAGGTGAAAATACCCTTTTCAGACTTTAAGAGATCCTACTTAACTTACCACGAAGTCAGTTAAATATGCAACTGTATTTTCTTTTAAAAACAGTTATGGCTTCTTTTTTTACCCTTAGCTTTTCGATCTGTTCGGAATTATTTCGGGATGTGGTTTGGAGTGAGGCTCTGACTTGGATTTTTTCCCAAGGAGGCAATTTCTGAAGCACCTGTAGTGGACAGTTCGTGCACTCTGCCTGCCAATCGGGGACAATTCTGTGCGGACGTCATCGCCGTCGCCGTCTCCGGCTGCGCATTTGAAGATCCTGCAGGGCAGACAGCTGTCACTGCTCCTCTGTCCCAGAAGTCTCAGTTTTTATTCCCATCAGGTTATCCTTTCAGATCATCTTTGGGGCCTTTGAGTCAACTCTTTGCAGGAGGATTAAACTCAAAATAATTTGAGACAATCTGGCTTACTACAGGATAGCTTCTCAGAAACACAACATATCTCCCCAGAGACTTGTCACTACTCTGAGTGCCAAGGCAAGATCCTACTCGTTGGTTTTATCCTCAGAAATGGACACAGCCCTGGCACGTTGCAGGACTTACACGCAGCTCACGCATGGGTAATGTAGGAGCGTGTTGGGAGCTGATGCCCTGAGCTGTCCCTCTGTCCCTTTGTCCCTCCAGGAGGCTGGGTGTTTCCTTCATTCCCTGTGGGTTTTGGGCAGCATGCTCCTGAGCGCCAGGCACCTGGGACTACCTGGGATCCTTCCAGGGCTAAAAGGAGGCTCCTGGCCCACGGTAGCCCAAAGAGCTCCGCTGTACCTTATTCTGTATATTAGGCTGCTATAGAATATTTCATCTTACAAAGGATTCCTCTGCTAAAAAATGTTTGAAAACTGTACCTTAGGGCCAGAGGCTAACCCTTCAATAGTGAGATCGAGTCCACAGATTGAGGAAGGGAGCTATGTGGATGCCAGGAGCTTTTCTGGCAACACACCGTCCACGACGTGGGTGGCCTTAGGAGCCCCTTACACATAAAACCCAAGTGACGCTGAGCTGTTTTAAAGGGAAATGGGAACAGTGTACGTGGAAGTGATCAGGAAGCGTCTCTTTTTATCCAGAACATTCCAGCCGAGCAGCCTCCCATCGCAAGGAGCAAGGTGGAGGCAGCCATGGTGGGCCCGTGGTCTGGACGGCGTGAGGTCACCCAGAGGGCTCCCCTGCCAGCCAGCGTTGCCGGAGACCCTGGCTGCCCTTCTCCAGACGCAGCTGATGGAGGACATTCTCTCTGTGACGGCGTCGGAGAGCTTGTGTTTCCTGCGCAGCCGGGACGGCTCGGTAGCTGTGCTTGATTTCTTTTCCTTCTGCCAAAGGAATTCCCACTTTATCTGCCATCGGGGTGGAGCTCATTTCCAGCGCGGCATTTCCGAGGGCTGAGCCCGGCAGGCCCTATGGGCGTTGTCGGGTCCTGCTGGCGAAGGGGAGGCCGCCGTTTCCTTCTCTCCCCTTCTCCCATACTGATAGCAACGCCCATGGCCTCTTACGATTTCTCCAGAGAAATGGAAATTGCAGCTCAGGGTCTTAAAACAGGGTCCTTTGATCTACACGGTCCAGGAAATAAAACACCTTGGCAGTTCTGGAGTCCAGACAGGAACGCGTTTTCAGGGAGTCCCTGTGCCGCGCTTGTCCAGAGCGGCACCCCCAGTCCTAACGGGTGCGGTGAGGCCCCTAGTGTGTGCAGCCGGGTCCTGTTTGGTGTCCACAGCTGTTGGCAGACGGTTCCGTGGCCCCCCGCGGATGCGTGTGTCCTAATGCCGAGTTGCCAGGACTGTTGTCCCCTCCCCCCACCCCTCCCCCTTCCTTATCAAGGCCACCCTCCCCCACACGGCAGCCCTGCTTGTTGCCTGAAACGGCTGTGCAGTGAGAACGCCCCTCCTGGGTCCGCGGCATGGACAGCTGGGTCTGGGGCTTCTTCCCAGGGTCTGGCCCTCTGGGGGAACAAGGCCCAGCCAGGTCTCAGTAGGGCTCCTCCCGACAGCATGTTCTAGTCCCCTGAAGACAGAGTCTGGTGCAGGGCACCCCCAGGCATCTGTGTGGGTCAGGTAGGAGGTATCTGGCTGAGATGGACAGACTTGTGTCCCTCCCGCCCCGAGAGGAATAAGTCCCTGGACCTCGAGCGTGACTGCCTTTGGAGACGGGGTCTTTAAAGAGGTAGTGAGTTAAAAATGAAGTTTTTCGGGTGCATCCTGACCCAGTCTGACTGGTGCCCTTGTAAGGAAAGGGGACTAGGACACAGACAGATACAGAGGGAAGGCCCTGTGGCCACCCTGGGTGGAGACAGCCATCTACTAGCCAAGGAGCCAGGCCTTGGAAGAAACCAGTGGGGACCTTAGTCTTGGGCACCTGGTCTCCAGAGGAGCAAGGAGCTGAGTTTCTGCTGTGAGCAGCCTGGGGCATGGTACTTTGCTGTGGCTGCCTGAGCAGACAAGCCCACTGGCCACCTGGCCCTCGAGGTGTCCTTTGGTTTCTGAATGCGACAGATGGCTCTTTGAGATTTTCTGACTCCGCCCGGTGGTGTGGGTGGCGTGGGAAGCAGGGATGGCGTGCTCACAGCAGCTACGGGGATTGTAGAACAGACCCCATGTCGGGGCTGGGTCCACACACAGCATGCAGGGGGCCGTGGGCCCAGCCTGGGAGGGTGGGACTGACTGGCTGGGTGGACCCCCTGGACACAGATGAGATGAGCCGCTGGGGAGGGTCGCTGCCACTCCAGGGGACACATGCAAGGGTCCACCGTCCCCACTGGGCTGACAAGATCCCCTCCGCCTTCCTCGTTGAGACCAGGACCTCACTGGGTGGTGTGTGTCTGTGAGGGGCTCCGGCAAGCGGAGTTAAAACCCTCGTTGGCAGGAAGACTCATTTCCTGTGAGTTGGGAACAATATTCTCAGAGGCCACACACACGAAGTGTAAGAAGTGACTATTTTATTGGGCGTCTCCACTTTGTGAAAAATTTGTTGAGCTCCACACTCACCATATGCACACTTTTCTGTCTGTGTAGTAGGCCTTAATAAGAAGTTTTGAAAAGGGCTTTTTATTTTTTTTTTAATAACCAAACCTATTTTAGGAATCAAGGCTATGCATCGCCTGATAACAGAAATGAAAGATAATGTCTTCCAGATCAACCCAGTTGTCTAGATGGCCAATTCAGGGATTCCTCCTCCCATGTCCCAGGGCCAGGTCTGGGCTTGGTGGGGGCAGGGGTGGGCTGCCGGGCATGGCTACGGGGAGGTGTCCCATCTGACTTTCCTGGTCTCTGCCTCGGCCTCTGCCTGCTGGCATTGATCCTGCCTGGGCTGCGGTCAATCCCGAGGATGGTAAGGGCACTGGCGTCACCTGCCCAGGGGTCAGGCCTCTCATGCTCACCTGTGACCTCCAATGAGTCAGAGCTGCTGATGGGGTGCCTCTGAGCTTGGCTGAGCTGTAGCCAGTTTGAAAGCTTCTCCTGAAGGGAAGGAGGGACAGGCTGCACCAGCAATACCCATGGCGAACATGGGGACAAACGTCAGGAGGAAGGTGCCAGTGAGGTTTCCAATAACCCCTTCTCCCTGCCTCCTACCCCCAGAGTACCAGGGTTGCAGAGTGGGGACAGGTGCGGGAGAATGCAGGGGAGGGGTTGGAGGGGAAGCAGACTCTTGCCTGCTCTCCCAGGCTGGTGGGGGACTTTATGGGTCTGGCCTGAGCTGTAGACAGGACAGAAGTTCAAGTTTTAATTTTGATTAGACCTGAGTAGGCAGGGAAGGAGATCCCACAGTGTGGTGAGAGGACAGTGGTGGGAGGTCGGGCTGGCACTTCCTGGGTCAGTCTTTCCCAAGTCCGGAGGGATCTGAGCCTCCATGCTGGTCTTCTGGGCCCCTGGCCTGCTGGAATCTAGGCTCAGAGACCTCTGCTGACCATCTGGCCTCTGAAGTCCAGAGGGGACTCTTGGAGCCCTGCAGGCGGGCCTCCCAGCTCACGATGCTCCCTGGTCTCCTGTGCCCTTCATGGTCTGTACTTAACACTGCAGCCACCCACTATTGCCCCCCCACCCCCCAACAATGTGCTCACTGCAGCACGTGAGCATGAGGACCTTCCTGAGAACTAAAGATGGCTTGTGTCACTGCAGGCCCTGTGGCAGGCCCCTCCAGCATCCCTTTGCTGTCCCAGGGCTCCTGGGGCTCCCCGCTTGTCCCATGCCCTGGATGTCTTGCTGACGTCAAGGTAGGCAAGCAGTGCGTGGTGGAGGAGGAGCCCGATGGCCCTCTCTCTGGCCGGTGGTCCCCAGGTCCAGTCTGCAGGACCCCTCTTACCTCTAGCTCCCAGCTTGGGGGGTCACGATCTATCATCCAAGGAAGCAGCCAGGCTCTGCTCTCAGTGGACCTGGTAGAAGTCCTCATGCTTCTTGTAAGTGGGCCTGGAGGCTGCCTGGTGCCTGAGCCCCTGCTGCCCACACCCCACAGCCTCTGGGGCCCTGGTGTGGCTGCTTTGCTCGCCTGGGGCCCCCTGGGCTGCCTTTCCACACCCCACTTTATTCTGACCTCCTAGGGTTCTACGGGGAGCCCGAGACCTGCCCTGGCTTTGCCCCTTCACTGCAACAGGTAGGGGAGGGACTCTACCAGGGGCTGAGACCTCCCCTGGGGGGCAGATGGCAAGACCAGACTCTCAACACAGTTGCACGTTTGGCCTCCCGATTCTTTAATCCTTGCTAAATCACTTACAAAACCAGCCACTCTCCAGAGCACAGCAGAAATGAAACAGACTTTGGAGACAGAAGAATTGACCTATAATCCCAGCTTTCCCACTTTCCTGCTGTGTTAGCTGGCACAAGTTACTTGGTCTCTCCGAGCCTGTCTCTGCATTCACAGAGGGAAACGATAGGACCTGCATCACAGAGGAGCTGGGAGGACTGAACTTGATCGCAAGGCGAAGGCCTGGGCCAGGACTGGGGACACATGGAGGCAGCGTGGGCACGGGCGTCCTCATCGCTACCAGAAGCAGGGGGTTAAGCGCGCACCGGGCTGCTCTTGGGTCTTCAAGGAAAATAACAACGTGGGGGGCATTCGCCCTCAACGGATAATTTCTTCTCTGCAGAAACAGCGTGTGGAGCCAAACGGAGGGAGACCTCCCTTTCCAGAAGTGTGTCATTGAGCCGCAGCTCCCCGCCTGGCGCTACTGGCCTCCCATGGAGCACCCCCCTTCAGAGCTTGCCTTGCCCCCCACTTCCCCACCGACCACGCACTCGAGGGGGAGGAAGCCAGTGCAGTTAGTTGTAAGACTTTCTTTTTGGAAAAATAAGAATTATGGGGAATGACATTAATTTAAAAGCTTTTAAGGAGCCAATTCACCTGTGAAAGTGCTCCCCAGGTAAGAGCCTTCCTGTGCGGAAAGCAGCCCGGTCTTTAAAAGGATTTTAATTAATGTTGCTGAGAAACAGACTGATGGCATTTAAGGCTGAAAGCTAAGCGCAAAGGTGCCCGCCAAGAGTTTTATGACGTGGAGCTAGTTTTCTTAAAGGCCGTTGAAATAATATTCCCATGCACTTAGCCTCCGCATTCAGTCCTGGTCCCGGCCAAAAACGAGCGCTGGAATCCTCAGCGGCCTAACTCTCAGCTTTCCCGACGGAAGGCAGGCGCTCCCCATCAGGACCTACTTGGTTGAACTTGAGAGGAATTTTCAGGAAGGCGGCCTCCTTACTCCCCCTTTGGGCACACACCTTGCTGGGGGCGGGGCAGGGGACAGCTGGTTCTCTCCGCAAGCCTGTCTTGCGTGGCTTGAATCAGAACTGGGGAGAACGGGCCAAAGCTGGAGGAGGCCCGAGGGAGGGTGACGGCGCCCAGGTCCCTGGCAGCCCCATCTGGGCAGTGGACTTAGAACAAACAGCAGGCTCCGGAGTCACCTGAGCTGGTGACAGGAGCTGTCGAGGGTCTCCTGGTGCAGCCAGACACTGGATCCTGACCAGAGTGTCAGGACGCATCCTGGGGGCTGGTGGGGCCAGCGGGGCCGAATTCGGTGAGGGTTTTATCAACAGCAGGGAACAGGGGTGATGGACGGTTAACGGGAATGGACAGCCAGAAACAAGGGAAGAGGCAGAGCTACTGGGCAGGAAATTGAGAAGGGATTAACACATGGGGGTGGCAGTGGGTGGAGTGTGTCCTCCTATGGATATGTCCACCTGGAAGTACAGAACGTGACCTTATTTGGAATAAAGGCATTTGAGGATAGAATGAAGTCAATCTTGAGATGAGATCATCCTGGATCAGGGTAGGGCCAAGACCCCAGGACGGGGATCCTTAGAAGAGACAAAAAGGACACATGGAGACACAGAGGAGAGGCCACGTGGAGATGGAGGCAGACTGGAGGGAAAGGGCCGTAAGTCCAGAGATGGGGGAGCCCAAGGAGCTGAGAGAGAGGGGCAGGAGCCTCCCCAAGGCTCTGGGGGGAGTGTGGCTCTGCCCACTCTTGGGCTTCAGGCTCCTGGCCTTGAACTGAGACAACAGAGTGGTGTACGATGTTCCAGTTGTGGCCACTTACTATGACAGCTGAAGGAGACTCAGTTGGGGGTACTGTGACCCAGAAGAGGCTTTACCATGGTGGGTCCTGAAGCCCTGCTCTAGGGCTCTTCCTAAAACTCACATCAGTCCATTAGTCTGGGAGATGCTGGGTCAGCCCAAGGTTGTATGCTCATGCAGGCTGCGATCTCTGGTTGGTGCAGAAATGGAGGTCTTCAGACGCTCTTACGAGTATGGCTGTTTGTCCACAGAGTGTCTCCTCGTCTCCTCCCCAAATGCGTTTTGGGAAGTGCTGGTCTTGCACACTGGGGCGTCGGGTCTTGGGGAGGTTGGACGCTGCTGCAGAACCAGCCGGAATGGGGACAGGCATGAGGAGGCAGTGGCTGCCATTGAGTGCCTTCACCTGTTCATGGCTGAGTTCCCCGTCTTTAACATGAGGACGAGAACAGCACCCCTTTCACAGGGTCGTGGTGAGAATGGAATGAGTCACACAAGAAAAGCCCTCAAAACAATACCCAGAAAGTGGCCTACGACATTCTGAACGCTTGCTACAGAAATCCCACTAAGAGCACAGTTCTGGAAAAACATGTCACATGACAGCTCCAGCAGCGTCTCCTCCCTGTGGCGGAGTGGCAGAGGGGATGTCACAGTCAGGGACAGGCTTGGTGGTGTGTGGTAACAAACATGCCTCAGATCTCAGGGGCTCGAGCAACACACATCTGTCTGCTGTTCCCTCTGTCTGCCACTTGGCTGGGGGTTCAGGTTGATGGAGCTGTTGCTGTCAGGATGTGGGAGAGCTGGGGGTCATTCCTCGGCTTGTCACTGCCTCCTTGACGAGTGACAAAGGGGACTCTGCCCACATCTACTTGGTCAAAATGAGTCATGTGGCCACTCCTGCCTGCCGTCTAGGTGCAGGGGGCAGGGGCACAAGACCACCACATGCCCAGCAGGAGGGGCTCCAGAAATGCAAAGGCTTGGGGCCCCATGCCCCTTCTCCTCAGCTCCCCAGGAACCTGGGGGCTTCCGGGGGTCAATGCAGGTGGCTCTGTGACCACCCCCTGCCCACTACCCTCAGTGTAGCTGGCCCTTCCCTGTCCCCCTACCTGTGACCTCTGCCAAGTACCCTCACCTCTCCCTGTTCTGCTCCTGGCCAGCCTCCCTTCCATGTCCTTGTGTGCACTGCTTTTTGGATCTGGTCCCATTATTACGTCCCCCCAGATTACCCTGCTGAAACCCTAATTCCAAAGGTGATGGATTTGAAGGCAGGGCCTTTGGGAGGTGATTAGGGTAAGATGAGGCCATGAAGGTGCGGCCCTTGCAGGAAGAGGAAGAGCTCTGAGCTCTGCCTCTCGCTACACGTATGGGAAACAAGGACCGGTTGTGGAGGACACAAGCGGGGACTAGGCATTGCACGGAACCTGACCATACCAGCAGCCTGGCCTCCTCCCAGGAACTGAGGTGGGGAAGGGCCATGGCTTAGCCAAGCAGGGTCTGGCCTTCTGCTGTCTAACCTGGATGGACTACGATGACTTTGCCCCTTAAACCTCCTGTTGGCTATGCAGTGTGCTCCGTCTAGCAGGAGCCCTCCGCAGCTCTCCAGCCCACGCTGAACCGTTCTGGTGTCCCAGGGATTGGCCCTGCTGTCTCCTGTGCCAGAAGCATTCTGCTCTCTGCCTCCCCCTGTCCCAAACACCCCCCCACCCAGTGCAGTCCTCTTCACCGGGTGAGCTCGTTTCCAGCTTTCCAGACTCATCTTCCTGGTCTTGGTCTCATGGGATCCTACTCCTCAGGAAGCCTTCCGGAGCAGCCAGATCTGAGCCCAATCCTTCCTGGCATGAGAGTCAGACCTGCGCCTGGCTGGTTTCCACACTGCCCTGGTGGCTCAGAAGGACGGGAGTACTAGAGTCTTCCCTCTCAAAATACCCCTTCCCCAGCACCCGAAGCCTTACACAGTCTGGGGGATGGGGACATTGTGTTGGTCAAAGAATAGAGGCAGCCCAGATTCCAAGCAGAGGGAGAGGACCCCACATCTCCTGACAGGAGAGACGGCAGAGCACCTCTCACTAACTCAAAAGTTAATGGAGAAATAACTTTCCTATGACTTCCACCTGCCAACCTGGTCTCTAGCTTAGACATGACGGTGGCCTCCTGACTGTTCTTCCTGCTTTCTCCTATCATCTCCACGCACAGTGCACATACCTGGGGTGGGCTAGACCCTTCTGGGACCAGGTGGGCTTGCCATTGCCATTATTATTATTATTTGAAAAACACTTTCAAAAACAAGTGTATTTCAAAAACACTTTTTTTAAAGAACAGTTTTTAAGTTCACAGCAAAATCAAGGGGAAGGTACAGAGATCTCCCCTATACCCCTTGTGCCCATATACCCACAGCCTCCCCGGCTGTCAAAATTCTGCACCAGAGGGACACATTTATTACAACTGACATATCTACACTGACACATCTTTATCACCCAAAGTTCATAGTTTGCATTAGGGTTCACTCCTGGTGTTGTCCATTCTGTGGGTTTCAACAAATGTGGAAGGATATATATCCCCTTTCAGTATCATACTTTCAGTATCTTCAGTATCTTTCAGTATCTTTCAGTATCTTCACTGCCCTGAGTCCTCTGTGCTCAGCCTACTTACCTCTCCTTTCCTGCTAAGTCCTGGTGACAACTGATCCTTTTACTGTCTTCATTGTTTTATCTTCTCCAGAAAGGTCTAATTTCATTCTTCCATGTGTGGCTGTCCAGTCCACGTGTGGCTGTCCACTATTTATTGAACAGACTATCCTTTCCCCATTGGATATTCTGACTTACATATGAACTGACTGTATATGCCTGGGTTTATTTCTGGGCTCCTGGTTCTGTTCCATTGGCTGGTGTATCTGTTTTTAATGCCTGTCTGTTAGTTTTGATTACTCTGGCTTTGTAATATAGTTTGAAATCAGAAAGTGTGATGCCTCCAGGTGTTTTCTTTCTCAGGATTCTGCTGACTATTTGGAGTCTTCTGTGGTTCCATATGAGTTCTAGGATTGTTTTTTCCATTTCTGTGAAAAATGTCATTGGAATTTTGATGGAGGTTGCATTGAATCTATAGATGGCTTTCAGTAGTGTAGGCATTTAGCAATATTAATTCTTCTGATTCATCAGCATGGGATTTCTTTTGATTTATTGGTGTCTTTTTCAATCTCTTTCTTCAATCTTATACTTTCGGTGTATAAATTTTTCACCTCCTTGGTTAGATTGATTCCTCAGTATTATATTATTTATCCTGCTATTGTAAATGGGCTTGTTGTCTATATTTCATTGTCAGAGCATTCACTGCTAGTGTAGAAGAATGCAACTGGTTTCTGTTGCCAGTAGTCCTGTTGATTTTGTATCCTGCAACTTTACTGAACTGGTTTATTAGTTCCAACAGTTTTTCAGTGGTGTCTTCAGGATTCTCTATATAAGATCATGTCATTTGTTAACAGAGGCATTTTTACTCCTCCTGACAAAATTGGGCAATCGAGAGGGAAGGGATACATTCATAGACATATACAAGCTATGAAGACTGACTCATGAAGAAATGGAAAATATGAACAGATCATTAATGAGTAAGGAGATGAATCAGTAATCAAAAACTCCCAAATAAAGAAAAGTCCAGGATCAGAAGGCATCATGGCAAATTCTATTAAACGTTTACAGAAGAATTAATGTTAGTCCTCCTCAAACTTTTCCAAAAAATTGAAGAGGAGGGAACACTCCCAAACTTATATTACAAGGCCAACATTGCTCTGATACCAAAGCCATATAAGGACACTACAAGAAAACTATAGATCAGTATCCCTGATATATATAGATGCAAAAATTCTCAATAAAATACCAGTAAATTGAATTCAAAAGCACAGTAGGGACATACACCATGATGAAGTAAAAAGAATGGTGGTTTATTCAAGGGATTTGAGAATAGTTCTATATAAACAAATCAATAAATGTGATCTACTACTTTAAGAGAAGTAAAGATAAAAATAATTATCTCAATAGGCACAGAAAAAGCATTTGACAAAATTCAATAGCCTTCCATGATAAAAACAATGTGTGTATAGAAGGAATGTACCTCCACATAATACAGGCCATACAGTCCTATGGCTAATGTCATACTCCATAGTGAAAGGTGGATTTCACCATTGATATGATCACTCAGTGGTGATTATATATGTGAATATAAGCTGACACATTGTTACTGTTATTTTCCTGAACAAATTATCTGTCAGTTCAATTGTGAATAAGAAAAATAATTTTTTTGTTTTACCTTTATGTATTCATTCACTGATAACCTTCCTTTCTTTATGTAGACATGTTTCTGAACTACATCCTTTCTTTCTCTCTGTAAAACTTTAAAAAATTTCTTGAAATGCAGGTCTACTGGCAACAGATTCCCTCAATTTTTGTTTATCTATGAAAATCTTTATCTCTCTATATCCATTTTTGAAGGATAATTTTGCAGGATATATAATTCTAGATTGGTGGGTTTTTTTCCCTCCTCAACATTCTCTCCACTCTCTTTTTTTCCATAATAAAAACATGCATTTCTGAGGTTATAGAGATGCTGATTCAGTACAACTGAAGTTTTCAACAGGCATCACAAATGATAATGAAGATCACACTTTGAGAAGAACCACTAGTATCCTTAAGCTTCATTCATTTACCAAATCACAGCATCAGAGAATCTACATAGGGACTAATTACTGTGATTTACCACAGAAATGGCTTCACAGAATTATAATGCATTTTTCTTTCCTGATTTTTCTTTTTCTCTTTTTTTTCTTTTTAAAGATTCTATTTATTTACTTGACCCAGAGAGAGAGAGAGAGAGAGCACAAGTAGGCAGACGTGTAGATAGAAGGAGAGGGAGAAGCAGGTTCCCCACTGAGCAGAGAGCATGATGCGGGACTTGATCCCCAGACCCTGGGATCATGACATGAGCTGAAGGCAGATGCCTAACTGACTGAGCCACCCAGGTGCCCCTGATTTTTCTTGACGATTGCTATGTGAAGTATGTTCCACTTCCTGCTCACGTGGTTTCTGAGAAGTCATATAAATTTCTTAGCTTTGCTTCTCTGTAGGTAAGGTTTTTTTCCCTTCTGGATTCTTGAAAAATATTTTCTTTATCTGCAATTTTATGCAGTTTGACTATGATGTACCTAGGTGTGAGGTTTTTTTTTTTTAAAGATTTATTTATTTTAGAGAGAAGGGGATAGAGGGAAGAGAGAGGAGAGGGAGAAAAATCTCAAGCAGACTCCGTACTGATTGGGGTTCAATCCCACAACCCTGAGATCATGACCTGAGCCCAAATCAAGAGCTGGATGCTCAACCAACAGAGCCACCCAGGTGTGGGTTTCTTGAGCACTTGTCTTTCTTAGTGTTCTCTGAGCTGCCTGGATCTGTGGTTTGGTGTCTGACAATTTGGGGGGAAATTCCCAGTCATTAGTCCCTTTCAAATATTCCTTCTGTTCCTTTCTGTCTTTCTTCTTTTGGTATTCCCATTTAGGCATATATTATGCATACTTTTTTCAGTTGTCCCACAGTTGAATGTTGGGTCTTGAATATCCCAGACTTGGATCCTCTGTTCTGTTTTATTCAGTTTTGTTTTTCTTTAGTTTTTTTTTTTTCCCCTCAGAAGTTTCTGTTGACCTATTCTCAAGCTCAGAGATTCTGTTTTCAGCCATGTCCAGTCTACTAAAAAGCCCATCGAAGGCATCATTCATTTCTGTTATAGTGTTTTTGATCTCTGGCATTTCTTTTTGATTCTTTCTTAGAATTTCCATCCTGCTTCTTACTACTCTTCCATGCTGTCCATTTTACCTATCAGATCCTTAGCATGTTAATCATTCTTGTTTTAAATTCCCAGTTTGATAATTCCAATGCCCTTGCCATATTTGGTTCTGGTGCTTGTTCTGTCTTCAAATGATGCTTTTTGGCTGTTAATTTACCTTGTAACTTTTTCTTGGCAGCTAGATATGATGGACTGGATAAAAGGAACTCTTAAAATAGGCCTTTAGTAACGTGGTAGTGAGGGATTGGGAGTGGAAAGTGTTCTCTGGTCCTTCGATTAGGTCTCAGCCTTTCTGTGAGCCCATGACTCCGGACCGTGACCTGCACAGATGTTTCTCAGGTTTTCCTCCCCTTTATGTGGAACAGGATGGCCAAAGTAGGCTGGAATTGGCTATTTCCCTTCTCCCATTTGGAAGGCCAGAATGGATTGGAGGTGGGCTTTTCCCTTCCTCTAGGACATTCAGGCTCTGATAATATTCCATCACACTGGGCTCTTGTAAAGCAGTTTTTCTTCAGGTCAGGCCTTGTTAAGAAGAACAAAACACTCTTCCATATTACAAAATGGTTCCTCTCCTCTCCCCCTGCCAGAAGCGTGAGGAGATTGTCTTCCCCTATTCACTGTGAGAACACGATTCAACTGCTATAGAGATAAGACTCACAAAAGTATGGGGGCCTCTGATGACTGGGTTTCCCTGGAGTTTTAAGATTTTATTTATGTATGTATGTATTTATTTGTCAGAGAGCGGAGAGAGAGTACAAAAGCAGGCAGAGTGCCAGGCTCCCTGCCGAGCAAGAAGCCCAATGTGGGACTTAATTCAAAGACCCTGGGATCATGACCTGAGCTGAAGAAAGCGGCTTAACTGACTGAGCCACCCAGGCATCCCTGTCCCTGGAGTTTTAACCCCCAGACTTGTCCACACTGAGCCTCCAGAAATTCCTGTTATGGTTGAGGTTTCTCTACCCTGGCACGGGTTCCCAAGGAGCTTTCTGCCAATGGGGTTCTGCCCTGTGTCTCTCTGTTGGTCTCTCCAATTTTGCCTTGTGACCTCACTTCTCTGAAGATTCCAGGGAGAGTTGCTGCTTTTTCGTTTATTTTTTATTTATTTTATTTATTTTTATACCAGCTTTGTACTAGTTATTAGAGTGGAGTTATAACTTCCAAGCTCCTTACATCCTAGATTGGAAACTGGAAGCCCAATGCTATCTTTTTACTTATGTATCTTTTTCTATGAAGAGAATTGTTATTTTCCATATTAAATTTTAATGGAGAGTCATACCTTTGACCCTAGGTTTTGCGCCTATGTTTTTGGGTAAAGGGAGACGAACTTTATGGACAAAGATGTCTATGGGAGTTGTCCAGAATAATCCGGGAATAGCCTGTGTCTAATGGCAGGAGAATGCTCGCAGAAATTATACTGTAACAGAATCATGGCACACAAATGCAAAAAGTAGGTTTAAAAAGAGTTTTCAAGCAACATGAAAAGGCACGGCTTGTAATTTCAATTAGTGTTTCAAAAGTTTTATAGATTCCAAATTTTCCATAATATAAATGCTTGTTAGTTTATTTTTAGAAGAAATGTTATAAAATATCACATCTTGGAAGGCCTTCCTAGTCTCCTTGCCCTCCCCCATTGTCCCCTGCAGTGGCTGCCTTATTGCAGCCAGGCCTCCCTGCCTTTGAGGTCTCTGCTGGACTGAACCCCCACCCCCCACCGCCGCCCCCGAGAAGTGCCCTCTTGTCAACTCCCAGCTGAGCCATATGTAGTAGATAATAGATTTTTCGGTCAGGTCCATCTACTTGGGGGAATGTGGTTTCTATGGGTGCTGGAGGTTCTCCTGTTCAGTTTGGCAAATTTCCTAATTTCCTGTCACCATGCTCTCAGCCCAGGCTTCTGTCTGATCCCCAGTTCTTACGTTCTTCCAACAAAAAGACGAAAACGGCAATCAGCTGGTTTTCAGAATGACTGAAAAGTCATGAGGCTTTCTGGCCAAGACAAACAGGCTGATGGAGCTCTCAGTCTTAGACTGGTTTGGGACAGCAGGGCCAGGCATGGGTGTCCAGGTGGACAGCCAGCAGATAGCAGCATGGTAGCCCTTGGGGAGCGGGAGCGTGTCTTGTTGGCGGGCTAGAGGGAGGCACAGCTGGTCCGAGAGGCTCTTCCCACTGGCAGGCATGGTCCCTTCCTCCATGTGGGTCCAAGGCACTCACTCCAGAGCAGCATTCCTGCTTTGATGACACGTTTCCCAGTTGGAAGGTAATCAATCCATGAAAATCTGCCTCTGACTCCTATTCTTTTCTCAAAGCACAGCAGCCGAGGAACAAGCCGGATCTTGGGCAGATCACGGAGCCCATGAGCTGTCCATGTGAATGCTTTCAAACATAAAAAGGAGGCAGACTGGCCTCTGGCTTGTGTCTCAAGCCTTTGAATTAGAAACTCACCCGCCAAGAACGTGTTCTGAATGGCTGGTTTGCGTGGCAGGGAATAGTTCTTGCAGATTCAAAATCTAGATTACTACCAGAAAATGTAAAGCGTCTGGTGATTTGGGAAGTACACCCTTTCCAGATTTAATTGAGAACCCATGTGACTCCCTGAGCTATAAGAGCACATGCTAGCTGTCGAGTGAGAGCGTGACTAATGGTGTACATTGCTGTATGTTAGTCTGGGCGTTCCTAAAAACAGACCCCAGTGCCAGTCACTGATTTGGAAAGGAGCCAAATGAGGATTGGGGCAGAGAGGGGACCTGATTAAGCATTTAGTGAGCTGGGCCCTGCTGTAGAATTTGGGGCTCAGCCTGGAAACCCTCTGAGGAATTTCTGGGTGTCTACTCACTGACTCCTATCCCTCACCACCCTGACTATAAATTCCTGGTATTTCTGGGCTACCCTACCTAGAGCTAAGTGAGCTCCCATGGCCAGAAAAAGCCCCCAGGGAGACAACAGAGAGAAGGGGCACCTGAAGGGCACAAAGACCGTCGTCTGCTGAGTGGGTAGAGTGTGCATGGGGACATTCGTGTGTCCATGACACTCTTCTTCCCTCAGAAGCACCAAGAACCTGGAGATGTAGGAGACAACCGAGTTCTAGATGATTCCACCACTTGAATGTAATCCATGAGTTATGGGGTACCAGCTGGGTGTTGGGTAGGGACCTGAGGGCTAGGGAATGGTAGAGAGCAAAGAGATGAGTGCCCCCACTCCTTGGAATTTCCACACATGTAATCAGTATGTGAACCGTTATAACCTGTGATTGTCTAATCATGAGAGTGACAGGAAAGAAGAAAAGAAAACAGGGTGGGGACAGGAGCAGGATCCATGGGGACTAGGGGGTCCTCGGAAGGGGCCATTTGAGCCAACACATGAAGCTTCATCACAGGCGGATCTGGTGGCCATTTGAGCAGTGGCCATTGGCCGTGAGGATTGCAGTCAGTGATACATCTCCTGGACACTCAGTGGCCCCTGGTCTGGTGGCAGGACCACCCACCATGGTGGGCTTTCCTGTTGCACTTGGGGCTAGGAAGAGACAGGACCTCACCCACTGAGCAAACCCAGCATCGTCCCTATTTCAATGAATCACGCACCCACCTTGGAGACTCATGTGTCATGTGTCCTCTGCTGGAAGCCGAATCACCACTGAAAATTTAAGGAACACCCGGTCAGTGATGGGATGGGCAGGTAGCCATTTGTAAGATTAATTAGGGAGATTTTCCACCAAATGGGAGTTCTTGAGTCTGAGCCCATGGACTGGTTTCCTTGGGTTTCTGTAACAAATTACCACAAACGTGGTGGCCTAAAACAACAGAAATTTATTCTCTGACAGTTCCGGAGGCCAGAAGTTTGAAATTTAGTCATTGGCAGGACCATGCTCTCCGCAGAGCTCTAGGGGAGAAATGCTCCATGCCCCTCCATGCCGGCAATCCTTGGTGTCTGTTGGTTTGGGGTGCATCTGTCCAGTCTTCACATCAGCTCCTCTGTGTGTGATCTCCCTTCCCTTTCTTTATAAAAACACCTGTCACAGGGCCTGGGCTTACCTCCATCACAGATGGCCTCATCTTGAGACCCTTGACTGCATTTGCAAAGCCCCCTTCCCTGAATAAGGTCACATCACACATACCCTTTGGGGTCCACCATTCACCCCCTGCAGCTTGCATGGGAGGCTGAGAAAGAAAAGGCCTTTAAAAAATTACTTTCTTCTTTTCAACCGATTAATATGGAGCTAGTCTCAGGGTAGCTCAGGGGCAAAGGCAGACGTCAGGAGGGGCCATCCTGCAGGACTGGGGTCTCGAACTTTCTGCTGCTTACTCACCTCCGGGGTCTCAGCCCCCACCTCCCCCATCCCCATAGCCTCTGCCAGGATGTGAAATCACTTATTTTTCTTGCAGTTGTCAAATGACAGGTAATATAGTGCAGTAAAGAGGCAAGACTTCAAGCCCAGCTGTGGCATTTGTGATCTGTGGCCTTGGGCAGATGGATGCCTGAACACTTTGTCACCTCATTTTGCCCATCTGTGAAGTGGAGATAATTTCTGCTTTGCCCAGTTTACCTTTGGTCAAGGATGCAACACAGTCATATGCTGAATTACTCCAGAAAGGACCAGGTGACATAAAAGTGTTACCTCGTTAGAGACCAAACCTTGACGAGACTCAGGCTTTTCAGCTGTAAAATGGAAAAAGTCAGTGTACCATTGAATTTTTTGATGATTACGTGGGATAATCTGTGTGATAAAAGCTGATACACTGGGACGCCCGGGTGGGTCATGATCCCAGGGTCTTGGGATCAAGCCCTACATTGGGCTTTCTGCTCAGCGGGGAGTCTACTTCCCCCTCTTCCTCTGTTCCTCCCCGCCTGCTCATGCTCTCTTTCTGTGTCTCTTTCTGACAAATAAATAGAATCTTAAAAAAAAAGCCGACATATTAAAGGTGTTAAGCAATATCAGTTGTCATAATAACACTTCAAGCTCTGTGTTACCCCTCTAGGATAATGTTTTGGCTTGTAAAATTATTTTAACTATTACATGCTTAGAAGAAAAAAAAGCAGAAAATACAGATGAAGCAAAAATCAGAAAAAATTACATTAATCAGAGATCATCTGTCATTAATACTTTATTATAAATTCTTCCAGATTTTCTCCATCAATATGAATATATAATCACTTTTATAAAAATTAGATCCACAAATATATTTCCAAATAAGTATTTTTAATGCTTGCCCACCATTCTGATTGACTCTGTATAACTGAATATTCAGGCTGATTTTGTTTTGTTTTGTTTTTTGGCTGTAATATTACTGATAAGAACTTATAGCTTATGTGCATATAGCTAAACAAGTCCCTGCAACAGGGGTAAATCTGGTCAAAGAACAAACTAGAAATGGAAATGTCAGGTCAAAGGATGTCCATCTATCTATCTATCACCTTTAATAATGGTAAAATATAACAGAAAATTTGCCACCTGAATCATTTTTCAGTGTGCACTAAACACCTCCATGCCGTCACGCAGCCATCACCAGCATCCATCCAGAACCTTCTCATCTTACATAACTGAAACTTTGTCCCCCCAAAACACTCACTTCCCACCCCACCTAGCAGCTGGTGCCCCCATTCCTGTCTCATGAGTGTGACGGCTCTGGGCCCCTCACGTGGGTGCAGTCATAGTCCTCGTCCTTCTGTGGCTGGCTCTTTTCGCTGAGCACAGTGTCCCCGTGGTTCATTCACGCTGTGGTATCTATCAGACTTGGCTTCCTTTTTAAGGCTGGATAACGTTCCACTGCCTGTGTGGACTGCACGTCCACGATCCATTCACGCTTCAGTGGACACGGACTCCTCTGCCTTTGACCGTGGTGAAAATCGCGCTCTGACCATGGCTGCGCAAAACTCTCTTGAAAGCCTGCTGTCTGTTCTTCTGGGCGTATGCACGGGCTTGGGTGTGCTTTATCATGCCGTAACTCTGTTTTCACCTCTTTAAGGAACCGCCCTATGGTGTCCATGCTGGCTGTACCCCGTTTTTTTTCCTCCCAACAGTGCACAAGCGTCCCCATTTCTCTACGTCCTCGCGAACACCTGTTGTTTTCTGATTTTTTTGATTGGAGCCATCCTAAGGGATATAAGGGAGGACATGCATATTTCGACATTAATTGCCAAAATATTCAGTAGAAAAGCAATGCTTGGCACTCTTAGCAACACTGGAGAGAGCAGCCTTTTGCACTGCCCTCGTGAATGCATCCTTACTTTCTCTTTGCCAGTTATTTGGATGGACATTTGCAAGAGGAAGAAGCATGGGCACGAAGAGTGGGGCCTAGGGGACCATGTCTACCTGCCCACAAGAAAGACCCACCTGGCCATGACCGCACTGCCAGCGGCTTGGCCCTCTCTGGGTTAAGAACCCTGTATTCACCAGGTCTGAATCATGCTTCTGAATTACAGCTTCTGAGTTTTCTCTCAGATGTGCACACTGAAACCTTCACAAGGGGTGGGAGAGGCTTCTCTGAGGACCAGGAGGTAAGTCGAGTGTCCCCAGGAAACAAACCCAGGACCTGCCCGAAATCTGGGGTAGTCTGTGAGGGAGAAGCCAGACCAACCGATTTATCACCTCTGTTCCGCTTACAGGTGAAGTCGTGATTGCCAGGCTCGGATCCCCCAAACCTCTAATACCTTCACAACTTAAAACCCAGCCATAAACAAAGTTGTGTAACAGAACAGAGGGCCTTCTCCTGCCCCCAGCACAGCCCCCTGCCCCCCTCTGAAAAAGTGATGAGGATCATCTCAGGGCTCTTGACCCTGAGGAGATGTCCCTTCGCAAGAGAGCCAAGGCTGCCATTTTTATTTCATTACCAAGTTCTGGAAACTGGTGGTCCTTTCCATATGATGTGGAAATCAGTGGCTATCCAAGTCGATAAGAGGTGAATTAGATGAGAATGAGGCACGTGGTTATGCGGATAGTCTGCTGCCAGTGACTTGTCCCACGGCGCTCATGGTCAGCTAGCCATTTGACCCCTTGCCTGATGCTCCCCCCACACAGTGAAAGGGGCTTCCATGCCAGCCCCCTCAGCTCAAAGCCCTCCAGGGCAGCCCACCCGAAGCAGGCCACACTTCAGGGATGCCTCCTTCCCCAGGGCTGTCCCTTCCACAGGGATGGGAAGGCCCACTCAATCCGGGGCGGGGGTCAGCTCCACACCTTCACGATACCATCAATCCTCTTCCATTGTGGCCTCCTCGCTACAGTGTAATTGCAACCCCAGACCCAGCCCTCGTGGTGCTTTTGGTGTCCTTGGGGGATACGTGCAGATGGGGGACATCTTTGAGCTGCCCCGTGGCCTCATTCTCAGCGAGGCCGAATAAGAAGAAGGGGTACCTTCCTGTTTTAGCCCTGATATTGTGGACAGGGATCCTTTTTGCCCTCTGTTTGATGCCACACTCTCACATTTTTGTGCCCTTTGTTGGTGATTTTGCTGTTTGAGGTGGCTCTGGGCCCAGCGCCAAAGAGATGTCTCCATTCCTGAGCCGGGGAGCCGGGAAGTGCCCACAAAGTACAAGCATCCGACGACCGTCGTTCAGGCCTGAGTTCCAGAGCTCTGGCTGTGAGCTCCAGGCCACAGATCAGCCACATCTATCAAATCGCGTGTCTTTAAATAGAAAGACACAGAAAGCAAGGTCTTATGTTGGTCGGCAGATGAAAATGTGGTGACCAGAGGCTTGGGGCATCTCCTCGGAACAGTGGTTCAGTGATCACTGATAAGAGCGTTTGCAGTGACTTCGTGGAAATGACCACTTCAAGGAGCACTCCTAGTACTGTTAGTATTTCTAACACTTCTAGTACTTCCAGTGCTAGCTCTGCACTCTTCCTACCTACCAAGGTACCCGTAGTGTGCGTCCCAATCCCTTGACTAAATGGATCTCAAGATCTTTAGCTAATTAGATCTGCAAAGCCCTAATTGTGAATAAAGTCATAGTCTGAGATTCTGGGTGGAAACACGATTTGGGGAGAGAGCAGTCAACCACCACGCTGTCCCATAGACAATTGGCTTCCCAACAGTAGCAATCCCATTGGGTGTCTCTTCCATATCCGTCCCTCTTCTTCTTGGAGAGCCAGACCACAGTTTTGTTGTAATGGCAATGAGCTCAGCCTGAGGCAGGCAATGGGATCCAACTAGGGCAATTGTGGGAGCCCTCTTCTCTGGTATCCCAGCTTCCCTCTAGGCTGGAGGCGGGGGACATGGGACTCAGTCTGGCCAGTGAAGCTTATGTGCTGGAGGAGTTTCTGAGAAAGTTAGTGCTTTCCTGTAGCAGGGAATGGATGTGGTTAGCCCTGTTCCCTGCCTCTTCCCCACCTTCCTGCCTAGATTGCAAATGTGATGACTGGTTCTGCAGCAGCTGCTTGCCACCATGAAGAAGCAAGGATCGGGCAACAGCTCATTTGACTGGGTGGCCAGTGGAAATGACAGAGAGAGACTTGGTCTATAAAGGCATCACTGAGCAGCCAAACCTGCCTCCCATGTTCTTCTTATGTGAGATAAACAGGTTCCTGCAGCCTGGACAGCTACTTGTCCACCAAAACCTTCTTCCTTCTTTCTGGACATACAGCTGGGCTACTTTTCCCATCTGCTACTGCAGGTAGACGTGGTGTGTGACTGGGGTTGAGCCAATGGAATGCAAGCAGAGTGATGGGCACCACCTCCAGATCTGGCCCCCGGACACCCCTGTGGTGCCTCCCAGCCTCTTTGCCCTTTGCCTGCCGGGGGTGTGTGGTATGGCCAGGTTCAAGGGGAGTGGAGGCAGCTGGCCTCTGAGTTACTGACGGCCCACCCATCAGAAGTACCTGCCTCGGACAGCTGGAGGAACAAGGAATCAGCTTCTATCTTGCCGGAGTCATTACGCATCGTGAGGTCAGTTCTTGTGGTCCGTGAGGGGCTAACAAAAATGAGCTTTGTGTTTCCACCCCAGGGACCTCTGCAGGCAGTGGAGTCCCCAAATGCAAGGTGATCTCTGCCAGGGGAAGCTTTCTGGTATGGGCCCCTGAGACCCGGCTCCCTCCTCATAGCTGGAACCCCTCTTTTGGACGTCTGGGGTCAGGACTCCTGGGATGGCACTGTTTGGGGCTCAGTACCTTGCAATCACTCAGCAAACAGGAGGGATTCTTGGTAGTGGCATCACCTTAAGCCTCCTGGCAGAGCCTCGGGGAGGCCTCAGAATCCTTCTGCTGGGACACGGGATGTCCCTGAGAACTTGGCCTGTCAGCGGTAGATGGACCTTCAGGGAGGAGAGGTAGTGACAGGAAGGAGACAGCATTGAAAGGAATGCTTCTGGAATGGCAAGGCAGGTCACCAGCTGTGACTGTGGAGTGGGGCAAGAGGGTGGCACTCGGGTGTGATCAGTAATACTCGGCCTTCTTTGTGGTGGAGGAGCTGAGGTTCAGAGTGAGAGAGTCTACGGAGGGAGATGGCAGGATGGAGGTGGGGCTCCAGGTTCCTAACCCAGCTCACCGCCTTGCTTCCCCCATGATGATGGGATGCTGAGGAATGTCCTACCTTCTGCAGGGATGGGAGGGGCATTGCGACCTGGGGACGCGGGCCCATGACAGGCCCAGGGGACACAAAGCAGAGACCGGCTCTGAAGGGGACTTGCTGGGGAAGGCCAGCAGCCATAAGTAGCAGGCGGCTGGCCCAGCCGGTTCCTCCTGCAGTGATCCCTGCAGGTCCCGCCGGAGTCCTTTTCCTCTAAGAAACTACTGCCCCGAGCGCGTGCTGGCCCCAGCACCCCCCCGCAGGCAGTGCAGCCCTTCTCTCTTTAAAGTACCAGCTTTCAAATGTTCTCAATAAAACGTTTATATATATCATGCAAGGTACAAATAAATATTTTAATGTAATTGGAAGAATGCAGAGAATTGTAAAAAGTTATGGAAGTCTTACTTCTGATTGGCGGAGACTCAATGAACTCCAGTTTGATGTACTCTAATTTATGGGCGTGCAAAGCCCACTCTTGGGCACGGAGCGCGCCTGTTAATGCTGTAATGATGTTTAAATGCTGACAAATGAACTGCTTGGGCCACACCTTCGGCACTGAAGAAGGACTTGTTAGGGCTGGAAAGACTCCTTGTGCAGGCTTTCCTTCCTTCCTCTTGGCTGCTGGGGCAGGGAAGGGGCAGAGGGGAGAGTGGGGCAGTGGCCCTGGGGCTTCCCGAGGGCCAAGGTGTGGGCACCTGGGGAAAGCGTGGTGTTGCTTCCTTTTCACTCTTGCCCCTAATTATGGACTTTCTCATTAAAATAACAAGGACCATGTTAGCCAAAAATGCCAGCACATGTTTTTACTTCTCTCGGCTGATGGAAACCACATGTAGAACCTAGCCCTTCCTTTTTTCCCTCCAAAATGCAAATGGGGAGAGCAGGTCCAGGGGTCCACTTCTTTGCTCAGTGCGGAGCTCAGACTCCAGACTCCGGGGAGCCCCTCTGCTTCCCTGTGCCAGGATGCCGAGCAGGCTTCTTCAGGCACCTCCTTGGCTGGTCCTGCTGGGGAGGCTGGCCTGAGGGGGGCGCTGGGCTAATTTTAACCTCCTGATGGATCGCACATGGCTCCTGGTTGCCAGGTCCCCCTCTGCTCGATGGGGCGGTGTGTTTTCCCATGGCAGGCACAACGCAGGCAGACCTGCCTGGTTATTTATAAGCTCCCCGAATGCCAGAGCGCCACGAAAGATCCACTCCCCCGCTCACAGGAACATATTTTCGGCATAACTCATCACTTTGAAGATGGGTCCAAACTTTTGTTCACATTTATTGACAGGAAGTTGTTTTTCAAAGCTCCAGTCAGCAGGCGGGCCCCTCGCCAAGCGGCTGCGGCTCCTTCTCGGACTGGAGGGCTCCAGGGACCCACGAATTGTGCCTGCCCCCCCCTCCACCCAGATGTGCCTGGAGGTTAAACAGGACTAGCACCCCCCTCCCCACCACCGCCCTTTGTAAGGGCTCTTCCTTTTTTAACATTTTTCCTTTCTTTTTGAAAAGGAAAACCATTTATGGGAGTGTAAGAGGTTCCTTGCCTCTGAAATTCTTCAAGGCGGGCGGGGTTCTCCCCCACTCTGTCCTGCGCTGGCCACCGTCTGTGGGCTCCCTCCTGGATGGATCTTCTCTGGCCAAGTGTTACCTTCCCCCACGCCTCCGGCCTTGAGCGGGATCAGGAGGCTGCCGAGGCTGGACTCCTGTGGAGTCTGTTCTGGGCCCGCTGGACCCCGCTGTGGATGAGCTGTGGCGGGGCTCAGGGCTCAGACTTCAGAGTCACGTACTCTCCCCAGACCTCTCTGCCCTCAGCTGGGCAACGGGAGTTGTCGGGCAGGTCTTGCCTGGCTTCTGCCTCGCCATCCACACTCTCCCTGCAGGACTGATCTGGAGGCTGCGCTGTCTCGGTCCCCTGGGCCTCAGACCTCCCAGACTAGTCCTCCGCAGGACAGCTCCCCGGATGCCCCACAAATGTGCCCAGATTGTCCAGCCCCTACAGAAGGGTTCGTCTCTCCCTTCACCGGGCTCCCTGGGACCCCGGCCAGAAGCCCAGGACACCCCAGCTTCCCATCCATAACTGGCTGCCGAATGTTACTTGGGTCTGACCCTTCTTCCCTGCCCCACATCCCCCAGGACCCTTTTGAGGTGCTCATTTCCCTTCTGGATTGTTCTCCAACCTTAGAGGTTTGCTTCTCTGGGCCTCAGACTACTGCCCTGTACACTGGGGGTCACGCAAGTGACCCTCACAGGGGGTGATGGGCATCTCATGAATCAATACTTAGGAAGTGCTTGGAACAGCTTGCAGGGGCTAGACGAGGGGTCGTGTTTTGATTTTCTCAAAGGTCTCTGTCACCTTCCTGCTCTCACCTGGTCCGTGCCTCCCGCAACCCCCAGGGGGATCCTTCAAAAACACACAGTGATTCCACCATCCTGATGTTTCCTCTCGGCAACCGCTCTCCAGACCTGGTGGGGTTCCTCCCTCCTCCCTCCTCCTTCCTCCATCCTCTGCATGGGCTGCAGGTCTCAGGGCACCTAGTACGCACAGGTGGACGAGATCCTGGGATAGGCTGGGGTGACGTGGGAATTAGGGATTAGGGGGTCGTGCTCCCTGTGGTGCCCCCCTCACCTGAGTCTTCTGATCCTGCCTAGTGAGGAGTCAATTTATTTTTTATCTTTGTTTTGTTTCTAGCTTTGGCAATGGCCCAGACCCTGAAATAGACCCATGTCTTTCTGCATTGCTATGCCTCTAAACTTCTGAACCAGGACAGCGCTGAGAGCTAGCATTATGGGGAGCAGCGGGGGGGCGGCAATGATGGGAAAAGGTTCTAGGGACCATTTGGACTTGGAAGAACTAGCGGAGGCCAAGGCTCAGGGCTGGGCAGCCAGGGCCAGGCCTGCTGTGTGGACAGTGCCTCATGCTTGGGTCAGGCCGCCACCCGGAGGCAGTGGGGTTCTCCTTCCTGCAGCTCTGCCCGCGAATCCTGCAGCTGCTTGCTGCTGGGTTGAGGTGGTTTGGTTCTGGAGACATTGGCCTTGGTGTAGGAGGCCGGACTGCAGGTGCTAGGTGTGGCCAGAACTGGAAGGGAATGTCCCCTACTTATGGGTTTGTTCCTTTAGTTTTCAAGTATTAGCCCCGGGACAGAAGGCCCCGGTCTGCTGAGAGCCCCTGCTGAGCGTCCCATGCTTGAAAAGAGCTAGGGGCAGCCAACACTGACCAACTGGTCAGCAGCTAACTCTGCACCTAATGTGGGGCGGTCCGCCCGCTCGCCTTGTGTTTTAGCCTGTTCATCTGGGAAGGTGCAGTGGGGCGGGCTGGTCCCAGGCCCATTTGGGGCAGGGCTTCAGGCCCCTGGCAGAGCCTGCTGGTGCCCCATGAATATGGGAACTCATGTGCCGCTGAGGAGGAGGCGGCTGTAACGGGGACCTGGTGGGTCTGAGGGCCCGCCAGCCTCCCTGGGATGGGCCTCCCTTGGATCTGTGAACCCTAAGGGCCAGAGAACACACAGCCGCTGGCGTACAACTGGGATGGAGGGTGCGGCTGGTGCCCTGGCACTCCTGTCCCCCTCTTATTGGGGGGTCTGTGGGCTCAGCACTGTGCAGCTCCTCCAGAGGATGCCTCCTGCCCCCCCTCACGGGGCCCCGCTGCCCCCCCCTTTCTCTTGGCACGGCAGCACGGCCCTCTCTGGTCCCTTTCATCACTTTGGGGGGTACGCTGTCCACATTCTCAGGTGGAAATATTTAAGACCCGTCCCAACAGCCACCCCTCCGGATTTCCCTACCCCAGCGCCGAGCCCCCTACAAATGGGGCCCACATGTACAGCAATGCAGGATGGAGACAGGCCCAGCCTGCCAAGAATGTGGTGGGAAGCCTCCCCGGGTGCAGGGATGCCTTGAAGGGAGCTCTGCGTGAGCCCACGGGGAAAGCAGCATCTTCCTCCCGCCTGGAGCCACTGCAGGAGACCCCCTCAGAGTGGGGGGCCTGCCATGGCTGCCAGATGCTGCAGAGTGGGTGCGGACAGTAGGAAGAGGGGCCAGGAGTGGGGGGGGGTGCACTGTGTGGCCCCTGCTGGGGCTGTGCAGTGGCCCCTCTCAGTGGGCTTGCCTCAGTCCCCGGAAAAGTCAGACTTGGTCTCCCCAGCTCCCCTATCCCAAGCTGAAGGAGATTGAGATGCCCTTCCTAGTCCTTGGGACACCATGTGGACCTTCCCTGGGTCCTTGGTTGGCCGGCAGGTGTGGGTGCCGTGTGGACTTCCTACCCCTGTTCCCGCTTGCATTTGTCTTAAAATTGCTTTAAAAACTAATAACCTTGAAACTCGCTACATTCGGTTCCATTTGATCCTCATAGTAACTCTAGGACATGAGTTGAATCCCTACGGGAGAGGCTCATGGAGGATGACTTTCCTGAGTCTGCGGGGTCTTGGTGGCTGTGGAGGCATCTGAACCTGTCTTCTCAGCCCACGGCCACCCTCTACATTTCCTGTTTGTGACTGCCTTGGAGACTGGTCTTTGCCTTGTCTATCCTTTTGGTTCCAGGTCTGGGGAGAAGTGGCCAGAGATTCAGGTGGGAAAATTGCCTGAGCTGGGCTTGAACATAATAGGGGCTGGGAGGCTGGGGGCCCTCCTCTTGGACCAACAGCTAGTCTGAGCTAGAACTCAGGTCAGCCCACAGACATGCCCCTGCCCCTAGCCTGGACCTCTGCTGGAGGGGGTATCCCAACCATCCACTCCCTGGGTGGGGGACAGATGGGTGAATCAGTGTTTGAATGAGTGTGAAGAATTCATGTTCACCAAAGAGCCCGGCCTGGCCACAAGCCCGTGCATCTCTATCCCATCACCACGGCCCCTTTGGGGGAGCGTGAAATCAAGCCAGGAGGGTGAGTGCAGAATTCCTTGGAAGAAAGACACATACATGCACCGTCACTTGCTTATTCTGGCCACTCCTATCCCAGTGACCCAGTGGCTGCCTGCCCATCCCTGACACGTTGCACTTGGACCCACCACTCCTATTTCATTACCCGATAGCCAAAGAAAACCAGCCAGCAGCCACCACAGCCCTGGTCAGAGGAAACCTCATGGACCCTACTGTGGGTCTGACCCCAGCTTGTCCATGTCTGCTGGGAGAGTCTGGGGCTTCTGTTCCTCTACTGGCTCTTGCCCTGTGGCTTTCCTAAGGCTCACCTCTGGAGAGGAGCCTCACGCTCAGGTCAGCCCCTGTCCTGGCCAGAGAGGCATGAAGAGGCTGGCAGTCAGTTCTTCCCCATGGCTAACCTCCTGTTGATGCACTAAGACTTCCAGTTTTTGATGGGGAAAAGCCAGGAAGTCATGACTCAAAGAGCAAAACCTCTACTATTGGAAGCCAGTGTTAGCTCTTTCTCCTTGAGGAGCAATTTCAGCCAATGCATCACCCCAGACAGATTGGGTCACACTGAGTTCTGGTACAATGAAAATCATTCCTGCCAAGAGAGAGCAAATGCACATGAAAGGTGGGGTGAGTCACACTAGCTCTTTATGTCCCCGGCAGGAGTGAGGCACCTCCTCCTGCCACCTGAACAACCTGTGACATGGGTGCCAGCCTCGGGCAACTCTGGACCCCAGCACGTCCGCCCAAGACCATGCAGTATCCAATGTCATCAAGCCCCACCTTCTAGGACCCACCTCCCCATGCCTGGACACCTCTGGCTCTCTTCTGGTTTATTTCCAGTTTCTAGACAGTCCACACTTGACCTAGCATCATTTGGTTGAAAATCACATAATTTCCATGTTAGGACAATATTTTAAAAGCTGTTTGATCTAACTTTCAATGTTGCTTGAGCTCCTATAGGTGGTGTCTGGGATGGTGTGACAGCAGAACAGAATCTGGCTCTTAGCCTGATTTACAAGAATATACGGGCACTATTTTCTTTCTGTTAAAAATAGCTGAGTCCTAAGGCTGCTGACCACAAAACACCAACTGGGGCAGGTCAGTTGTTTAACCCCTGAGCCTCATTTGCTACATTTATAAGGGGGGACATAGTGGCAGCAAATTTCTATGAGATAAGGTACATGGAAATGCTCTTTAAACTATAAAAATACTGACTCACTTAAAAATTGTTATGACCCAGGTATTGTACACACAGCACTTCAGCAGGAACTAACCTCTCTCATGTTCTAGAAATACCAAAAGGAACAAAATTCTAGCATTGTGAAGGATCTGAGAGACTACCACCTTATTAGCTGCTCTATTTCCTCTCACAATTATTTTTGGCATCTCAGAGTTCACTGACATAAGTAGATTATTTCTCCCATGCCTCCATGTCTCAAGAATTACAGTGATAGCAAAACTTTGATGGCAAGATTGGGGATCAGTGGCCTAGGAATGGGATGAGAAATTTTCCTCATGATGGGGGAGGCCCCATTCCCTGTGTCACGTGTATTTTCCATGAACAAACTAGGGACAGGTTGATGGGGATGTTAGAGTTTGCTTTGTGATGTTTAAAATAGTTTGGTGTTTATACATATTTTGTGTTTCTGGTGATACTGATGAATCAGAAACATGAACAATATCTTGATGCAAAATGCCTAGAAATGTTGGTTAAAATATAACAAATACATTAATGCCACTAACAGAAGGTAAGAGCCCTTTATCATCAGGGCCCAAACCAAAGAGGGATTGGAAATGAGGAGTATGGGGCTGAGCTGGGGGCAGCCTGTGGGGTGGCAAAGATGGGAGTTCAGATGGCTTTGTACATCTTTGAAACTAGTGAATTCTTGGATTTTAATGGTTGTACGGAAATAGGAGATGAATCTTCAGACTCATAAGAGACTGGAGGTTAAAGCTGAGATTCCCGCACAAGTTTTCCTGCTCCTTTGACAACGTGGACAAAGGAAGAGTCCAGGCATAGACCCAAGGAGATGACAGGAAGTGTTACAGCCTTGGTCTGGTTCTGCAGAGAAGGAATGGTTTCCTTGAGATTTGTAACCAGTGGCTGCCCTCAAGTGTATGTGGGGCTTAAACCTATCCTACCTGTGTGGCACACAGCAGCCAGTCTGACAGATGGAGAAGGAATTAACCCCAGGCAGGTAATAATTCTGGAACAAAACACACACCCTGGTGGGCAGATGCAAAGAGCTGACCACAGCGAAGTTGAGTTTGAATCCCAAAGTGTCAGTCTGAAGGGAAAAATAAAAAGGAAAAATAAATCCTAAGTAAGTTTGTAGACATAACAAACAGTAGGAGCAGGCCCCTAGGAGCTTCAGGAAACAATGATCAAATAGGGATTATAAAATAGGTGGGTTTAAAGACACAATGGAAAAATAAAAATAAAAAAAAATAAGGGAACTTTAATTTATTATTAAAAAATATTTTAAAAAATTTAAAAAGAATTTTTTTTTTTTTTTTTAGAGCGAGAGAGAGAGGAGCAGACTCCTCGCAGAGTAGGGAGCACAATGTGGGCCTTGATCCTAGGACCCCGAGATAATAACCTGAGCCAAAGGCAGATGCTCAACCAACTGAGCAACCCAGGTTCCCCCAGGAGGGAACTTTTAGGAATTAAAAATATAGAGACTGGAATTCCACAAAACCCTGAATTTTAACCCACTGGTTAAAAAGCAGAGTAGATAAAACTAAGTAGAGAATTAGCAAAGTGGAATGTTGCTGTGAGCACACAGAAGTAAAGAAATGGAAAAATTTTTTAAAGATTTTATTTATTTATTTGACAGACAGAGATGCAAGTAGGCAGGGAGGCAGGCAGAGAGAGAGGAGGAAGCAGGCTCTCCGTGGAGCAGAGATCCCCATGTGGGGCTCGATCCCAGGGTCCTGGGATCATGACCTGAGCCGAAGGCAGAGGCTTTAACCCACTGAGCCACCCAGGTGCCCCTAGAAATGAAAAATTTGGAGGCAAGGTTAACAAATATTGAGAACAGGCTAAGAAGGTCCAATAAAAGCACAATAGGGTTTCCAGGTGGAGTCAATAGAGAGAAGGGGAGTGAATCAATATTCAGAGAGAATTTTCCAAAATTGAAGACAGCCCTGGATTTGTTGATTCAGGGAAAACAATAGGTCTAAGAAGGAAAAATAAAAGGAAATTTACACCTTGGTATGTAACAGTGAGCTATGTAAGAATGCCAAAGACAATGGAACGCCTTTAAAGCATGCAGAAATAAAAGATTATCTATGAAGGAATGTCAATTAATTTGGCTGCCACTTGTCAATAGTAACTAGGAGACTGAAATTGTGTTTTCAAAGTGCTGAGAGAAAACAGAAACCTCTTCATAGCTAAACTGTCATACAAGAATTACAGAGAAATGATGAAAACAAAGAGAATTTATCACTAGCAGATTCTCTAAAAGAACTTCTAGGGATGTCTTTAACAAACAGGAAATTGAACCCAGAAGGAGGGAGTGAACTATAAGGAGAATGGTGAACAAATAAATTAGTAAACATATGGATAAATCTAAGTAAAGACTGATGATGAATGCAATAATAATATCAATAACTTATTTTAAATGTCTAAAAAATCTAGGATCTGATATATTGGATTAAGTAATATGTAAAATGGGAGAATAATGCAAGAATTCTAAAATCTTTGAATGATCATATGAACAAATGGATTAACTTTAGACTTTATCAAGTACACATGTTGGAATTTTAATTATGACTATTAGGAGAATAGAGTAGAATTTGTAACTCTTAAAGCAGTAGAGAAAAAAAAGGAAAAAAAGGGGGAAAAAAGAAACTCTCTAGTCTTATAGGACTATAGGACTACCGAAAAAAACAAACTTTTTCTATCAAGAGCCTGATAGTAAATATTTTTGACTTTGTGTGCCATATGGTTTCTGTTGCAATGATTCAACTCTGCCATTGCAGCATGAAAGCAGATTTTGGGAAGATTTTAGCAAATGGGTGTGTCTGCTCTCCAACACAGCTTTATTTACAAAAACAGTTACTGGATTGGATTTGGGTTGAAGGCTAGAGTTTGCACACCCCACTCTAGAAGATAGGAAAGGAGATAAGATCTAGGAAGGTAGAAAGCACAACAATGACAGAAACAATTCAAATAGGGTAGTAACTGCAGAAATGTAAGTGGATTGAATTTGCTAGGTAAAGACAGAGGCTGACAGATTAGATATATTTAAAAATACACAACTTTATGCTTTAAATATGACAAATACAGCATAAGAAAAACAGAAAGGTGCAGAGTAGGAATGGGGAAACATACCGGTGCACCAGGTAGACGTACTCAGCTCATGCCATCCCTTTTCATGATCTCTGCTCTAATGTGCTCCTACCTGACCACCTGATGTATGGTTTCTGATGCCAAATGGTGAAAACAACTTTCTCCAGTGCCTGTACTGGCAATCCTTACTGGTGTTCTTCCACTCAAATTTTTATATATACCTATCAAAATCTAACAGAATTTATATATGTATCTAAGTTTCTATATATTTAACTGTAACCTATCTATTTAACCTCTCCTGTCCTAGCCACCCATTTATCTCACTATTTTTGGATCGCAAGCGCTTAGTCCAGTGCCTAGCATATGTTTGCCAAATATTTGTTGAATGCATAAAAGCATATATACCAATTTCCTTCTCTTATTTTCTGTTATCTAAAACAATTAAAGCATACCTTAAACTAATGGAATGTTATATGCCAATTACACCTCAATTAACAAAAAAAGTTCTTAGTGCCAATATGGTTTTACAATGTGGCATTACTCAGTCCAAGTGTAGCTAGCTATCCATGTGATTCAGGATATGCTTGCATAAGAATTTTTCAAGCATCATCCAAATGAACAAGTTATAAAACAGTAATCTGAGTAGTGTTGTGAATTTACTCATATAATACACCAATGTGCAAATGAAATGTTTATTTTTTTCTGCACAGATTTACAGGGTAAGGCCATACAGCACTCTTCAGTTATTACAACAATCTCTCAGCTTCTACTTGAGTGACTGAGACAGACTCTCCATCTTTAGAATGTCACCATCCTTGCCCTGCTTTCCTCTGAGTTGGCACTGGAGACTGGGGACAGGTGTATGGCAGGTCTTTTTGGATCCCCATCTCAAAATAAGAAAAGCCATATATAAAAAACCCACAGTGAACATTCTACTCAATGGCACAAGACTGGAAACTTTCCTTCTAAGATCGGAACAAGACAAGAATGCCTACTCTCACCACTTCTTTCCAACATAGTACTGGAAGTCCTAGCCAGGGCGATCAGGCAAGAAAAGAAATAAGTCATCCAAATTGGAAAGGAAGAGATAAAATGAACTCTTTTCACAAATGATAGGAACTTACATGTAGAAAACTTTAAAGATTCCACACAAAAACCTTTTAGGTTAAGTAAATGAATTCAGCAAAGTAGCAGGATGCAAAGTCAACCCACAAAAGTCAGTTGCACTTCTGTGCACTAACAATGAACAATCTGAAAAGGAAATCATGCAAATCATCTTATTTAAAGTCGCATCAGAGAGAATAAAATTCTTATGAATTAACTTAACCTAAGAGAATAAAGACCTACAGTGAAAACTGCAAAACATTGCAGAACAAAATTAAAGAAGATATAAATAAATGAGAATACATCCCATGTTCATGGATTGGAAGATGTAATACTGTTGAGATATCAACACTACCCAAAGCAGCCTACAGACTCAATGCAATCCCCAGTTTTTACAGATATAGAAAAACCCATTCTAAAATGTATATGGAATCTCAAGGGGCCCTAAATAGCCAAAACAATCTTGAAAAAGAACAAAGCTAAAAGACTCAGACTTGTGATTTCAAAACTTGTTACAACGCTACTGTAATCAAAATAGTGTGGTACTGGTATCAGGACAGAACATAGGCCAAAGAAATGAAATAGAGAGCTTAGAAGTAAATCTTTATATATATGGTCAAATGATTTTGGACAAGAGTGCTTTTCAACAAATGGCACTGGGAGGAATGAATATCCACATGCAAAGAATAAAATTGGACCTTTACCTCACACCATATACAAAAATTAACTTGAAGGCCTAGATGTTGACCATAAAACTCATAGAAGAAAACACAGGGCAAAATTTTCATGACACTGGATTTGGCAATAATTTCTTGGATATGACACCAAACACACAGGAACAAGAGATAAAACTAGACACATTAGACTTCATGAAAAAAGTTAATCTTCTACATAAAAAGGTACTAACAACAGTGTAAAAAAGACAAACCTCAAGATGGGAGAAAATATTTGCAAATGATAAATCTGATATACACATGGATATAGATAAAGAGTTAGTATTCAGAAAATATAGGGAACTCCTGAAACTCAACAACAAAAACCAAACAGCCCGATTAAAAAAATGTCAAAGGACTCAAATAGATACTTCTCTAAAGAAGACGTACTAATAGCCAGTAAACACATGAAAAGTTGCTCAACATCACTCATCATTAGGGGAGTGCAAATCGAAACTACAATGACATACCACCTCACACCGACTAGGATATCCACTACCATAAAAATAGAAAATGAATGTTGGCAAGGATGTGGAAAAAGTGGAACTCTCATGTATTATTGGTGGGAATGCAAACTGGTGCAGCTGCTGTGGGAAAAAGTCTGGTACGTACTCAAAAAATTAGACATAGAATTGCCATATGATCCAGCAATCCCACTTCCAATTAATACCTGAAAGAATTGAAAGCAGAGCTTTGAAGAGATATTTGTACACTCATGTTAATAATACCATTATTTACAAGAGTTAATATGCAGAAGCATCTCAGGTGTCCATCAATAGAGGAATAAGCAGCATGTGATCTATCTACACAATGGAATATTATTCAGCCTTAAAAAGGAAGGAAAGTCTGACATTTTCTACAACATAGATGAATCTTGAGGACATTATGCTGAATGACATAAACCAGTCACAAAAGGACAAGTACTGCATGATTCCACTTACATAAGTTACTTAGAGTCATCAAAATCATAGAGACAGAAGTAGAATCATGGTTGGCAGGGACTGGGGAGAGGGTGGGATGGGGAGTGATTGTTTAATGGCTATAGAGTTTTAGTTTTATGGGGTGAAAATAGTTCTAGAGATAGATTAGTTCTAGAGTGGTGATGATTGCACATTACCAATGTATTTAATGACACTGAACTATACACTTAAAAATGGTTAAGATGGCAAATTTTATGTTATGTGTATTTTACCACAATGAAAAATGGGGGAAAATGAAATTATACAGGTCATATTTTCAAACACTGATATGTAGAATTACAAATAAATAAAAATTTATATCCCCAAATCCAACATCGTTTTAAAAAATATTTCATTTATTTATTTGAGAGAGAGAGAGAGTGAGCATGAGTGGTGGGAGGGGCAACGGGAGAGGGAGAAGTAGACCCCCCAGCTGAGCAGGGAGCCCAAGGCAGGGCTTGATCCCAGGACTCTGGGATCATGACCTGAGCTGAAGACAGACACTTAACTGATTGAGCCCCCCCAGGTGCTGCCCAAACCCAGCCTCTTGAAAATAATATATACATACATATACACATAAAAAATAATTGATTAACTAACAGATAAGTATTTGATTAAAGAGGAAAGGGTCATCCCAAATGCAGGCTATTAAAAAAATAATTACAATGACAATACTACATATCGGAGAGTATAGAATGTGTCCAAACTGGACTCAGAAAAAAACCCAAGTCTTAAAATATTTTGTTTATTCTTGTTGTCATTTTTATTAATAGCTACTGTTGATAAAGTGTTGACTATATTTCAAGCAAATTGATAGGTTCTGTATATGCATTATCTGAATTAATCACTTTCTGAATTTTACCATCAATGTTAAGTAATTAGCATGAGGGTGAATGAAAGACGTCTCTGAGTCAAGGGACGAGTAAAAGGGCATCATAATATCCTCAAAGAGGACACAGAAAACATACGAAAAGAATGAATTAAGATGGAAAATGGGAGATAATGAATGTATAAACAGAAAAACTGAAATTGATTAATCAGGCCCAAAGCTGGTTCTCTGAAAAGATGAAAACAACAAGTAAACCACTGAGAATCCGGATGATTTAGAAAACAAAGAAAAAGTACACATCACTGGGATTTATCAAAAGGACATAAAAGATCCAGTGGAAATTTTAAAATATAAACAAATGTTATAATAGCCTCATGCTACCACATTTGGAAAAAAAGAATCTCAAAACAAGAACTTCTTTAAAACAACACATTGCTAACATGGATTCTGTAAAAAGGAAATAGTTCATAAGATTCGGGGCTGCTTCCTGATGTCTCCCACACCTGCCATCCCCCGTGTCTGTCCTCAAGGCAGCCCAGCCGAGGGGGCCCTCACCAGGACTATGACCTCACCTTCATCTGGAGCAGGGAAGGATGAGCACCCAGTGCTTGAAGCTGGGTAACAGACTAGCAAGAGTCCCCAGGTAGATGTTCACTTCACCGCCCACCGACTGGACTGCCCTTCCATGGGGAAAGGAACGATGGCAGTAGCCAGGAGTCCTTCACATGGAAATGGAGCCCAGGGAAAGGAGGCTGTCCTCCCTTAGGCAACTGGACAGATAATGAAGAAGGAAGAAAGTAAAAAGAAAAGACAAGGCAAAATCTATTTCCAAAACGTGGTGTTACTGAAATTTATTTTAAGCTTTCAAATAACACATAGCTCCTGTGTTAAATAGTCTTCGTGAACATAGTAAAAAATTTAAATTAAAATAAGTGGAAATGTTTCCAATTTCTTTTAGAACCAAACAGAATTCCTTCTCTGGATTTCTCTTACGAAAACACATACTAAATTCCTATATAAAGAACTGGGAGAGGAAGAGCAGTGGTCTTCAGGAAAAAGCAACAGCAACACTATCATCAAGAAGAGATTATTCAAGGAATGCAGTATGAGAAATCCATGAATATAAATCATGTAAGTTGGTAAAAGGATAAAAACCATACGATCATCTCAACAGATGCCAAAAAGGCTTTTGCTAAAATTTAATATGCGCTCTTTATGTTATGTGTACCCACGCACAGACTCCAAGAGTGGGGTTACCTGCAAGTTACTTGCATCTTATTTCCTGATTGGACTACTCTTGCAATATGAGGTTCTGGTCTGTTTTTATTTGAGCAGTGGAGAAACATGCTGGGGAGAGCTGGCCATGAAACGGGTGGAGTGAGGCAGTAGAGCAAGAATGTGAACCTTCCAGGTCAAGGACGGTCCTACCAAACTCACCCAGAGGGAAGCCTGCCAGAAAGAGGAAGTGAGAGGTAGGGTTGCCAGATAAAATACAGGACACCTAGTTCAATTGAATTTTAGGTAAACAACAATTTTTTTTCCACTATGTGTCTCAACTATCCCATGGGATGTACTTACACTAAAAAATTATTATTTTTCTGAAATCCAAATTTAATTAGGCATCCAGAATTTTTATTTGCCAAATCCAGCAACCCTACTGAGAGATCAAGCCAGATCTCTCCCATGGTACTCCCATGTCAGAGAATCACTCAGCACAGCAGGCTACAAGATGCCCCAAAATTTGAAATATCCAGTGAGGTGGGAAAAGCTGGCATTTGTTCACCTGCCCCAAAGGATATCAGGGACTAATACAAGCCCACTATGTGGCCACAGCTTAAAAAGCAGATTGCAATCAGATCCCCAGGTAGGGAAGCAGCACCTGTAACTTGTTGTTCCTTCCCCAACAGTCCTGAAAACATAGAGCTCAAGTTTTGGTAAGTGAGGAGAAGGCAGATATACTGCCCAGTGGACACTCCAAGGAAGAAGAGGGAGTGGGTGAGGAGTAAAAGGGCAAGCCAGGACTCTTCCTCAGGTCAAAGCCCACAGATCATAGCATGAGGGCAATTTGCCAGAACGGGCTGGGGTGGGGGTTGGGGGAGGAGAGCAGTAAAAAGAATTAGAGATTAGATAGATTTTAATAACCAAAACTGACCAGAAAGTTAGAGAATCTGCCCAAGATGTTGTTAAGATATATGCTGCCATTTAGCTTGTGAGTGGAGAAAAATAAAATCTTATCATTTAACTCAAAAGCCAATGTCTAGATGAGTGATAAAATGCTAATGCTATCCCCATCACAAAAAAATAAACAAAACAAGAATATTACCTTCACTGCTACTATTAAATATAGTTCTGGAATTGCTAGCCAATGCAGTTAGAAAAGAAAAGAAAACAAAACAAGAGACAGTATACTGGGAAGGAGGTAACCATTATTATTGGAAAATGATACAACTTTCTAACTGACAAGTTATAAAAATGAGAGTTCAGGAAGCTACCAAAATAAATAGGTAAATATTAAAAAATTCCTTCTGTTACACTGAGGTCTACAGATCACCAGAAAGCAACCAAATGTGTTTTTAAGAGTCAAAGATTCATCGACAAGTGTCAGAGGGATGAAATATTTTGAAATGTATTTGTGTGCATTCTTCTCTTGCATGTCTGGACCTCTCATCTCCTCCTTAGTCAGAGGCATCCCCTGCCCTCGAAAGGAAGGGAGAGAGATTGGGATTATTGAAGACATTCATTTCCTATTTGAAAAGTAGGAATTTTGTATCTGCAGCAAGAAAGCAAGACTTTGTCAAGATGAAGAGATTTCCTGAGTCATTCTCCTGACTTAGCACTCAAGAGGCAATCTATCCAGTTTCTACATAAATGAGATCCTTCCCCACCTAGAGAAAGGACAAGAACTCCCCTTCCCATCAGGAGGAGGTTTGCAGGTAGGAAAATGGGAGCAAAGAAGTAGCAACAGGTGGACTGCAATTCCATCATGAGGAGTGCGTCTGAGAGGCTAGGGGGAACCGAGGTGGAGGAGCTCCAGTCTTCCTGCTTGGAACCCCAGAAAAAGATGCTCTTCATGCTGACCATCATAGGTGGCCACATCCTTTGTAAGACAAACAACGTGACTGCAGGGAGCCTTCCTCAGCTTGGCTGTGCCATCAAAGACAGCCAGCATATTTACTGCCTTCTGCAGGATAATAGAGGAGCACTGGATTCAGCACCAGCAGGCTGTCAGTGGGGGAGGGCTGAGGGCTGCTTTGCCTACTGCAAAGCTTCCAAAGGAAGCCAGGGTGGACTATGATGGGTGGGTGTAGATGGTCTCTAATATGCCGCTGGAGTGGGTTGCAGGTTGCTCAGGTTGACAGGAGAAACCATCAGAAGCAGGACCCTGCATAAGAAGCAGACCAACGCTTACCTTGCCACAGCATTCAGAACCGCACACCAGCAATGCCCAAGGGGAAGAGTGCAGACGGTAGGGGTCTACCCTGCAGGGGCTACCCTGCAGACGCTGGCTGCTGACTTATATCCCTTTATTCCTAGTTCGTTGAGTGATTTTGTCACAGAAGAGTTGAATTATGTGAAATTTTTTTTCCTGCATCAAATAAAATGATCCTGTGGGTTTTTCCCTTTGTCTCGTCATATGGTTTATCATATTGACCAATTTTTAGATGTTGAGCCATCCTTGCATTCTAGGAGTAAATCCCACTTAGCTGTGGTGTATAATTTTTTTCAGATGTTGCTGGTACTTTGTTGGAGATTTTTGCATCAGTGTTCATATGGGAAATTGGTCTGTAGTTTTCTTGCAGTGGTTTTGTCTGGATTTTTATCAAGGTCATACTGATTTCCTTCATCATTTCATTTTAAATCCATTGACCTATTATTCACTGTCTCCTATATGATCCATTTTTGTGAGTGCTTCATGAGTTTGAAAAAATTGTATGTATTCAGTGCCTAAAAGGTACAAATCTTAATACACCTACTAAAGTAGCCTTCTTGTTTATATCATTTAAATCTTCAATATCAGTATTGAAGATTTCCTTTTGACTTGTAAGATGCTTAGTAATATCCTCCACTACAGGCAAGTTTTCTCAGTTTCTCCTTGTGTTATGAAGAGTTTACATTTCAATATTTTAATTTTGTATTATTTGGCTCAGAAATATTCATACTCATATCTTTATTTTACATTCTAACTTTCATTGATTATAGTTAGATATGTTTGGTATTTAGTGGTATCTTTTGATATCTAGTTATATTTTTATGAAAGTACTTATGATTTTTCTCTATATTTAGAAATTACACAGTACACCCTATTTCATAATCTCATTTAAAAGTAATTTGTTTTGCTTTTATAGAAGTAATACATGTTTATTGTAGAAATTAGAAAATAAAATTAAATGAAAAAAAAATATAATTCATCCATAGTCCCTCAAGCCACTACTAACTTTGTTATTTCTTTCTTGAAGTTTTTTGTGTCTATAAAATTCATGTTTTTATGTGTGCTAGGAATTATATTATTCAGCTCCTGAATTTGTTTTCCATGAAAGCAAACCCCAATCAACACTTAGATTTTTGGTATTAAATCTTTTTCTGGAACATGATTTTTAATGCAGTGTAATAGTCTACCTTATATGTGCACTATCTATTTTGGTCATCCCGATTTTGGTTTTATGCTTTTTTAAAAATTATTGAGTTTTGTTTTAAACACATGCTTTCCCTTACTGCCTATTCTTTGAGCATTACTCTGTTCTGTGAGCAATGGCACAGGGATGACCACAGAGACAGTCAGGAACGGCCTTGCTCCCTCACTCCCACTGCCTCACTCCAACTTGTTGTTGAGCGCTTTTCTGGTCTGAAAGTCACGGAGACCACCGCTGCTCCAGAGGTTCCCACCAGATCCCTGAACCTTTCCATCTGTCGTTGGCTCCCTTACACACTTTGGACGGGTCTGCCAGAAATAAACAGGGGTGCGGAAACAACAAAGGGAAGAACCAGAAAACACAAAAAAGAGGCATAACACAAACTGTAGAAAATTATTAGTCAAGTTGATGACAAAAAACGTAAATAACCTAAAATTCTCCCTTAAATGCATATTGAGTTAAATAACAAAATTCAACATATGTACAGTTATAGAGATACTTATAATACACACACCCAGTCATGATATCTTTTTTATCTTTTTTAAGGATTGCTGCCTCTGGCCTGCTGATGTTTTTAGTAAGTGTCTTTTATTATGTTCATCAATGCAGATCCCGCAAACTCCAGTTTTCATTTCTCATATTGTTCCTGTGTGAAATTTAATGTCAAAGTTATATTGGCCTCCTACAATAAAAAATAGATGTAGTTGACTGGTAGAAGAAAAATGCTGTTTTTCAGAGAATAATAAAGAAGTAGCATTTCATGTTATACTCTATGCATAATTGTGTTCCTTTTTATATTCCTTTTATTTCTGTGTTTTTCTCTCTTATCTAGCTAGAGATTCGTGTTTGTTTCACAATTCTGCTTTTACTCGTCTTCTTCTCTTCACTTTTGTGAAGAGACCTTTATACTGTATATGGCTTATGGTCCTTTCTTTGCTTTGTTTGAATTTATTCTACTTTAAAAAAAATCTGCCTTTGGCTGGACACTCAGATTATTGATTTTTAATCTGTTGTTTCTGTAAATGTCCAACAGAGACCCACATCAGCTGTATCCCAGCTAATGGCATTTTCATTATTAATTCTAAGTGTCAAAGCTCCCAGTTTGATTTATGATTTGACATGAGGTGTTTTTTTTTTGTTTTTTTTGTTTTTGTTTTTGTTTTTTTTTTTAATTCCAGTGTAGTTAACATACGGTGTTACATTGGTTTCAGCTGTACAATGTAGGGATTCAGGAATTCTGAACATGATTCAGTGTTCCTCAGGATGAGTGTTCTCTCAATCTCCTTCACCTACATCATGAGTTATTTTTAAAGAATTTTCTATATGTATGGGCTATAAAGAACATATCTTTCTCACTTAATTGCACCGTGTTCCAATAATGTGGACTGCATTAAAAACAGTCCTAGAAGTTTGCTGAAGCTTGCTTAGGGGCCTACAATGTGGTCTTTAAAATTACTTTTTCTTTGTAGAAGTTGAATGTACACTTCTTTTAGAACAAGTGCATTCTCTAACTGCTGTAGGCTGACTTCTATATATGTCCATGAATTAAGCTCATTAATTATGTTCCGATCTATTTTTGACTGATTTCTTTTCCTGCTTGGCCTATTCACTGAGATGGTTACATTACTCCCACACTAAGCGCGAATTTGTCAAAATTTGTTACGTATTTTGAAGCCATTTGTGTCATGTTTCCATAAACATGCAATAATTATTTTCTGGTGACTCAGACGTTTTATCCTTCTGTGGTGATCATCTCTACCTGTAATAGAAATTTCCAGGCTTCTTTCATCCAGTTGAGAGGTGGAGATGGCAGAATGAGGAGAGTGTCTGTGGACAGAGAGATGTAAGTAGATTGGAAATATTGGAGTAACAGGACAGAACTCGTAGCTTCAGGTGAGGAGAAATTAAGTCCATACTGTGGCACAAGCTAATCACTGTCACAGCCACACAGGAGACCATACGACGTACTACCCGCATCGTGGAGGGGTAATGGTGTGGGGGCTGGCAGGGCTGCCTCTGGCTGTTCTGGAGCCACAGATGGACTCTGTGGGCTCAGCATGGGCAGCGAAGGCAATGGTTGGCTGGTTCATGAGCAGTTACTGAGGGTTGAACAAAGATGGTGGGGACATCCACAGAGACTGTCTCCCAATGAGAACAGAGGTCATTTGCTCAGATGTGCAGCAGCGAGAGGCAACCACCAGCCCCTGCACTTGGCAGAGATGCATGGGCAGGCAGGGGAACGGGGACAAAGGGAGGGCCCCCTGCGGGACCTGATGTGAGGTGTCGGTGTGGGAAGGCGGAGGCAGGTTCACTCCAGGTAGGGATCCCATGTGAGAGGGAAGCATTTTTGACTTTCGCTGGCTGGTACTGATTGGGAAGTGGGAGCAAAACCGAGGGATGCAGTAGGTCATTGCCCCGTCCTGGCCATTCTGGGCTGGTCACTGTAGACATGTGGTTTGGCTTTCTGAGTTGGTCACTGCAGGGCTGTGGGTCCAAGTTCTGTTGTCACCCATGGTCTGGCCGCTGCTCACTTGTGTATTCAGTCTTGCCATAAACTTTTTTTTTCCCCATTTAACATATGGCTTATTGCAAGAAAAATTTTTTTCCCATTTTAGTTTTGCTATAATTTAAATACAGAGTGATCTGTAGGAAGGAGTGATGACTGACAACTCCTTTGTTTCCTCTACCCTACAATCCTGGGAGATGAGGTAGGGCAGAGGTTCTCATCCCCACTGAGTGGCAGAGAGGCAAGCAAGTGCCCAATTGGGCAGAGACAGATCTAGAGAAGCCTACGACCTGGTCGTCTCTCCCTTTCACACTCTGGGGTTTTCTTGTGCTCTTCCGTACAGATGTGTATGGAACAGTAGATTCAGGATGGCAAGCCTGTGATGAAGGAGACCTTCCTTCAGAGGGCTTTGCTCATGCCGTTTGCACCACGCAGCTGGGGTTGGCCACGCTGTTCCCGAATGTGCCACCGTCCACACTGTGGATATCTAGCGGCAAAGTGTTCTAGAGATCACACAAATATTCTTAACATAGAGAAAGGGAGGCTCAGGATTATTTAACAAAGTGGTGTGAGAGAGAAATAGATTACTATATCCAAGAACTTCACTGTCACTGATGGATTTAGAGATGCTTCTTAGCTTTGCAGAGCAGCTCTGATAAATACTCAAAGCTCACTCTTCCTGACCCTTCATCCAAATGTCCTGAGAATCGGTGTCTGAATATTCCTATGACGCCTCACAACAGTAAACCTTGATCATCTTCTTAAATGCGACAGTGATCATGACAACACAAGACGGCATGCCTGGGCAAAACATTAAAAGATCAGTACATTGTTTAAGTGCTTGATCAATGTTTGTAAAATTCCAAAATAGATCCACTGCTACCACAATGTTTCACTGAACTATCCCTTCAGATACATTAGCACCATAGAGATCAGGGGCTGGCAAACTGACTTGCAGGCCAAATCTGGCCCTCTGCCACTTTTTATAAATAAAGTTTTATTAGCACACAGCTAAGCCCATTTGCTTACACATTGCCACTGGCTGCTATCCTGCGAGAAAGGCAGAGGGGAATAGTTGCAGCAGAGACCCTGTGGTCTTCAAAGCCCAGATTATTTACTGTATGACTCTTGACAGAAAAAGGTTCTCACCTCTGCTCTCTGCTCAGTATGAAACGATCTTTATCTTTAGCTCGGAGCCACGCAGCTGGGGATGAAAAGTTTTAAACAATGTGGTGACCAAGGATGGCAAGAATGAAAATCCTCTGTATTACAGCAAGACAAAACCCAAACAAAGAACTCTGGTTTGCTCCTGAATTCCTATGCTATTGTTTATCCTTGAGCTGCGTTTCTCCACCAACAGACGATGATGATTAAAAAAAAAAAAAAGGAGTTTTTGAGGAGATGATTTTCCATAAACACTCTGCCTTCATAGAACAGAGTCATCTTGAGCAACAGAAGATGTATTGGAGACATTTTAAAATCTGCATGTGGTGATCAAATTCCCACATGGACTGAAGACCATGTTCACATGCTCTCTGGAGATGAGAACTAGATCGGGAGTCGGAGGACCCAGTGATGGAACCAAGCCCTGGGACCGTGGATGAGGGTTCCACGTGCCCTCTGTTTCCTATCTGTAAACAGACCCACCTGGGAAATGTAGCTCTGATGTCCCTTCACCAGTCCCGACTCTGTGATTCCAATCTAATGGAAAGGTACTCCCCAGTCTGACTCTACCCCTATGAGAGTATGACAGTGTGATGTTAAAATAATAAGGAATCTCTAAATACAGAACTTCCCTATTGAATATACGTTGCACCTAAGTTCTGAAAAACCAATGATTGGTTTAACTAGCGGAGTGGATAGTCGTGGTCAGCATCTGGGCTGAGCTGCTTTTCTGGACACCGAACCCCTGGTGCCAGAAAGGAGGAGGGAATTCTGATCACAGAGATACCACGGAAGGTCCACTCGGACCCGTGAACGGCGCTGCACGTGGGCCACGGCTCTCATACCAGTGCCACACAATATATCAGAATCTGTTTTGGATTTAGGAAAAAAACTCCCAGTGCATACATGGCTTATTTATAACACGCTCATCGCAGATGATTCCAATTGCGTAGTTTTTAAATGTCTGCAAATCATAACACCTTCCCAGCCTCCGGCGTGGTTCTGCTCCGACTGGTGTGTCCATTATTGTCACCTCACGAGTGTGGGACCTTTGGCTAATGCTCCAAGAGCTGTGGAAATGTGGGATGTTACACCTGGGAGGATTATAGAAATCAGTCTTTGGAGCTGGGGTCTGAAAGCCAGAGGGTGGATGGCTGCACAAGGAGTTAATGGCAGGATGGTCTTTCCTTTTCTCCTTGTTTTTCACTGAGAGTCATAGAAAGAGCAAAATGTCCTAGTCTGTGTCTCTCAGAACACTCCTGGAAAGGCGAGCTATTTGGCAATGTAAGCACAGCCCAGATTCCAGGGTCCACCCGGAGGCCCTTAACAGGTGCAGACAGGAGCGAGGAGAGGTAGGTAGAAGAGAAGAGGTAGAGCGAGGTGCTTTCACACACCCAAACCTGCAAACTTGTGGCCGAATGAGTAACAAGAATGAAATCAGGGAGCCTGAGAGGTTCACTGAGGCGATGCCAGTCACCCTTGGTGGCTGATGACCCGGGAAGAAACGGTAACTTGCCACCTTTAAGTAGACACAGCAGTGGAACTCCTGTGGGTGCAGCAGGCAGTGGGGACTATATTCGAAGGTGACCATGGTTTAAGGCATGGAGTGACTCTTTCCTGGGAAATTGCAGATACAGCTCCTGGCCCCGTCTAGGAAGCGATAGGGGATTCTGGGAGGCAGCTTTGTTTGGTACCCTCTGGAACTGGCATATGTAGAACATAGAATTTCCTAAACTTTTTTCCATCGACCAAGTTGTTCCCTGGAATCCATCAACGGATTGCTTCCGTTCTGCCCCCCATCCCAGCCGGTCCCCCTCCCCCGCCATGACTCACACACAAAGCATCCTGGTGGTCATGTAAGTCAGAAAACACTGTAACACTGTACACTGTTTCCCTCCTGGAGCTTTATTATGTTTATTAAGGCTCTGAGAAGTCCTGCAGGCAGAAGAACAGTATTTCACTTTGGGTTAAATAAGGTTTCTCATACTTTCTATTTAATAATACCATTATGAGCATCTGGTTTTCTCAAGAGTTCAGTTTGGGAAGCACTGTTGGAATGGAATCCATACTTTTATATACTAAAAATAATCCGTCCCCCCAGAGAATCTCATCTCTCCCTCTTGCTAGGTGGCATTAGGTCCCATCAGGTGACAGGCTGGAGGTACTTGGCATTTAATAATTTTTAAATTTGTTCAATATTTTACTTCAAATAATGTATCCTTACTTATTTTACCCTCTTGATTTATTCATTGAAAAAAAAATGCCTTTGCTCTTCCATAGGGAAGCACGCAATATTGATATCATTGCCTAATGGTATAAACTCCTATGTTGATTTATCAGAAACCAACACCTGGATCACAACAGTTCTGAGTCAGTTGGAACCTGTACTTAGAAAGGTTCTTGAGAGGGGGGGCTCTGGTACCACCACAGGCATGTGGAGGCCCCTTCTCAGCAGACACTTTAAGCCTCTCTCAAAGGCCAGGAGCTCAGAATGGAGCTGATTCTGGCCGGGGCTTCTTCTGCAGTGAAGTCTGCCAATGCTAAGCAGCGGCGGCAGGGGCAGATGAGGCTCGTTGGACAGGACCGGGTGCTTGAAGGGAGCCTCTATAGTCACGGAGACGTTGATGTGGCATGGGGGTCGGAAGAGCTCAGTCCCCACTGTCCCCCACCCTGCTGCCCAGGGAGCCGGGCCGCATCTGTTTGAACTCACGTCCAAGATTCCAGCACCCCACCATGGTCAGGAATGGAAACTTTCAAGCCAGACAGACCTGGTGTCAACGAGAATTGCCCACAGTGAGATCTGGGTGAGGTTATGAAGCCTCTCGTGTCTCTGTCCCTGCCGTTCCTGTGCCAGTGACACAGTGACAGTAATTCCTGCCTCGAGGTTACCAGGAGAGCAACAGGCCACAGAGCTGTGCCGATCAGGCCGCTGGGAGCACTGTGGACAGAGCATCGGCTCACGCCAGTGCCTCCAGGGGGCGTGTGCCCAGAGCATCCGCACCCTGCTCTCTTCAGGTACCCCCACCGCGCCCCAGATCTGCTTCTCATTCCCTCTGGCTGCTCAGTTCATCTATCAGATACTGTCCCAGGGCCCAGAGGAAACGCCGGTTGTCTCGGCATGGGTTAGGGCCTCCTCTTCCAGCGGGGGCAAGGCTCCTAACGGATCTGATTAGGCAGCCCCCGAACAGCACTCAGGGACAGATGTGAAGGAGATGGCCGCAGAGCAGGGCACACCGATGCTCCAAAAGAAGGCAGAGAAGCTGGCTGGAGCCTGAAGACATATGCTGGCCTCCAGGGTCTGCCGCTGCTGGGCTGTGGGGCCCGGCTGAGCCCCAGGAGCACCCTAGGATGAACCCTAGACCCGATCGCACAGTCATCCAGTTTCTTCTTGTTCTGAAATCGCCTGTCTGGCGTAGACTTGTACAGCAGGAGGATGGGTTGGCTGCTGTCACGTTCGTCAACCCGGCAAGTTGTGCCAAGGAGGGGCTCTGGCATGTGTGGCCAAGACTGAGGCTGCGAGTGGACCTTGCCCGGAGCCCCTATCCCACCCACGAGCAGCAAGGCCTGGGGGAGCATGCTGGTTGCGGAGGTGCTCTGGCCTGTGCTGAACCGCACCCCGCAGCAGGGGTCCCAGCCCTGAAACACGTGACAGCCAGACCTCCCCGGACACTGTCACACTTGCACATTGGTTCTCTTCTGGAGAAGTCGGTAGCATAGAAGGAGGAGCCAGAGCAGCAAGCTGGTCCACCCAAGCCTTGGGAGGAGTCGCTGAGCTGGTCCTGAGAGACCGCTGTCTCTAGAGCTGGAGGGACCCTTCCAGACAGGGGGAATGGACCGTGAGGAGAGAGCAACACACGCTGTGCTTGGGGAGGGCACAGGGCACACATGGCCAGGGGGGAGTGTGGTCTAGTTCTGAGGGACACTGCCATCACTCAGCAACCCTGTCCCCAGACCAGAGGCTTCCTACTTTACGTGGCTGAAAACCTTCTTAGATGGTGTCTCATGTAGAAGCCCTTTTTTTTTAAAGTGAGAAGAGTGGGTCTGGACTCCCATCTGCTATGCCAAGCCCTTACTCCCCTGACTAGATGTCTATGTGTGTGTGGTATATGGTTTGTGTGTGGTGTGTGTAGTGTGATGTGTGGTGTGTGTGTGTGTAGTATGTGTAGAGTGGTGTATGTGGCATGTGTAGTGTGATGTGTGGTGTGTGTGTAGTATGTGGTATGTAACATGTGGAGCGGTGTGTGGAATGTGTGGTATGTGATGTGGAGTGGTGTGTGGTGTGTATAGTGTGATGTGTGGTGTGTGTGTGTGTGTGTACTATGTGGTATGTGGTGTGTGGAACGGAGTGTGTGGTGTGTGTGTAGTCTGTGGTGTGTGACATGTGGAGCGGTGTATGGAGTGTGTATGGGGTGTGTGTGGTGTGTATGGTCTCCCCAGGCTTCTGGCCTGGCTGTCCTGAGATGCGCTGAGGAGCGGTGGCGCCCGTTACGGTGGATGGCGGGAGCGATTCTCTCCAAGTCAGTCTCGTGTCGTTGGAAGGAAAGCCCAGGGCTCCACAAGCTCCTGGGCTCATCTCCCTGCAGCTCCAGCCGCCCCGCGAGGGAGGCCCCTGTCTTGGCCACCGCTGGGGTTTGTCCTTCAAACCCACCCTTCCTCCCTTTCCAACACTGGGATGGCGGTTCCTGTCAGTACGAACTTCACCATTGCGTGGCCTGTTGCGTAGCCCATTGTGTGGCCCAGCGTCCCCGCCATGGACCCACCTGTGCTTTAGATGGCGGCAAGGCAGACTCTTTTGTCCTCAGAAATCCCGTGTTCGCCTCACAGCTCAGAGAGTCGTCTGTGCACTCTGGCTGTTGCTCTTTTCTGGGGACAGCGACCGGAGGAGCTTAGTCTATCCCATGTGGTTGCTTCCCATCATGTCTCCTCAGGTCCATGTGCATCGAGTTGTCACCTCCCAGCCGGCAGTAAATATCCTTGAGTAAAACACAAAAACTCACTCAGCCACACTCCTCATGGAATGACACTGAAGATGAAAATCCTGCCGGGAGGTTTTTGCTCCGATGGCTCTGGGATCGAGGTCTTCAATTCTGCCCCAGTCACCCAGCCGTGAGAAGTTGGGTGCCACAGGCACCTGGAACTCCGGTGAAGGACACCATAGTCACCTCCTCTGTGCTGTCCTCTCCTGAGTGAATGAGGCCACCGTGCTTGGTGGCGGGGGCTACCCCAGGCTCACATCCAGGGTGATCCTCGCTCCTTTTCCTTTCTGGTCCCATCTGTCCAGTTAGCCACCCTGTGCCCCACCGCCAATGGTCATGCCTTAGTGTGAGACACCAGGAGCTCACGTCCTGAGTCCTCCTGGTGTGGCTTGCAGGGGACTCCCTCTGGAGTAGACACGTGTCCAGATATGCTGGGGACCTCTCGCCACTGAGGGACGGCTGTGACCTTCCAAACACAGAGAGGGTCCCAGAGCCTCTGCTTTCTGGGGCACACAGACCACCCCGAGGTCACTAGAGTTTGCATCACGTAGTTCTGCATCCGAAAGGGGCCTCAGAAATGAGCAGTGAGACCCAAGGGGAGGAGAGGTCTGCCTGAGGCTGCCTCTGCAAGGTGGGTGGCCCTCGACCTATCCCCCACGGCTGTGCGAAAGAGCTGGAAGAGGAGAGGGCATGGAACATGGACAGGGCTTGGAGCTGACGGCTCGCCCCAGGAAGGCAGTTCAGATGTGTGTCTGGGGTGGTGAGGCCCTATGGGGCTGTGATCCGGGTAACCTTCTTCCTCCACGGGCCTGGTGAGGACAACATGGCCTCTTGCAAGCACTGCTGGCTCTTGGACCTGTGTCCCTTCATGCCCGGCTATGGAAGAGGGCCCGGGAGCTGCAGTTTGGTGAGCGCCTCCCCACCGCCCCCTATGCAGGACGCAGCCCAGAGACCTCCTATGGGTTGGGGCCTGGGGTCTTTTTGCAAGTGGGGTGACTGGGCGAATGGTCTGTTTCCTAAACACTGTTTGCAAACGTGATGTGCGCCTGCTAGAAATTACTCCTTTCTTCCTCTCGCCTGCTCTCCCCCGCCGAAACACTGACCTGGAAAGCATCAACGTTGCTCTCACATGAAGCATTTTTTCGGGCCTGACACGGAGAGGTCTGATGTAGAAATTGAAATTTCACACTCTGAAGGGTCCAAATGGCCCCAGAGGTCAGCAGGCGGCTTTTGCGTCCTCCCACTGGTGAGTCATGGGGAGAGATGCCGCCCCAAATTAGCATCAGCAGACACTCGTGCGTCAGAGGTTCTGTGTGCTAAAAAGGTTTGCTTGACATCTGTGTCCGCACCCCCCACAACCCCAGCACACACTCAACAATTTGAAGCCGAGGGGCACGTCCCACTCATCTGGTGAATACATCAGCTGAATGCAATCTGCTTTCACAAACAGATGTGTGTGTGTGTGTGTGTGTGTGTGTGTGTGTGTGTTTGCGGGGGGGAGGAGGGGGCGGGGCCTCTGAACACTGGTTAGAAGTTGCCGGAAGGTTCTTTACGAGGTTCTTGTTTTGTGGGATGGTATGCGGAATAGCCAGAGAGTTTACTGGAATAGAAACACACCTAATTTGCGTGCTTGAGCTAGGTATCTAAAAAGATTTTTTCAAGTCCCCGTCCAAAAGAAGGGGTTCTGTTTTTCATCTCGATCTGTTTCCCTGAAGAGACTAGCAAGAAGTAGAGAGGGCCCGGCGTCCGACCCCGGCTGGCTTGAATGCTGGGACCGGGCTGTGGGCTTGCAGAGCCCCACGTGGGGTCGACCCTCTGGCCAATGGCCACGTCCTGGGGGCCCTTCTGAGCCGCAATCGCTTGCTTATCCCTGTGTGTTCGCCCTTATTTTGTTTGGGGCCCTGGTCTAGACGTTGGCTGTGAGCCGTGCACACAGCAGCGGGCATGTGGGTGACACAGAGGCAGCCCCAGAGCGGACATCTGCTCCCCACGGAGGCCGCGAACCGCATTCCAGACCTTGCGTTAGCGCTTGCATTCTTCACGTGTTAGCAACTCTCCCCTCTTTCATGCAAACCTCAGATGTCTTGGAGGAATGTTTATTTTATTATGGGATCCCAGAGGAGATTGCCATTTCCTTTCTAAATTTCTCCCGTCTTGCATTGTTCCCCTGTAAAGTGTCTCCCTCTGGGCGCTCCCAGCTGAGGAGCCCGAGGTGGCTTTTCTCGGCCCTGACAGAACCAGAGGAAGGGTGACTCCAGTTCGAGAAGGCCTGTAGCTGTTGATGTCTTCAGGAAGCCGAGCACCAGGACCTCGAAGTGAGCCGTTTTTCCACAGCAAGAAGGATGAGTTGGCGCAGCTAATCCAAAAGGTCGGTGACGCCAGCTTGTCTCAGGTCACCTGACCCAATGGCCACCTGGTAAGAGAGGTGGTGGAAAGCTCTCTTCGAAGACCAGGCCGCCTCTGGGGGCTGTGCGGTAGGACACCGTAGATCTCACTCCCGGTCCCTGCTCCAGTGGGGTCTGTGAGACAGGCTTTTTCTCTCCCTCTCTTCACCGTCCAGCTCTGAATCGGGGGCTGGGCTGAGAACTTTCCAGCCCTCCAGCTTTGATGTTATAATTCCCAGGTCTTTGGGAGCTTGGATTCCCCCACATCTCCGAACGAGGAAACAAACCCAAGCTCTCAGAGCCCCAGAGAAGGCTTGCATTGGGGAGGCAGTGTGGTGGCAGACTGTGGTGTCCGCCTCCTGGTGTTGGCGCTTTTGTGTGACCTCCCCCCCCACCACCGGAGCGTGCGGAGCACCCGCAGCTTGCTCCCAACTGCTGGGAGGTGAGAACGGAGTCGCGGGGGATGCTCCCTTGCTGGCTTCAGAGAGGTGTGCCTCTGTGCTGTGAGCCAGAGCATGGAGGGGCCATGGGGCAAAGAGTGGTGGTCAGCCTCTGGGCGTGGAGTAGCCGCTGGCACCTGGGACCTGAGCCACAAGGAGAAGAATCCTGCCAACCGAGGTGGTAGTGTTTTGTCACTCAGCAAAACAGCCTCGATAAAATGGACAGTTGGTTTCCTCCATGGTAGCGCTTGGTAAGCGACAGCTGGTTGGCCCACGTCCGTGCAACAGACCCCCCCCACCCCAAGTTTCACTGGAAGGTTGGCTCATGCTATTCGGGTCTAAGAGGACTTCACGTAAGCTCCTGCCAGGTGGCTGATGGAGGGTGGAAACAGCGCAGAAGATCGGCAGTCCCAGTGCTAATGGGGCACTTAGCCAGAGGACCACTGGGTCAGCCAGGAAGTGAGGACAGGGTGGCTTGCTTGAGGGGCTAGCGAAGCGAGCCCCAGAAGCAGGAAGAATGCAGCAGGGGGTCCTGGGGACAGGGGGGACTGGAGAGCTCTTTCCAACCATCTGCATGTCTGCAGCAGCCCTGGGGTGCCAGGCAATTTGAGGGTCAGGAGCCGGGAAGGCAGGGGTGTCCCAGGGTAAAGACGAAGGGACTCAGGAAGACAACAGAGTTGCTTGGAGTCAGACGGGACCTTGGTGGGCATGCAGGGGGACTGGCCAACACAATGGCTTTTACCCAAGCTGGAAAACCTAGGGCCATCCATGCCTCTGTTGAGAGCAGGAAGGGGCATCTGGAGATAGAGGGATGACCCGAGTCCTGTGGGTGGGAGCCACTGTCCAGCGAGGGAAGAGGAAAAATAGCTCAACCTGTGCTTTGTCACAGTTGGAGTCTACCTGAGGAAGGCTGGAAAAATGCTCAGCAATCTGGGGGTGGTTTTCCTCTGGCCCATGGCTGTTTGCACAGGCAGGTGCATGGGGAGTCTCTCCCCAGATGGATGGACAGATGGATGTGGCGGTCTCCTAGGGAAGGTGCACTTACGGGATGAGAGGGAAGGGCTGGCTGACATCCCGGGTGCTGTCACCTTTATATGTAAGTTACTGAAATGCACGGACGAGCAGCACCTGCTTTAGGAGGGTGCTGGTCTCCAAAATCTGCCATGTCCTTGTAGTCTCTGACCACTGGGGCTCTGGATGTGTCTGTCACATGACTCATGGTTGTGCGGCATCTTCTGTCTTCTGAGGCTGGCCTGACATGGCATCTAGGAAAGGCAAAGGCTTCGGGGTCATCATTTGTTTTCCCATGAAGCTTCCAAATACCGACGTTGCTGAATAGAAAGGAAGCAGAAAGAAACCAAAATGATCTTTTTGGGTGTCTTTTGGGATTCTCCAAGTCTTTTTCACGGATAAGCTGGTGAGGCAGCGAGACCCGGCGTTTATCCTGGGAGACAAGAAACCAGACTCCAAGGTGGGAAGAGGCAAAACCCTGGCCGGCCCAAATCTCAGTTTGTTAGCTCTGGGCTGTGGTCCCATGCACGGCTGGAGCGGGGAGGCCGCAGAGCATGGAGGAAAATAACCGTCCGCTCGGCATCCTGCGTGGAAGGCATGCAAAGATGTCACGCCCGACTTTCGAAGGCTTCAGGAATCTGCCCCCCTTGCCCTCTCCTTTGTGCTGACAGCTGTCATTTGGACATGTAACAGCCGTGCTTGGAGGGAAGTGGATGTGGCCCAGGCCAGCGCTTGATGGACGGGCTAAATTATCTGCAGCTGGTCCTCCCTGCGCCGGCGCCTTTGAAGGTTTGCCGCCTGCAGAAATCGGGCCTCCTTCAGGAGGGGAGCACCCCAGAACGTCAGGGGACAGAGCCTTGGTGTGGGACTGCCGCTTGAGTGTGGCACTCTTCCTTGGGAGTAGCTGGTGGACTGCAGGCACGTGATGGGCCACATCGCTTGAGCAAAGGCCAGTATCCCCGCGGTTTCTAACTTAGCCGGCTGAGATTTTTCCCTGGGCGGGACCTGAGTCCAGGTGCCTTTCCTGGGTGCCCGGCTCACTTGCCCCCGTGGGACGGGGCTGTCCCGAGGATGCAAGGGAAGGGTCAGGCATGTCTCATGGACGCGCTGCCCTTCGTCTGGGATGGAGTGCATATGCCTGAGAAAAGGGATTTGTTTCAAGGTCGAGAGAGCCCAAGGTGAAGACCCATCACTGCCTGCGTCCAAGGAGTGTGGCATCTCCTGGTGGCTCGTGGGTGCCCATGTGGACGCAGAGACGCGTGTCCCGCCAGGAAGGAAGGTACGCAGGCACCTCGCATCTCGCACACAGGCCTCCCCTGGGGCTGGCAGGACGGCAGGCTCTGAGGTGTGGGATCATGGTGACCCCAAGGCCCTCTCTTTGCAGGCGAGGAAGAGAGGCCCAGAGAGAGGGAAGGAATGGTCCAGCGGCTGGCTTAAGCAAGAGGGGCTGTATTTATATCCCCGTGGGCAGGACAGGCTCTGCTGAGAGAAATCCCAAGCTTAGGAACAGTTCAAGTTTAAACTGCCCGGGGTTCCTTTTCCAGAGACCATTGGCAAACCACCCCTTTGAGGTTTAGATTTCTTCTGCTCGATGCCACAGGCAGGTGAATTTTCTCAATTTTCGGGGAAGTCTGAACAAGATGTACTCAGCTACTACATGTTACTGAGAATAAAAACAAAGCGACTTTTCATCATCAGTGTTTGCCGCCAGCAGCCCTTGACAGCCTGGGTTCTGAGTATTAACTTTTCCCAGCGTTTCAGTTCTTGTTAAAATAGGATTTCCTGGTTCATCTCCACCTTGAACCTGAGGTCTGTTGAAAGATTCTTCTTAGCCGACATTCAGGACTCCGTTTAGAGGCACGAGAACTTGAAACGCTTTGAATTCAACTGTTGGAAGCCTTCAAAGAAACGGAAAAGAAAATCCAGTGCATTGTACTTTGCAGGAGAAAAAGGAAAAGCATGAGGAACAGAACTTACTCCTAGGATTCATTAAGAGAGGGCAACGCGTTCGGCCTGATGGTTCCCCCTTCGGCAGCCACCTGCACAGGGCTGGGATGTCCGTCTCGCCAAGTCCTTTGCGCTCGCTCCAGAAAAGTGGTTATCTTATAAATCTTCAGTGACCTTTTTCCTATATAAATTAAGGCAAAGAAGTGAACTTAAATATTTAAATGAGGACGTTGAAAAGGAGAGTTTTCTGGGTGGCTCCACTTTTCCAGAAGATTCTACCCATCCAAATTGGGCTGTCACCTGCGAATCTCCACACACTGGTTTCCAGGCGAAGTGTGACCTCACTGTTTCGTGGTCAGCCCAGTGCCACGATTCTAAGGAAGTGGGATGGAATGCTTTTGGGCTCCTTATGGAACTGGTCAGCTTTGGTGCTGTGGCTGACTCAGCCATCCTTCGAATCCTTACTGGAACAGGGTGCAGAGGAAAGTCATAGCTGACTCCCAGGAACCAGCTCCCTCAGGTTGCCCTTCAGGTGACACAATCCTGACAAAAGGCCGCAAAGACGGGTATTTCCGGAGAGCCAAGAAGCGTGGTGTGCTTTTTGTGATCAAGCTAGTTCTGGGGGTGGGTCCCCTCATGCTGAGGATCAGATATTAAAGAACCCGGTTCTGCAATACCTGTACCACTTAAAGACGTTCTCAGGGAACAAGGACACATGGAACATCTCAGGAAATTCACTAATCCACTTCAAATCTTCCTCCTTCCGTTCCTATGTAATGCCGAGAGCCAGTTGCTAAAAATCAAACAAATGGACATGTTGAAGATATCAGCCAGTAGGAGACAACTTTTGGGGGAACTTTTAAATAAAATGTATTCGGATGTGTTTGAATTATGCATTGGTGAAGACATTCAGAATTTCCATGACTGTAGCAACAATGATTACTGTTTGTTCTTAAGGGCGACACACATGTTTCCAAGATTTTGTTTTGTTTTGTTTGTTTTTCCTATGAAGCTAGGCTTTGCAAGACAAACATGCTTATCCTTCAGAGACACGGGATTTAAAACTATAAATAAAATGCCAACTTCACAAAAAATTTGGGAGCGTATTTTATTTTTTCTGATTTCATGATTTTTCCCATTGCTGTGGAAAGAATGCCCGAGGTAGTTGCATTTCCAGGGAGCTTGAAAAATCCCAAGCGATTCTTCCTATTCGGGAAACTTGGGGTATGCGCAAGCTCCCTCACTTGAAAGAAAAAAATGTTTCAGTTTTGAATCCTGGGTCTGCAGTTAACTAACTGCAGACTTTAGGGAAATCATTGTTTTCATCTGTAAAATGCTGGAAAGAAACACCTGTCTCATAGGGTTCTGGGAATTTGACATCCAACGAACGATGCAACTGATTTCTTTCAACTGTGGCCACACCACATGTAGGATCCTACAGCACCCTAAAATCTCTTTGAATCGGGAAGTAAAGAAGAAGAGGAAAATAAGAGATCGCCCTTCTCCTGCCCCCCGTATGGCCAGTCAATGACCCATAACAGATATGCTTAGCACTGAAAGACGCAGACCAGCCTCCAGGGTTCAGATGGGTCCTTTGGACAATAATCCTTCATCAGTGGATGTGTATTCGTCTGTCACAGGCACATCCCGCCTGGTAGTCTCTCTGTGATGCTAGAGGCATGGGTGATCATTTGCTACATCTGTTACTTCATGAGGGAGTGATGTGCTCATAGTCTTTTCCTGTAATTTCTTCACTTAATTAGTTGGAGTATCTCTTTAAAAAGAAACTTCCCCTCCGTTACTATGAGGAAGAGTTTATATAAGGAGCAGGATACATGCTTGGTTCGTTCCCTTCTTTTGTAGTTCGCAAAGTAATGTGTTGATGTGCTGGCCTCCTCAAAAACTGACCGATGAGTTTTACAGGTGTCCTCGCAAACCCATAGATGTGAATATTCCCGGTAGGTTCCAAAGCATCGCAGCCTTCCCTTTATCAGTGATGCGGTTGTCTCATCTTTGCGGGGTGGGAGCCTCTCCTGGCCACTTTGGACCCCACCCACGTGGGCTTGGGAACTTCCTTGCTTCTGACTGCCAAAAGACATTCCAGGCTCATCCCGTACCTTTCAGCTCCATACCTGGGCTCCGCCATTTCTCCTGGTTTCTTTCAGTGGGAAATGGTGTTAGGAGATCAATGGGCCCTTGGAGCAGGCAGTGCTGCTGGACGATCTTTGTGTCTAGGATTTTCGGCAGAGCCAGTAATCTTTCATGTTGTTTTTAAAGATGAAATGCATCATGAATCCATTCTGTTTTTCCAATTTAAGTCCAGGACAAATTCAGGTTTATTTCAACAGATTGATCTTAGGTTCCTGTTTGCTAACATTATGTTTAGAGCATTTGCGTTGATATGTACAAGTGGCATTGTCTGGAGTTTTCATTTTGTGGTATTTTTTTTTAAAGATTTTATTTATTTATTTGACAGAGACACAGTGAGAGAGGGAACACAAGCAGGGAGAGTGGGAGAGGGAGAAGCAGGCTTCCAGCCAAGCAGGGAGCCTAATGCAGGGCTTGATCCCAGAACCCTGAGCCAAAGGCAGATGCTTAACAACTGAGCCACCCAGGTGGCCCATTTGGGGGTATTTTTTATCAGGTTCGGGAATCAAAGTCATGTTTGCTTAGTGGAAAGACATCAGAAGTTTTCTTTATTTGTTAGGATCTAGACTAATTGATGTGGCAGTGGGATTATCTAATCTTTAAAGGTTTGATAGTATTCTCCCATGAAATCATCTTCCTGCAATGCTTCTTCAGAGGGACACCTTAATTCTCCTGCTTCTTCGGTGGTAATTGGCATGGCTAAACTTTCTGTCTATATTAAAGTCAATTTGGGTCTATTGTACTTTTCTGGAAAAGTAGTTATTTCATCTAGGTTCTCAAATATGTTTGCACAGAATTTCAGATCTGTGTTTTGTCTCTTTCATTGTCTTCTTAATTAGGATAGCTAGCGACTTATCTATTTTGTTCAGATTTTAAAAGAGCCAGCTTTTAGGTTTACTATTAGTCCCACTGCATTTCCCCCCAACTTCTTAATTTCTGATTTTGTCATCATCTACTTTGGGGCCCTTATTTTATGCTTTTTTTCTCTTTAAAAACTTTCTGAATTGGGTGCACCCAATTCATTTGGTGCACCAAATATTTCATTGATTTTCATTTCTATCTATAAATATATAGATTGTTTTTTTATTTTTTATTTATTTTTTATTTTTAAAAGATCTTATTTATTTATTTGACAGACAGTGATCACAAGTAGGCAGAGCAGCAGGCAGAGAGAGAGGGGGAAGCAGAGAGCCTGATGTGGAGCTTGATCCCAGGACCCTGAGACCATGACCTGAGCCGAAGGCAGAGGCTTTAACCCACTGAACCACCCAGGTGACCCTATAGATAGATTTAATACTATCCATTTTATCTGGGAACTATTTTAGCCATTTGCCAACGGATTTCTATATGCCATATTTTCATTATTCTTCTCCAGAAAACCTCTTCTATCAGTCTGTGCTTTCTGCTTGATTCAAGAATTTTTAAACAGCATTTAATATTTTTTCCTAGATAGCAGGGTATTTTCTTTTTTGATTTTGTTATTTGTTTATAGGTCTGTTGATAATCATCGGAGAATGCCTGTTTGTATTAGTTTTATCCTTTGGGTTGTATTGTACGTGTGAAAAGGATGTATATTCTGCAGTATATGTGCTTAAAATCTACTTATAGTTTATTGGTTGTGTTTGGGTCCCCTGTATCTGTACTATCTGGCCTAGATTTATTGAGAGAGGTGTGTTAAATTTTCCTGTTATGTATTTCTATTTATCTTTTCTTCTCTTAGGGTTGTGCTTACCATTGTTGGTGTGTGTATTTTCACTGCAAATTGTACACTTAAGTTTTATAAAGTGTTCTACTTTGTCTCTTTTAATTTTGTTTTGTCTGAATTCTATCTTGTTAGATACCAAGATTACTATCTCTACCTTTTTTTATCTGCCTTTGCCTGGTACATCTTGTCCATATTTTTACTTTTACTTTTTCTAAATTTCTTTGACTTAGATCTGTCTCTTCTGTACACAGCCTTGGATTTTTCTTTGTTGGTCAAGTTCAAAGTTTTTTCCTTTTGTAGATGAGTTAAGCCTACTAGCATTTATTTAATATGATAAATTTGTGCTCTCAGTTTACTTGATTGTCTCTATAAGTTGTCATTCCTTATGTGGGTCTATTTTGTTTGTTCTCTCTTTATTTTTTGATATATATTTTTGCATTTGGGGAGGTTTATATATTTTTGTTCAAGTTTCCATTTGTATGATACCTTCATATAATATTATACATGTATCATTGCTAATAGTATAATAACACAACATCCAGGGTTCCTGGCAGGAAACAGAAAACACCAGTAATTTGACCTGAGAACATTAAATATAGGAGTTGCTAACTAGTGAAAGAAGTTACCCACTAAGGGCTAAAGGGAATACCATGGAGGATACAACAAGTGTACGAGCAAAACACCACTTCTGGGGCTGCCATGGAGACCAGAGAAAGAAACCTGGAGGAAGATTACCCTCCCTTAAGACCTCCTTGGAAAGGATGTGGCCCAGTCCCAATGAACATTCTGTTCCTTAAAGACCCAACTGTAAAATTAACCTGTGATAACTTGTATGTAAAATAATCATGCTCATGAGGACGGAGGAAAAGAAAACAGTTAGCAAGTCTAAGTGCGCATAACGAGCAAAGAGAAAATCGGCAAGGCTGCCAATGCTCTCACGTCTGGAGTGGGTCATGAGGTCACGGTCAATATCTATGGCTTCCTTGTTTAATGATCCAGACCAAATTCCCTCCCCTTAGCTAGAACGTCAGCTCGTGGGGGCTCCCTCCCTAGTGGAGTGACTCAGACTTTCAGCCACCAAGGGGGTCCAATCCTTGATCACGTTGCCATTTCTTGGGCTGCTATAATTTTATTGACCATAACCATTGGGTGCGGCAGTGCCTTGAATTCCAAGCATGATTACTTTCCAAGCTGGACAGATGGACGAGTTTTTCTCACTAAGTGGAGGTCAGGTTGCTGTTCCGTAGAGGGCGTGAAATGACATTAAGTCACGGAGCTCCAGATGAGATAGTCCTGGGCAGGGGAGGACCTCGTACCAAGGCTAAGACCTGGGCTCAGAAGGAGGCAGCTCCTTTGCTAAAGCCTCAGTCCATGGTGTCTGCTCCAACAGAACATTACTGAAGCCCTGCTCACACCATGTGGGGTCTCGCCACTGTCTGCTCAGGTTCCACATGGGTCTGTCCCAGCCAGCATCCTCGTGGGCACATGGCGGCCACAGGGGGTTGTTGGGTACTCTGCTCATGAGGAGGGCAAGGAAAGAGAGCCAGGAGACCCTGCAATCTGTCTGTTTTTCAGGTTGCTTTCCAGAAGCAAGGTTTTTAGGCCAAGCAGAAGAAAGGGCAATGGTGGGATTTGGGGGTAAACTTTCAGAAGACAGTGACGATATTGACTTGCTCATTAGGCCTTTTCAGTGTATTTGACAGCTGTGGAGAGCCATGAAGACGAAGAGGGACAGTCCATTTCAGAGAGCTCGGCACACTGAGCTTCTAAGTTCTTTGAGGGGAGACTCCCTTCTTTGTGGGGTTTCTTGTAATGTCTGCTTAGCAACTTTTGCCCTCACCAGGCAGGGAAAATGGGTAGCTTCCAACTTCATGGTCCCACCCCACAGCAGCCATCCCACCGACCTGTGTAAGGCTCCACTGTTTGAGATCTAGTTGTTTTAGTCATTCTGCTGTCCAATGCCAGAGAGAAGAGACCCTGTGAGAGAGACTCAGTCACTCACCTGGTGGGACTGACCCCATCAGCTGTCACTTGGTGACAGTGGGCAATTCCACTTGGATTTGGAGAGGGCACACCACAACATGCCAGAAAGCTGGAGAGAGGGGCCTGGAGAGTTAGAAACAATCCTGAAAAGAGCATTGGGTTGGGGGCCTGTCCTTCTCCAATGGCTGACAGTGCTACCCCAAGCCCCATGCATGGGTGAAGGGTGCCTGGCTCGAAGCCATGTCCCCATGGGTGCAGGAACACTCAGGGGGGACTCCCACCAACAAGTCTGTGGAGAGCTGCTCCTTCAACTTCAAGTTGCTCTCATCAAATTCACAGTCGTGGCTTCTGCAAACATGCAAATTCCTGTCAAAGGAAATAAGACTTATTTCTTACTAAAATATCTGTAGAAGAACCAAGTTCAGATAATTATTCCAGACCCCACTTCCCTTTCACTGTGCTTCACACATGCACACACACACACACACACAAGCACACACATGTGCGCACACATGTCATATGTTAAGCTTTCCAAAATCAAAGAACAGAAGATAAAGAGAAGCCTGAGAGGAGATGGAAAACTGGTATTTTTAAAGTCAAAACCATGAAGACAAAGGAAGGACCAGAAAAACTTAAAAGATTTAAAAGAGCAAATCTCAGTGGCAGGCTACTGGAAGATCTTTCCACTTCTCCATGACCACCCGGCAACGCATGACTTAAGAGTAAGGGAGAGAGGTGTCCGGAAGCTTATGATGTGATTGCACACAACCAAACACAAGAAATTGGTTAAAAAAGTGGAGAAATCCAAAATCACTTTCAAAAGTATATATGCAAATACAAAAATGGTTAAGAGGCTATACATTAAAATATAAGATGTCATTTCTAAGTAGTGAAAGGATGGATGTTTTGTATTTTCTTTATTATATATATTTTTTCATCCTATGACTTTGTGAACCAGAACAATATATGGGTTTTTATTTATTTATTTTTATTTTAAAAATTTTAAAAAGTTATTTCTTTTCAGTGTTTCAGAATTCATTGTTTATGCACCACACCCAGTGCTCCATGCAGTATGTGCCCTCCTTAATACCCACCACCAGGCTCACCCAACCTCCCACCCCCATACCCCTCCAAAACCCTCAGATTGTTTCTCAGAGTCCACAGTCTCTCATACTTCATCTCTCCCTCCAATTTCCCCCAACTCCCTTCTCCTCTCCATCTCCCCAAGTCCTCCATGTTATTCCTTTTGCTTCACAAGTAAGCAAAACCATATGATAATTGACTCTCTCTGCTTGACTTATTTCACTCAGCATAATCTCTTCCAATCCCATCCATGTTGATACAAAAGTTGGGTATCATCCTTTCTGATGGAGGCATAATATTCCATTGTATATATGGACCATATCTTCTTTACCCATTCATCTGCTGAAGGGCATCTTGGTTCTTTCCACAGTTTGGCAACTGTGGCCATTGCTGCTATGAACATTGGGGTACAGGTGGCCCTTCTTTTCACTACATCTGTATCTTTGGGGTAAATACCCAGTAGTGCAATTGTAGGGTCATAGGAAAGCTCTATTTTTAATTTCTTAAGGAATCTCCACACTGTTTTCCAAAGTGGCTACACCAACTCGCATTCCCACCAACAGTGTAAGAGGGCTCCGCTTTCTCCACATCCTCTCCAACACTTGTTGTTTACTGTCTTGTTAATTTTGGCCATTCTAACTGGTGTAAGGTGGTATCTTAATGTGGTTTTGACTTGAATCTCCTTGATGGCTAATGATGAACATTTTTTTCATGTGTCTGTTACCCTTTGTATGTCTTCTTTGGAGAAGTGTCTGTTCATGTCTTCTGCCCATTTTTTTGACATGATTATCGGTTTTGTGTGTGTTGAGTTTGAGGAGTTCTTTATAGATCTTGGATATCAGCCCTTTGTCTGTAGGGTCATTTGCGAATATCTTCTCCCATTCCATGTGTTGCCTCTTTGTTTTGTTGACTGTTTCCTTTGCTGTGCAGAAACTTTTGATCTGATGAAGTCCCAAAAGTTCATTTTCACTTTGTTTCCTTTGCCTTTGATGACATATCTTGAAAGAAGTTGCTGTGGCTGATGTTGAAGAGGTTACCTATGTTCAACATTTGCAAATCAATCAATGTGATAGAACAAGTCAAGAAGAGAAGAGAGAAGAACCACATGGTCCTCTCAATTGATGCAGAAAAAGCATTTGACAAGATACAGCATCCGTTCCTGATTAAAACGATTCAAAGTATAGGGATAGAGGGAACATTGCTCAACTTCATAAAGTCTATCTATGAAAAACCCACAGCGAATATCATCCTCAATGGGGAAAAGCTGACAGTCTTCCCACTGAGATCAGGAACACGACAAGGATGCCCACTCTCACCACTCTTGTTCAACATAGTGTTAGAAGTACTAACAGCAATCAGACAACAAAGAGAAATAAAAGGTATTCAAATTGGCAATGAAGAAGTCAAACTCTCGTCTTTGCAGATGATGTGATACTTTATATGGAAAACCCAAAAGATTCCACCCCTGAACTACTAGAACTCATATAGCCGTTCAGTAATGTGTCAGGATACAAAATTAATGTACAGAAATCAGTTGCTTTCTTATACACTAACAGTGAAAATACAGAAGGGGAAATTAGAGAATCGATTCCATTTACTGTAGCACCAAGAACCATAAGACACCTGGGAATAAACCTAACCAAAGAGGTAAAGGATCTGTACTCAAGGAACTACAGAACACTCATGAAAGAAATTGAAGAAGACACAGAAAGACGGAAGGGCATTCCATGCTCATGGATCGGAAAAATAAACATTGTTAAAATGTCTATACTGCCTATAGCAATCTATACTTTCAATGCCATTCCCATCAAAATTCCACTGGCATTTTTCAAAGAGCTGGAGCAAACAATCCTAACACTTGTATGGAACCAGAAGAGACCCCGAATTGCTAAGGAAATGTTGAAAAAGAAAAACAAAACTGGGGTCATCACGTTGCCTGACTTCAAGCTTTACTATAAAGCTGTGATCACCAAGACAACATGGTACTGGCACAAAAACAGACACACAGGCCAGTGGAACAGAGTAGAAAGCCCAGATATGGACCCGCAACTTCATGGCCAAATAATCTTCTGTAAAGCAGGAAAAAATATCCAGTGGGAAAAGGACAGTCTCTTCAGTAAATGGGGCTGGGAAAATCGGATAGCTATGTGTAGAAGAAGGAAACTCGACCATTCTCTTACACCATACACAAAGATAAACTCAAAATGGATAGAAGACCTCAACATCAGGCAGGAATCTAGCAGAATGTATGGGTTTTTAAAAGAAGAACCATTCGCTGGCCTCCTAGGACCAAGAGGCCTTGGTGGGCACTCCATCCCAGCCGGCCATCCCACCCCTCTGGAGTGGAGCTGGAGGGGGGCTGTCCCCACCTTGACTACCCAGAGCATACAGCACACAGTCCCTTCCCTTCCCCCAAAGCTGATGAGCCTTGCAAGCCGGAAGGGAGAGCGCTTTGAAATGATTTTAAAAAGTTTATGAAGGTGAAATTTACAGAAAAGAAAATTAAACCATTTTTAAAGCGAGCAATTTAGTGGCCTTGAATCCATTCACACTGTTGTGAAACCACACCCTCTGTCTCCTTTCAAAGTGTTTCCATCTCTGCAAAGTAAAGCGCCTTAACCATTAAGCAGTTCCCCTGCCCTTCCAAGCCCTGCAGCCGCTGGCAACCTCTGATCTGTGGGGGGTTGATAGGATTTCTTTTTAAGGGAACATTGTTACCTCCCTTTTGTAGAGCAATTTTGGGAAACTCGTGGTAATTCAGTTTCAACCTCTGTAGAGGTAAATATTCTGTTGTTGTCCAAGGGTAATGCGTGTCTGGGCAGCCTTTCCCAGGTGCAGCCCCCCTGGCGTTGGCTGGATTTCTGGCTGTCAGAGCCTAGAGTCCAGAAGCCCAGAGCCCAGCCCCAGCCCCCAAGTCCTTGGAGGGCGAGCACCCAGCGGTCTCTGGCCAGCCTAGGGAGGCACTTGCTCTTTTCTCTTGCAGGAAACCTTATTCTTGGCTTTGCGGTTTTAATTGGTGAGTTCAACATAACAATGACTCCTGAGAAAGCAGGCCTGTTTCAGACCTGTTGTGTACCATGCCTAGTTAATGCTGAGTAGGCCAACAGCCTGGGGGGCTCTTCCTACCCGTACCCCCCAGGGCCCCAGCATGGACTACTTCACTTCAGACAGGCTCCAAGGGGCTTGGAAACCCCATCAAGGAAACGTTATGCGTGAGGGATTGTTCTGAACCAGCTCAACGACTTTGAAGGTGAAATTTCCTGACAGGCTCAAACGTCCACTTCAGACAGAAGCATCTTTAATAATTTAGAGTAATGGCTCTTTAACGTTTGCAACAGCCTTTGGAAGGAAGAAAGCGTAACTACCTCACTGGGGCCATTGAGGAAGAGAAGGTGATGGGGTGGGGGAGGAGGCAGGTGGAGGGAGGCATGACGGACGGCCCATGTGCAAGGCATTAGCCTGACCACCTCCTGGGCAGGGCGCGCAGAGGGGCTCCGGGGGTCCCACCCGCGTGTTCCTGACATCACTGCAGGCCCACTACATCCTAGGGGCAGGCGAGCGCTCTATTACCCCTGCTTCAGGAATAAGACACCGAGTCTGGCTTGGTTCCAGGATGCCCCCCCGCCCCCACCGCCCCCACCGCCCAAACTCCAGGAGAACCTGTGAGTAGTGAGTAGGAAATCCTGGCTCGGAATCCACTTTCCCTGAGGGTCTCAGTTCAGGTCACCGATCCTTCCACAGTGCCTCAGTGGACAATTTCAAGGTGCTTTCTGAAACCAAGCTCCATGCGTTGTCTCCCACGTCTGCCTCTGCCCTGTTTCTTTCTCCCTACTTGGGCCATCCCCAGGCCACCATCTTGGCCAGGGCTGAGTTGCTGTTGAGGACAACATGCACCTGTTGGATTCTCCTTTTGGGTTTCTAGGGGAGAATCATAAGAGGGTGTCAGAAGAGAAGGGGGTGGGGACAACAGGAGAATATATTTTGCATCTTATCCTGGTGACTCCTGTTTTCACTGTGGGCGAGATTCTGGGCAGTAACAATCTGTTGGTCGTCTGATCCTTTGTGCGGACATTTTGGCTGTTTTCATTTGTGCCCCTAAAAAGAGCACACACACCCATTTAGGGTTTTTCCAGCTCTGATTGTACCAAGCCCCTCTACCTAAGTGTGTCAAAAATTCTTTGTGCACTCATCCTTCCTTTTAACCTGCAGTGCTATGTTCTGGGGTTTGATCCAAGATGTTATTATTGAATTTCAGAACATAAGCAACGTCTTCTCGAAGAATAATTGCAATATTTTCATTTTTAAATGAATATTCCAGTGGTACTCATTGAAACTGATGTTTTTTGAAAACTACTTTTATTGATCTCCGTAAGTTTTGAAAATATGTATTTTCCATACCTTTGACTTCTCAGTTTTGGTGACTTTTTATTGATTCAACTATGGATATATATTCTGGTAATGTTTAAGGGAATATGTATGTGCCTGTAGGACTGTTCTTGAGAATCCATATCTAAAAATGTCTCCTAATTTTTTTCCTCCGGGTACAAGAGCTTGGTAGAAGAGTTTCTGCTCACATCTTTTCCCTCAAAGATTTAAAAATTTGATAGTTTTCAAATTTCAGGCATTTTGTCATATAATGAAAATGTCTCAGGGTGGCCGGATTTTTTTTTTTCCCTTGAAGAAAACCAACACTTTCTAATCAAAGTAAAGGAAATACTTGGTTGAAGAGTTCAAACAAGACTTTCATGCCCTTTGCCATCTCTCTTGAAGTATCCAGAGAAAGGTCTTTGTAATTCTTGGAGCTGTTTCTAAATAACAAGCTTCCGGTCTTGATCTCTTGCTGTGGAAAGAACACACTCCCTCCCAGGCACCCCACTCCACCCCATTCATCACAAGTCTTTGCCCAATTTTTGGTCAAATCAGTATTTGATGTTTGTTCTTAACGCTCATGAAAATATTTTTCACAATGAAGGCACTTGTACCCAAAGCTTACGTTCTTCTATTCCCCTTGGGACAAACTTTTTCCTTTCCTTGATGTACCCCCCCCCAAAATCTGTTTTTCTATGCACCTATTTTTAAATTCAACCTTAAACCTTGCTACAAACTCTAAAACCCCTTCGACGTGGTCACTCACATTCTGTAATTTCTTTTGTCTTGGCAGTGACCCCATGCCCTCTGACCTCCTGCCCAGTCTGGTCCTCCTTCAGCCTCAGCACAAGGCTTGCTGTGGGGCATCTCCTCCGTCCTCTGACACGTTCCCTGAGCCTCACTACCCTGTGGGCTTCTCGGGTTTGTGGATTTTATACCTTCCTCTTTTGACCTAATCCCTTCATTCCGTGGAAGATATTCTTCAATAAGAACCCATGGAATGGTACATGGGAAGTACACTTTCTGCTACCTTGAAATGTTGGCACATTTCTTTCCTTCCTTTTTACATGTGATCAAAAGTGTGGCTGGGACTCCTGACACTTTCCTCGTGCTCCTGGCATGGTTGTCGAGAAGTCTACGCCACTCTGGGTTTCAGCCTCTCCCAGTGACCAGCTCTTTCTCTCTGAAAACTTTCTGGGCTCTTCTTTACCCCCAATGAAAAATCTCAACGATTCTCAGGGTATGAGGTTTCCTTCAGTCACTGTGCTGGGCGCTGGGTGGGCCCCTTCCACTGGGGATCTCGTATTCTTTAGCTGTAGGAAAGGTTTTGAAATATTTATTTGATAATCACCTCCTCTCAGCTCTCAGCTTTCCCCCTCTTATTTTTCACCTATATTTCCACTTTCTGGTGGATTTCCCCAGCTTCAAATATCCCCTTTGGGAAGTTCTGCTAGCACGTTTCTATTCCCTTTTTTCAGCATCCCCTCCCATTTCATGGGTGCCAAATCTTCTCTTCTCTTTCTGAGGGCATCCTTTTTATTTATCTTGATTTTTTTTCCTGCCTTTTGCTTTATGTGTTTCTTCTTAGTTCTCTTTAAAAATCTTTTTTGTTGATTTTGGTTTCTGTCTCTCATGTTCAATGCTTCCTTCAGACAAAGGGCCGATCTTGGCTGGCTGTTCCTTGGAAAGGCCATAAGGGTGGTGGGCTTGCTGGCCACCAGGTCCCACCATGGGGTGACTGGGGACAGTGATCTGACTCTGAATCTGCATCAGTGTGTGGGGGTCTTTTCTGTTGTGCCAGACAGTTTCTGATAAGGGGACTCCTCTTATGTCCTGTCGTTGTCCTTAGAACTCTGTGACAAAGGTGAGTGGGGGATCACACAGTGCGTAGAATGACACCCTGCTCCAACTTCATCCAAAACTGTCACTGAAAATGAGCTGACGTCAAGGATTGTGTGTGGCTCCAGAAACACAGAGATAACTGAAGACTGGCCTCTCTGGGATGGCGTTTCTCTAATTTCACGATGGGTAGGAATCAACAGGGGGACTTGTTCAGTAAGAGCTCCCAGGAGCCACCAGCAGAAGCTCTGATGGAGAAGGACCAAGACAGTCCCCCAGCCTGAAGATTTAGTGGGCACTGGGGGGCTGGATATGTGGTCTACACCCGTGCCTTGACCCTGATCTGGTCACAGAGACACAGCGATCACATGACAGGGGGGATGACACAGGTGTGGAGAGGCCACACCTGAAGGATGAACCCCTGCCTGTGGAGGGTGGGCTGTCAGAGTGGGCTCTGGACAGGAGAGGGTGCAGCTGGTATGCATAGCAGGAGGGCTCAGTCAGGGATACAGTGGGGGGCAGGCTTCTTGCTCCAGGGAGCACAGGGCACAGACGCGGGCCTGCGTGCATCACATCAACTGGCTGGGGTTCTCAGGAGATGACACAGGGCCACCGTTGGGTGGGCTTCTCAAGGCCTTTGTGAGTTAGTGTGAGTCAAGGGCAGAAAGCAGGACTCCAGTCAGTGAGGACTAGTGGGAGGAGGGCAGGGGAAGGGAGCCCGAAGGGAAGTCCAGGTGCCCAGGAATCCATAGGGGAGCTGCTGCACCCCCACTCACCCTCCAAGGGCTGAATGGAGCCTGGTAGGAGCTGGCAGTGGAGGAGGGGTTCCTGGCCTTAGCTGTGGAGGGAGACGCAGCAGCCAAGTGGGGAGGGTGCAGGGAAGAAACACCCCTCCACTTCTTTGCCCCTCCACCTCTTGCCTTTGCCTCCCATGGGCTGAACCCAAGGAGAGTGCCCCCAGGGATCCAGGGATCTGGGAGGTACAGTGGGCAGCAGTGGGCAGGCAGACTAACGCCCTGAGGACATCTGCTGGAGAATGGTGTACCCCGAGTGCCCTTTCCCATCCAGAATCCATCTCGCCCTTGTTCAGTTGAAGACACTTCCATCTGCCTCCTGGGGGGACACAGAGTCTCACCAGCCTCAGGGTCAGTCCCTCCCTGCCTGTCCCCCCCCCCCCCCCCCCCCCGTCTGCACCACTGGTGCCCTTCCTGTAGGATGGGCACGGGGGAGAGGATGAAAGAAAGAGAAAGTAACAGAACGAGTGCACAGCTCTCTGGCCCCTGCCCCTGCAGCTGGCATCCTATGGACCCTGATAGTCCTCACTTCCATCCAGAGCCTGCGACAGGTGGCCTTGCAGGGCAAGGGGGCTTTGCAGGTGGGATTACTTTCAGGAGCCAGATGGGGAGAGAGCCTGGATCATACAGGTGGCCTGAGGTCACCACAGGGTCCCTAAAAGTGGAGTGAGCACCACTGAAGAAGGGTCAGGGAGACATGACCGGAGAAGGGTCCAAGGCCATGGTGCTCCTCCTGAGGTCTGTAGGCTGAGGGCTGGCGGCTGGCCAGAGACCTCCATCCCCAGCCATGAGCTCACAGGAGACACACCTACCCCCAGAGCTTCCAGAGAGGGAGGGCAACGGCTGCAGCTTGATTGGAGCCCGGAGCTCGTAGGACCTCTGTCCTCCAGGCGTGTGGGAGAGCCTGTGAGATAAGGAGACTAGGGACAGCTCCTGCAGGAAACAAGTGCACTTGGCTGTTTGGGCGGATGCCTCTGAGGGCACAGACAGCAGACCCTTCAAAGCCAGTCTGTGTCTCCACTCAGGTGTCACGCTGCCGATGATGACTTTCCAAGGAGGCCTTCTGCACCTCCGTGAGCTCCCAAGACACCATCTGAGGTGAGGAGCAAGTCCTCAGTGAGGGGGCAGCGGTCTGACCTGATAGCAGCTCTGAGCCCTCCCTCTGTCCAGAGGACACCCAGCCTGGTCTGCCAGGCGGGGTGGCAGGTGGCTCCAGCAAAGCCCAGGTTTCCTCAGAGATCGCGCACAGCTGTGTGGCACGGAGGCCACTCAGGCAGGAGTCTAGTGCGAATCCTGACTGTCTCCCCAGTCTATATTGCCCAGGATTGCAGGAGATGCCTGCAGTCCTCCCATCACCCCCTTTGATCGTTCCTTTGGTCTCCCCAGTGGAAGGGGGTCTACAGTAATCAAGATGCACTTTACAAAAACCTCGAACACCCCGAGGAAATGGCCTCAGGCTTAGCACCAACTTCAGCCTCAACCCAGCGCCCCTCGCGCTCCCCAGACCCTTGCCCTTTGCAGCCAGAGTGATACGGTCCCCCACCTCCTCCTGCCTGCAGAGACACCGCTGAGCCCTGGGGCGTTGTTAGGGCAGAAGAACAGAATCAGCGAATTAAACCGTGTTCACTTCCTCACCGTTAGAAACCGGGGTGAATGCTTGAGAAGGAAAGTGGCACTCAGATGATCTCTCCCAGCCCGACACCGGGGGTCTCAGTTCAGTCACATTTGTCAAGAAGGACTTCCTTGCTGGGGGAGCTGTGTGGGGCTTGGGGCAACACGCGGAAACGCAGGTGAGCCGGTTGGGGTCCTCGGTCCATTGGGCATGTCCCCCTGCCGACCCCATGCTGCCCTCCTGGTGAGCTTGCTGCGACCTAGAAGATGCCTTTCCCCAGGAAAGCCAAGCTCAGTGCGTTCCTGAGACAGGAGGCTGAAAGGAGCCCAGAGGCAGCTCAGCAGCCTCTGGCCTCATCTCTTCTCTGTTTACCGAGGCTGGGAAAGGAACCACATACTTTTCTAAGATTTCTAACAGCAAAGGTTAAAACAAAAGAGATCAGTCTCAACTTTTGGTCAGAACTCTCAGACAACCAGAATGCGGCCGTCCCCAGGTGTCAGTGAGCTGAGGGCCAACCCTCGTCTCCGAGGTCCCTGGGCTTCCTGAGTGTGGGGGCCAGTGCCCTGGGTGCTGGGGGAGGCGGCTGCACAGGCTCCTGTCCTCTCCTGTCTCATATATCTTGTCCTCTCCTAGCTTGCCCTGGACGCTGCTTTGCCCGCCCACCTGCCCTGCCCTCTGCATCTGGGTTTCCAGCACCATCTGCCTCTCTTCTACAGGCAGGAGGAGCTGATGGCCATCAGAATCACCCACACCACACCCATAAGGTGTACAAAGCCTAGAGCTGGGGTCACACCATTTAGCCCGTGATGTAGAAATACACAAACACCCCCATGAGTCAGCCACGGACTCCTGTTCTTCTTCGGCGGGAATGGGCACACTCATCCCCAAGGAGGGCCTGGGAATCTTTGACCAAACTTGTCCACAGAACAGGTGGGGAAACTGAGGCACGGGGACGAAATCCCTTGGCCAAGGCCACCATTAGAGCCAGTTTCTGGTCCCTATCAGATCTAGGGATCTTCTACAATGTTCTACTCCCGGGCTCTCCCGTCTTCCGTCCTTTGTCTTTTCTGTAAAGTTGGACCATTTTGACCAGTTTGTCCCCTGGCTAGGACCTGGGCCCACTGTTGTGGCTTGCGGAGGATGACAAGGAATGACAAGACCCCAGAGGAGGTGACCGTGGGAGTAAGTGGCTGTCTTGCCCCCACTCTGCAGGTGCCGAAGCAGACACCAGCCCTCGAGGTGTCCGAACACATCAGTTCATTCCGGACCGCTCCCAGCCCAGCAAACAGCAGGAGCAGAGCAGGTGGCACTGGGCCTCTCCCCTGTGTCCACTGGGCTGGCTGGCAGCTGCACAAGGAGTGAACCGTGCCGCAGTCACCGCAGAACCTGGTCCAGGGACCCAGCATCTCCGTAGCAAGCATCAGAGAAACCGGCCCCTGCCCTGGGGAGCCCGCAAACCTAGCTCACTGGGATGTGACCTCCCTAGTTGCCTAGTGACCTGTGATCAAAATACTCTGTGCCAGGGGCAGCTGGGCATGCGGGTGGCCCACTCAGGGACAGTCAGGCCCTTTCCAGCAGTGCCACAGCCCTACACATTCCCCTTTTTGGAGCTTCATTCTTTTTCAAGATTTTCATTTTGGGCACGTTTTGGTGCATTTGGAAACTCCTAGGCAACACTTCCTACCTTAGCGTCTTGCTGATGGCACGACATCAGTTCCTGCTCCCCTTCTCTCTCTCCTGCTGCTTTTCAATTACTTCTTAGAACAATAACTCAGTGAGGTTATTCCCCCCAAATGTTCTTCCTGCAAAGATCTTGTGATAGCCCAAAATCAAACTAAAATATTGGCATTCATTTGCTCATGTCGTATCCCAAGGTCAAAACCCAAATGTGTCCAGTCCAGAGATGAAAAGTTTGAGGCATGGCCAAGCCAACTACCATGATTAGGCAGCCTTCATGAAGGTGCTGGTGGGGGGCTTGGACAGTAGGTGAGGCTCCTGCCCTTAAGAATTGGAGTCCTTCTGTAGTGAGGCTGCCACCAAATAAAAAGTAAAAACAAAGAAACTAGTAACCCAGCAGATGAAGAATGAGGGGTTTTTATGTTAGAATGATCCTTAATGTGCAAATAAAATGCAGTGTAAGGGATCCATTGAGGCCAACTCCAGTGCTGGGCTCTGGGGAGCCTGGAGCATTCCTTTCCCCAGTCTTGGGCAAAATTCCTTCCCTCCCAGTGTTCCTGCATTTACTTGTGTCATCTTTTCCTTCTCTCACCTGCTTCCCCCTCAATTAGACTGGGAACCCCTCACGGGCAAGACTTTCTTAGGACCGTACACCTTGGCACCCACCCTTTGGCAGGGGGCCTGTCCCGGAGTGGGTCTACCTCAACTGTAAGTTGAATGGACTTGAAAGTGTCAGAGACACGTAAGAGCCAGTGGGGCAGATGTACAGATGCCAGACAGTCAATGGGGACAGACTGGGAGATGCATGACAGCCAGTGGGGACAGACACACACAGACACATGATAGCCAGTGGAGACAGACTCACAGATGCATGACAGCCAATGGGGACAGACCCAGAGATGCCTGACAGCGGGGACAGATGCAGAGACATAGAAGAGCCAAGGAAGACGGACCTTCTGCAAAACTCCTGGAAAAGGAGTTTAAAAGAGAAATGTCCTGCCTGTATTTACAGGGGTAAGGAGAGGGTCTTGACTTTGCTTCATCTTTAGAATAGATTGGGCTGGGTTTTCCATGTCAGACCATCCACGTGGGAAGCTGTCTCTGCTCTTCACGTGTGTCTGTGGAATCCGTGTGGTCACCCCAGGAGGGCACCCACACAGCAGTGTGGTCCGGCTGAGGTCCCAGCTGGGGGTGAAGAAGTGAGGAGGAGAACACTCACCTGTAGCTCAGAGACGCCCCGTTCTCCACTCTCGATGCAAAAGGCTCACCGTTAATTTCCATTAAGTTTCACACATGAGAAAAGGCTCCAGAGAAGCATGTTTTTGCATGTCATCTGCGTGTCATTGCGTGTCAGTACTTCACTACAAATGGCGTGTTACTGCACACGGGGTACTGGGATCTGGGAACCAGCCCTCACTCAGGCAGCACAGTCAATACTCAAGTATTTGTTGATGAGTAGATTTTAGTTTTAGCTGAGAAGCTGGCTGAGCAGGAGGCCGCGTGGAGGAGATTACGGCTGCACGGGAACCACCTCACCAGATGGGTGGGGAAGATGGTTATGAATGCTGATAAGAATCCCATGTGTGCCTTGGAGATGTAGAACTTTCCCTGGAAGGATCTGTTGTTGGAGAATAAAGCTCTTTGGTCCTAATAATCGGGAAGAGACAAAAGTGTCCTTCCATCTCCCAGGCTTCAGCCAGCTCAGCTGGTACCTCCAGGAACAGTTCCCAGATCTCTTCACCCTCCTCTCTGGGCCTCTGAATCTTCCTTTTCTGGATTCCTTGTCATGCAGAGTTCTTCCCATTGTGAACGCAGAAGGCTCTCAGGGCCCCTTCCTGGAGAGGACCCAGGCTGGGGGTGGAGGGGGTGCTCCTGGGCTCTGGAGGGGCGGGGTTCTCACTTCAGTGATGCCCCCTGCACCCAGCAGCCTTGGTTGTTGTATTGTAGAAGTTTCAGGTTTGGGTCCCTTTTAGGTGGCCCTTGGCAGGGAAGCCCCCCTCCCCACAGGCCGAGGTCTGGCACAGTGCCAGGAAGCCCAGCCATGGGCATCCTGGCGGGGTGGGGAGGGCTACACTGGAGTAGTGCAACAGTCCCACCCCCGGGGGAGCAAAGGAGTCCACAGGACAAGAGTTCAGGGGCCACGATGCTCCATGCTTCCAGGAGACTGGGAGAGAGTGACAAGGTGGCAAGTCCTCTGAGACAGGGCAGGGCTGCCCTCGGTTTTGCTGACTTGGTTCCGGGCTTGGTTTCTTTCTGCAGAAGAGATCCAGATGGCCTGTCCCCCGCCTGGCACAGCAGCTGGAGTGCAGAGAGCTGCAGTGACCTTCTGTCCTTGCCGTGGGGACGTGGAAGACACGGGGGAGGATGGAGACCCCCATCCCTCCACACACCGTCATCCAGACAGCTTGAGTGCTGTGGCTTTCCTTCCCCACAGACTGTGACATTTTGATGGGCACTTCAGAAAGGCTGGCATCATGACCCTCTAATAGGTGGCTCTGGCCCTAGGTGGGCTGAAGGCAGGAGTGGGAAGAACAAGGGCCTTTCGCATGGGGAATGGGGGCCCAGGGCAGTTCCTGGGTGGGGAGTTTGCAGAAGGCAATGAGGCCAGGAGCCAGGAGGGTTCCCATGCCTCTGTAGGACTATAATCTCTCGGCAAGGCACACCCCTCCTCTTCATTACTCTACAGCGCATGGCTTTAGCTCGTCCTCATCCTAGATAATTTGAGGGACAATTTGAAAATTTCCAGGAGGCAAGTGTACTTTGGGATTTTGGTGGGAAGAGCATTTAATGTATACATTAATAAATGTATTTATTGCATTATTTATTTATTACATTAAATAAATATAATGTTTAAATTAATAAACTGAAGATCCTCTATGGCTGTAGTTTGGAGAAACATGACCAGCTGTCTGTCCAGAGAGGGTCCCTGTGGCTGTTTCTCACTCGGTCTAGGCTCCGAGCTCACACACTGTGTTTAGGGGCCACTCCTTAATCTCTATAAATTGAGAACAGTTCCCCGCGCCCCCCCCCCACTCCCTTTTTGGGTTTTGTGACCTTTTTGAAGCATCTAGTCTGCTGTGTTGCTCCATGTCCCCCAGTTTGGAGATTTAAAGAGAAATGTCAGTATGTTCCCACTAGAATACCTCTGGAAGGTTTGGGTAGATACTTATTAATAGACTAAGAAATTACCTTCTGTTCCTACTTGGCAAGAATTCTTTCCCTTAATCATGATTCATTAGTATTATCAAAGCCTTCTTTTGCATTTGTTTAGGTAATCCTGATTTTCTTCTTTGACCAGTTTTTAGAACAAGTCACTTCGCCAGATTATCTAATGTTAAGCCATCTTTATGTTCCCAAGATACATCTAACTTGGTCATGATTTATAATTTTTCTCAGGTGTTTTAGGATTCTATTTGCCAGTATTTTATTTGGTGTTTTGAGTCTCTGTTTGTAATATTCTTTTTAAAAAATTAACTAGCTACTTAACTTCTCCAGATTTATTGAGGTATAATTGACAAAATTACATCTATTTAAGGTGTATGATGTGATTATTAGTTGTATGTCTACATCATGAAATGATTATCCTAATAAGGTTAATTAACACGTCCATTAACTCACGTAGCTACCTTTTTTTGGGTGCAGTGAGAGTGCTTAAAATCTGCTCTCTTAGCAAATTTCAAGTTTACAGTATCATTTGCTAACTGTAGTGACCTTGCTGAATATTAGAATCCCAGAAATCATCTTTTTTTCTGAAATTATTCATCTTTTAACTGGATGCTTGTACCCTTTGTTCCACATTTTTTAATTTCTCCTACCATCTTGTCATAAACTGCAGAATTTCCTTTTTTCTCATGGATGAATGGTATTCCATTTTATATGTATACATCACATCTTTTTTACCCATTTGTCTGTCAGCGGACTCTTAGGACTTAGGTGGCTTCCACATCTTGGCTACCGTGAGTAACGCTGCAATGAACATGGGAATGCTGATATCTTTCTGAGATACCGATTTGATTTCTTCAGGATGTATACCCGGAAGTGGAATTGCTGGGCCATAGGGCTGTTTTCCACAGTGGCTTCACCAATTTACGTTCCCACCAACCATGCCCAAAGGTTCCCTTTGCTCTGAAGTGTTTGCTCACCAATACTTAACCACTTATCCTTTTGATAAAAGCCAACCAGCAGGTGTGAATTGTAGTTTTGATTTACATGGTCCTGAGGATTGGTGAGCGCTGGTGCATACCCTTTCAGGTTCCTGTTGGCCATGTGTGTGTCTTCTACAGGCAAAATGTTTATTCGGGTCCTCTGCCCATTTTCCGATTGGATTACTTGCCTTTTTGGTATTGAGTGGTATGAGTTCCTAATACGTTTTATATATTAATGCCTTATCAGATGTGTGGTCTGCAGATATTTTCTCCTATTCTACACGTTGCTTTTTTTTTTTTATCTCATTGATCATTTCCTTCGCTGTGCAGAAATTTCTTATAATATTCCCATTTTTCCTGCTTCATCTAGTTTTGTTGCCATAGGGAGGCTTGCCTCATAAAGGAGATAGTCTTCCCTCTTCTTCTAGGATTTGGAGCATGTTATTAACAAGAGAAGCTTCAGTAATTTCTTTTTTTTTTTTTTTTTGAAGAAAACTGTTCACCATATATAAGATTCCAAATATATTAGTCCACAATTGTTCATTTATTTTTGTACCTTGATCACTATTAGCAGTGATTCTTTTCTTCTTCATTTCTGATATTTATTTATGCCTTTTTTCTTGGTTAATCAAGGAAAGAATTTGTATTTTTTACCAATCCTTTGTAAAGAATCAGCTTTTGAGATTTTTCTTTTCTCCTTTACTTTACTTCATTTCTCCATTACTTCTTGATTTGTGATTTCCATAATTGTGAACTTTCTTATTTTCTTATTTAGTTTTTCCTTTGTTTTACATTGATTTTCGTATTTAAATTCTCATAGTGAATTCTTAGCTCATTAATTTAAAATTTCTCTTGTGTTCTAATATATGTATATTCATATTATAAATTCCTATATCCTTTCATCTGCTTCCCACAGATTGTTGAGTATAGTTCCTTTGTTGTCATTCAGTTCTCAGTATTTATAATCTCCATTACAATTTCTTCCAGATCCACGAATTATTTAAACATGCTATTTAGTTTCCAAATGTATGGGTGTATTTTAGCAGACTTTAAAATTTTATTTATAAAATCATTGTGGAGTGCATATTTTCAAATCATTGGAATTTTTTAATACTTCCTTTGTGATCCATTATGTATGTACTCAAATTTAAAAAACATATTTTATGAGTTTGAAAATAATGCATAGTCTGTATCTGTGGCTCTGGGAGATTCCTCTCTCTCTCTGCCTCCATCCCTATTTCCACCCCTGATCCTGATCTCTATCCTGATCCTCACTTCCATCCCCATCTCCTCCCCATCCCCATCTCCATCCCCTCCTCATCCCCATCTCCATCCACATCTCCATCTCCATCCCCATCTCCACCCCATTTCCATCGCCATCTCCATCTCTATCACCATCCACATCTCCATCTCCAACCCTGTCCCTTCCCATCTCCGTCCCCGTTCCCTTCTCCAACCTCATTCCCTTCTCCAACCCTATCCCCAACCCCATCTTCAGTTCCGTCCTCATCTCCATTCTATCCCATCTTTTCCCCATCCCCATCCCCAACCCCTTCCCATCCCCATCTCCATTCCCAACCTCATGTGCTCCTCCATCCCCATCTCCCTCCCCATCTCCATCCCTATCTCCAACCCCAACCCCATCTGCATCCCCATGCCCATCTTTGTCTCCATCCCTATCCCCATCTCCATCCCCATCTCTATCGCTACCCCACCTCCATCCCCATGCTATCTTCATCTCTATCTCTCATCTCCATATCCAGTCTATCTATTATCCCATATGTCAATTAGCATGTTTCAATCTTTTCTATTTTTGCTGATATGTGGAAAGCTTGATTTAACTGTTAGTAAGAGAAGTGTGTTAGAATATTTTGCTCTGATTTTGGATTTGTTATCCAACTTGTTATGGTTCTGTCAATTCTTGCTTTGTATGTGGTAAGGCTGTCCTATCTGATGTATGTGTACTGAAGATTATTCATCTCCCAGGGAGCTCTTGCTTTTATCCTTAAAAATGATCATTTTATCCCTAATAATACTTTTTGCCTTAAAGTCTCTTTTGTCCAATATTTATAAAGCCAGGTAAGTTTTCCTTGTTCAGTGATTGCCTCTTTCTCGTCTCTTTATTTACACCTTGTGTTTCCTTGCCTTTGGGGTGTTCAAGGTATTTCTCTCATGCACTGTGTGTAGCTGAATATTTTGTAATTAGTATGTGCAGCAAACATGATTTATGCCATAGTGAGGGCAGGACTTTAGTTTTGTCCCCTGTCTTTGTAAAGTGTGCTTATTGGTGGTCATGGCTTGGGCAGGTCCCATACTCACTTCTGACCTCTAGTGTGCCACCTCAAACACATCTCAATTCAGAAATCGAATAAGTGCCTCTGAGCTGTTAATTGAAATGATGGTATTCACTGGCCACTCTGTCCCTGTGAGCTTTGTGGTTGTGGATTTGACAGCCTCTGTGGAGGTGCCACCCTTGACCAGGCTTGAACCCTTGGAGAGAATAGAGGAGTGTATGTGTGTGTGTGTGTGTTGGGGGGTTCTTCCTCTTTGCAGGTCCAGTGGAGGTTTTAAACAGCTCTCATGGGGCAATTTCCATTTCTTCAGAGCTGTTCATGCCCTCACTGGCACACCTGTGCAGGACCTCTGGGGTCCGCTTTGCAGGTTGCCTCTCTGCTTGGATCTGAGAGGGCAACTCTCCTGTGGTTTCTGCTGCTCAAGGTCCTTTAGGCACTTTGGGTGGTCCTCCAGGGCAGGGCCTCACGTAGCTGCTGTGTGTGTGTGTGCATGTGTGTGCATGTGCATACCTATTTCTGTTTCTTGTCTGTCTCTTGCCCCTGTCTCCCACCCTGCTCCCTTCTCTTCTGTATGCCTGGCATCTGGTATAGGAGGGCTACTTGTGTCTAACCACCTCTGGTTGTATGAGCCTTCACACTCCCGTGAAAGCATCTGGCTACCCTTCTTTTTGGACCAGAGGAAGTCATCCGTCTAGAGCAAGCCCTCAACATCAAACCTATATGGCTTCTCCAAGAGCCACAGCTGAGCCCATTCTCTTGGGGGTGGGGGAAGTGTCACCCCTCCCACCCTTCCCTCTTGGGAGGGTTCAGCTATAAACACCCCTTCCACCACAGACATGCTCCACAAATCTATACTGTCCCCACAAATCTATGTTCTCACCATATTCTTGAAGGTGTGAGTTCAAAGCCAGTGGACTTGTTCTCAACTCCTTCCTTTGTGAATCTGATACTTCATTTAGGATTTTCACATCCCTTTATCTTGGTGTCTAGTCAAGGCTTCAATTTTAGTATCTGATCTTTTATTTAAAAAATATGCGTTTTTAGAAAGATAATTTAATTCATTTACATTTATTGAGTTTACTGACACAATTGGGACTTATTTCTAGCATCATTTCCCCTCCCAACATTATTTTCCGTAGTTCTTTTTCTGTTTCCTGACTTTGTTAGGTTGAAAGTTTTCTTTATTTTCCTGTTGCCTGCTCCTTTGAAAGATAAACATTTTGTATCAGTACTTTTTGTGGTCACCTATAACTCCTTACAACTCTTTAGTAATTGATTTAACTTATTTTTCAAATGCATTTGGTAATTAACTCTAAGCCCTCTTTACAAAGAAGACAAGAATCCAGGAACACAATAATTTCCCTCTGAACTTCCTTCTTCCTATCTTCCATGTTGTTATTTAGAATTTTAGTTCCTGGTATTTTTCAAATAGGTATGTTTTTCACTATTATTATTATATTTTATAATAAAGGTCCAATTTGGATTTTTTGCTGTATTATTTTAAGTTTAATATTTAATTGACCAGAATATTTTACTTCTTTGTTCACTATGTTTTGTGATACTCCTTTGTTGTTTTTTGGGCTCATTTTTGTTGTTGTTAAAGTTCATTCTTTATTCAAGGGTCTATGGCAATGAATGCCAGACTTATCTGCATGTTAGAAAAATCCCCAAACCCAAGCCATACTCCAGCTCAACTAATCATAATCTCTGGGGGTGGGACATAGACATCAGTGTTTATGAAGCTTCCAAGGTGATTCCAATATGCAGGCAAATTTGGAAACCACTGGTGCATGTACAGAAACTCTCTTAGACATTGTAAATCTCTCTATAGAAATGTACTTGAGCATAGATTTCAAGATTGAGAGTTCTATGTCCTTAACATCTGGAACTATTATTTCAGGGCTGTGGCATCTATTCATATTGATAAAAACTCTGCTGCTAATCTGTTATTTGTTTATTGTGTTTTAAATATTTTACTTTCTCCCTGATGTTTCTCATCATATGTGTATGTCTGGATTCTTTTTAAAAAAAAATTCAATCCTTCTCATCTCTCGGTGAGCTTCTTCAATTTGGAGACTCATATTTCTTCAATTATGAATAATTCTATGTTGTTATCTGCTTAAGTGTCCCCACTTGCCCATTTTCTCCTTCAGGAACTCCTATTAGATGAATCTTGGATTCCATCAACATTCATGTCTCCGAACTTATTTTTCTTCTCTCTGTGCTACATTTTGAGTGATTTCCTTAGCTCCATGTTCTAATTCATTGGTTACCTCTTCTGTTATATCTAGTATACAGTTTAAACCATCTTTTGACTTTTTGTTTATTTCAATGACTGTGTGTTTCAGCTCCTAGATTTCCAAATGGATTTTCTTAACCTTGAAATGTCTGTTCTCACTTAATGGTTGTCACTCCTTCTATTTCCAGACAGTCCAGCAATTGAATGTCAAAGTCCTTTACAAATTGCTTCATTTTCTCTCTATTTCATTAGGTATGAATTCTCCCATGATTTTGTTCTATTAATTGCGTCCTATGGCAATAGGTTTTGTCAAGAGTTTTGTACTTTGTATTCATAAATTTGCCTTGTCTGAGAGTTTTCCCCCAAACAAATTCATGTGCAAATGTAAAATTATAAATTAAAAAAAACCCCAAACATCTGCAAAAGATAGAGGTTAATACCAAATATCGTTATTAAGAGTGAGACTCATGCAAGTAATAAAGAACGAACTAAGTTTTCAAGAAATTCAAAACAGGGTCATAAGCAGATCTTCTTTACAAAACACATTGACTACTCAAGTTGGTCAATGTCCCTGGTAGTCAAGAAATGCAAATTAAATTAAGAGAACAATTAGTCTATTTTCACCCATCAAATTACAGCAAAGTGAAGAGAGGGTAATAGCTAATGACAGTGAAGGTTTTAGGAGATAGAAATTCACTGTTGGTGGGAGTTTAACTTGTCAGGGAAGCAATTTCTCCATGTCATAACAACACTCACTCACCCTCTCACTTATTCACTGAGAACTTTACTTACTCTGTGTCAAGCTAGGTGCTGAGCTAAGTATATTACAATCATGAGATGTATCAATCAGGACCAAAATTGCTTTTGTCTTGGTGACTTTTGTAAATACCCAAAAGTAGGAGGATGCTTAATTACATTAGGATACGTTTTGCTTCCAGAGTTTTCTTGACAGGGTGAAAACTGAATCCAGAATTTTTAGAGCAAGACAAGTTGGGCTCAACAATGTGAAAACACACAGAGAACATTATCTGGACAGAAATATAAACATACGTCAAGAGCAATTTCTTTTGGTCAGATTGAGGGTGATTGTTTTTATGTCTCTTTGTACTTTTATGTACTTTCTGAATTTTCTACAGTGTGACATTATTAGCTCACCCAATTGGAAACATTAAGCGATGGAAAACAGGCTTTTAAGAAGAAATGTTTTACAGATTGGTAAGTTTTTTTTTTTTTTTTAATACCTGCTGATGCCGGTCTCTTGAATGAAGAGAGCTGAATATCCCTTCTTCTTCTACCTACTGTTACCTTCCCATCAGTCTGTGCCAGATAGTTTTCTGACTCTCTTTTCTGTCAGTCACATCTATTAATAATCAATCTTCTATTTCCTCAGGCAACAGTTTCCTTTGGGAAGTTCTGCCTGTTAGGAAGTTTTTCTTTAAATTGAACTTCAGATATATATTTGGTGGTATTGGATATTGATTTTGTTGTAAAACTGCCTTTGCGGGCTCCCTGGCCCTGGATAGCAAAGCATACTGTCTGCATTCAAGTCTGAAATGGACTGCTGATCTTCAATAACATGCTGACAGGTGCCATCGGCCCTCAGGAGATACTGGGCAATGTCTGGAGACATTGTTGATCATAACAATTGGGGGAGGGGCTGTGCTACTGATATCTGACCTGTGTGTAATATCTTATAGTGCCCAGGACAGGTCTGCACAGGACAAGCTACTTGTCCCACAGGGCCAACAGTGCTAAGATTGACAGGCCCAGTGTTTAAAAAGAATTTAAAAGTTATTCTTTACAAAACCCATAGGTTTTTATAATTGTTTTTCTTCTTTCTTTCTTTTTCTTTCTTTCTTTTTTTTTTTTTTTTGTACCACAAAGTACTATTAATGCCTTTTAGGTCAACACATCACACTTAAATAATTCTTTTGCAAATGATTTTTAAGCTTCAAAATGTCTCTTATCAGTAAGAAAAAAATAGTATTGAATAACTTAGTAATCACTACCGACCCTTTGACAAGTAGAGGGATTAAAGCCTGTAGGGACATGAGCCATAAAACGGCATCCTTGGGAAGTTATTTTGGGTCTCCCTCAGCTCTCCCTAGAAAAGGTGGTCTTCAGACTCTGGAGTGAAGCTCTAGGAGTCCAACTGCCGACCCTGAGATGCCCCTCAGTGATACATCACCCTCATTGCTCGGCCCACCCTGCAAAGGATCATCAGAATGGGCCCAAGCATGCTCATGCAGAAGATTGTCCTGCAAGGGCAAAGTGAAGACAGATGTTCTGTCTTTGTTCAAAACACTAACACATGAGAATCTGCCTAATTTACGTCATTTTGCATTTCCGTTAGCAACACCCTCTGCATGAAACCATAAGTGGGTTGGAGGCATCTTAGGGGGGCTCCTTGGCTCTGCTCCAGGGGTCAGGGACTCCCTGGCCACATGCAGCGCCCTTGGGAAGCTGGACCCTTGGGACACCCGCTAACCCGGTGGGTGGCTTCGAGAAAGTTGCTTCATTTCTCTCCGTCTCAGTTGATCTGTAACACAAAGAGATCATATCAGGAACCGCTGGTTCCTTCATGCCCCTAAAATGCTTAAGTTTTAGAAAGTTGTCTTAAAAAGACAAGACAAGCATCGTCAATTAGCAGTGCAGTGCACTTTGTAAATTAGTTTTTCACCACTGCTTTCTCTTCAGCTCTGGAAATGGATTCAATTTTCTTTTCACAGAGTTTCTTTAACAAAAGCAGCCTGCATCCCTGGCTAATATGAGTTTACTTGGGATGATTTTAGAAGGAAAACAAGTTCAAAGCATTGTTTGATAGGAAATGAAACCAGAAGTTAGTTGCATATGGATGTTGAAAATAAATTTATAAGCTAAAAGATATGACAAATTTCTCTTCTAGCCAGTGTTTCTATTTCCTTCCTTCCTTCCTTTCTTTCTTTCTTTCTTTCTTTCTTTCTTTCTTTCTTTCTTTCTTTCTTTCTTTCGATACTTCACAATAAAAGAGTTTAGGATCTTCACATCTGGTTGCTGCATTTTCATTTAATTAATAACTGTCTTTGGCCATTTTTCATCTGGTAAAGCAACCAAACCAGGGAAATAATCAGGAAAGCATTACTCAACATATTGCCAATAAATTAGAACATGGCAACTGAAGACATCTGAGTTTGGTTGGTCCTTGATCTTTTCATGGACCATTAGGAATAATTTCCATAGGGTTCTTGCAGGTGGGGGAACAAGCTGGAAATAATGAAGATTTGAGTCTGACTAAGAAGGCAGAGCAGAGAATTGGTTATGCTTTGACCAACTAGAACTGTACCCCCCAACCTCCCAGCTGGAATCAAGTTCAAATCCAGCGTCATATGGAAATCTATGGAGCCGACTTTCCTGACTTTGGAGGTTCTTTCCAACACAAACTTCAGCTCTAATGAGGTGGTGTTAAGTCTGTGGACCCATGTTTAGGTTTTTGGGGCTGCTCTGGGGCACACTGGCAGACAGGATTCTAAGATAGTCCCCAAATCTCACCTTGGTGTGCACACCATGGGCAACGTGTGTGTGTGTGTGTGTGTGTGTGTGTGTGTGAATATAATGGGTCTCGCTCTGTGATTAGATTGTCAGTGGTGTAGCTGACTTTACAAGGGAGAGATTACCATGTGGACCTGACCCAAGCATGTGACCCTTGACATCTGGGGCCAGAAGTCAGAGACAGAGGAATTGAAGTATGAGAGGAGTGTCTTCTTGCCTGAGGGGATCACATGGCAAAGGGTGTGGGCTGCCCCTCTGAGGGAAGAGTAGCTGATGACCAGAAAGAAAGTGGGGCTGTAATCCTACAGCCAGAATAAACTGCATTCCGCCAACAACGTGAACAACCTTGAAAGCAAATTCTTCCCCAGTCGAGTCTCCAGATGAGAACACAGCCCAGCAGTCCCCTGGATTTCAGCTTTTGAGACCCTGTGAAGAGACCCCAGTCATGGTGTGCCTGGACTTCTCATCTCTCGGGGACTGTGAGTTAATAAACAGGAGTGTTTTAGGGTGACGAGTTGCTGGTAATATGTTATGCAGCCATAAAAAAGAATGTAGCAGGATTCATGTAGGCTGCTGTAATGTAAGCAGGGATGGCAGTGGTAATAGGGAGATGCTCTGGCCACACACAGGTAAAACCCCTTTACAAGGTGTGAGCATCTGCAGGCTGAGCAGGTCCTGACAGCTGTATCCGGCCCACCCAGTCTAGTTTGAGCCCACTCTTCATTGTAAAGGGTCCTGTGTTCTGTTTTCTGCTTTGCAATGGCTCGATGGCATCTGACCACGTCACATTACTTAGGGACTGCAGTCCGATTATCTGTGTAAGAGCAATGAAATCAGATGCTCTCTAAAGTCCCAGGTTCATATAATCTGCTATGGTTTTGTGATTGTTAACACTCCACTTCCCCAAGTTCTTCATGAGTCTATGCCTGAGCACCTGGAGCAAGACGGAGCAAAAGCTCTCTGCTTTTCGGACCACAGTGATACTCTATTCCATGCTCATTCATTCCACATGTGGTGGCCGTTCTTAGAGCAGAAGCCAATTAGTGTCCTACACAAAGACTCAAGATGAAGTATGGTGTGAAGGGAGAGAGAGAGAGAGAGAGAATCTGGAACCAAGGCCAGGAGCCAGTGTGGGTGAGGAGTGCTGGAGTCAGGAAGGCCATTTAGAAGAGCCACTGCACAGGGCAGGATATAAGGACGTCTTTAAGATGGCATTCTGAGACAATGCACACAGAGAGCTGAGGGAAAGAAGCAGGATCTGGAGCAGCACATAAGGGAGAGGCAGCGGAAATTGTGCAAACTGGGTCTATGAATCCACTCAGCTCCTCCTCAGGAAGGGCTCCTAACACAGTGGAGAAGGCAGCAGGGGCTGTGGGACCCGGCCCACTCCCACAGGAATGCTTCACGTAGGAAACCTCCCCGGCCAGCACCTGTGAGTCAGACAAGACCTGAGTCACCTCGTGTTTCCGTTATTGCTGGACATACGGTTGGTGTTCTTTCTGTGTGTGCCTGTGTGTTTTTCTGGTCCTCTTATGTGGTAGAATGCACCTGACATAAAATTTAATGTCTTAACTACAAAGTGTACAGTTCACTGATATTAAGAACATTCGCCACCACCCATAGCCATGCCCAGAACTCTTTAAATCCAGCAAAACTGAAACTCTATAGCAAACAACTTCCCTTTGCCTTCTCCAGCCCTTGGCACTCCCACACTTGATGGCCCTGGGATGGTGACTGCTCTCTGAACCTCATACTGGGCTGAATGTGGTGTTTGTCTTTCTGCGTTGGGCTCATTTCACATAGTATAATATCCTCAAGTTTATCCATGTTGTAGCATGGGTCAGTTTCTAGTCATCTTCTTCTTTTTCTTTTCTCTTTCTTTCTTTCTTTCTTTCTTTCTTTTTTTTTTTTTTAGGATTTATTTATTTGTTTGAGAAAGAGAGAGAGAATAGGGGAGCAGCAGGCAGAGGGGGAAGCAGGCTCCCCACTGAGCAGAGAGCCCAGTGTGGGGCTCGATTTCAGGACCCTGGAATGATGACCTGAACCAAAGGCAGATGCTTAACTGACTGGGCCATCCATGTGCCCCCTCCAAAAATCCAACCTCTTGAAAATAATATATACATACATACACACATAATTGATTAACCAATAAATAAGTATTTGATTGACGAGGAAAGGGCCATCTCAAATGCAGATTATTTAAAAAGTAATTACAATGACAATATTATGTATCAGAGCATATAGAATGTATCCAAACTGGACTCAGAAAAAACCCAAGTCTTAAAATATTTTCTTCATTCCTATTGTCATTTTTATTAATAGCCATTATTGATAGAGTGTTGACTGTATTTTAAACACAGTGATAAGCACTGTATATGCATTATCTGAACTAATCACTCTCTGACTCTTACCAGGTCGATGTTAAGTAATTAGCATCCAGAGTGTCCCCCAGAGTTTCCTGTCTTTTTAAAGACTGAATAATATTCCATTGTGTGTCTACACCACATTTTGCTTATTCACTTGGGTTGCTTCCAAAGTGCACAAATCTTATGTATATAGTTCAAAGGATGTTTTTGTTCTTTGGGCTGTAGGGGTGCTCATGGATACTAGTATTTTCCTCATAATTAGGTCTTCCCAGTAGACAGAGCAAGGAAACAGCAAATTTTTTGAGATAAAATACTTTCTTCTTATTTAAAGATTTTATTTATTTATTTGACAAAGGGAGAGAAGGAAAGCACAAGCAGAGGGGAGCAGCAGAGGGAGAGGGAGAAGCAGACTCCCCACTGAGCAGGGAGTCCGACGCAGGACTCAATCCCAAGACCCTAGGATCATGACCTGAGAAGAAGGCAGATGCTTCACTGACTGGGCCACCCAGGTTCCCCAAAATTCTTGAATTAAATAATTTTGCTTCCAAATCAAATTTAGAACTATAACATTTTGCTAAACTTAATTGATCCATATGTAGCATTATTCTCCAAAAAACCCCTCTCATTCTCCATGACACCAAAATAATTGCTAATTTGTCTTATCCACACAACTACTTCAGGATAATAATGCCAACATTGACTAGCAGCAATATGATTCCTGAAGATAGTTTAACTCTGTGTGTGTGTGTGTGTGCACGCGTGCACACGTGCGCGCTTGTGCGTGTCCCTGAAGAATAACCCACTAGGGATAGACAGTCAAATAATTATGTTTAAAAGTCACATTCAGTGGTTGCTTTCTGTTTGGTTTATCATCAACCAGGTACACAGCCTAGTTCATTGGCTTCATTTTGCTTTAGATTTTTAGGAGTTTTTGTTTGTTTGTTTGTTTGTTTGCTTGATTTTTAAGAATTTATTTATTTATTTGACAGAGAGAGATCACAAGTAGTCAGAAAGGCAGGCAGAGAGAGAGAGGAGGAAGCAGGCTCCCTGCTAAGCAGAGAGACCGATGTAGGGCTCGATCCAGGACCCTGGGATCATGACCTGAGCCAAAGGCAGAAGCTTTAACCCACTGAGCCACCCAGGCGCCCCTAGGAGTTGCTTTTTAACAGATTTTTTTTGTGTTGTAATTATTTACATGGATCCTAAGATATGATATGATATCATTTCATATGATATGATATCCTAAGATATGACAATGCTATTGACGAAGTTTAGCTTCTATATCTGTCCTCACTACTCTGTTCCTCCACCCCCACATCAGTAATTTTGTGGAAATTTATATTATATCCTTCGATTTAAAAATACTTAGATATTTTCATAGTCTCTCATGTTTTCAATACATAGTAATATATCACACACTTGTTGGTCATGTATCCATTTGGTTTTTTTCACTGAGGAGGATGTCCTAATGTCTAACTACAGCAGTATATGGAAATACTTACTATTCCCTTTGTACAGTTGCATTATAGCACTCCACTTTATGGTTGCATTATAGCACTCCATTATAGAGAGCCGGCAGTTTAGTAAGCCAGCCCCCTTGTGTGTTGTTCCCAGGCACTTGTTATTGTAACAAGCGTCACAGTGATTCATCATATGCATACATATTTGTGTATTTTTTTCCCACTGCACCTTTTGAATATATTTCTAGAGGTGGACTTGCTGGGTCAAAGGGTAAATGAATATGGAATTTTGCTAGGTATTTTGAAATTCCCATCCAAGGGAGAATGTGCATTTTTATATTCTCATCTGCAATGTATGAGGGTGACTGCTTCCCCTTAGTTTTGCCAAAAATATGTCATCAAACTTTGGAAAACCCAATAGGTTTTGAAATTCAACTGTTTGATCATTGTGCTTTGGAAAAAAATCTGGAACATTTGATCTAACATGTCTATAACCTTTTAATATACAAATAACTTGCAATTTGAATAGGCACTTAATCATAAGAATTAACAAACTAATGAAACAGAAAGGGGCTTAGAGCACATACATTTACAAAATCATCTCTAAGAATGAGAGGCAGTGCCTGCATCCCTGGCTTACAGCATCCTGTCCCTTTTGCTCCTGTCCTTGTTGTTTGGTTTACTAAATCCTCTTCTCTTCCTTCTGACTCTTTATAGCTTCCCTTTACAACTGCTTATGATTATTACCTGGGAGCCTAATCCTTTCCTAGTGGGGCCCATAATCACCCCTTTATTTGGGAATCTGGACCTGAACCTTCTGAGGTTGCCTCTTGTCTATGCACTCCAGATTTCCTCCTTCCTGCTGCATGCAACCCAGGCCTCCTTCTACACCAGCTGCTTTGCCTCACCTTCTCCGGGTCCTATCTTGGCCTGTACTGTAGGCAGGGTACTGGAGATACTAGATCTCAGGGTCCCTGAGTCCAGGGCTTAAGTGGGAATAGGAATCTGTCTCCCCTGAGTCTGATGTTCTGCCAGTGCTTATTTCATTTTTACTCCAGCCTTATTTTAGCTATCTTTCATGTCCACTTGAAACCCTCCTTACCTATGTTTTTCCTTTATACTTATTTCAGGTATCAATTTTTTAGGATTGTAAAATAAGTTCACGTTCATTTGTACACTCCTTGGAAAATAAATGGGAGAATGACAGAAAAAATATATGAACACTATGCCCCGAGGCACCCACTCTGAACATCTTGGGGTGTTTATTTCTGGTATTTTCTCTGCTTTTAAACATAATTGAGCTCATAGTGCATATGCACATTTTTGTTCTGATTTCTTGTCTATTTATTGCTTTTTCAGAGAACACATGGTTTCATTTATTAATGGCATAATTTCTTAATTTATCTTTCATAATGTCTTAATTTATCTTTTTTCATAATGTCTTTCATAATGTCTTAATTTATCTTTAACTCCTTATTATTTCCTTCTCCTTATATTTTTTAATTAGACGTATTTTGTCCCCTTCCTACCTATTTTAGTTGAATACACAGATGATTTATGTTTATAATTTTCATTCAAAATGAAACTTCAGATATTGACTTTTCCTACCCCTGAAGTAGTAGATTTTTAATAAAGTCAGAAAATACAGTGAGACAAACCCATGATAATCCTACTCACTAAAAAATGACTGTTGGTGGCTTTCAGATTGTTTTTATATTTATGTACACTTTTCCCATAAAAAGTTTCATAACCTGTGATTTCACCTAATCACGTTTTATGGACATTTTCTATGTCAATATGTGCATTGTTTCAACGTTATTTTCAATGCTATATAGTATCTTATTGTGTAGATGTACTAGAGTTTGTGTAATCAAATTTTTGTTTCTAGAGAGCTGTTTCTGTTCTAGTATTTTCTCCCTAGAGACATTGTTTTGTAATTGGTATCTTTTAAAACTGTTTCTAAACACAGTTTACATTTGGAGAAGAAAAGCATTAAATTTCTAGAACTAAAATTCATAGGTAAAGGGGTCTTCCTATATTTGGTGCTTCTATTGCACCTGAATATGGACAATTTTCAGTTCAGATTAATTTCTACTTCTACCCAGACTTCAGATTGTACTCATCTGTCTTCTCACATTTTCACCAATGTGGGACTCAGACATCTAATAGACCTTCTCTGTTTCATAGGAACGCCTGGGACTACGAATGAGATTAAACTTGCCCCTAAGTTATATAACACTTATATTCAGGTTCTTAGCCCATTTTTTATTCCACTATTGTTTTTTAAATGCTCTTTCCAGGTAAAGACCCGTAACAATTTGTCTTGTGTATTGCAAATACTGTTTCCATTTTGTCATTTTCCATTTTACTGAATGGTTGACATCAAGAAAGGTTTTTTTTTTTTTTTTTTTTTTGTTAAATTACGTCATATTGGGCGCCTGGGTGGCTCAGTGGGTTAAGCCGCTGCCTTAGGCTCAGGTCATGATCTCAGGGTCCTGGGATCGAGTCCCGCATCGGGCTCTCTGCTCAGCAGGGAGCCTGCTTCCCAATCTCTCTCTCTGCCTGCCTCTCTGTCTACTTGTGATCTCTGTCTGTCAAATAAACAAATAAAATCTTAAAAAAAAAATTACTTCATATTGTTGTAGCCTATGTTTTTTTGTGTGTGTTGATTTTTTTTATAATTTTTTAAATTTATTTTCAGCGTAACAGTATTCATTGTTTTTGCACCACACCCAATGCTCCATACAATATGTGCCCTCTCCAATACCCACCACCTGGTTCCCCCAACGTCCCACCCCCCGCCCCTTCAAAACCCTCAGATTGTTTTTCAGAGTCCATAGTCTCTCATGGTTCACCTCCCTTTCCAATTTCCCTCAACTCCCTTTTCCTCTCTAACTCCCCTTGTCCTCCATGCTATTTGACATCAAGAAGTTTTACCTGCTTGTGTAGACTAATCTGTTTTTCTCTTCATGGTTTTGCCTTGGGGCCAGTCTTAAAATTTCTCATCCCATTTTATGGTTATATAAATACTCAGCTATCTTTTCTTTTTAGATTTTTATAATTTTTTTAAAAGATTTTATTTATTTATTTGACAGACAGAAATCACAAGTAGGCAGAGAGGCAGGCACAGAGAGAGGGGGAGGCAGGCTCCCTGCCCAGCAGAAAGCCCGATGCGGGACTTGATTACAGGACCCTGGGATCTTGACCTGAGCCGAAGGCAGAGGCTTTAACCCACTGAGCCACCCAGGCGCCCCTAGATTTTTATAATTTTATCATTCTTTAATGTTTTGTGTTTTAAACACAATTGAAATAATTTTAGTTTAAGCCATAAAACCATGCTTAGCTTTATGAATCTGGACCTGTTGGTTACCACTTCATAAAGAACCCATGGTTTGCCTATTGGTTTGAAATGCCATCAGTATTATATATTTAATGTATGTTTACATAAATATATGCTACAAAGCTCTTGCAGAACAAGCCTGAGGCAGAAGTTGAAGAAATGGCTACAGAGGTTTCCTCTGTGATCATCTCTGAGAACCAGACTGCATGTGCCCCTGGACTGGCATTTCCTCTGGGGCCTTGCAGGGTGTCACTGGGTACCTGGGCAGTTCTTCCTGGTTCTGAGGGCATGGTCAGTGTCCTTTGATTTACCCTGGTTTCAGTCACTTCTTCTCCAAACCATTATTTATCCTCTTCCTTTGTCTTCTTCCTGGGCTTAGATGCCAAGGTCCCAGAGGGTGAGAACCAGTTTCTCTGTCTAGACGGTCTGCCCACCCCAATGCACAAACCCCTTTTCTTGGACGGGGTACCCCTAAGAGCAGGCCCTGAGATAAGGGTTTAGGCTCAAGTAATTTACTCTGGAGGTGATTCCAGGAAGCACTGGCAGGTGAATGCAGAGTAAGACATGGGGAAGAAGCCAACAGCAGGAACGCCGGTGCCTCCTGTGGGCAGCTGGGCCCTGTCCTGTTGCAGACCTCAGACCAAAAGTAGGACATGCCTTAGAACTGGCTCATCAAAGCAGGGGCGGAGGGTCGGGGGCAGAACTTTGCCCAGGGGCCCTTCACTTCCTGGTATTTTAGCCTACTCCTCCTGCAGAGGAAGGCTTGATTTGGAGTCTGAGTCCCCTCCAGCTGGAAACCAGGGCGTGGGCGGTGGGGGGTGGTGGATACGGGAAGACCACTCACTGTCAGCACTCAAGCCACACCTTCCAAGTATCCCTGACTGACTGTTGTCCAGGTCGTACTGAAAATACTCCCACAGTGGCAGAATTCAGAGTAGACTGTACTGTGGCGGGGAAGGGGCAGGGGGCTGCTCTTGCTAGAAAATCCTTCCCTCGATTGAGCCCAAATAAACTTCCCCCTATTGTTCTAGTTCTGCCTCCTGGGGAAGAAAATGATCAAAACACATTTTCCAGAGGAGTTTGAGCAATTACCCAGAAGCACCAAAGGGTAGAACACTGAATTGTATGACCACGGGTCTCTGCCTCCTCCTGGATGTGTATTTAAACTCTGGCAGTTGCTAGAACAGTGCAATGCACACAGGGGTGTGAGCTAAGGGGAAGCCAGCCTCATCTGCATTTCAGTGGTGGGGGTAGAGGAAGGTCGGCTCAGCCAGCAAGCACCTTGCTTAGGCCAGCCGCCCGAGGGAGTTGGGGAAAAAACGTCCCACTCTATGACTAATTCATGAGTCATGGGATGTTTATTCTCATTTTCACATTTTTAAAACTCACCAAATGCTTCCCTCCCACAAGCAAACAATTGCCATTTTTGTTCTGAAAGACTGTAGATTGGCCAAATCTATCATCATTGTAATCTCTGACCACATGTTAATGAAATACATACATTTAATTTGGCTTAGAAGAAGATGGATTCCGAAGACAAGCTCCGATTTGGGTCTATTTCCTTTCTTGCTCCATAAGCGAATCCCAGATGAAGCAAATGAAGGCCAGCGCGCCCCCCCCATCCCTAATGATGAGCCCACAAGCCAATGACGTTGAGGAAGGAATTTGTACTTTGCACTCACTGGCTTTTCTTCAAATATTCGGGTGGGGCACTCGCATCTCATACTTTAAGGACAGGGAGAGTGATAAATGAGATCACAAACTAAGTTCTATTGTCATCGCTTTGCAAAAGTTAAGTAGGACTAATTGCAAAGAATCTGGATTAGGAGCCCCCCTCAAGGTCAGGAGTTGAATGCAATGGCATCCATCTCATAAGATGATCGATAGTGCCAGAGGACTCTTGTTTCTACCATTTCGTTGGCACATAGTCCTCGATCAGCAGAGAGACTCAGATCTGTGGGGTTTAGGAATTAATCCCCGACCTAGGAGTCAGAGACCAGGCTAAGCAAACTGCAAAGAGAAGTTCTGATGTACAGAGACAATGCTACTCTCCCTAGTGGTGGGCACCTGAATCCCTGGACTTCTCAGAAGTCTCCTCCCTGCCGAGCTCCCAGTTCTCCCTCTCCCCACAGCTGGGCACTGCTGAACTGCCAGGCTGAGTAGGGCTGGGTGTGCAGGAGTCTCAGAGAAGCCCTGCAAGCTTCAGGGATCTTTGATGATACTGGCTGCTGTGTCCCAGCCTGATTCTCTTGGGATCCAGAGACAGCAGAGACTGGGAGGGGTACTCCGTCATGGGAAAGACACAGGTCCTGGCAAAAAGTGAAGGACTAAAGGCTCATGCCATGGCCAGAGGCCATCCCTGTCTCTGTTAGCTGTCAGTGAAGACAGCGATAGGAGGTCTGGCTCATGATCAACCATGCAGCAAGATGTCGGGAGGGAGGCACCATGGGGCCAAGTTGTTTTGTGACACACTGAATGACCTTAGAAATTGCACCTTTGTCTCAGGACCAATTTTTAACAATTTCTTTGGCATTGTGGAGATGGAGATTGAGTTGAAACTTTTAAAGTTTTAGGAAGCCAAGAAAAGGTGCTCTCTCTCTAAAGTACTAGCCTGCCTCAGAAAGCTTTTGGATAGAGATCTAGAGTTAGCAAAATGTCAGTGACTTAGAATTACAGTCAAGAACAAATAGACATTTATGTAGAACAGAATATGTAATCTACAGGGTATGTGAATGTATTTTTTTTTTTTTGCAAATTTTGTTGGTGTTTCACCAGAAAAGGAATTTTTGTTTTGTTTTGTTTTCAACTAACATCATCTTTTTTAAAAATTAGTTTCAGAGGCAGAGTTCAGTGATTCATCAGTTGCATATAACACCCAATGCTCATTACATCACGTGCCCTCCTTAATGCCCATCACCCAGTTACCCCATTCCCCCCTGCAAACTCCCCTCTAGCCACTGTGTTTGTTCCCTATACTTAAGAGTCTCTTATGTGGACTCCTTGGATGGCTCGGTTGGTCGGGCATCTGCCTTCAGCTCGGGTCATGGTCTCAGGGTCCTGGGTTTGAGTCCTGTGTTAGCTTCTTGCTCAGCAGAGAGCCTGCTTCTCACTCTGCCTGCCGCTCCTCCTGCTTGTGCTCTCTCTCTCTGGCTAATTAAAAAAAAGTCTCTTATGGTTTGCCTCCCTCTCAATTTTCATCTTATTTTATTTTTCCTTCCTCTCCCCTATGTTCAAGTATTTTGTTTCTTAGGTTCCACATATGTGTGAAATCATGTGGTCTTTGTCTTTCTCTGATTGACTTATATCGCTTTGCACAATACCCTCTAGTTCCATTCACATCATTGCAAAAGGCAAGATTTCATTTTTTGATGGCTGAGTAATATTCCATTATGTATATACACCACATCTTCTTTATCCATTCATCAACTGATGGACATCTGGGCTCCTTCTATAGTTTGGCTATTGTGGACATTGCTGCTATAAACACTGGGTTGCAGGGGCCCCTTTGAATCACTATGATTATATCATTGGGGTAAATACCCAGTAATGCAATTGCTGGGTCATAGGGTAGCACTATTTTTAACTTTTTCGAGGAACCTCCGTACTGTTTTCCAGAGTGGCTGCACCAGCTTGCATTCCCACCAACAATGTAGGAGGGTTCCCCTTTCTCCGCGTCCTTGCCAACATTTGTGGTTTCCTGACTTGTTAATTTTAGCCATTCTGACTGGTGTGAGGTGGTATCTCACTGTGGTTTTGATGGTTTTGATTTGTATTTCCCTGATGCCCAGTGATGTTGAGCATTTTTTTTCACGTGTTTGTTGGCCATTTGTATGTCTTCTTTGGAGAAATGTCTGTTTATATCTTCTGCCCATTTCTTGATTGAACGTTTTGGTTTGGGGAGTGGAGTTTGATAAGTTCATTGTAGATTTTGAATACTAGCCCTTTATCTGATAAGACATTTGTAAATATCTTCTCCCACTTTATATGTTGCCTTTTAGTTTTGTTGACTGTTTCCTTTGCTGTGCAAAAGCTTTTGATCTTGATGAAGTCCCAATAGTTCATTTTTGCTCTTGTTTCCCTTGCCTCTGGAGATGTGTCTAGCAAGAAGTTGCTGTGGCCGAGGTCACAGAGGTTGCTGCCTGTGTTCTCTAGGATTTTGATGAAGTCCTATCTCCCATTTAGATCTTTCATCCATTTGAGTCTATTTTTGTGTGTGGTATAAGGAAATGGTCCAGATTCATTCTTCTGCATGTGGCTGTCCAATTTTCCCAACACCATTTGTTGAAGAGACTGTCTCTTTTCCACTGGATATTCTTTCTCACTTTGTCAAAGATTAGTTGACCATAGAGTTGAGGGTCCATTTCTGGGACTCTCTATTCTGTTCCATTGATCTGTGTGTCTGTTTTTGTGCCAGTACCATCCTGTCTTGATGATCACAGCTTTGTAATAGAGCTTGAAGTCTGGAATTGTGATGCTGACAACTTTGGTTTTCTTTTTCAACATTCCTCTGGTTATTCGGGATCTTTTCAGGTTCCATGCAAATGCAAGGAATGTTTTAAGCTTAAGGCAGCAAGAGGCATTTACTGCAGTGTCCTCACAGTGAGGCTTGGGGAGACAAGTGTACAAGAGAGAATGAAGCACGGTGTTGGGGGTCCTGAATTCTCTGGGGCTCAGCCATTGCATATTCTAATTCCCTCGTTGGCAAAATAAGGTCAACAATGATTCTTACCTGCCTAGACGATACCTAGGAGCTAAAGGTGAGAACGATGGGTCTCTGGGTGGGACAGTCACATATGGATCTCCACGTGGGATTTTCTGAAAAACCCACCCAGTATTGGGATTGGCCAACTTCATTTCCTTTCAGAGAACCAAGACTTTGGTTGGTGTCTTCAGACTTGTTCATTACCTATTTTCATATTAAAATAATAGAAACTTCATTAACTCATAAAAAGTGGGGAGAAATGTCACATAATATTGGGAACAAATGTTTCATTTCAAAGCATGCATAGATGTCCCTCATCTTCCAGCAAAGTGGAAGCCAGACACTGGTAACAGCCCTTATGGATTAGTGGTATTCCCTCCTCACCTCTGTAGCCCTGTGCAGCGCACACCCACTGACGACTGGATTTGCCACCTCAGAGGCAAATCCAGAGGCTGGGTTTAAACCTCAGAACCCTGAGGTTTAAAGGACTTGGTCCTCCCAGGCTGGCATCTCGTACTACCTTGATGCTGGCTGTGGAGGGCGTATGACCTTTGACGTTACAAGTCCTTCCTCTTCTGCTTGGGCACCTCTTTCCTCTGCCATGGTTTCTTGCTTCCGGTATCTCCCGAGGAAGACTTGCCATGACATTCCAGCAACCCTTTCAGCTTCTACCAAGCGGACGGGGTTGTGGGAGAAGACACAGAGATTGGATTCCAACCTTGGATCTGCCTTTACTGCTCCGTGAACCCAGACAAGCTCTCTGACCTGTGTGTGAGCCATGGGTCTTTGAATAGTGGGGACACATACAGTACACATGCACTCGTGTACATAGCTTACATGTGGGGGATAAGTCGAATCCTGCAGGCCAAGTGGCTGAACTGCCTGGCACACAGCTGATGCTTCGTAAGTGGGAGTAAGGACATGGATGGTGCTGATGACGTTTGAGGGTCCGGATCTCCGTGTGGGGTTACAGCTGTGAGTCACCACTCACCCACATTTGAGAAAACACGCCAGATGAATACCTCACAGTTTACAAACTGCCTGCAAATTTGTCATGAAGTGTCATCCGCACCACCACTGTGGGGCAGGTAGGGCAGAAATGCATGCTGCATTTTACCCCTGGCCCCTCCCACACCCCCAAGACCCAAGGTCACAGAGAAACAGGCAGGGAACCAGGTCTGCGCAGGTCTGGGGCTGAGGTGTGTCCTCGCCTGGAGCCTCCCTGTCCTTGCGCAGGGCCGCCCCGCAGCTGCTCCCCCTGCCTCCACTCCTCACACAGCCCACCCTGTCTGCTGGCTTTCTTCTCCTGTCCCCTCTGCCGGGGACAGCCCGCATCCCCATCTGGGAAGACCCCCCAGCCTCCCAGCCTCTGTCAACACACCTCCTATATGACGTCCCCCCAGAAGCCCTGGGTTGAGGGCTAATTTCTTTTCCTTCTAAGTCATGTTACCCTTGAGCTAGTAAAGCAAAAGGAGGAAATACGATAAAGCATTTATGTGATTTTGGACTGGGGGGAAGACAAATAGCAAACTGAAGGATGAAATGATGAAGAGAAATATTTAAATCCAAAATACTGACCCATGAGTTCTGGAATAGGCACGTCTCAGGGCCAGTGACCCCCTGTGACTGACAAGGAGTGACCTACTCAGCGTTAAAGTCGGGGGGGCGCGGAGCACTGATCCTTTGGAGAGGCAGGGAAGGGGAGCGTTTAAGCGTCAGCACGGCACGAAGTGCAGTATGGGGGGAGACCAGATTTGAGAGAGTGAATGGGCTCTGCAGATGCGTCCCCTCTTCCTGGGAGCAGAGGACTAGGGGTGGGGAGCCCCAAGACTTCTCAGGAGCATCCCATGACAAGCGGAGTCCTTGGGCTTCCCTAGGCCAGCCAAGTCCTGGGGTGCAGGGGAAGCCAGACCACAGCGTGAGTGGAAATAAGAGGCGAAGTACCGGCAGGTCTGGGTTCAACCTGATGCCGGGGGGTCGGGGGAGAACGGCAACGGCCCAAAGAGGGTGGCCCACCTGCACCAGGAAGGCCACTCAGGCACCCTCGGCAGCCCCTGCAGGGTGAGGCGGGCACCCTCCAGCAGGGAAAGCCGGTGCAGGTGGGGCCCATTGGCAAGCCTCCAGCTGGAGGCCCAAGGACTTGCGCCAACAGCAGAGCAACACGCCGTTCCTTGTTTCTGGGGCTGAAAGAGGTGTCGGAACCCTCATCCGTGACCTCACCCTCGGTTATAGCGGATAATATCCTTCCTCAGTGGGCCCCTGACTCTGTGACCAGCCCCCAGGCGAGGGCTGTGCTGGACAACGAGGCCAAGGAGGCCAAGCCGTCTTCCCCGAGGCCACGAGCAGGTGTCCCTGATCCTTCCAAGAAGAGGGAGAATTCAGTTGCTGTGGAAAAGACTGATCTTGCAACAGGCCTGCGGGCACAGGGGGTTAGAGTTAGAGAATCAACGCTGGGTCCTTCCCTCACACTGAAATACATTCCAGATGGGTTAAAGGGGTCAGTGTGGCAGATGACAAGGTGAAGGGCTCTGAAGGAAGTGTGGATGAGGACCTTTACACGCTGGGGGCGAGAAGGCTTCTCTGCTGCAAGACCAGAGCCAGCAAGCAGGAGGGAGCCCTCACCTCACCCCGGGGAGGCCCGGGGCTCCCGCCAGAGGCGCTATACGTGCGCAACCTTGGTGGCTCTAAAGGTCACCTCCAGAGGGGACCAGAAGAATCTCTGTAATTCCCAGCAACGCAGCCCTTCCTGTGGCCCACCGGGCTCCGGGCGTCCAGCAGCCCCGCGACGAGCGCCCGCGGAGCCTGCCTCACCCCGACAGGAGACCCAGACTCAGAGAAGTTAAGCAACCAAGAGCTTGGGTCCATTAAGTACAAAAATGACAACCGTATTCTTAGAAGGATCATCCACTTACAACAAAAGAAGTCAAATGGCAAACAAATTTGAGGCAGAAAATGGTTACAATTCACGTCCATCCAGGACCCAGACGTTCGGACGGCAACCCGGCACGGAGAGGCGTCAGACCGTCTTCTAGAACAACCTGCCGGGGCGCAGGTGAGGAGCAGGGCCCGGGTGGCCAGCGGAGCTTCAGCCGGGTCGCTCAACCTCGTGGCCTCTGCCTCCTCGTCGGTAGAGTGGGGACAGCCGTGGCACAGTCTTCCATCTTGTGGCTGGCCTGGACACACGGGGACTGTCTGTCACAGCTCGAATACATCTGTGTGGTCCCTGAGTATCCTGCTGGCTGCCTGGGAGGTGTCCAGTCTGGCTTTTGGGGGCCACAGAATGCAGCAAACCTCCAACGCCCACAGTTTCTTTCCTGCTTTGTTGGGGGTCTCAGGGCATCTCTGTAGTCTTGAGCCAAGAAGGAAGGAAGGAAGGAGGGAGGGAGAAGGGAGGGATGCCCTGCCCCCACCCCCGTGCCGGGGCAAACTCAAGAGCCCCAGTCACCCCGAGTGCTGGGGTCTTCGAGGTCATTGGGCGGGCTGAGCCCACAAGAGGTCCCCAGCTCCTCAGCGTCCCTACTCCTGTGATCAGGAGGAGCCCTATGGTCCCTTCCTGCCCCACCAGCTGCGCTCTCCTGTCTCTGGCTCTTCCTCCTGCTTGTGTTCTCAAGTCTGAGGAGGCCAAAGGAAGAACACTCATTTCCTGGGGGCTGGTTTTCATTTCCCGGGTGGACGCTGCCAACACAGCCCTCACTGAGCAGCTGCCCCAGCCGCCCCCACCAGCTCCTGTCCTTCCCCCACCGGGCTGGGCTTCCAGGCTCCCTGCCGGGGGGGTGCTGGGTGCACCTGCGTGCCACTGACTGGCGCACATGCAGGACCCGTCCCCGCAGCAGTGGCTGGAGGCAGAGCCGGGGGTGGAGGTCAGGGGCTGAGCCATCTGGATGCGTTACAGGAGAGATGTCCCTTCCCAAAGACCTGCCAGATGGCACCCTCCCCAGAGGCCTCCCCATGGCTCTGACACACTTCCTACAGACCTCGTTGCCTCGGGCTGGGGTAGAGGTTGGGGCTGAAGGCACGTGTAGCTCTTGTTCTGGACATTTTGGGAAGTTCAGTGCATGGGCAGTGGATAGAGGCTGTCGGGATGTGGAGTTGCACAAGGGGAAGTATGGTGCCTGCAATGACAGAGGTCCGATCAGACCTGCACCTGAGCACCAAGCTCCTTCCCAGCTTTCGTGCTTTGAGAAGGGCTGGGTTGGATCACTCTTTACTCTCTGGTTCCTGAGAAAGCTCAGGCTGCAGGTGAGCCCCGCCTTCCTGGACAGAATCCTGCCCTAAATGCTGGGTGCCTTTCTTGTTATGGAGAAGTGCAATATAGGAAATCCTCTGGGCATCCCCCCACCTTTCTCCCAAGAACTGGAGACTGGGGTAGCTCAGGGCACATTGTGGGACCCTGAGCCATGATCCACCAAGGGAAGACCCCAGTGAGGGCAGCGGCACGGCGAGAGTGGGACCCCCAGCTGCAGCCAGGCCAGGAGCATGAAAATTCAGATCTGTGAGGACCCGGCAGGTGGGAGCCGGAGGGAAACCCTTACTCAGACCCCAGGAAACACCTCTGGGAACTGCGAGAGGCTTGGGAGTGAGTCCTGGCACAGCAGGGATCCAGTCCTGGTGGAAGGGACCCTAGCAGCATGTGGCAGGGCCTCTGGGGGTGGGTGATCCCGCAGCCTCTCAGAGCCAAGCTGCTGTGAGTCTGAGGGGAACTCCTCCCCCACTTAGACGTGGACCCATGTTGGAATTACCAGCCCTAGCACCTCGGTTCTGGGCCCGCTCAGGAGATCATGCCCTAAAACTCAGGAGTCTTGGCTGAGAGAAGCCAAGCAGAGGGCAAGGTGGGCCTGTCTCAGGCCGCAGAGAGGCCCGCCGTCCTCACATCTTCTTGGACTTTGGACATTTGACTTCCACGTGGTGGTGCTCGGTCTGAGGGGGGCACGTGTGGAACCTCGGGGCCCTCAGGGGAGCTGGTGGACCCGAGTGTCCTGTGCCACTGGCCCAGGGGCCCCCCAGTGCCTCCCTAGGGTCTTAGACATCCAGACAGAAGAATGGGGTGATCACACAAGAAGAGAGATTTTAAGAATAAACTTCATTTTTCAAGACTCATTTTAGATTTACAGAAAAATTAGAAAGCTAGTACAGAGACTTCCCATGTGCCCCATACAGATGGGGGCACTTGTCTCCTATTTGCCCAGCTCATGGTCCTTGGTGGGTTCTCTCCAGCAGCAGGTGTGCCTGCCCAGGCCTGGCCCTGGTGCCAGTCCCTGGGGAAGGGGCTGTCCCATCAACGCTCAGGAGGCTCATCCTTACAGGCAGCTGCGAGGCCTGGAGCGAGATCCCGTATGCCACACGCCGCAGACGGGCATGGGTGTGCCTCCTCCAGGAAGGAGTGGGGGAAGGCTGGAGGAGCACAGGAGGTGCCCTGGTGGGGACCGAGGGGCACCCCCACACCCGTTGGGCCACCTTGGTGTTTCTAAGGAACTGGGCTCTCCCCAGGGTTGTGTTGGGCTCTGTTCTGGGTGACAGAATCTGTCAGCCTCAGTGAAGACCATTTGCTCCTGTCACACGGTCCCCTGCTGCCCCGTGTGGCTGATCTCCCCCGTGTGGCAGCCTCCCGGGTGGGCTCCTGGGGCTGCTCCCTCGCTTCCGAGACCCAGTGCCTGGGGCAGACTGTGTGCCACGTGGCCAGGTCAGCAGGGCTCACGGGAAGCTGAATTTGCCCACAGGATTCTTTTCCAGAAGGGGGGGAGCCCCATAATAACCTTCCACCCTCACCACCAATGTGTGGGATGGGTGAATCTGAGATGCTGCCTGAGATGGAAAAGGGACTCCGGGTGTGTTGCAGGCAGAGATGTGGAGCTGGGAGATTATCCCGGTTTTCCACGAATGCACAGTCTACTCATGGGGTCCTTATAAGAGGGGTGACAAGGTTAGAGGGGGCCAAAGCCCCATAACTGTGGGAGCAGGAGGAGAGGGGACACTGGGCTGTGGGATGTGGCTGAGGATCGAGGCAGCCCCCAGCCCAGCAGCCTCGACTGGCTCCATAAACCAAGTTCAGGTTTATGATGGCCATCAGGACTCTCAGCAGATGTGAGACAGAAAGACAGAGAGACAGAGAGGGAGACAGGGGAGTTAGAGAGAGGGAGAGGGAGTGGGGGGGTCAGAGAGAGAGTGTAAGGGGGGGTCAGGGAGAGAGAGGCGGGGTCAGAGAGGGGGAAGCTCAAAGAGAAAGAGCAAGGGGGGTTAGGGAGAGAGCAGGGGGAGTCGGGGGCAGGGCACTCAGCGCTCAGAAGTCCCAGCACCAGCCTTTAAAGGTGATTCCAAGTCTAACAGCTCGCGGCTCCCGTGTGTTGTGTTTCCAACGGCTCATCTGGGAGCACTTTGCCGCGCAGCTGACCGCGTGTCTTCCTCTCTCGTGAGAGACCACGGGCCAAGCTTCCCTGCGTCTGTTGTGGTCCAAGCTCTCGCAGCCCGACCTTTCCTGAGGATGGAGGACAGAGCTTTTTGATCAAGAGATGTGTTCCATACGTTTGTTTGCTACATGTTCATGGGGAGAGAAGTGGGGCGAGCTAGCCTCTGCTCAGCCGGCCGCAGCACCCCACCTCAGACCACCCTTCCCCCCAACCCCCGACCTCTCCTGGAGCCAGGAGCCCAGCCCTCCCCCACCCTGCACGCCGCACGTGCACACACACACATACACACGCACACACACTGCACCCCACATGGGCTCCCTCCAGTCTTCTTTACTCTCTGTCCCAGGACTTCTGTACCTGTGTGTGCCTTTCTCTGCTTGGTATTTATCAAGAGTTTTCTGGTTCCTGACTCTGCGTCTCAGTCCTCTCTTGTGACTCCTTCCTCAGCTCTCACGGCTCCAGCCAGACTGTGAATTTTCCGGGGTCTGAGCTGTGGGCTCTTTTTCTATTAGGAATGCCTTCTTGCCCAGCCAAATTGGCGTTTGCTTCTGGGGCAGGGGAGGGATCTCAGCTTCTGCTGAGCTGCTCACCCTCATCTCTCCAACTCCCTCTTTTCATCCCTGATACCCTCTTCTGCCCTCTATGTCCCCCCCACAACAGACTGTTAGGATGATTTGCTTGTGGTTGGTTTCTGTTTTACAAGGTATAAGACGTTCTGATGAAGACACACTAAGGCCCCGGTGCACGAGGTCCAGCGTGGGCTTAAACCCATGCAGGTCTCCTCCCTAACCGGTACCTCGGACCCCAAACAGACCTCCGTGTGCTGAGAGTTCTGTCTTGTCAGTGGGCCCTAGGCTGTTAGGGTCCGTGTGGTAGCTGAGAAGAGACAAACCCCAAAGCTGGGGCATCTTTAAGCCAGTCAGCCAGCTGACCTCTACAGAGTTGCTCTCAATGAGCCTGGAGGGTCCTGAGAAAGCCCTCACCAAAGGTCTTGTGTGAGATGGGACCTTTTATAATTTATGGAGCTCATGGATTCTTGTGTCCAAGGGATTCAAGCGTTGGCCTGTGGCTCAGAAACAGAATTCTGGGAAGAAAGCTATTTCTACTTTTGGACACACATTGTACTTCCCCCGTTGTCTGTTGGAACCCGAGCACAACCTGAAGAGGACACATCTTGGCTCCATTCTGCAAGGAGTCTTTGAGTAACCAAACTCTAGCAAGTCGCCTTGGATGGTCTACACAACACGGCATGGCCAGCTGGCAAAGAAACGTTCACGTTAGCAGAAATGCTTGCTTTGCTGAGTTTGAATTTTTAACAACCCGACTCCTACTCCATCGACTTGTGTGTGTGAACCACAGTGGAGCTGGCGAGGAGACATGATTTCCCCTTTGTCTCCTCTCTAGAGCAGGAATGGCCCTGTGAGGCACACTCTTGCATCTTGGTCATTTGGAAGGGTAAACATTTGGGATTTTGTCAGTTGGCTTTTTTCTTCAATGTCGAATGGAGACAAAAAAATACAACAAAGAAAGAGTTGACTTAACTCAGACACACACAGTTTCAAACTTTAAAGATTATTCTAGAACCGGAAGACAAAAATTGCTTAACTCTTATAATAGATGCATTTGAAGTAAATTAAAAAAACTTAATCCAAGCCTCTTTTCTTTGCAAGCTGAAGAAAACCATCTGTTTCATCAGGCTTGCTCTGGAATGCCGTGAGGCTCGGGCTGAGGCCCCTGGGGCAGCTCCACGCGGGACACTGACTCCAACAAAAGAAACATGGAATGGGAACTGCTTTCGAGTTGCCCAAGCTGCATTTCCCAAGCGGAGTGGGACAGTGGTCCCTGGACAGGAATGAGGTCCCGCTGTCTGCAGTCATACTTGGAGGGACAAGCAGTTTGTCTGGTTGTCCAGACTGCCCGTGGAAATGAATGCCATCACCGTGTGAAAGGTACAGCCCTTCTGGTGTGGGCAGTGGCCAAGGTGCTGGAGAGACTCTTCCTTCCTGCCTGAGCCCAGGGAAGATGCTCCTGGCATCTGTCTGTGAGGCAGATTGCTGGATCTGGGGGCTGACTCTACATACTTCACTGGGTGGGTCCGGTGCTTTTCAGGGTGTAGGTCTGTGATCGTGTTCCATGACTCATCTTGGGAGTGGTCTAAGGAAACTCTCTGTCTCTACAGGGGTCAGTTTTGATAAATTGTGTTTTCCTAGGAAGTTCTCACTACTTTGAGATTTTCAAATTTATTTACATTTAGTTTTGCAAAGTGGTTTCTTGTTTTTTTAAAATTCCTTTATTTCAATGACTATCACCCTTGTCATTTCTTATTTTGTGTGTTTGTGTTTTCCTTTTTTTATGATTGGTTTGGCTTGTGGCTTGCTTTATTTTTCTTTCTTTTTTCAAATAACAGGGATTTAAATTTATTTATTAATTGCATTATTTTTATTTTTGTAATGAATTAATTTAGGCCTTTATCTTTATTTTCTTCATTCTGCTTTTTAAAAAAATTACTTTCTTTTCCTTTTTCTGGTATATTGGGTGGAATATTTCCTTTTACTGTTTCATCTTCTAGTGATTTAGTTAAGCATAAACTATAAACTTTCTTCTGATTACTCCTTTAATTTTATTCCATTGATTTCACTGCGACCTTTCCATTATCATCGTTCTTTTAAGAAATTCTACAATTTAGGTCTAGTTTTAGCCTTTGACCCCAGGCTTTTTAATTGACAGGTTTTTCTAATTGTCTCATGGAAAGGACTTTTTGTTATTAATTTTGGGTTTTGTTTCATTATGAACAGAAAATACTGTTCATATTAATTCTATTTTCTGGGATTTCCTGAGCTTTGCTTTGTGGCTTGGAAGTCAACGGGTTTTCAAGAATGTTTTAAGTACACATGCTGTCTTTGCTATAAGATCAGGGTTTGACGTGCACCTTGCTGGGTAAACCATGTAGGTTTTCTGTTTCCATTTTGGTCTGTTGGTGTTCACTGAACCCATCTTTAGCTGAGAGCTGCACACTGATGCTAACCTTCCTGATTAGCATTTCTCCTTGTATCTTTTGTCGTTACTGTTATGAGTCTTGCTGCATCATTTGGAACATAAGTATTATTTCATCTCCCCTCTTAATTATAGCTTGTAGCACTAGAAACTGTTATTCTTGTCTCATTTGATACTCTTTTGCCTGAATTCTACCTTGTTGTATATCAAGAGCACAACCCCTGCTTTCTTTCCATTTGCCTGTTCTCTTTTCGTATTGCCGTTACTAAATCACATTCTGTGAGGCATGTCTCTTACACTCAGCATGGAGTTTGGCTTGGCTTTTTGAGTTAGTTTTAAAGTATCTTCCTTCTAATCAGTAATTTTTTCCCTTTTACCTTCCTCCACTGACTGAACTTGGAATTCTCTGCTCCCGTCATATTCTTTAATGCATATTGATCTTATAAAATATGTTAGAGCCACTGCAGTTCTTCTACCATATTGTCTGTTTTATTTTTTATCTCTTTGTTATTCATTTAGTATTTAGGAAATTTTGTGTTTTTATATAATTTTGTAGTATTTAAATATTTATATTCATATAACATTTGTACTTATACATTATATCCCTTCGTATAATGTCCTTAGTCCGTTCCTCCTCTGTTTATTTAAGCTTCTACTACTTGGTTTGCTAGTCTGAATTGTATCTTTTCCTTCCCTCCTCTGTCTATTTAAGCTTCTACTACTTAGTTTGCTAGTCTGAATTGTATCTTTTGACCCCCACTCATTACCACTTATTACCTATAAGTTAATCAAAAAACCTATTCCCCCTTTGTCAAAGCATATGAACATTTCCATATGGCTTTTACTCATACTCTCACTGCTTTTTGGTGGTGGTGGTTTTGATTCCATACTGTGTCTATAAATCTGGGAATGACAATGATATACTTCTGTTTTTAGAGACGAAGATGTTCTTGAAAACACTGTATACATTTTTCTGTGTTTCCAGATGTTATAGGAATCCTGTGCTTCATTCTGTGAAGAATCCTGATTCTTCATTCTGAAGAATCCTTCACTACATTCTGTGCTTGCTGAAGTTCTGGTACATCTCTCTTTCCTCCCTCTGGAAACTGAGTAATGCCTTAGGTCTTGTTATCAAGCGTCTCATTACCTGTGCATCTCTGTTTGTCAGTCTGGATATTTCCTTCTGTTCTTAAGTTCTCTAATTCTCTCTTCAGCTGTGTCTAACCTTCCACTGAATTCATCCACTGTGTCCCTGTGTTCTGTTTTGTCACTGTCACAATTTCCATTTTTGAAAGTTTCAAGTTCTTTGAAAAAAACTTCCATCCTGTCTTTTATTTACTTAAACATACTTGTGATCATTATTTTAAAAAATATTTTATTTATTTATTTATCAGAGAGAGAGAGAGAGAGCAAGAGAGAGAGAGAGCACAAGCAGGCAGAGTGGCAGGCAGAGGCAGAGAGAGAAGCAGACTCCCTGCTGAACAAGGAGCCCGATGCAGGACTTCATCCCAGGACCCTGGAGTCATGACCTGAGCCGAAGGCAGCAGCTTAAATGACTGAGCCACCCAGGCATCCCTCCATGATCATTATTTTAAAGTCTGTCTCATAATGCCATTATCCAAACCCCTTCAGGTCCATTTGTTTCCCTTGATTGGTCTTTTCTTTTCTTTTTCCTCTTCCTCTTCTTTTTTTTTATTCCTCATCATCTCATAAGTCTGTTTATTTGTTTTTACTGAGTTCCAGATAAGGTGTATGAAAAACTGTGGAGGTAATTGAGGTATGGAATAACATTGTTGTTTCTCCAGAGGGAATTTACGTTTGTTTTTGAAAGGTGTTTACAGGCATTCATAATCCCAGATGACTTTAACTGATCAGGGTCTGAGAGGAAGCTGGGTGCTGTCCTTGCAAGAATTATTTATTTCTGGTTCACTTGTATACTCTATTATCTTCAGATATTCCTTAAACTCTCTCCTTGGCAGTCTTTATTTTTCTTTTTTATCCCTGTGACTCTGAAGCACTGCTCAGCTTCTCAAACTTTTTTATGGAATAGATATATGGCCCTGGGAAAAATCTGGGCTTTCTGAGTTTCTTTCTTTTCCTGGAGCATTGCCTTATGTTTCTTCACATTATTAGCCATCTGATGTCTTCCAATAGATTTTTTTTTTTTTTGGTCCAGGTTTTCTAGTTTTTTCTCAGCTGAAGTGTTGGCAGGAATTACCTATTCTATCATTCTTGGAAAAAGAATTTTTGGATAACTTTCATACTATTTGGCATTTTCCAGATTTTGTTTATAGTAAATATGTATTTATTTAATAATTATAAACAATTAAGGAATTAAAAATACCAGATAGATGTAGAGGAATATATCAATGGGCTATGAAAGAGGACCCTTGCTCAGTGTACTCTGTGTTTCATTAAAGAGATAAAGTTGTTGATATGGGGGCCGGTTAGCCCCCCTCTATGGGGTTCACTATCCATTAGTTTTGCAGGAAAAGAAAACAGAATAACTAGGAGACTACAAACAAGGAAGGAATGTATATTTAGCTGCTCTGTCCACCAGATGTCTGTACTGAAGCCCTGATATATATCAGGAATCCAAAGACTTTCTGAAAATCAGTCCAGTGTTTGTAAATAGGAAAGTTCCAATATGGACAGTGGAATTACCTGAACTGTTTTTTTAAAATAAACATTTTGAGTATTTCTTTCCATGTATCTTGAACTTTTGCCTCCTTTTAATTTAACTTAACTTTCTCTTCTTTAGCTGTTGGATCACTTGAAAGACCCATATAAGTTTACAACATTAATAGCATATAATGTTGTGATATTTTGCAACTTGAAGCCAAGTTAAACATATGGCCATTTTAATGTTATTTTGCTGAAGACCTTTTTCTGGAATGCCTTTTATTCACTCTTAGGCAGAGCTAATTATAGATGGATTTTTAGCTTGCGTGTTAAGCACATGATCTGGTATGTCTGAACAAGAATGAAGGGGCCAAATCTCTCCTATGGGAACAGACAAATCCTTTGGTTGTACAGGAATTTTTTTATTTTAACCATTGCTCCAGTGATATTAGTCAATTTTGGGGGCTTCCAAATGTCTTACTTATAACACAATTCTATTATCTATAGGACTTAATCTATGTAATTAAATGTGTAAAATTAAACGGACATTCTCAATTTTATGTTTATCATCAATTTAAGTTTTAAGAGAGACAGAATTTGCCTGTAGGAGGCCCAAATAACTATGGATATAGCATACCCTGCAATATGCCTTCAGTCCACCTGAATCACCAGTGACCTTGGTAACAATCATGGGCCATCCTTTATTGGGCATCTGCTGTATGTTTATTCCAGTGCTGAGTCCTCTGGAGGCTATGAAATTAAAAAAGAAATGTGGTTATTGAATGTAGCTAGATGGAGAGGATCCTGTGGGATAGTTTGGAGGTGGTGAGCCCAGTGTTCACAGAGTATTTTATGTAGGTAACTAGGTTTCCTGAACTCCATCCAGAACACTGTCTATACCCTAGATTTGGTTAGGGAGTTAAGTAAGATAAAACATGGTAATAAACTTAGTTCACTGTCTGGCTCCTGGAAGCCAGCCAGCCATCTATCTATCTATCTATCTATCTATCTACTATCTATCTTCTCTCTCACTCTTATCTAGCTGGCTAGGTAGCTGGCTATATCTGATTCAGAAGTTAGTTTATTATTTTATTTTATTATTGATAAACACTTTCGATTAAATATTAGTTTCATTTTCTATTCCACTGAAGGCTTCTAACCTTGTTTTTTTCAGCTTTATTGACATATAACTGACACATGGTTGTATTACTTGAACATGTGCAAATACTGATGTATGTGTGTATTGCACAACAATCACCACAATTTGCTTTCTTAACATCCTTCACTTCACGTAATTATGATTTCTTTTCTGTTTGTGAGAACTTTTCAAATCTACTTTCTTCGCAGCTTTCAAATATATAATACAGTTGTACTGACTATCATCACCTGCTGTACATGGCATGCCCAGGACCTATTTATCTTATAACTGGAAGTTCATGTCTTTTGACCTCTTCACCCATTTCAGCCATCATCCCACGCTTTTTCCCTGGAAACCACCGATGTGTTCTCTGTGTCTAGAAGTTTTGTTTTGTTTTGTTTTGTTTGGATTCCACATAGAAGTAAGATCATGTGGTATTTATCTCCATCTGACTCATTTCACTTAGCATAGTGCCTTTAAGGTCCATCCATGTTGTTGCAAATGGTAGGATTTCCTTCCATTTTTGTGGCTGAATAATATTCCCCTGTATACACTATACCACATCTTTACACATTCATCTGCTGATGACACTGGGTGTCCCCATGCCTTGGCTGTTGTGAACAATGCTGAAATGGGTCACAGATGTTGTCATATACACTGTCCTTGTCACCACAGGAGCAGTGGGGAAAGTAGCAGCAGGTGAGAAGACAGCATGAGACCACTGGGGTGAGAAGCAGCACCAAAGGGGGAGGAGTGTGAAGGGGAAGGAGAGTATCCAGGGGAACTGTGGGTTCATGGGGGCCATAGGAAGCTATCTGTGTCAACTGCCATGAGGCATTTTTCCTGCAATATAGTAGCAGTGCATCTTTCTGGAACACACACCTATTACCTTTCTAAGGTCCTTTTCCTTTCCCATTTCTTGCCCTTGCAACTGCTGTAACCATCTCTCTCACCCCACTCCTGTTCAGCACTGGCTGGGCTTTGAGCAAGGGGGGAGGAACAAAGCAAGTACACCCTGTACTCATGGGGTAAAAGCTCAGTGGGGAGACACTTTGAGCTGTGTTCTCAGTGCAAGGTGAGAATAACTATATTTGGGGACATTGGGGGAGCAGAGCACAAACTGACTCCTCACTGCATCCCCAAAGGGGTGGAGATGCCGCTGGATGGGAAAGATGTGGTGGGTCAGCACAGAGAGGGAAGGGGAACCAAGCAGAACAAACCGCATATGCAGAAAGCCACTTACTCTTCAGAGTTGGGGAAGAATATAATTCCTTACAGTTATGTTCAAGGATGAACGGTCAGATTTGCGAAGGTAAAAAATATTTTGGGGAGGGAGACCTTAACAAAATTTTTATCCCCAAGTATTTTTAAAAATCTTGCCATAATTATTTTATGGGAGCAGTTTCTACATCTTCTGTATTTAGATATGATCATTTAAAAGCAAACTGATTAGTATAACTTTCAGTGTTCTTAGACCAAGGATGAGATTCTTGACGTCTAAGTATTGCAAATACATCAATACTTTTTAAAGTTCCACATCCATATCCACAACACACACACACACACACACACACACACACACACACACACACATTTTCCCCAGTAGCCTCAAAATTTTATGAAAAGTTGCTCCTCTTAAACAATATTTAATTTACAAGTTGATTTATGTGCATTTCTACATTTTTCTGCAGTGTATAAGATATTGTCTGAGGCTTTAAGACTTGCCAGTTTCTGAAAAAGCAGAAGCAGCAAGGCTTTCAGGTTCATATGTCCAATTCTAAATAGCTGAGCTGTGTGGGTTTCACTTGATCATGCTAAAGATTTAGTAAACTTACAAGAGCTAAAACTATCAGAAACCTAATGTGTAAGATAGACTGAATTTTCTAAGTGAGCATTTCCCCCCCTTTCTCTGTGTGCTAAGAAATTAAGGATCTTGTGTTTGACGTGTTCCTGGGCTGCCCGCCTGCAGTCTCCAGGGGTCCATGTGTGTGTCTGAGTAAAAGCAGAGGCACAGGGCTTTGGCTGGAAGCCCACAGCGGGCAGACAGATGCTGTGCAGAAGAGGCCAGCTCAACCTCATCCTCACACATCCGCACAAGCCCAGCCTGCATCCTGAAGACAGCAATTATGTGCAGAAGATCCAAATTGCTGCATATTTCCAAACATTTGGAATCTTAATCCCTTCAGGAAGGAAGCTTTTTCTTAGATGCCATACCAAACCTAAATGGCAGAAATAATCCACATGTTTAGAATAGGTTGTGTTGTAAAGGAAAAGAACTCTGAAAAAGTGATCTGAGTTGGGGTCTGAAAAGGTAGGGGGTGTTGGGCAAGATCCCTTGGTGCCTTGGTCTCAATCTCCTCAACCAAAGTGGGAGAGATGAACCAGATAAGGTCACTCCAGCTGGAGGAGGTCTCACAAGAGAGTAAGGTTGTTACAAATTCTGTGACAGCCAGCATCGGTGGCCACTTGGCAAATGTTTCTAAGCAAAAAAGCAAATGGGAATACTTCCAAGTTGTGAATCAGTGTGCCCCCTGCCCCAATAAATTGGACTGATGAAGAATGAAAAATCCAATAAACACTAGAAGTCTCTGGAAACACCTGATAATATAGCCCATTGTAGGGCAGGATGACACCACACTTGTTCACATTTATCCCTTCCTCTCACTTCAGCTAGATGAGACAACCATTCTTACCACACAACCCAGTGTTGCATAGGGAAAGGAGAGCTGGTAAGTGGTGTCTCCTCCCACTCAGAGGGCAATGGGCTCACCCGAGGGACAAGAGGACATAAGGCCAGCAAGGGGGTGAAGGATTGTATGTCCTACGTTTGTACCAACCAACTAACAAAAGACTCACAGACCAGATACTGTAGCATGTTTAGAGACCTTGACAACACAACACCCATTCCCATCTCAGTCTGTTAGAGCCACATAAGTGCCTCTCAACTATCAGAACTGATCAGGGCTGGGCATTTTGCAAACTTTGTGCATGGAAACAAGTGTAAAACAGTTCTCAGGAAGGCAAAGATGTAGACACTCCACTAACCCTCATTCCTGAGAGTCATGTCAAACCTACAGTAGGCTACCAGAAGATAAATCAAGATTGAACACCCATCCCCAGATGGAGAGTCCTGATACACAATGAGGGGTAGGTATTGATCATTAAGAATTAGAGATGAACAAAGAAAGGAAAGAAGCAACTGTGAGCACAAATTGAGTAACATTCAAAAATCAATTAATGGAATCCATCACATCAGCGGCTTGCTTACATTATCATTATCAATAAATGCAGAAAAAGCTTTTGACAAAATCCAACACCCACTCATGATAAAACTCTCAGTAAACTAAGGATCAAGGGGAATTTCCTCAACCTGATAAAGAATATCTACTAAATCCACAGCTGATGTCATGCTTAATAGTAAGAAATAAAAAGATTTCCCACTAACACTGGAAACAAGGCAAGGATCTCCCCTCTCACAACTCCTATTTCTACACTGTGCTGGAAGTCTGAGCTAATGAAATAAGGCAAAATAAATAAATAAATAAATAAATAAAAAGTACATAGACTTCCTCCTATGGAGAGGAAATAAAACTATCTTTCTTCTTAGATGATAAGATTTGATATGATTTTTCATGTGGAAAATCCAAAAGAATTGACAAAAGCTCTTGGAATTAAGTGATTATAGCAAGATTGCAGGATGCAAGTTAATATACAAAAGTTAATGGCTTTCTTATATATCAGCAATGAGCAAGTGGAATATGAAATTAAAAACACAATGTAATTTACATTAGCACCCCCACCCCAAATGAAATACTTAGGTCTAAATCTAACAAAATATGGATGAAATCTATGAGGAAAATAACAAAACTGATGAATGAATTCAAAGAGATGGAGGGAGGTTTCAAGTTAATTTATATGAAAGACTTGATATTATCAAGATATCCGTTCTCCCCAAGTTGGTCTACGGATTCAATGCAATTTCAATCAAAATCCCAGAAAGTAATTTTGTGTATATTGACAAACTATTTTAAGGTTTACATGGAAAGGCAAGAGACCCACAATAGCTAAGACAATATTGAAGATCAAGGTTGGAAGACTGGCACTACCTGACTTCAAGACTGACTATGAAGCCATGGTAATAAAGACAGTGTGGTATGGGCAAAAGAACAGACAAATAGACCAATGGAACATAATAAAGAGGCCAGAAATAGAAATAAACCTCCATAAATATAGTCAACTGATCTTCAACAAAGGAACAAAGACAATGCGATAGGGCAGGTGGTCTTCAACAAATGGCACTGGAACAACCAGGATATCCACATGCAACACACACACACACACACACACACACACACACATCCCCCAAAACAATTAGACACAGATCTTACACCCCTTACAAAAATTAACTGAAAATAGACCACAGACCTTGTATTTAAATGTGAAATACAAAAATGTAAAACTTTTAGAAGATAAGATAGGAGGAAACCTACTTGACCTTGGGTATGAAGATGACTGTTTCCACACAACAACAAATATGTGATCCATGAAAGAAATCATTGACAAGCTGGATTTCATTAAAGTTAAAAACTTCTTCTTTCCAAAAAAACAATGTCAAGACAATGAGAAGACAAAGCACAGAATGGAAGAAAGTATTTGCAAAGGATACTCTGATAAAGGACTACTATCCAAAACACACACAGACCTCTTAAAACTCAACAACAAAATAAACAACCCAATTAAAAACTGGGTCACAGACCTTAACAGGCATCTTACCAAAGCAGACATACAGATGGAAAATAGCATATGAAGTAATGCGCCACACCACATGCTATTGGGAAATGCAAATTAAAACAATGAGATACCACCATGTACCTATTAGAATGGCCAAAATCCAGAACATTGATGCCATCAAATATGGCTGAGGTTCTGGAGCAACAGAAACCCTTACTGCTGGTGGGAATGCAAAATAGAGCAGCCACTTTGGAAGACAATTTTAGTGTTTTCTTACAAAATTAAACATAGTCTTAGCATATGATCCAGAAACTGTACTCCTTGATATTTACCCAAAGGAGCTGAAAACTTATGTTCACACAAAACCTGCACACGGATGTTTATAGCAGCTTTATTCATAATTTCTCCAAATTGGAAGCAACCAAGATGTCCTTCAGGAGGTGACTGGATAAATACATTATGGTACATCCAGATAGTGGAATACTATTCAACACTAAAAGGAAATGAAATAAAAGCCATGAAAAGAAATAGAGGAATCTAAAATGCATATTTCTGAGTGAAAGAAGGAAATCTGAAAAAAAATACATACTGTATGATCCCAACTATATGACATTCTGGAAAAGGCAAAGCTATGTGGACAATAAGAAGATGAGTGGTTGCCAGGGGTAGAGGGAAGGGAGGGATGAACAGGTGGAGCACAAAGGATTTTTTGGGTGGTCATAAGGTTCTATAGTATGAAACTATATATATATATATATATATATATATATATATATATATATATATTTGACACATATCATTATACATTTATTTTTACTCATCGGGGTTTGTTGTTTTGATCTATGGATTTATAATTTATAACAAATTCAGAAGCATCTCAACCATTATTTCTTTTTATTTTTTAATTTTTTTAATTTCTTTTAAAGATTTTATTTATTTATTTGACAGACAGAGATCACAAGTAGGCAGAGAGGCAGGCAGAGAGAGAGGAGGAAGCAGGCTCCCTGCTGAGCAGAGAGCCCGATGCGGGGCTCTATCCCAGGACTCTGGGATCATGACCTGAGGTGAAGGCAGAGGCTTTAACCCACTGAGCCACCCAGGCCCCCTCAACCATTATTTCTTCAGATATTTTTTCTCCCCTCTGCTTTCCTTCTGATACTCACATGCTAGATGTATTGATATTGGACTCAAGTTTCTGAGGCTCTGTTCCTTTGTTTGGGGTCTTTTTATCCCTGATGCTTTAATTGGATAATTTCTATGACTATGACTTCAGGTTTATTAATCAAGTTTCTTTTTTTTTAAAGATTTTATTTATTTATTTGACAGAGAGAGACAGAGATCACAAGTAGGCAGAGAGGCAGGCAGAGAGAGGGGGAAGCAGGCTCCCCACCGAGCAGAGAGCCCGATGTGGGGCTCAATCCCAGGACCTTGGGATCATGACCCGAGCTGAAGGCAGAGGCTTTAACCCACTGAGCCACCCAGGTGCCCCATTAATCAAGTTTCTGAAGTGTAGACTGATAATCCCATTAAGTAAGAATTTCTTCTTAGGTATTGTATTTTTTGTAGTTATAAATTTCATGTTTTAAAAAACAATTTCTTTGATCTCTCTTCTCATATTTTCTTTTAAATCCCTGAACAGTGTGGGCATACTTGCGATAGTTACTTGAAAAGCCCTTCTCTTCTAATTCCATAATCTCTTTATTTCCCTAATTCTCTTGACTTATTTTTCTCCTGGCTGCAGGCCGCATATCTCTGCTTCTTAACATGTTTAGTAATTTTTGGTCAGTTGCTGGACGTTGTGCATATGTTGTTGAGTGCTGGATTGTGTTCTCTCCCTTTAAAGAATGACGATTGTTTTGTCAAGTATTCGAGTTGCTTGTGAATCCACCTAATCATTTTTAGGCTTGTTTATAACCTTTGTTAGGGTAGATCTCCGTGAGTCTTTACTCCCCCAGTGTTCTATCCACTTTGGCTGGTCAGAACTCATGTATTCCCAACCCTGTGTGAGTTCTGGGGGGTTAGTCTACTTATAATTCCCCAGAATTTCAGCCTACCTCATGGAGTTTCACTGCACACACAAGCAGCTTAGTGTGGAGCAAGAAGCCTAGGGGACATCTTTGAGATTTGCGGCTCTTTCTCTGCATAGCTCCTTTCTCTCTGAATCTCTGCCTACTCAGCCTTCTGGAACTCTGGTCTCTCACTCCACAATGCACAAGACTGCCAGACCCTTGCACTACAGTCCAGAAAGTGCCTCTAGGTACAAATTTAAGTAATCATAAGGTTCACTGCTCACTCACAGAGATTACAGCTCTGATCCCAATGTCTTTTTAAGAAAGTGCCTTTATTTTTACATATTTGTCCAATTTTCTACCTGGAGGGGAAGTCTTTTTCTAGTTACCACATTATGGCTAGAAGGGGGAAATCCCGCACAGTATCTTGAAGCTTGTATTGATATTTTACCTCTTCCTAAAGCCATTTTGGGACCAAAAAATGGGCTAGAATGTTTTACAAGTTGTTTCTAGAAGAAAATATCCCTTATTTACTCCCATCCTTCCTTTGCAGTTTGGCTTAAAATTAGTCATCATTTTCAGTATAAAACAATTCTTTATAAAATAATTTTTATGTGGTTCAATCTTCCTGGGGCCTTGGTTCGAATACAAAGCAGGAGAAACAAAGTTACCTATATTTAGTTATCTGGGATAGCCATGGAAGTGGGTCCAGGTTACATACAATAAATATTGAAGTTTTTTTTTTTTTTTTTTTTTTTTGACAGAATACTCAGCTTTCAAAAGATACCTGCTCTAGAGGTTATATATCTCGATGCAGGAACTATGGTGCCAATAAAGGGAAATATTTTAAAAGGGAAAGAAATGTTTAAGAGTTCATAAGACTTAGTCCCCACATAAATATTAGTCATTAGGAACAAGAGAGAGAGAAGCCTAGGGTGTCTGGCACATTTTTGGTTCCTGAAAGTGTTTGGAGTTATACCCAGGAGGAGTAGAAGGTTTGAGAGGAAGATAAGCTGCTGTTTCTCAGCCACACTAAATTGGAAGAGCCTTCAGGTGGACCTTTAGGTGGAGACAACTCAGTTGAAAACGGGCTCTGTGGAAGCAACTGGGAGAATGGGGTGGGAGTCGAGTGGGATAGAGGAATTTGCAACATAAAGGTAACAGCTGGCATGTAGGTGGGCACATCTGGAGAGAGGGAAGGGAGGAGCGGCAGAGCAGAATGAAGACTTAGGGCAGATGTAGAAGTCTGTTTTTTAGTAGTTTATTGTCTTTTTAAGATAAGTATATGAAGCATGTTTATGTGCTGTGGTTAAACACCATATACCCAGCAGCGGGGGTAGGATGAAGATTTGGAGGGGAGAAGAGACCATTGATGAAATGGGGTTTCCAAGGAGAGGTGTGGTAAAATCCAGAGAGATAAGAATGAGTTTATGTTTAGACAAGAGGACAGATCCTTGCTCTTAAAGAAGGGGAAGGACTGTACCACAGGGCCCTTGCACATCCCATGCAGACCATGGAGTCAGGGTTCGCTGCTGTCTGATCTGAGTCTCGGCAGAATGCCTGTGATCCTTCCAGGAATATGGCGAGGGAGGCAGCCTTGGAGGAGCTAGTCCTGAGGCCATTCTTACTTACCTCCTTGCCTTGCAGGAAGGAGGCTCGCTGTCTTGTGAGAGGCTGCCCAGGACAGTGTGTCATGTCCTTCCCTGTTCTGGTGGGACTCAGACTTCCCCAGGTCCCCCGTAGGGCACAGGCTGGAGCCAGAAGGTCACTAAGATGTATTTTAGGATCAGGTCTGCTGTGACAGAGTGACCTCAGCTCGGGACTGTCACCTGGTTGCTCCAGTTTGGTGTCCTCTCATGAGCCTGGGAGGTAGGAAGCTGACACTGCCTCTGCTTGTTATGTAAGGAACAAGCCATCCACAACTTTCTCCTTGCTGGTTGAACCCATGCAAGGGTGGCTTCAGCCAACCTGTGATCCAGCGGTCACCGCTGCTTGGGGACAGCTGTACGGCTTCACAGAAAGTAATGTGTGGAGACACAAATGTCCGGGGGACAAAGGGGGCAGGAAGCACATGTGATGGGGTTCACTCTGTCCCTGAGAAATGGGCAAGGTTTTCCAGGGGTTGTGGTGGAGAGAACACTTATGAGAGGGAGAAGGTTAGTGTGGAAACCATGAGTGACAGAACTGACAGGTGCTGGGTGATGCTAGGTGGCATGGGTGTCTGTGTCCCATGGGAAGGCTCACTGCCTGAGGAGTATGGGCCCAGACACCTGGAAGATGCTCTGGAAGATTCTCATGGAAGGCAGAGCTCTCCCGTGCTGAATCACAGATGTCCTGGGAGAGGTAACATGTCTCCATAAGGGGACATCCCTGTCCCTCACAGCCCCAAATTGGGCCTCGTGCCTGATAGTTAGAGTGGAGGAGGAGGCTCTCAGCCCAGAGGGATAAAGCTTCTTTTAGAAATGAAGTCTTTGGTTCAAGTGTTGTCTTTCTCAGAAGCTGTCCCACCGAAAATACTCCAGTAACACGGGGTGTGGAGTCCTGGAGATTAAGACTCCAGGGGTCTTGGTGGGAAAACCATCTACAGGTTTTGTGGAGCACAGTTCAAAAACCACCAGCCTGATGCAACCCCATCTTTGTGCAAATGAGGAAACGCAGGCCCTGAGCAGGGAAGGGACACCCCACAAACCACACGTGTGATGAGTGACAGGACTGATACCAAACACCGGTTTCTTATCCTTTGACCAGCGCCTCTTTACCCTCACCATGTTTGTTGGAAAATTATCCCATGCAGGTGGCAGGAAACACAGGGTCACACAGAGCAGGGTGGGGTGAGGGTTCCCAGGGGTGGGCTGGGGTAGCTTTTCCTTCACTTAGGGGACCATACTCATCCTTCACTTAACATTCATCGAGCCCCTCTGTGTCTGTGTGATAGTAGGCCCAGGGTACAGCACTGAGGACCCTTTCACTCGTGTGAAGCATAGGCTCTCACAGGCGAGAGAGACCCCCAGTAACTCATGACAATTTTGAATGTAATGATACTTAGACTCATTTGTGGGTTATGTGTGTACAGTTGATATTTAGTTTTAGGGAGAACAGCATGCCATTTAAGTCTTATGAGAACATCTGGTCTACAGGTGAGGAATCAGGAGATTGCACAATTTAAGTGACTTGCCAAGATGTCCCAGCTGGGTCACACGAGAACCCAGCTCTGTGGGACTCTGAAACCCAGATCCCAGGCCACACCTGGCACGCCTCTGCCTCATTTCTGAACCTGTCACATTTTTAGCTTCCGTCTCCCACTGTGTGCAAATCTGCTTTCCTTACCCTCCCCTTCCTCACAGGGGTCAAGGCCACAGAGGGAAGACTGCCCCTACGGGCGGCCCAGTCCCCCATCCCCCGCAAGTGACACAGAGCTCAGCACAGCGGGGGCATCTTAAGGCATGTGGGGAGCAAGGGCTGTCTTCCTACAGAGGCCACATCACGGGGAACCCGCGGGCGGGGGAGACTCTGTCAGGAGAGGGGCTCATTTATTTCTCCTGTCCCTTCTTGGCAAATTTTACCACCAAGGGTCTAGTTAGAAATTTTATGTCGGATTTGCTCACAAGTTTCAGGGTATTTCTGGAACATTGAGTACACGTGGAGAGTGAAATCCCTCCCTGGAGGGCACCCAGGAGAACTTTTGCATTTACTGAAATCTCAGCAACGGGAAGATCATTTCACTTCACGGGAGCAAATGCCATCAACCAGGGAAATCTCCACAACTGGGAGGTCACTTCAAGATCCTTGCCTCATTCCTCTAGTTTAGGAAAAAAAATGCTTGCTTATAGCTGGGGCCATTTTGACCTGCTTATAAGTGGGTCATGGATTTTGAATTATGATCCCTAAACCTGGAATAATTTCTAGGAAACAGAGCATGTGTGTCTGTCCCTTATGTTTGCTGCCTTTCTGTTCAGGGTGATCTCCCACTGGCATTCCGCGGTGTGAGCCAAGGCATGTCACCTTAAGTGGGATGAACCCTCCAGCATCCCACAGATGTCAGTCCTTGGGTTAGGATACTGGATCCCAGGTTAGCCAGAAATGCTTCAGTTAAACTCAGTCCAATCATTCTGATTCTTCTCCAAAGATGATTTATCTTAAGATCATCACTATGTCGATGAAAGGGGGAAAGCGAACTCACTTTTTTTACTTACTGTGATTCATGTATCCATTGTTCCAGAACCCGAGTCCTGTTTCATTTTGGCTTTCTCCTTGGCAAGAGCTTCCTCCCACATACTAGCTCTGTGTGGTCATTAGCACCCATTTCTCCACGGCTGTCATAACGTTCGAGCCAGTCTTCATGTCCTTCCACGGGAGGACTGGCCACTGGAAGTCCCTGTCTCAGGCGAGAACTGTCTGCCCTTAATGGGAAGCATGCCTTTGTGCTGAAGTCATGCCTTCCACAGCAGGCTTCATGTGGAGGGCTGTGGCCTGCAGGACCCGGCGCTCAGTGAGGGAGAGGAGGGACAGACGGATGGAGACCTGGCAAGGCCATGGGGCCGGACACACGTGGGAGCTACAACCCCATGCGCTGAGGAAGGCTATGGGGCAGGTGTCATCTGGCCTCAGCACGGCCAATCAGACGGGACAGAGTGTGGAGTTCAAGTTCAAACTCCGATGCTAAGCAGCCCAGAGACCCAGGGCCTGCTGATCTTCCTGCTGATGAACACCTACTGTGTGCCAGGCCCAGGAGACACCAAGAAAGAGCGGACTGCACTCCCTGGCGGAGCTCCCAATCTAATTTGGTGGTTCTGGGTAAAGCCGGTCTCCCTCCCGGAGGCGCTGTGCAACACCCATGACAGGTCTGGCTGCTCTGACTTGAAGTGACGGGTGCCCAAGGCAACCAGCGGGAGAGGCCAGCGGAGTTGCTAAATGTCCCATAACATGCAGCCCGGGCCCCGACAACCAACAATCAGGGGGCACCTGATAAAGCCGCTGAGGTTGAGAAACTCTGAACTAAGAGCAGAGGCATGGGTAAATGGACTGCTGACATTCAGTGTGACGAGGATTTTGGGATCGGGGTGAGCCAGGTGCAGAGGGACCTCCCCTTGTTCACTGTGAGGCTGAGGTATTGAGTGAATACAGAGTGACCCCGATGAGACCCCCAGACCTGCCCATTTGTCAGGGGTGCCTGGGAGGGGCTGATCCCAGTCTAGCTCCACCAGGACCCCTGCCCTCCCCATCCCCAATAGGAGGTCCAGGGGAAAAGCAGTGGCTGCCATCAGCCAGACCCCATGCTCCCCACTTAATCTCCACTGAGTCATGTAAACCTGCATAAACCCTATGAGAAACATCCCAATTTCAACCTCCACTTGAGGGCTAGGTAGTGGCCTGCCTGTATCTTTCTGCCCCTGAAGCCTGTGGCTTAACCACAATACCATGGGTGTCTCTGTAAGGGAGCCCTGGGACCTCACTGTCCAGGAGGTCTGCCAGAACCTTGGATCAGGGAAAGGGATCCCAAAGCCAATGGAAAGTTCTGGAAGCTCTGAGCCCTGGGAAGAATTCCTTCCTTTCACAGCAAAGACAGAAAACCTCATGGAGGGTCTTGAGGGCGGGAGATGGAGCACAGTCTGGTCCCTTCTGCAGACTCATGTCCCCACGCAGCTCACGGTGTGTGGCTGAATGCAGGAGGGTCCCTCCTCCTGGTTCATCAGTAAATTCAGCTCAAACTCAGTGAAGCCTCAGCTATCACTACGAGAAACACAGTTGTTTTTAAAGATAAGCCACAGGGCAAGCAGGATCAGACTTCTTATTGGAAGAATAGAAATTAAGAAGTTCTTTATGTTTCTCTGAGAGAAAGCAGGGTAGAATCAGTGTCACCAGCAGCCAGGAAACATTTAACATGAACTCCAATGAGGCAGGACACTGGAAATGGTGAAACTCAACTGGAAATCCAGTCGAAGTGTGCCTACAACTCAGAACAATAGGGGTCACGAAAATCTGTTCCATCTCCAGCTGGCACGTTACACACACACACACACACACACACACACACACACGGCTGGCAATGCTCCATTTTATGAGCCTGGTGGCAGTTCTAAGAGTCTCTTCATTTGTAAAAAATACACTGAGAGGAATAAATGCACTTGAGATTTATGCATTTTAGTGAATATAAATTACACCTCTGTATTTCAAATAATTAAAAAAATATTTGTGGACTTTGCAGTAGGTACATTATGCTTTCAAGTTTTACAGGTTTACAAAAACAACAGCTGATCAGCGAGTGTTTGATAAAGCAGCAAGGAGACAACAGACGGGCAGGGGGCCCCTGCAGGCACAATGCACACTAGACGCTCACTGGGCCAGCTGTGACCTTGAGGAACACCGCAGGAAGAGGGCACCACGAGTGATTCTCTTCTGACATGTGTATGCAAAGTAAGAGCAGACGAGGAGTTTGTGAGGTCCATTGACAATGATGGCATAACCCTGAGTTTGAGAAAGTCCAAGAAGAACGACCACCAGGATTTCTTTGGCTGGACATAGGCAGCAGAACCCCAGTTAGAGCTCACTGTACATTTGGGGAAAAAGAAAGAAGGAACTGGACTTTTCTTTACAGTTGGACGTTAGAGCTGTGTGGGGTTGTGGAAAGTTTGTGGTGCAAACCCAAAGCTACCTGGGGCCGAATATGATCAGTGAAAATTCCATTCCGAGCTCTCGAACAACCTCTGCCTTCTAGAAAGTCCATAACCTTCCAGAAAGTTTTGTTTCTCCCCACTTTCTTAAACCTAAAACAAAAACCGCAATAAGCATCATTTTTTAGAACAGTTTAGATTTACAGAAAAAAGGAACTCAGTACATAGTTTCACATACCTCCCAGTTTTCCTGCATAATCTTACATTCTAATCTACATTTTTTACAATTAGTGAACCAATATTGATACATCATTATTAACTAAAGTCAAAATACTCTATTCAGATTTTCTTAGTTTTTTTTTTTAAGATTTTATTTATTTATTTAAGAGAGAGAGTGAGTGGAAGAGAGAGAAAGAGAATGAGCATAAGCTGGGGGAGTTGCAGAGGCAGAAGCAGACTCCCCACCTGATGCGGGGCCCTGAGATCATGACCTGAGCCAAAGGCAGACACTTAACTGACTGAGCCACCCAGGTGCCCCCAGATTTTCTTAGTTTTTACCAAATATCCTTTTTCTCTTCTAGGCCCTCACCCAGGATACCACATTGCATGCAGCTATAACATCCCTAGGCTCAGCTGTCTTGGCTGGGACAATTTCTGACTTCCCTTACCTTTGATGACCCTGACAGTTCTGAGGAGTAGTGGTCAGATGTATTACAGGCTGCTTCTCCAGAGAAATTTGTCTGATGTTTTCCTCTGAATAGACTGGGATTATGGGAACAAGATCCCAGAGAAAAGTGTCAATTTCATCAAGAGTGAAAAAAATGCTCCATATTACTGAGCATCAGGGAAATAGAAATCAAAACCACAGTGAGATACCACTTCCAGCCAGTCAGAATGGCTAAAATTAACAAGTCAGGAAATGACAGATGCTGGCGAGGATGTGGAGAAAGGGGAACCCTCCTACACTGTTGGTGGGAATGCAATCTGGTGCAACCACTCTGGAAAAGTGGGGAGGTTCCTCAAAAAGTTGAAAATAGAGCTACCCTACTAACCAGCAACACACCACTGGGTATTTACCCTAAAGATACAAAGGTAGTGAAACGAAGGGGCACCTGCACCCCAATGTTACAGCAGCGTCCACAATAGCCAAACTATGGAAAGAGGCCAGACATCCATCAATAGATGAATGGATAAAGATATGGTGTATATATGTAATGGAGTATTATGCAGCCATTTGCAAATCTTGCCATTTGCAAGGACATGGATGGAACTAGATGGTATTATGCTGAGTGAAATAAATCAATCAGAGTAAGACAATTATCATATGATCTCTCTGATATGTGGAACGTAAGAAACAGAACAGGATCATAGGGAAAGAGGAAAAAAAAAAACCAAGATGAGACCAGAGAGGGAGACAAACCATAAGAGACTTAATTATAGGAAACAAACTGAGGGCTGCTGGAGGAAAAGTGGGTGGGGGATGGGTAACTGGGTGATGGCCATTAGGGAGGGCATGTGATGGAATGAGCACTGGGTGTTATAGAAGACTGAAGAATCGCAGGCCTGTACCCCTGAAACCAATAATCCATTATGTGTTAATTAATTGAATTTAAATAAAAAAATGTCAAAAAAAAAAAAAGAGAGTAGGCTACCAACATGATTTGTGGGCAGTGATGACCACCTTGCTCTCCTGGCTGAGGTAGTGTCTGCCGGTTTCTCCACCGTGAAGTTTCTCTCTCCCCCTTCCACACTGTCCTCTCTGGAAGGGATCTCCACACACCGAGCACACTTCAGGAGCTGGGAGTTATGCTCCCTTCAGAGTGGGATATGTGCGAGTGTTATTTGGAATTCTGCACTGGTGATTTGTCTCTTACACATTACTTTTTTTATTGATGTGTAATTGACATACAGCATTATATTAGTTTTGGAATACAACACAATGATTTGATATTTGCATATATTGCTAAGTGAGCAAAATAAATCTCATTAATATGTGTCATTGTCCGTAGTTACGGAATTGTTTTCTTGTGATGAGAACTTTCAAGATTTACTCTCTTGGCAACTTTCAAATATACACTAAGTATTATTATTATTATTATTATTTTAATTAGACTCCAATGTGGGGCTTGAACTCACGACTCTTGAGATCAAGAACAAGCTGAGATCAAGACTGGGATGCTTAACCCACTGAGCCACCCGGGTGCCCCCATATACATGCTAAATATTATTAACTGTAGGTTCCAGGATGTACATTTGTCTCTTCTTACCCTTCTGTTAATGTCATCAGTTATGTGTATCACTACGGACTCATCGATGTTTATTTTATACTTTGGGTTATAACCCAATCCTGCATGGTTTTGTTGCTCGCATGGCTCCTGCTTTGGGCACTGGGGCTCTTACAGCCTCCTGTGTCTCTTTGACCTGGCCTCATTGACGTCTTCCCTCCTCCCTCCGTCTCATCCTCCATCCCTCCGTCCCTCCCTCTTCCCTCCCCCCTCCCTCCCCTCTTTCTGCAGACACCCCTCCGTGTAGCCATCCGTGCAGCCATGTCCAGACAGACGGAAGGTTGAACCCGAGTCCTCACCCACGTCTCCGCCCGCAGTCCAGTACGTCGCGGGTCAGTCTAGCCTCCTCCCCTCGTTGACCAGACCCTTCAGCTTTGACGGTGAGAACCTGGCTCCCCCCGACCTGCTCCGCAGCGTCCAGTCGTCCAGTCTCAGCACACGCGTCTGCCGCAGCAGCAGGGCAGCCCCATCCCCACAGACCGAGCGCACTGAGGAGGGCACTTCCCTGCGGCGCCGCCCGCCCTTTGCTCACAGACTCCGCTCCCGGCCCAGGATACTGAGCTTGGCACCTGCCCACCCATCCCCCAGCGCAGTGTCCCTCCGTCTATAGCAGCTCCTGTTCCCTCCACCTCACCTGGGGCGGCCTTGGGAGGCTGCAAATGGGGCTCTCGGCCCTGCCCCTGGGTTTCAGTTGCAGACCCAATGCAGGAGAGCCCACCCTGGCAAGTAGACAGTACTTTACTACCCTCCTCCCCTCTCCCACAACAGCCCAGCCAATAAGCGACAGTTACGGCCCAGCCAACGAGAGACAAGTCACAGCCGAGCCAATGAGAGACATTCATGGCTCAGCCAATGAGAGACAAGTCACGGCCAAGCCAATGATAGACAGTCACAGCCCGGCCAACGAGAGACAAGTCACAGCTCAGCCAATGAGAGACAGTCACAGCCCAGCCAATGAGAGACAAGTCATGGCCCAGCCAATGACAGGCAGTCGCAGCCCAGCCAACAAGAGACAAATCACAGCTCAGCCAATGAGAGACAGTCATGGCCCAGCCAATGAGAGAGAAGTTACAGCTCTGCCAATGAGAGACTAGTCACAGCTCAGCCAATGAAAGACAGTCACAGCCCAGCCAATGAGAACTCCCAGATTATTTCCCTGGACTTTTAGTTTATAAGAGCCTTGTCAACCTTGTTTTTTTTTCTCAGTAAAAGAGCCTCCTCGCCTTTGTTTTTGGGATTTGCCTGTGGTTTCGCCACAGCTTGCTTGTCCTGTATTAAAGTTCTCTTCTAAGCCCATTTTTGCTGGTAAAATAACAGGCAGTTCTGCTTTTAAGATTAACAGGACCAAGTCTGCATTTTGGGTGAGGAAATTCCCCCAAGCTCCTAAATTAAAAAAAAAAAAATTGCATATATTAACATTCAGGCTGTGTTGTACAGTTCTATAGGTTTTTACAAATGTGTAATGTGCATCTGCATCACAGCACCCTAGGAAACGGGTTCTCTACCTTAAAATCCCTTGGATTCCATCTACCGGTCCATTCCTGCCCCCTTCCCAACTCCTGTCCACCATGAATTCTTCTACTGTCACATAGTTTTGTCTCCTCCAGAACGTCATCGGGTTGAACTCATACAGTATGTAGCCTTTCCAGACTGGCCTTTTAAAATTCAGCCACAGATACCTGTGTAAAGTTCCTCCATCTTTTCTTGGCTTGACAGCTCTCTCTTCGTGTTGCTGAATAATACCCCAGTACATGGAGGTAGCAGTTTGTTTACCCATTCACCTACTGAAGGACAGCTTGGTTGCTTCCAGGTTTTGGCAATTGCGAATGAAGTTGCTATAAACATTCATCTAGAGGTTTTTGTGGGTACATAAGCTTTCAGTTCAGTTGGGTAGGTACCAAAGAGCGCAATTGCTGGCTCCTATGGTAAGACTATGCTTAGCTCTGTAGGAAAGCGCCAAGCCGCCTCTCAAAGTAGCTGCACCATTTTGCATTCCTGCCAACAACAAATGCGAGCTCCAGTTGCTCTGTGTTTTCATCAGCATTTGGAATTGTGAGGTTTTTGGATTTTAGCCATTCTAGCAGGTGTGTTGTGGTCTCTCATGGTTATTTTAATTTATAATGCCCTAATGACAAAGGATGTGAGTGTCTTTTTAGATACTAATTTTCCACCTGTACATTTAATCTCATGAGGTGTCTGTTCAGCTCTTTTGTCCATCTTTAAAGTGAGTTTCCTTATTTTTTAGTTTTAAGAGTTGTTTCTTTTAAGAGTTTTTGGATACGGGTCATTTATCAGATAGGTATTTTGCAAATATTTTTCTCCCAGTCTGCCATTTTTCTTTTCATTCTCTTACCAGTGTCTTCAGCAAAGCAGGAGTTTTTAAAATTTTAATAAAGCCCAATATAATTTTTCCTATCATGGACTGCGCTTTTGGTGTTGTATCCAAAAACTCATCACCAAACCCAAGGTCACCCAGGTTTTTCTCCTTTGTAAAAATCAAAAAATTATATGGTTTTGCATTTCACATAGAGCTTTCTGATTCACCTTGAGCTAATTTTTGTGAAATGTGGTGGGTCTCTCTCCCTTCTTCTCTCTCTCTTGCTTTCATCCATATCTAATGTATTTGTAGAGAGGCATCCAACTGTTCCAGAACTCTTTGTTGAAAGGAATATGATTGCTCCATTGAACTGCCTTTGCATCTTTGTCAGGGATCGATGGACCATATTTGTGCGGGTCTGTTCTGGGCTCTCTGTTCCAGTGATCTATTTGCATTTTCTTGCACCAATATTACACTGTCTTGAATTACTGTAGTTTCACAGTAAATCTTGAGCAGGGGTAATGTCAGCTGACCAACTTGGTTGTTGGTTATTCTGAGTCTTTCCTATAAACTTTAGAATCAGGCTGTTAACATCCACAAAATAACTTGTTGGGGATTTACTGGGATTGCAGTGAATGTATAGATCAAATTGATAAGGATTGACATATTAACAATATTAAGTCTTCCAATCAATGAATATGGAATAGTTCTCCCTTGATTTCCTTTATCTAAGTTTTGTAGTTTCTCCCACGTAGATCTTATACATGTTTTGTATTTAAATATTTCATTTTATGCAAAAGTAAATGGTAATTTGTATTACATCAATTTCAAATTCCACATGTTCACTGCTGGTATATAAAAAAGCAATTGAGGGATGCCTGGGTGGCTCAGTGGGTTAAAGCCTCTGCCTTCGTCTCAGGTCATGATCCCAGGGTCCTGGGATCGAGCCCCGCATTGGGCTCTCTGCTCAGCAGGGAGTCTGCTTCTCCCTCTCTCTCTGCCTGCTTCTCTCCCTACTTGTGATTTCTGTCTGTCAAATAAATAAATAAAATCTTAAAAAAAAAAAGCAATTGATTTTTGTATATTAACCTTTCCTGGGACTTTACCGTAATCACTTCCCAGAGGATTTTGTTGATGTTGTTGTTGGTGGTGGTTCTTTGGGATACTTTACATAGATAATCATGTCATCTGTGGATTAAATTATTTTTTTTCTTCCCTATCTGTATACCACTTATTTCTATTTTTTGTCCTATTTGCACTACCTAGGACTTCCAATACAATGTTGAATGGAAGTGGTGGAAGGGACGTTCTTGTTTTACTCCTAGTCTTTGGGGTAAAGCATCCAGTTTCTCACTATCACATATGTCATAATTGATGTTCTGAGGCTGTTGGATTTTTACAGATATTCTTTGTCATTCTTTATCAAGTTGAGGAAATTACTTTGTATTTCGAGTTTGGTAAGAGCTTTTAACAAGAATGGATGTTGGTTTTGTGTACAGATTTTTCTGAAACAATATGATCTTACGATCATTCATCTTTAGCCTGTTGAAGTGGTGTATTACTTGAACTGATTTTGAGTGTTGAACCGGTCTGCCTATGTGGAGCGAATTCCACTTTGCTGTGATGTATAATTCCTTTTATACATTGTTGGACTTGATTTACTAATATTTTGTTAAGGATTTTTGAATCTATGCATAAGAAATATTCTTCGGCATTTTTTCTTTCCTTTAGTTCTTTACATGCTTTTGGTGTGAGGGTAATATTGACGTCATAGAATGAATTGGAGTTGTTCCCTCTGCCTCTGTTTTCTGAGAGGGTTTTAAGAGAACTGCAATATTTCTTCCTTAAATATTTGGTAGAATTCACCAGTGAAACCACCCGGCTCTAGTGTTGTCTTTTGTAAGATGATTATTTATTGATTCATTTTTTAAATAGTTACAGGTCTCTTCACACTATCTATTTCTTCTTGTGTGAGTTTTGGTAGTTTTCAAGGAAGTGGTCCGTTTCATGCTGGGTGTCAGGTTTGTTGGTGGGGTTGCTCATAGTAATTCTTTACCCTTTTGATGTGTATCAGATCAGTAAAGATGACCCTTTTTCATGTGTGATGTTGGTAATCTGTGTCTTCTTTCTTTTTTCTTTGTTATCCTGGCTAAGGGCTTATCAAATGTATTGTCTTTTCAAAGGAACAGATTTGGGTTTTGTTGACTTTTCTCTATTGATGTCCTGTTTTCAATTTTGTCGATTTCTGCTCTAATTGTTTTAAGCTCTTTTCTTTGGATTGCTATGGACTTAAAGACAAGACTTTTAGTTCTTTCATTTCTCGGAACTCAAGGCATTGTTCTTACTGCATATTTTGTTTTCATGATTTTTGTAAAGAACGTGGCCTGAACTGCATGGAGTGAGGTGAGGCTACAGATGTATGGGTAGCTGTCTGGAGCTGCTGTGCCATGACAACTGGATGCAACAATGTGTTGGCATTTTGAAGAGCACAGCTCCTTCCTGACTTCTGTTGCTTAGCCTTGTTATCACTGGCATTGAAAAATCGGAAGCACAGCTGAACACCGTGTGTGTCTCTAAAATATGCCTTCTTGTCAAGCAGTGTTTTCACAGGACCCCTCCCGTCAGAGCGAGACCTCTCAGGATGCGGATCCTGCTGGAGTAAGCATCCCACAGCACGTCTCCACTTCACCGCCATCCAGAGGAGGAGGGGAGTCCCAGTGTGTGAGCAGCAGGGCCCACTCTTGGCCCCGTCCCCCGCAGATCAGACCTGCTCAAGTATCACTTGGCAGTCAGGGGTAACTGAAAATTGGACCCCTTGTTTTGCAATCCCTGCCGTTTTGCTGGAGATTAACTGAGGTGTCAGTTTCTTGGTGATAGCAGGGGTGATTTGGAGGACAGCTTGAGAATTATGAAAGGAACCATTGTTCAAAATCTGAGTAAGCTGCAACTGCCATTTTCCTCCTCTGCAGACCTATCTTCTTTTGAAATATACAGGGTTGCCTGGATTCCTATGGGGATGTCAAGAACAGATCAGGCCATGTTGGGCTGTGTGCGTTGGGGTGGGGGTGGGTTTTACATTTGCAGTCTCATCAGTGGATCCAGTTAAGTGTTAAGAGTGTTAAGAGTTGTTCTAGAGACAAAGCCCTCTGGAGACTGGAAGAAGACTCAGGTCCTTCTGTTTCAGCTTCTCTTGGTCTGATTAGACCTAGGCTCCTGCAGCCAAATTGCATATTTGTAAATTCTATATTTTTATTTACTCTGATTCTGAGAGTGTGCTTAAGGCCCCTGGGGCAAAGGGATGATGGGAGGGGTGCTTCCTAAAATCAGGGATGAGGGTCTGCTCTGTGAGGACAGGGGATCTAGGTCTACCAGGCTCCCCTAGATGGGCGAGGAGCAGGACATGAGGTTTCCACTGCATTTCAGAACAGGCAGAACAAAGCCAAAGTAACTCCAGACACTCCCTTCCACTCCCCTAGATTTCTGTCTTCTTAAAACCAACCAAGTCTCCATTAACCTTCCCTGGAAATAAAAATGAGACCTGTTCCTATTGTGTCTGGGGCAGGTATTCAAATAGATACTCTCATGCCACAGTTTATGAAATCAGGCGAAAAACTACTAAATATAACAGGTCCATCCTCTCACTTTTGTCTCGCTTTGACAATTGTGTCTTCTTGTTGACACGGAAGGCTAAGTCTGCCTCCTTCCCTGCCCACCCCATTCTTTACCTTCTACCCTGAGGGACTTGAGGACATGTGTGGACACCACAGCCCCATCCATTAGAAAGGCAAAAATTAAAAAGGCCAACAGCATAAAGTGTTGTCAAGGATGTGAAGCAGCTGAAACACTCAGACACAGCTGGTAGGAGTGCACAACAGCACAGCTGCTTTGGAAATCAGTGGGAATGTCTAATGGAGTTAAATGTGCACTTGCCATATGACCCAGCAATATACACTTAGATGTTTACCCAAGGAAAATGAAAATTGACAAGCACACAAAATCTGTATGTGAATGTATGTGGCAGCTTTTATCAGGCATGACAGCCCCCAAAATAGACACAACTCAAATGTCCTTCAGCTGGTGAACAAATAAAGAAACTGTGGTACGTCCAAATAGTGGAATACTACTCAGCACTAAAAAGGAACAAACTAGTGATGATACGAGCACCAACATGCATTTAGCTCAAGTGCGTTATGCTACGTGAAAGAAGCCAGATCCTCAGGCCATATGTTGTGTAATTCCATTTATATGACATTCTGGGAATGGCAGAATTGTGGGGGCAGAGCACAAATGGGTGGTTAGTGGCAGTTAGTTAAGAGTTTTCTGGATGATGGAACTGTTCTTTTCTCTTGACCGTGGCTGTGGGTATGTGACTAAGCCCTTGTCCAAACACACAGAACTGTATGCCACAAAGAGTGAATTTTACTGTATGTTAATTAAAAATATTAAAATATGCCTCTAAAAGAAAACTCAGACATGGTGTCAAGAGAATTAGAAACGCATAGAAATTAATAAATTTGTGGGACACCGTAGAGCACAACCCTGGTCCTTCTCCCAGAGCTCTCTCCACCTCCCATTAGATCCAAGGCCACTATTCCCCCATTTCGTGGGGCTGAGCTGCAGAGAGTAAGTGGATCTAAGGCTGCCCAGTGGATTCCAGGTGGACTTGGGGTGAGGCTCTGAGTCTCCCTGTTTCCAATTAAGTGCTCTGTTTTCACGACAGTTAATGACAGAGAAGTTGCCTCTCCTGAGCTGGGTGGCAAACAAGGTGGATGGGCACCATCTTCTGCTGGTGAACCCAGAGAAGGAAGCTGGGAAAGCTCTAAGCACTTGTGAAGGGAGTCACCTCTGTGAGCCCCCAAAACTCTGGTTAAAGCACTTTGATGAATAAAATAAGAAAGAGCTATTTTTCCCCCCACAGGAAGGGAGATGGAGGTCTTCCTCTGTGTTCCTTTATCACAGGATGCTGTGTTCTATCTACCAACACAGAGTAAATAAAGTAACCTAAGAATTGAACTTCCATATAGATGCCATCTTTTATCCACTGAGAAAAGACTCTGGCCTCTCTTCTGGTTCTTGTGTGCTAGAGCTAGACCCTGCAAAGCACTACGGTTCCTGGGATGCCTGGGGGACTTAGTCATTTAAGCATCTGCCTTCAGCTCAGGTCATGATCCTGGGGTCCTGGGACTGAGTCCTGCATTGAGCTCCCTGCTCAGAGGGGAGTCTGCTTCTCCCTCTCCCTCTGTGCTCTCTCTCCCAAGTAAATAAATAAAATCTTAAAAAGAAAGAAAGGAAGGAAGAAAGAACCAACTACAGTTCCTATGTCTCGTAGTCAAGTTGAATTCTGCTGACATTCCCAAGTTGACGTTCTATCTCTGTGAACTCATGTCCAGTTTTCAGCAGCCGATGAGCCGTCTAGAAGAGGGGCAGGCTTTGCGTGAATGGTGAGTGTGGACACCAGGCAGGGCATGTTGCTCATACAGCAGTGACCACCTTCACCACCCATCAGCAGAGGTTCCCACCTGACCAGTCAGAGCTCTGCCTGCCCCACATCCCAGCTGGGGACTCACAAGTAACTGGACTCAATATGCCTGTAACTGAGCTCTGGTCTCCATCCCATTTCCAAACTGGAGTCCTCCAGGTTCTCTGTCTCCATGAGTGTTAACTGCATACCCCATGGTCTGAGCCACAGTCTGGGCACCATTCTGCCCTCTGAGCCTCTTTCCTCTCTGCAGTCACTGGTGTACCCCCAACAATGTATGCTCTAATGAACCTAGCTCTGTCTGCTTTTGTCACTGCTCCACAGAGCTAAATGGACAGTGGTTATTGCCATGTGACCAAGGAGGGGACAGAAACAGATAAGCTCTGTCCAAAACCCCGTAGTGGGACGTTGCGTGGCTGAGTTGAAAACCCGGGTCTCCATTGTTCCATTTTTTTTTTTTTAATGATCCTCTGTTTGCTCTCCTCTCTTCTCCAGAGCTTTGGGAAGGCCTCTGAACTGTTCTGCAGACATCCCCTCTCATCCCCTCCAATCTGTGGTCTATGCCCAGAAACTCTGCTTATCTAGCCTCCTCTGGTAGTAACTGGAACAGCTTTATGTTGCTCTTGGGATAAAACCCAAAATCGACTGCTTGGCTGTGCCAGACCCTGACTGATGTGATTCTGCTTGCTTGCCTGCTTTAGAAGCATTTCTCTCTTACTCTCCGCTTAGCCCAGACCTCAGGGCCTTTGCATATGTGATTTCTTCTGCATGGATTGCCTTTCCTACCTTATTCTGTAGAATGGGCCCAGACTTGCCCGTTCTGTAGATCACCCTTATGTTCTCACACTAGCACCCTACCAGACGAGGTTAGGACAATCTCTTATTGCTTCCTTAACCTCTGTTTTTTTTTTTCTTTTGTAGCCTGATTACACATCCCATATGTTCTTTAATACTGGTCTCCCTCTAGATGCCTCTGGGATGGCTTCTTCCTTCCCATCACTGAAACCTCAACTTCAAGCAGAATGTTTTGTATAAACTCAGTGCTCAGTAAATATTTGCTGAGCAAATATCTAATGAGTCTGGAGAGTCCCAGATCCTTAGAAGCCCCCATTATCCCTTCACTTTACAGATAAAGGTCCCCCATGTCCTGGAGACAGAGCCAGAAAGAAACTTCATCTCCTTATCCCCATCTTCCCAAGTGCCTCTCTCTGTCCTCTGCTGTGTCTCCAAGGACAGAATTCTTTCTGCCAAGCCAGGAAGAGCTGCAGCCTTGAGGGCTGGAAGCAAGAAGAAGGGAGCCTCCAGCCATTTCAAGAGTTATCCTCACCCTGTAGCCATACCATCTAGTATGCTGTGTACTAAACTAGGTGCTGGGTTCCCAGGAGCCCAGAGTGAGGAATTCTAGAAATGCATAACTGCAGTATTGGACTCCACACAAAACAGAAGATGAGCAAGGTGGAATTCTGAATTCAGGGGGAAGAATGGAGCTCCAGAGAAGTCCAGAGACTCCCAGAGACAGAGTCCCCAGGGAGAAACCCAGGTGGCCATATATCCAGCCCTATGGACATCGTCAGTTGTGAATTCACACGGACTCATCCCCCCGGACTGTGGCCCTTCTGGCTCACTGCTCAGCCAAGCTCCGCTGAAAGTACAGATGAGGTCACAGGACAAAGCCAGGTTGGCCAGCTTCAACATTGCTCCACAGACCTGGGCTCTACCCAGTGATCTGAACAGATGACCACATTCAGGTACAATGGCTGAAGCCGTCCCAGGGACAGTCCAGGCTCCAGGTGGGGGGACCTGTGTTTTACATCTTGACTGGAAGAGGAACAAGGTCAACAGCCAACAAGCCTGTGCAGCGGAGGACAGTGCCTTGGCATCTTTAGAAGAATACAACCTGCTGCTTCGGTCATGGCAGAGGAAACTCACCAAGCCAGATGTCCGAACCCTTTAGAGGAAGCTGAGAAGTCAGCAACTGCCCACTGGGGAACAAGCCCAGCCCTCTTGCCCAGCCAGGCCTCGTTGGGGGGGTGTGTGTGTGCGGGGGTGCAGTGATATAGTGGGAACGCCTAGATCTGGAGTCAGGAGACCAGCAAGAGTTGTAACACTGGCCAACCACTGCCTCTCACGGTGCCTTGGGTTCTCATCTGGCTGGGGGCAGGACTGCGTGGAGACCCCTCTGGGGACATGAAATGCATCCAAATTGCTCACTCAGACACAGCCACCGACTCCTTGAAGAGCCATCAGAGGTGGCTTCCAAGCCACTAAACCCAGCAAAGACTGAAGAAGTATGTGGAGCACTGCCCACGCTGCCGCTAATGACCAAGAAAAGACCTGCTTTCAAAGCCGGGGGTGTATGTGAGCAGGAGAGGCAAGCGAAAATGGGGGGTCCTGGGGCGGGGGGCGGACAGCGCGCCGGAGCAATTTGGCTAATGTGCAAAGCAGAAGAGCGGGCTGGGCGGTGTGCTGTGAGGTGTTAATGATTTCCTCCACTGCCGCGGGGGAAACAGAGGAGCCTGAAGCCGGGCCTCACAGATAAATGGCTTGGCGTGGTGTTAAGTCCTGTATTTAACAGGCTGATTAATGGGTGGGAGGAGAATGACGGGCGGCTAATGAAATGTGCAGGTGGCTGCTGGCGGGTTAGGGGCTGCTAATGCAACAGTGGACACCAGGAAACAAAATAGCAAGCAGGCAGGAAAGTCCTGCATGGGAAAGTCCCCTCTTCCATCTGGATACGAGGGAACCACTCGCTGCTAATTCATTTGAGGAGACTTGTGAGCACCCATGGCACAGCGTTCTTCCTGGGAGACGCGCGCAGCACAGTGCAGCCAGACGGGGTCCCACACTTCCAGTGATCACACGCTGGTGAGCTCAGGAGTGAAAACAGTGGAAAAACTGACTTGTAATTTCAAAGGCTTTCCCCGAAGATGTTGAAGAACTTTGGAGACCAGCACAAGCCAGCACTAGGGGAGGAGACACCCATCCTCCAGGCCACGAGCATCTGGAAGTTCCGGATGATTGAGCCAAGGGCAGGGTGTTCCTGGGATCCCAGTCCAATGAGCTCTGGGCCCAGATTGCTGGCCTCAGGGTCTCTTGCACCTTCCGAGCCCCCCCCCACCCCACACCCCCACCATTCCTCACAGCCCAGGGGCCACCAGGGCCTTCATCACTTTCCTTCTGCACTCCTGTGATCACTGTCTTTGTTCGCCCCACCACCGCCACCTAACAGGGCTCCAGTTTCTTCCCTCAACAGGGAAACAGCCTCCCCGTTGGGCTCTCTGCCTCCCAAAGCTTCCCCAGGTGTGGGGCTGCTCCCCTTTGCTCAGCAGCTGCACTCTGTGACTCCCTGGTCTCCGAGTCCTACCACCTGGCATCGCCCATCTTCCACCCTCCTGCACAAACCCTGAGCTCCCTGGCTTCTCAGGTACAGAGGCCATGGCGGGGCGGAGAGTGGGGGTTGCGGGTCTTACCCTGTTGCCTGCTCACACCTCTGCCTTGCAGTCATCTCTACCCACAGACCTTCTCCAATTTCAAGCACCAGGCTTCAGCATCGAGTTCCAAAGAACCCTCCCTCATGCACGTCAGAGGCTCACAGCCTGTATCCCAGCTCTGCCTAAATCAAGCGAGGGACAGGAACGCCAGCAAGAGCTCTCATAGAGTGGCTCCTGGGAGCCAGGGAGGAGACCAGAGCTGATAGCTTCAGGCTTGTTCGCCCTGATCCCATGGATACAGCCTGACCTAGGGATTCCGTTCTGCAGCGGTCTTTCTGAAAGAAGGGAGGAGCATGCCCGCTCTTGACATTGTAAATGAACGAAGACGGTGGCTGTGACCAGAACTTCCCACATCGCTGGTCCAGCCACGTTTCATGTCCTCAGGATGGTCCACAGGGATTGTGGGTGCCCCGTGAAGCCACACAGATGGCATGGGGTCTACGCTCAGAACCATCTCACTAGCGTCGAGGGGTGTGAAATCCTCGGGGGGGGGGGACCCGCAGGTCTGAGCTCCACTACCATGTGCCCTGGGGAATTGCTGATGCCTCTACCCTAGCAAGCCCGGCCATCCTGTCCTTCCTCTTGCTTTCCAAGCCCACCCACCTGATGCTGCCCGAGCTCTTCCTAAATTTCCCACAAACCACTCACTCCACTCCCTACTGATATTTCTGGCCCGTGTGGTCCCAACCACGTCCTCACTGGCCTGGAGCCCCATCCTGCCCTCCAGCCTGTCCCCCATACTGTGGGCCAGTGATTCTTCTAAATGCAGTACCGGCCCCATCCTCTCCCACCCCTACCCTTTCCCCTGTCCCTGGGATGATGGGGTAGGCTGAATTCCTCTGACTACCTCCCACACGGTGGTGCTGACCCTGCACTTAGGCTCTGACAACATCCCCTGTGGGCCCCTCTCCTTTCTTTGTGGGCAGCTCTTCCCACCCTCAGATCCCACCTTGGCAATCACTCCCTCCAGAGCCTGGCTGAGGTGTGTCTGCTTGTCCCCCACCCCCCAACATACAGCCCTGGTACTTCTTGGCTACAGCACTCAGCAGCAGGTGTTCCCTAGGTTACCATGTGTCCCCCACGGGACTCTGAGCCCCCCAGTGCAGGACCTGCCTGACTTTGAGGGAGTCTGCTGATGGGGGTCTGGAGGCCATCAGCCTTGTGCCCTGTCTGCCTCCAGGGTGGGGCCCTGACCAGGGACTCCCAGGTGCTCCCTCCTGCCAGCTTTCTTAGTGCAATTCCGTGTTACACACCTGCCGCAAGGGCGCTGTGCTCAGAGCTATGGCATACCCAGATGGCAAGAGTTCTTCCTGATCCCAACGAGCTGGGAGCTGAGCCAAGCAAACATGGGGACATCAGGGACATGACGAATGCCTTCGGGACCCACAGGCCACCCTGCTTGATGTCTACAGGGTGTTCTGAGTGTTCCACCAAGGCCACGCTCTGAGAGGTCAAGGGAGGTCTCAACCAGGTCTGCTTTGTTTGGCTGGTGGGTGTGATCTGCGGGACGAGGCAGGTAGTAAATCAATGCATGAAGTTGTTTGTCTTCTGTGGGGGCCTCTGGGCCAGACTTCATCCCAGTCCTGCCCCCTCACAGGCCTCAGTCTCTCTATCTGCTGACAGAGCTGGTGATCCAGGGTCTGCCCCTCAGCGTGGTTTCAGGATCACCAGACATGGAAAATGTTTGTGAAGGAGCATCCTTGGAACCAGAGGGTCAAGAGCAGCCCAGGGCCAAGGTCTGGATGGCTGAGAGCAAGAGCAGGGACCATGCGGCTGTGGGGGGTTGGGGTGGGGTCTGGAGTTTGGTGACATTGGCCGAGGGAGGGGGTGGTAACAGGTTCTTGATAAGAATCCCCTGTGATACTGTCCTGGTCCCCGTTCATGCCCTCTCCACGGGACTGTCCTTCTTTTTGTCTCTGAAATGTATACTGCCTCTATGGATTGTCTCTGGTTAAATCTTACAAAATGATGTTGCAAACAAAGCAAAAAGGGCCAACGACCCAAAAGGTGAAGCCCAAGGCACCCCGCCTGGCAGTGTTGCTAGAGGGAAGGGCTGGCTTGGTGTCATGGTGTGGCCTCCTGTGCTCCCGCAGACCCCTACCAGGCTGCTGTCTGGTTGACATGTGGACATCTGCCATGCCCCGTAAAGCAGCCGCCGTTGCCAGTCACCCAGACGTCACTCCGTAAATCTGTGCGACAGCTCAGTGAGCGGGGAGGGGCCGGCAGCTTTATGAGGTGACATCTCTGTGATTAATGGAGCTGGGGGCTGTATAGGAGGGAATGGGGTGGGGAGGACAAGGGAGCAAATATGCATGCGAGTCCGTGCACTGACACACGCATGCATACACACACGTGCACGAATGCATACACACGCCTGCGTACACGCACGCACACACAGAGGATTCCAGGCCTTGCCTGACTTTTCCAGGGACACTGACTGCGTTTCCTTTCAGAATTTATTTCAGGCCCACCTCTGCCTCCCGCTGCAATATAAAACCAAACAATGGGAAAACGACCGACGAGCAGATGTCTGCCTCGTGCAGATTCGATGCCTACAGGATATACCTTTTCCATCTTGGAGTTTTAGTTTAGGTCTTCAGACATTGAATGGGTGCATTTAGGAAAAAAAAAATCAGTTAGCTACTGTCCATAACAAGAAGGCAGAGAAAAATGAGAGGCAGTGACACTTACTGAGCATCTACTGGATGCCAGAGCCCCCCCATCCCCCACCTCCGCCCATTGTCTATACCTGTCCTCTCATTTACTATGGAAGGGCACTGATTTCCACATTCTCCAAGTGAGGAAAATGAGGTTTAATTAAGTGTCCAAACTGATATAAAAGGACAGTGGCAGGGCTGGGGGCCAAGCCACGGTTGCCAATGCCAGCATCTGGACTTGGTCTAACACATCTCCCTGCATATAACATGTGGTTATTAAACTGACAGCAAAACATGGCTTTGTGCCCAACAAATCCCTTCAAAACTTAATCAGTGTTTACTAAGGATACAAAAGGATAAGGATTTACCAAGGATACGTATTACGCATGAAAAAGTACAGCTCTTTAAAACCCTTCCCTTGGCAATTTGTAATTGTACTTAGAAGTGCTGTTAATTTATGGTATCAGTTCAGCTTCTTCAATTTTTACAGCTTCCAGCCTTGAAACTGGGGAACCTTCAGTTCTCAAAACTTCACAGGGCCCAACTCAACGCTGCGCCTCTAAGATGTCCCTCAGATGCTTGTTAATAAATGAAGGGATGAGACATAAGTAAGTGACACGACTTTTTAAAATTAGTTTGCATGTGCACACTTGCCAAATTCAAGGTCATGTTGAAATGCACTAATTGGTGAAATTAAGGACCACCCCCACCATCATGGCTAGTGAGGTCAGTGGGCTTTCCGAAAGCTGGGACTCACCTGTCTGCTCACAGGGGGCAGACATTCCCTGACAGCCTGGTATTCAGGAAATATATGGATACCATCATCTGCAAGAGAGGAGGTGCTGGTAGAAAGAAGTGGGTATAGCAAATGCTTCTGCTGAGGACAGTTGGGGGATAATGAGCTGGAGGTGAGGACACAGTTAAGGAGCTATTGCAGCCCTTCCAGCAACAGCAGACAAGGCTGTGGCAGCAGAGATGGAGGTACAGGGGGGGACGGACAGGAGGAAAACTCAATGTGATCCCAGCTCCAGCTCTATGCAAGCAGCAAGAAAAAGTTGGTGACTCTTGGGTTTCCAGCTTGGTTAATGAGGTGAACAAATGGTGCAATCTTTCTTGAAGAGAAGGAAAAACGAGGAAAGAGACTGTTGTCACAGAAACCAGAGTGAAATGTGTTCAGAATGGAAAAATGGTCTGCAGTGCCAGTCTCTGCCTAGGAGTAAGGCTTAAAAATACTGAAACACAGAAGCAGGGATTCTTCTGTTTCTTCCCATGTCTGGAGAAATCCCCACTATGGAATGCCCAAAACATGGGATAACATATAAAAAGAAAACAGCTTTTTGTATGCATGGCTGGGTTAGTGGAAGAAAAAGAAGATATTGTCAGAGCTTGAAACAGAACATAGAACTGGAGTAGACCAACTGCTGGAGATGGTCCTTTCCTGGGATGTCTGCCCATCCCTGGTGGCCCATGGCCTGGATTTGAGAAACACTTGCCTAGGGCCAGAGCACACACCTGGAGGCTTGGGCCAAGCTGAGAGTCAAATTAGAAATTAGAAATCCTTGAAGCCAGAACTCCTAAAGTGTGTTACTTCAATAGGTAAAACTTGGTGGAAAAACAAAACAACACACCCCACTGAAGAGATGGTATCTGAGGAAAGGAAGAGTATCCTTGAGGAATTCTTAATTTAAAACCCATACTCACAAGAGTTTGGAATGGGATTCACACAATGATACTCCTTATGTGGAGGAAAAAGTGAAAACTTATTTTAAATAAGTCTCAGGTAGATCAATTCCCCAAGCACCTAGAATATGCAAATTTGGGGGAATGAACTTTAAACCCAGGACTCAACAGGTGAAATCCTATGGAACATGAATCCACTATCAAATAATACAATTCACACAAAGAAACTAGCCACTGAGAATAAAATTCAGCAGAAACTACAAATTGCTATATATGATCCCCAAAGATTGAAGATGTCATAATTAACAGATACTAGAATATAAAATACATTTCTTTTTATCTGTATCAAGAAGTAAAAGAAAATTTTGAAAGTATTATGACAAGAAATTATCAAAGAAATAAGTAGATACGAAAATAAAACCAATAAAACCACTAAGTACGAAATACAGCTGAAATCATAAACTCAGGAGATGGGGGAAACAACAGATTAAACACAACTGAAGAGAGACTAAGTGAATTAGAAGATCAATCTGAATAATTTCCATAGAATGTAAAATCTGAAAGAGGTGGAAATCATGAATGAGAGAGAAAGGGTGGAGGGAATGGGGAATGGACCACACTGAAGAGGTAATTGCAGGAAATTGTCCAAAGCTGTTTAAGGCTCTAATGCTCGGGTTAAGAAAGTCTAGCCAACACCAAGCTCAATAAAAAGAAAACCACTCTAGTAGCATTATTGTAGATTGAGGGAAGCCAGACAGAAGGAGAGCATCTGAAAATGGAGAGAGAAAGCAGATCACCTCAAGAGCCATAGTTCAACAGCTGACATTCCAGCAAAGGAAGCCAGAAGACAGTGAAAATAACACTTTTTGGAATATTTAAAGAAAATAATCCCCAGTGAAAATTCTGTGCCCAGAGTATCTTCCAAGAATGAACTGTGCCTGAAGAGTCCTCAGACTAACAAACATGGAGAGAATTCATAACAGATGGACTCTTTTGAAGGTAATTCTAAAGGACATGCTTCAGGAAGGAGAATAGCTCCAGAAGGAAGGCCTGAGATTCACGAAAGAATGGTAAGTGTATGAGTAAGTTTGAACGCTGACCATTAAAAAAAGTGGTATCATCTCAGGGATAAAAAAAAAAAGGATAGCAGTATATTAATAAAACCAATTGCATACACACTGGGAAGGGGATGATCAAAGTTAAAGAATTCTTGAGTCCTTTTTTTAAGAAAGAAAGATAAAGATAACTGTTTTTACAATATAAGTTTAAGCTATTTGGGAAAGAAAGGATAGAAAAAGGCAAATACCCAAAGGAAAGCTAATTATAACTATATTAATATTAGGCCAGGTAAAGGCTAAAGCAAAGATATTTACTAGAAATAAAGAGGGTCAATACATATGGATAAAATGTTCAATTTAGCAGAGTAACATGATAATATTAGTCTTGTGGGACCTAAAAATATACCTTCAAAATGTACAAAATAAGAATTGGAAGAACTAAGAGAAGTTGATAAACATCACCAACTTAATAATTTAACACACCGCTCCTGATAGCTAATGGGTGAAGAGGAGAACTCTCAGACTAGGTAGACAAGATTGAACCAATGTAATTAAAGATCTAGAATCAACGGACATACATAAAATACGACACCCAACAACTGAAGAGTACACTTCTTTCAAGAACACATTGGGCATTTCCAAACATTGACCATGTATCAAGCCCAAAGCAAGTCTCAATATCCATGTAGACTGTGTTATTTAACCATACTTCAGATAAGTTGTAAACCAACAAAAGATAATATGTGTGTGACCTTGTCACTAAATCTAGACCAGACTTGCTGATTGACTGACTCAGTACAGGCAAGGAGCTTGGGATCTATCACCACTTCTCTTGATAGAATAGAGACAACTTTTGTCTCCAGTCTGGAATGGTTGCTCTCCAGTTCTCTTCTCATTCCAGCTCTCTCCACCATCATCCTGCTGAGAGAGGTCTTCTCCATGTCATATATCCATGCAAGCATCTATCAAAGTTTTCAAAATTAAAAATTTTTCCATGTCATCTTGACTCACAGGTTGGTCTCCCTGGGCACAAGTGTTTGGCAGTTAAGCCACCCAAGTGCCTGGGGCAGTTCGGCCCACCCCACTGTCTCCCTGCATGTGCCCCAGCTTGGAGGGCTCAGCAGGATGTCCTAAGGCATTCATGAGAGGCCTCTCTAAGAGGAATTCCTCAAATATTCCTGCCACACACTCCTCTCATCCACCACATCCCATCTCCATCCTGGCTTTGAGGCAAGACGACTCCCTGGCAGGTCTTCCTGCCACCAAACTATAGTTTATAAGCAGATTTATTAGAGATGTGTGGAGTTAAATTATGCCTGACAGCAAAGTGCATGACTATAAGAACCCATCCTGCAACATCTGTTGAAACAAAAGAAAATATTTCCACATCTTCTGCCAGGGTTGTCGACCACATCTTCCTGGTCTATGGCAGGGAAGGAGAGGGGCCATGTATGCCCATAACACATCCCTGCTTCCATTGTGTTTTGATTTATTTACTGGTTGCATTTGAAATGTTATAAGCATGTATATATTCTGATGTGTAGTCAGGGTTTGCCACAGAAACAGGAACAATAGGATATACAGATGCATTAGAGATTTCCTATGGGAATTGGTATTAGTGATCACGAAGGCTGGGAAGACTCATGACAAGCTGTCTACAGGCTAGAGAACAAGACAACTGCTGGTGTCATTCCGTCCAAGTGCAAAGGCCTGAGAACTGGCAGGGGGCTGGCCAAGGGGGTGTTGGTATAGGTCCCAGAGTCTGAAGGCCTGGGAACCAGGAGCTCCCATGCTCTCCCATGTCCATGGCAGGAGAAGACAGAAGTCCCAGCTCATCAGGAGAGAGAGAAGGTTCACCCTCCCTCTGCCTTTTTGCTCTGTTTGGGCCCTTGGTGGTTTGGATGCTGCCTACCCACACTGATGAGGGCAGAGCTTCTTTCCTTGGTCTACTGAATCAAATGTTCATCTCTTTCAGAGACACGCTCATGGACACACCCAGAAATCATGTTGTGTCAGCACTCCGGGCCTTAGCCAAGCTCATGCACAAGATGAATTGTCACATGGTGGCTTATTCTTTTAACATTTGCCGAGGGCCTTTTGGTTCCTGGCTCCGGGAGGATGAAGATGTGAACACAGGGATCCTTTCTCTTGAGTTCCTGAGGAGCTCACGCTCATGGAGGGCAGGGATCGGGGAGACAAATGAAGGGTGGAGCTGTCAGCACTGAGAAGTACGGTCCCAGTGGCTGGTGCCCTGGGCCATGGAAGCACAGACTCAGAAGATTAACCTCACAGGGTGTGTGTGTGTGAGTGGGTGTGCCACCATGCACACACATGTGCTACACATGCATGATTATGGACTCTGCAGTCACAGCGGCATGGGTGTCAGGTTCCACAGGGTGACAAGCAGTCCTCGAGGCAGCGAATGAGAAGAACATGCAGCAAAGAAGGGAAGAACCAAGGGGAAAGACAAAAACCTGATTTCAACACCAAGACGTATTTTAAATGCTTTATTCCTCGACGGGGGACCAGCAATGACGTCAATGTTGATCAAGCAGGGGTCTACAGAATGTCTTCTCTAGTGGAATTTAATAATGTTGCCTTCGTATTCTGAGTCAACTGATGGCCAACTGGTGACCAACAGAGTGACAGGGAGTTTGCACTTGGGGTCCTGGTGGAGAGGATAGAGAGAACAGAGGAGGCCCCCGTGAGCAGAGCATCTGTTCCAAGGGAGAGCCAGAGGGGTCCATGGTTCAGCAAGGACAGTGGAGAGGGGCAGCTTGTCATGAGGGGCACACATGTGGCCATGCCACTTAGTGTCACATCGTCTCTGGGAGATGCTGATGGCTAGTCCATTCACTAATTTCATGCTATAAATGGGATCTCAGCGGTTTTTATTTTATTCATTCTTATTATGCATATTTCTTTCCCTTTTTGCCCTAGAATAGCTATGATTAAGGGTCAATACTTTGGTTTCTGTTTATGCATATTCAAGTGACATTGTAAATCTATAAAAATGGTATTTCCTTAAACAAATCCATAGAGACTTTAAGTTTGAGAAACACCGATCATTTTATTTTTCTTTTTAAAAAATAATTGCTTCTCTATACCACAACACTGATATAACATTTTTCTTTTTTTTTTCTCAGTTTTTTTTCCAGTGTTTAAAACTCTGCTTTTCATTATCAAAGAAGCCAGGCTGTTCTCTCAGATCCACACTGTAAAATAAAGAACATGACATGCCATTCCATTAGGCTTCATAAAAGGCTGCAGTACAGTTTCTTAAAAAGATGATGAAAAATCTGAAAACATCAATGAATTTTTATCAGAGAAATTTCCTTCACCTCCAAAAAAGACTGGAATTAATTTATGAAGCCCTAAAAGAAGAAACAGGGACTGGACTGGCCAAATTCTTGTTCAACGAGGAACACTAAAACTCTTAAAGGCAACTTTTCTCATAGCTCTCCCACTGACAAAAGTGACCCCCTCGGTCCATATGGTACTTCTGACTGCAGACAAATCACAGAGCTGTCGGGGGGATGACAACTTGCGCTCAGTGTGTTTGAAAGGCAGCTTACCCTGTGTACTGAGCAGGTTTCACTTAAAGTCATTGTAGCTTCTCAAAAGGAGATTGTGTCCCTTTGAAATTCTCTTACAGAAGAAATTCCATCTCTGCTTTTTATTATCCGATTGCATTAACTCTTCTATTAGGATAAAAAGAAACATATTTGGTTCTTTAAACAATAGAAAAGGGAAATGTTCCTCTCACCAGCCTTTTCTTTTTGGGGAATTCTAATGCATTCATGTCCTCAAAGGCATTTCATTCTTTGTGGGGAGACGTGAGGGCCAATTAATATTAGCCCCTTGGAAGTAGCATGAGTCTTCCTTCCCATGCTTTAAAAACCACCCACACTGTGTTAGTTTTATCTGAATAAAGACAGAAATGCCATTTAAGAAGCCCGGGATTCAGCTGGACAGAGGCCGAGTGCTGAGGTAGCTCTGGGTGGAATTATCTGGAAGGAGAGATTAAGTAGTCCCGGGAGACTTGCTCACCTAGGCTGTGGAATTCTAACCCAGAGCTAAAAAGTCTTCTGTTGTCACGGTGCCTCCCAGACAGTCATCATGGGCATGTAGGGTACACAGTGTAGAAGCAGCATTCTGTTTTGACTTTGGGGTAAGAAGGTCTTACTAAGTCAATCCCGCATTCCGTGAGTGAGGGGGGAAGCCTTCTGCATGGGGTCCAGATTACTGTTACAAGAATAACCAAACCCTTTTTGAATTAGAAAGCTAGTTTTGAGTGGGAAGGTCAGAGAACGGCTGAAGAACTGTGGATGGTTCCAATATTATTTTCAAGTCACTGCTTTACTGGCAGAAACATATTCTCTCTTGTTTTCAAGTCTGCAGGTTTCTGTGTGTTTCGTGTCTTCTGATCATGGTTTCTTTTATCTTCATAATTTCTAGAAATGCTTCTATGAACACCCAAAGTGCAAGCTAAGCCATTATCAACATATTTGCTTGACTAGTATATTGTTTATTGCAAAAATATGTAAAACATAAGTGCTGTCTTATATTTGAGAAAATGTTAGCATCATTATAACAAGAAGCATTAGCATTCCAGGCCCATTACTGAAGAGCCCCATGATGGGGTCCTGGCATCAGACTGAAATGTACTCATGGAAGGCTCATTCCTGAACAGTTGAGCTATGGAGACTTAGTAGGCCATGAGCCTCGCTTAATCCATAGAGGATAATCAACGTATCAGCCAGACCTAGTCATTCTTCCTACCTCCTTCGCATCAGAGAGCATGACAACAACACAATCTGCAACATGCATTCGTGTGTGACAGCAACACTGATGCTGTCTTCATGGCCGTGTCCATGTCATTCTCATCTTCAGTGGACAGTGGGGAGTGTCACTTCTTATGCCTACCAGTGTGAGGCAAGTAATTTATTGGCAAATCAGTGACAAATTTAGATTTTTATCACCACAGTAGCTACATTTGATCCCATTTGCAAGACAGTGCATAAAACAATATAATGCTGAGAACTGGAAAGTACTACATCTGATATGGAAATTTCACTGGCTGGGCTGAATGGCAGATTGGAGTTGGCAGAATAAATGTTAGTGAACTTCAAGCTAGATAAATAGGAAAGATCCCATCTGACAAGTAAAGAGTAAAAACAAACCAGTGAGCAATGTGAGGTCACCTGCCGATGTAATGGTTCTGTTTCTGTTGCATGCACACTGCCTGCACTGCTGCCATGCACCTTTCTCTTTCTTCCACCGCCTGTGGGGCCATCAGCCTCGGTCTTAGCAGCTCTTGCCTCGCCAACACCATGCACAGCACATAGCACATAGTCAACACTCAATAAGCACATAGTCAAGGAGTGGATGGGCACGGTTCGCCTGATGACTTATAAGTGGGAAGCAATCCAAACTCTCCAAAGTTGGAGGTCGGTTCAATGGGTACATCTGTATGATAGAACAGACCACAAAATTAAACGTTTTCTGTTCGAAGAATATTTGATGGTAAGAGACACTTCTCCACATACAGTATTAAATGAAGATAGGAAGATACAGAGCTTTCTATGCAATGTGATCTCTCGCTTTTCCTTACAAATTGTATCTTTTCATTCATTCACTCAGCACATGTTTATTCATGAGCATTATTGTTAAGCTTCACTGTTCTGGGGGCTAGCTGCATGTCTGCGTGTACACCTGTGTGTATGTGTATAGGCACGCTCCCCTGTATGTGTGCATGCACATGCATCTGTGCACATGTGTGTACGGGTGCATGTGCATGCGCGCATGTGTGTATGCGTGCACATCTGTGCGTGCACCTACATGTGTGTGCACTTACATGTATATGCGTGCACACGTGTGTGCATGTTTGCACACGTGGGTGCATGTGTGTGCGTGCGTGTATATACATGTGTGCATGTGCCTATAGTGTGTATAAATCAAGCCATGCTGTAATGGGGTTTGCATTCAAGGCAGGGTAAGCAGACAGAAAACAAAATAAATAAGTTGCATATTTAATTTGGCGACGAGTTCTATGAGTCAAACAAGAAAGGGATATAAGTGATCATGCGGAAATTTTTAGATAGGATCATCAGGAGAATCATGCAAACATTGAAAAAAGGCTTGAAAGAGAAGAGAGACCAAGCCATATGGATAACTGAGAGAGGACATTCCAGAAAAAACAGGAAGCTGGAGGGCTCTGAGCCAAGAGCCTGGTGTGTTTGAGGAGTGGTAAGGAGGCCCGTGTGGCTCAGCAAGGAGAACGGAGCAGAGAGGTCCTGAGCACCCAGCTCCTGTGGGACCTGCTAGGTCACTGCAAGGACTTTGGGTTTGCTCTCCAGAAAGACACTTTAGAACAGAGAAGTGACATGATCCGACCTAAGTTTTGAAGGAATATTCAGGCTACTGTGCTTAGAAAACCCTTAGGGAGGGGAAGCCTGGGGTGTGTGGGGGTGTGTGTGTGTATTGTGCTCCATACCCAGCACAGGGTCTGCTTAAGATTCTCTCTCTCCCTCCTCCCTGACATTCATGCTGTCTCACTCAAATAAGTAAGTAAGTAAATAAATAAATAAATAAAATCTTTAAGAAAAGTCCATTCATTCTGTCCTCTGCCTTTCATTGGGGTCACTGCTGGTGAAGTGGGGGAACACGTGCCCTGATCCCAGGAGAATGCACATGTAATAATAAGGCCTCTACTGTGGAGGGACCCCAAACTATCTCAGCCTTCCCTCCTCTTGGTTTCTGGGTGGCTCTGCCAGGGGCGGTCCTGCTGGCGCAAAATCCAGTGACGGAGTCCCTCCAACAGGGTAAATGCTTTGTTCCGTCAGGAGGCTGCTCTCAGAGGTCCTCAAGTAACACACTTGGACAATCCCACCATGACTTCGACCAGGACCTCTTATTTCACTTTGATTTCTGGGGCCAGTGGATTTGCAAACTGCCCCCCCCAATAGTGGCCACATCAGCAGAACAGCTTTCCCTGTGGCTGCCCTTCTGGGAGGGGTCAGCCTGATCCCCGGTCTGCACACCTTTGTCTGCCGCATCCTCGTAAGGATCAGGGAGCTCAGATCTTGCTCTTAAGAGTTATGTCGACAATGACAGCTCACTGTGGGCCCTCTGCATTATGGCAAGCCAAGTCATGGAAGCCTGGTCCACTGTCCCTCCCCGGGTGCAGAAAAGAGCTGTCAACATCAGAGAGAGGGAACTGGGGCTTAGCGTCCACTCTGTCTGATATACTGAGATGCTCCATTTCAATTTTCCACATGAAAAATGGCCTCTAAAGTCAACCCTCCACTTGGTGAGAGTCTACATGGCCTAACTCAGCGACATCTTCGTCTCAGGCTCTGAGCCCAGATCGTACATAGATAAATGTGTGAAGAATGGATACAAGTGTCAGAAGAATGTCATCTGGAATGCGAGGACAGGTGCATGGATGTTTCGGGACTGATCATGGCTCTGGTACTGGTTTATAAGGGGCGGCCCAAGTCGTGATCCAAAACGCTGCTATGCAGAAATCTAACCACTCAGACCTCACAATGGAAACAATTTAAGTGCCATTTCAAAATAATATCCCATGGAGGGTATTCATTGTAGCCAATGAAAATACAAATCAATGCATTTTATACATTATAGGAAAACAATTTTAAGTCATTAACTTGAGGGCTATAAAAAATATCTAGTATCTATTTTTGCTTTTTTATGGCCTTCATAAATTTGATTTTAAAAGGTCTGTACAATTCAAACACAAAGTTAACAGTGTATATTTCAGTGTAGACAGTCTGAAGGTTTTGCTCTTTGAATTTCATCAGGTCTAGAGGTACCCAAATCTTTTAATATGAATTACACTCATCTACCAGGAAGGTATGAGAGTTGGCAATGGAACCTGTGTGTAGTGTGTACAGATAAAACCTATAATTATAGACGAAACATCTGGAGGTTGTTCATCTGAAACACTCTCTATGGAGCCACAGACGGCCATAATTAACTTGTTAAATTACTTGGATGACAAAAGGAGAGAAGAAAGCCTGGGCTCAGAGGCTTTGGGGTCTCCCACGAGGTGAGACAGCAGGTTGCTTTAGGAAAAGCAAGGATACACCTAAATTAACGGACTACTCAGGCTTGTTAGCAGGGAAAGATACCGAGCAAGGCACAGAGGAAGGCTTAAATATGCTGATATTCCACTTTCTAAGATCCCAGCTGCCTGTCCACATGGGCTTTTGAATACAGTGTTTTCCAGAATAGCACAAATGGGAGCTGATACCTCTTCCTGGCTGGACGATAGTAAATGATTGTGGACAGCGTGTATGGAGGTTGAAGGGGTGCATGACATTCTTTGGGCTGGTGTGTCTCACGGGCACGCTCCTCGACTTGTTCAATGATTACAGAAAGCCCTGGAATGACGCCAGCTTGGCTTTGCTCTGTTGAGCCCAATTCCTCCTCTGTTTCACCCCAGAATCCCTTCATCAGGAGGCTCTGGACACTCAGTCCTGGAGGAAATGGAGTTGAGGGAAGCCTGGAAGCACAATTGCACCCCAGAATGACTGCCAGCAGATCGTCACCACGCACGGTCTGGGGGCACCCTGCCCCAGGCTGTGGCCCGCTCTGGGGCAGCAGGGAGGGCAGAGGGAAGGTACCCAGATTTGGGAGGAGGCACAATTCCATCCTACTCTGTCTGCTCGGCTCCTCCACCTTGCAGACCCTTCCCTCTCCTGCTCTCCTGGGTGGCCCCCATTTCCTTACATTCACAACACACCACCTTCTCTTAGGATTTGGAGAGCTCTTTCATATCAGAATCCTGGCATCCCTGGGCTCTGTTAATTTGAGCTTCCTCACGGCACTCCTGAGAGGCAGACCATGAAACCTTCATTTTTCAGAGGCTGGGACGATTCATTCAAATTCTCCTACTTGAGGGTCAGGGCGACTCTTGGAAGAGTTTCTCCAAGCAGAAGCCAGCTTCGCCTTCCGTGCGCGGGGCTGGGTGGCTCAGGGTCTTAGCGTCATGCAGGGGAAGTCGTTTCCTGTTTTCCTGCACAGTTGTGTGAGGCGGAGCTGGGCTTGCAGGTGAGTGTAACTGGGCCTGGGTTTCCGATGACCCCTTCTCTTCCCACTCAGGGATGTGAAGAATTCCTGCACACGGCCTCCCCATCCAGGACCCCCCTCCCCGCCCATTCCTTCTTTTCTGTTTGGCCACACCCTGAAGTACATCCTTGGGGCATAACGGCCTCCATGTGTTGGGAGATCTGACTAGGACACGCTATTCTCCTGTGGAGGCTGGCTGGGCCCCCACAGGCACACCTCTAGGGCTATAGAAGCTGGGGTTGTGGAGATCCGCTGTTTTGTGTCTTGTGGCCACATAAGACATGCTTCCATCTGTAAGTTGCCCCAGTAAACCATTTCCTGTCAAGCAGGGCTTGTTGGCCTTTTCTTTGGCTCTTTCAAGCCTTGGGATGATTCTGCATAGACCTCCCTCTCCTGGAACACCTTTCACCAGTCTTCTGTCCCTCAGTGATCCCATGTCACCAGGATTCTCATCGTCATTACCCAGCCTGGTCATTTCCAGTCTCAGTGACAAGGACCCCAGGGGCCACTCCCACCTGCTCCTTCCAGCTCACTCTGTAGGGCACTGGTTTTAGTGCTGGGGCCCGAGTTCCACTCCTCCCATCACCATCCATGGGTCCTTACTCTCCCATGTCCTTGCTGTCACCCTCCCCAGCCTTGATGTCACAGCCCATCACCATCATCACTGCCTAGCTTACCCCTTTACCCCATCACTGTCCTTACTAACAAAAGCGACTGGCCGTCACCTCTTACCTGGTCCAGCCACAGAGGCATGTGTCCAAGGAAACTCCAACAGGCTGATGGGCCTGCCCACAGTCACCCCCATCAATGCCTAAAGGGCCCGAGGCTTCCCAGCAATGCTCCTCCATGCTCTGGTCACTCCCTGCTTCTGGACAATGACTTCACTCATCACTACTTCCCTGGTTCTCAGACACCACTACTCTTTTCAGCTTCCTTCTCTCTAGCAGAGTCCAGATGGCCTGCAAACTCCATGAATTCTGCCCAAGACTCCCCTTTCCAGCCTCCACACACTACTGGCAGGAACAAGAAGGGGGTCATTGCCTCATGCCTTCCTGCCTTTTACCCCCTTCATACACGTTGTCGTGGCTTTGACCACTCCATCTACCTGGAAGCACTTGGATGCTCTGCTCTCCTATTTCCCCAGCCATGCAAGAAGCCCATTTCCCACACAGCTCTGCAGGGAGCAAGGCACGACCCCAACACTCCCTGTCCCCTTGCCCAGCTTCTCCTGCCTTCTTAACACTTAGTCACCATCGGCTTGAGGGCAAGGGTTTATGTCTGTATCATTCATTTGCTTCTAAAGTTCTTAGGTCAGTGCTTGGCAGGAGTAGATAGTCATAACCATATAGTAGGTGAGCTCCTGAATGCTTTCCCTCCCCTGATGACTTTCTTTTTATTTCCTGGGCAAATGGAAGCAATCGGCTGAGAGTTTCCACATGCCCGACCCTCGACTACCATGTAACTGTTACCTGACTTGTCTCCTTCTGTGTTGAACATCATGGCATTTTATCTGCTTTGTTGATGCTTTGCCATGAGTCCAAGTTGTTATTTTAATATTAAATAGTATTTATTGTACTGTTCTGTGCTCTTCTACCACTTTTTGCACAGAGGAGAAGGATCTTACGGCAGTGGACTTCTGTTTCTCTTTTCCCAGGCTTTGTGCTATTGTTGTCCTGTATTTCATGTCTACATTTATTATAAACCCATGATATAGTCTCAGTGTTATTAAAGACATGAAAATAATTAAAAATAATATTTGATATTTACCCACATTATTACCATTTTTGACACTCTATTCCTTTTGGCAGATACTTATTTCCATCTGCCTGAAAGAAACATCAACATTTTGCATAGTTCAGATCTGGTGAATTCTTTCTGCTTTTGTATGTCTACAGAAATTTTGATTTCCTCTTTGCCTTCGAGAGATACTTATGCTGGGTATAGAAGTCTATGTTGAGAATTTTTCTCCCGGTACTCTACTATGGTTTATATAACCATATG